>NC_092875.1:265452122-266078031 GCF_028372415.1 Notamacropus eugenii
GAAGTTCAAAAAAATAGAATAGGATGGCTTATAAGAACTCAGAGATAGAAGCAAAAGATTTGAAAGAGTTAGTTTCAACTGAAGTTCAAACAAAAAAAATCATGATAAATGTCCTTGTTATCATGTCTTGAAATGTTCACAATAGATATAAGTAAAAAGTCCTCTCAGGAAAGATATCTACACTTTATGTACCAATATCAGTTGTAGAAGACAGAGGATTCTACAAGGTTAATGGGATATAAAATCTTCCCCACCTATTAATAGGCTTCACATGGAGCCCCGGTGCACAGTCAATTAGGTACACTTTTCCAATTAAGTGCTGATTTCCAAGTTTCTTGTCACTAAGTCAATCAAGTGCCTAGTCCTTGACTGAAAAGTATATATTGTGTTCCTTGGAGAGAAAAGTGTGGGCAGAGAGAGAAACAGGCAGAGGAAGAAACAGAGGGAAGAACTCCTCTTCTTCTGACTACACTGATTCCTGTCAGTACTCCCTGGATTGGTGATGAGTATCTTACTATATATTGCCTTCTGGTATGCTAATAGCAATGCTCCAAATAAATATTTTGTTTTTGTCTTGGAGGAGGAAAGTTTATTATATTTTGTGAACAAACCCTGGCAATACATATGCACATTCATAGCAGTGGCTATGGGTATCACATTGGCATTATAGAATCCAACAGAAAACTTCCCAATGCTCTCCAAATTTGAATTGTTCATTGATTTATTGAATTGTTAATTGATTTATTATGGACTATTAATGAGGAAATCACTCCTGAAATGGAGTAGGAATTTATCTGCCCATCCTTGCCTTCTGACAGTGACATCACAGCACCATGCTCATACACAGTAGGAGTAGCTTTGAGACAGAATTTAATATCAGACCTTTTGCTTCTGATATGATCCAAGGACTGGAATTGCAAGAAGATCTTGTTGGGTCATGACCGGCTCGCCTGTTTCTTTGGATACCAGCCAGAAAAGAGCACATTAGGAGTCATACTTTAAAAGGCACTGATTATACAGAGGAAAAAAGCAGAAGTAGTACAGGGGCAGACAGCAGAGGGATGAAAAATATTGCAGTGGAAGGAAGCAAGCAGTGTGGGAAAGAGAATGGGAAGGGAAAAGGGCACAGAGAATCATGTAATTATGGATCTGAGCTGGGCATACTTGGCAAAACAGATAAAGTAGTACTTGAGGGGAAGAAGAATGAGGTCTCATTTTTATAGAGTTTTGGTTGTGGGGGAATAAACTTACTCTTATTCACAGCACTTTTGGCTTAGTTCATTAACTTATCCACATCATCTTGAAGGTATCAACACTATCTTTTGGTTAGTTCATTTGTCTAACATATTGCTAGTTTTACTGTGCATGTCTGGAGTTTATCTACAATTTACAATCCATGGGTAGCAGGACAGAGAGGTCATTATATTGGGCCATAGCTAGCTCTCCTTGTTTTAGGACATAGTGACAAAATGTGGCCTTAGTTAATTTATGAGGCAGTTACCAGCAGGTCCTATGCAACTCTAATTTTTGAGACAGTTTTCAAGTGACTGTTATGTTTCCTTAATTTATGGGACAGTTTATATGTAATATCTATGATACCCTCTTGAAACTTTACTTCCTACTATTGTTACATTATTCTAGATATGTATAAACTTGCTATACTAACTGACAGGTAGGGGAGGTGGACAGAGGCCAGAATGAGATACAATTTCAACATAAAGGCAAATACAAATACTTGTGAAATACAGCAGAGTTTCTAAAAAGAATATTTACTTCAGAAGATATACTTACAAATATCCAGACATACTCCCCCAATATGTGGAAGGCATAATACTCCTCCTCCTTTTTATCACCCCTGTCTCTGGTGTGAAATTGAAAATCAATACACCACTTTATTTTGTATTATTTTAATAAGACTTGGTCAATTTATTATGTATTAATTATCAATTCACTCTGTATTGGTTGGGCCCTTCATTATGTAAGTCTGAGTTATATAAATATTATAAATCAAATATGTGAATTAGACTGTCCATAAGGGCAGATGAGCCAAACTAGTCATAGGATATTTGCCTACTATGAGACTTTCCAGGAAATGTGAGTCAGTCTGGTGATAAGATGTTTGTCCACCAAGAGAATGTCTAGAGGATGGTAGGCAACTCTGTTTTTCTCCTGTTGACCTGCGTTTTGGAAGGGTTGTGGAAATCCTTGCTCTGAGAGAAGCCAAACATAGCCCTTCCTTCTACCTCCATCTTAGGGTCACACCAATCACAGCCTCAGTGGTCATTTGCATCATTGGAATATTTTTAGTATCCTATATAACCTGCTACCTATATAAAAGAATTGCTCTGTCAAAAGAATCCTTGACTACTGAGGGGTCTTAAATCCAATTTATTTGGAATTGCCCGCTATACTAATAAATTGAACATGGTTGGAACTTTGTGCCTTAGCTTTTTTTTTTTTTTAATCACAGATTTTTATAGTGGCACTAGAGAGGAGAAGGGAATTGGGTTCATGGCTTAGTTTAGTTTCTGAGCACAGCCACAGTTTAAAGGTTCAAAAACTCTCGTGTTTGAATTCCAGGCACCCTGCCTTCTCAGAGTTTTCATACTGGTCCCAGACCTCAATCCTGCCTCCAAGGTTGTCATTGCTCAAACTCTATGACTTTATGTAGCTAGGAAGAACACCTCTGGTATCTGAAACTGAGAACAAACTGCATAAAACAGAAACAAATGCCACTAGGCCCAGATCTTTTTCAATCTAGATCCAGAGTAAAAGAGAGAAAAAGCAGGAGAAGAGCAAGTCCTTTCCCTTCTCACTAGTTCAGTTCATAGATTCCACTCTAGGCACAGCAGATATGAGTTGCCTTAAAAGTGAAACTGAAATATGGCAAAAAAAAAAGTAGGAGTGGGGAAATGGCCTAAAATTGGGCAAATGGCTCATTTAAAGTTGTATGTAGTCAGTCAAGGAGGTTGTCCTCATCAACCTGGTAAGGTATGCAATGTTACACTTGGAAAACTCTGACTTTAATGCAAAGGTGGACACAAATAAGAGAGGGAAAAACTCCAATAATTTGGAAAATATGGCATTGAAAATGAAAATGGTCAAACACACATTAACTTTACACCTTTATATAATGAATATATTTGTTCAAAATAGCTACCATTTAAATAACACTTTCGGGTTTACAAAGTGCCTGACATATATGAATATCAATTGATCAACTAAAATTTTTGATCAATTAATCAATTAAAATCAATTAATAAACATTTGTTAAGCACCTGCTATATATCAGACACTGTTCCAGGTGCAGGGGATAAAAATACAAGGAGTGAAATAATCTGTATTTGTGAAGAATGTATTTTTTAATGAGATGGTTAGCAAGTGCAAATATACAACATAATTAGATGTGAGATAGATTTAGTGGGTGAGTATTGGCATTTGGGGGAATACAGAAACCTTTTATCCAGAAGGTACTTCTTGAGCTTTAAAGTTCCTTGTGTTTTAAAGGAAGATAGAGATTCTAGAAGGCAGGGGTACAGAGGAAGTGTTGGTGAAGACCAGCTGATGAAAACCAATACTGTAGCACATCAGAAAAAGAGAAAGGGAGAGGAAAGGAGAAAAGAGGAGAGAAATAGAGATACACGGACAGATAGATAGACAGAGAGAGAGAGAGAGAGAGAGAGAGAGAGAGAGAGAGAGAGAGAGAGCTATACCCAGATCTATGTAGTCTGAAGTTGTTAGAAAAGGAAACATAGAAAAATTAAGATTTGAGGTCACATGGATCTCTTCAATTTCTGTCCTGTTCAAGTATCAATTGTGGATAAAAGGGGACTTTATAGAAGATAATTTCTACTTTAATCTCTTAATGGAGACATTCCAGAAACTCTAAAATATAATTTGTTGCTCCCTATGACCATCACTTTCTATTCCTTCAGAGATGGCTCTTTAGCCACCCATCTACCAAAATAGCAACTGGGATCAAAGGGGAAGACAGATATTATCATAAGTAAAAGGGAAAATTAGAAGACAAAAAGTGTTAGTTGTTGTTCAATTGTGTCTGACAATTTGTGACCACTTTTGGGATTTTCTTGGTAAAGATACTGGAGTGCTTTGCTAGTTCCTGTTCCAGATCATTTAACAGAAGAGGAACCAAGGAAATCAGTGTTAAGTGACTTGCTCAGGGTCAGATAGCTAGTCATGTTCTGAGGTCAAATTTGAACTCAGGTCTTCTGATTTTTTAATATCTATTTATTAATTTTAGTTTTCAACATTCATTTCCACAAAATTTTGAGTTCCAAATTTTCTCCCCATCTCTCCCCTCCCACACCCCAAAGCAATGTACATTCTGATTACCCTTCCCCCAATCTACCCTCCCTTCTATCACATGCCTCCCTTCCCTTATCCCCATCTTCTCTTGTGTAGTAGGGCAAGATAAATTTCTATACTCCATTACCTATATTTCTCATTTCCCAGATGCATGAAAAACAATTCTCAACATTCACTCCTAAAACTTTGAGTTCCAACTTCTCCCCCTTCCTCCCTCCCTACCCATCCCCACTGGGAAGAAAAGCAATTCAATATAAGCTATATAAGTGTAGTTTCACAAATGGCTTCCATAATAGTCATGTTGTGTAAGACTAACTATATTTCCCTCTATCCTATTGTGCCCCCCATTTATTCTGTTCTTTCTTTTGACCTTGTTGCTCCCCAAAATTCTTTACTTCTAATTGCTCACTTTTCCCATTTACTCTCTCTTCTGTCATCCTTCTCACCCTGCTTATCCCCTTCTCCCTTATATTCCTGTAGGGTAACAGATTTTGCACCAAATTGAGTATGCATGTTATTCCTTCCTTAAGCCAAATGTGATGAGAGTAGGCTTCACTTTTTCCCTCTCACCTCCCCAATGTTACCTTCCACTGAAAAAGCTTTTTCTCGCATCTTTTATGGGAGATAATTTTGCCCCATTGCATTTCTCCCTTTCTCTTCCCAATATATTCCTCTCTCATCCCTTAATTTTATTGTTTTTAGATATCATCCCTTCCTATTCAACTTACCCTGTACTCTCTGTCTATATGCATATGTGTGTGTATGTGTATGTGTAATCCCTCCAACTACCCAAACGCTAAGAAAAGTTTTAAGAATTGCAACTATTATCTTTCCATGCAGGAATGTAAACAGTTCAACTTTAGTAAGTCCTTTATGATTTCTCTTTCCTGTTTACCTTTTCATGCTTCTCTTGATTCTTATGTTTAAAAGTCAAATTTTTTATTCAGCTCTGGTCTTTTCATCAGGAATGCTTGAAATTCCTCTATTTCGTTGAATTACCATTTTCTCCCTGAAGTATTATACTCAGTTTAGGTGATTCTTGGTTTTAATCCCAGTTCCTTTGACTTCTGGAATATCATATTCCAACCCCTTCAATCCATTAATGTAGAAGCTGCTACATCTTGCGTTGTCCTGATTCTATTTCAACAATACTCAAATTGTTTCTTTCTAGCTACTTGCAATATTTTCCACTTGACCTAGGGACTCTGGAATTAGACTGCAATATTCCTAGAAGATTCTCTTTTTGGATCCCTTTTGGGAGATGATCATAGATTCTTTCAATAGTTATGTTGCCCTTTGGATCTAGAGTATCAGGGCCATTTCCTTGATAATTTCATGAAAGATGATGTCTAACCTCTTTTTTTTGATCATGGCTTTCATTTAGTTCCATAATTTTTAAACTGTCTCTCCTGGATCTCTCTTCCAGGTCAGTTGTTTTTCCAATGAGATATTTCACATTATCTTCTATTTTTTCATTCTTTTTGTTTTGTTTTGCAATTTCTTGGTTTCTCATAAAGTCATTAGCTTTCATTTGCTCCATTCTAATTTTTAAAGAACTATTTTCTTCAGTGAGCTTTAGAACCTCCTTTTCCATTTGGATAATTCTGCTTTTTAAAGCATTCTTCTCCTCATTGGCTTTTTGAACCTCTTTTGCCAATTGAGTTGGTCTGTTTTTCAAGGTGTTATTTTTCTTCAGCATTTTTTTGCATCTCCTTTAGCAAGCTGTTGACTTCCTTTTCATGCTTTTCTTGCATCTCTCTCATTTCTCTTCCCAATTTTTCCTCCACCTCTCTTACTTGATTTTCAAAATCCTTTTTGAGCTCTTCCATGGCCTGAGACCATTGCATATTTATTTTAGAGGCCTCTGATGGTTAGCATTGTTCTTTCTCATCCAAAAGGATGGAAGAAAATATCTGTTCACCAAGAAAATAGCATTCCAAGGTCGTATATTTTTTTTTCCCTTTTTTGGATATTTCCCCCACCAGTTACTTGACTTTTGAGTCCTTTGTCAAGAAAGTGGTATACTCTGGGGACCTGCAAGTTCTCAGTTCCTCCAAGTTGGCACAGTTAAGGGAGAGGAGTTTACTCCTCTCCTGGCCTGTGGTCTGGTCTGGGAGCTACCAAAACTTTCCTGCCCAGGATCTACAAGTAGAATTCCCTTTCCAGAGCCTCCATCATCTCCACCATGCCAGCCAGCACTCTCCTTTACCCCAGGGATGCCAATCAGGGCTGAGACCCAGAACAATGATTCAATTCCCCTGGGTACTTTAGGCAGAGGGCTCCAAAAATGGCCACTGCTGCTGGCCCTGCCTCCTGGCTTCAGGACTAGGGGAGGACCCTGCTTCTTTCTCATCCAGGTGAAAAAGTTTTCTCACTGACCTTTTAAGCTGTCTAGCTTTTGTGGGTTGAGGGATTTAAGAACCACCAGGGATTCTACCCCTGAGGCCCATTCCAGTCCTGATCCTGCCATGCGGTGTGGCCAAGGCTGGGCTGGGCTCCATGGGCTTGGCTCCACTCTGTGTCTGTGTGCTAGACATTTCCTGTGGGACTTTCAGGCTGCCCAGGGCTGGAAACCTCTTTTACTTTGTCATTTTGTAGTTTCTGCCACTCTAGAATTTGTTTAGAGTCATTTTTACAAGTATTTTATGGACTATGAAGATAGCTAGAGTAGGTGCATCTTTCAACTCTGCCATCTTGGCTCCTCAGTGCAGACCTTCTTGACTCTATCCATTTTAGCTGCTCCAAAGTAGTAAGCACAATGCAAAACAGGGTCTAAGAAGCAGGTTGCTCCATAACTTTGGCTAAATTAATTATCGGTGTCTTTGTGTGTAAATAAATAAATATACATATGCACACATAAATGCCCTAATATAAATTTACACATACATACACATACACATATATACACATACATATATGTATTTATATATACATATATATTATATGTATTATATATACATTTATTTATTTACATTTCCATGGGGTCTTTTTCCTATATCCTTCACCTTTGCTCCTCTTTATTCATCCATCCATCCATCCAATAAACATGTACTATGCATTGCAACTGATGGTGTTGGGAATTATAAACAAACAAACAAAAAAGGTGCTCTCACCTTCAAGGAGTATACAATGTAATATGGGGAGGTAAGGTATGTATACACATAAATAATATGTCTTCTTTTTCTTTTGTTTTTCTGGTCCCCATTTTTTTCATCCCTGGTTATGCCTATGGCTTCCTAGCTAAATCTCATGACTTCCTTTGTCTTTGACCACACAGAAGACTAAAGAATTTGAGAAATTTAGAATAAAGAATTTGAGGAATGTTTTTTTTTTTAATTTGGAATCCATGGAAAAACTTGGATTTATGAGATACAGTACATCTTAATCCAGATTGAACTTCCATTATTTAATGATTCCTGCTTCCTTTATAATTAAGGTGAAAAGAGATTAAAATAAAAAGAAACCTAGAGTAGCTTTCCTTTCCTCTAAATCTCTCCTGTAGCAAATTCTAGTATATTGTTATCTTTACTAATTCCATTTTAATTTGAGTCCAAAGAAATGCACTTTTGTTTGTATAAGGGGATCTGATCCTCAAGCATACATCCCCTTACATGTATTATGTTCTGAATTTGCATGAAAATAAAATACAAAGAATCATGATAATTTTAACAGAAATTCTTCCTTTATAACTAATAATTTATAAACTGGGGAAATACTCAAAGAGAGAGGCATGTTCCCTTCCTTAACATTTATTATTATATTTAAAAATAATTTATGGATATTTAGAAATAGTTAGCTATTTCAAATCTGTATAGAAGAGAGAACAAAAACCTCTGAGACGTGTAATTATTATAAATAAGACCTGTGAAAGTATTATATTATGTCAATTATCTTTCCTTGTGTGCCCTACATATGACTCTCCAGAAGGAACAGAGGAATATACACGTATCATAGAATTAGACCTCCACTTCCATTTCCTTTTATGCTCTGTCTTTTATTATAGAATCTGTTTCCTTTAGACATAAAGACACCAAACACACACGCGTATAATTTGTAACCCTAATATATTTGTGCGCATATATACATGAATACATATGAATATAGCCATTATTTAGATATTCAGAAAGGTATTGGAAGGATACACACACACACACATAATGTATGAATGTATATATTTATGTGTGAATGTAGATAGGCATAATATGAATATATATTATTTATTTCCATATATGTAATTTTTCCATATGCATATAAATATACATTTCCATACACATAATTATATTTTATAAAAGGTATTTGCTGAGGAGCTATAACAAAAATAAAATGGCTAATACGCATTCCCCAAAGCCTGGGACATATTCTTCCACAGGCACACCTAAGTCCTTGAGGAGAATGGGTTCAAACTTAAATTATATTGGCAGCAAAGAAAAAATGCTGTCATGTGTCAAATGATATTTCCTGATTCCTGGCGCTGCAAGCCCTTTTCTCTGACCATGGAACCTATATTAAATCATCTGTTTGCTTAAATTAGCCATATACATTAGTCAGGTAAAACATAGGTGCTTTCAAGGTAGGAATTGTTTAATTCTGTCTTTGTGCCCTCAACATCACATGTAGAAATTAGTAAGTGTATAATAAGGGCTTGCTTAATCATTGATCATGGATTTAGAACTAGCAAGTGTCTTACAGGTCATTAACTTCAACTGCTTAATTTTATAGATGAGAAAACTGAGGCCCAAAGATGTTAAGTGACTTGCCCAAGCTCACCCAATCAGTAAATGTAAATCAGGGTTATATTTGAAACATAATTGTTTCTGACTTCAACTCTATCAATCTAAATTTTCTAAAGTTATGAGGATTGTAAATACAGGGACATGATTCAAAAAGAGAAAAAAGGACAATATGTGGCCTCAAGAAGCTTACAATCTAATGAGGGAGACAACATGAAAACAGATATATGCAAAGCAAGAGTGTTGTGTTTGTCCCTTGTTCTTGAAGAGGACCATGATATCAGCATGATTATCTTGAATTGAAGTTGACAAATATATGCATAGCAAGCTGTATACTAGATAAATAGAAAATTAGCAGACAGAAAACACTAAAATTAAGAATGGTTGAGAAAGGTTTCCTGTAGAAGGTGGGATTTTAGTTGGACTTGAAGTTAGGGAGATGAGTAGACAGAATGGAGGACAGAGAGCCTTCCAGTCATGGGGGACAGTTAGAGAAAATACCTAGAGCCAAGAAATGCAGTGGAAGAGTCAGAAAGCTACTGTCAGTAGACTAAAGAGTACTTGTTGGGAAGTAAGAATAAAGAAGAATGGTTAGCAGGAGACTGGGTTATGAAAGGCTATGAAAGCCAAACAGTACATTTTGTATTTTCTGCTCGAGTCAATATGAAGTCAGTGGAAAAAAGGGGTGATATGATTAGATCTGCATTTTTGGAAAATCACTTTAGTAGCTGAATATAGAATGGATTGGAGTGTAGAGAGAACTTATGTAGGCAGGACTGACATCATGCTATTACAATAATCAAGACATGGGGTGATAAAGGTCTACCCAGCTTGGTAGTAGTGTCAGGAGTGAGAAGGAGGTATGTTTAGAAGAAGTTACAAAGGTGAAATAAGTAGGCCTTGACAACAACTTAAATAGGAGGAATCCTATTTAAGGATGACTCCTGGGTCATGAGCCTGAAGGATTGGGAGGATGGTGTTGCCTTTTAAAATAATAGGGGGAGTAGGAGGGAGGGAGGGTTTATAGGGAATGAAAATAAGCTCTATTTTGGACATACTGAGTTTAAGATGTCTATTGAATATCCAGTTCTAGACTTCTGAAAAGCAGTTGGATATGGAAGACAGAGAAATCAAGGAGTATGAGGATTGAAAAAAGGCCATTAGATTTGGCAACTAAGAGTTCATTAGTAATTTTGGAGAGACTGTTTTCAGTAGAATGATATGGTCAGAAGCCATATTGTAAAGGGTTAAGAAGAAAATGGAGGGATCTATTTGAGACCACCTTTACAAAGAGTTAAACTACAAAGGGCAGAAGAAAAATAGAATGATAATTAGCAGGTATGGAGAGATCAAGTGAGGGTTTTTTTATGAAATTGAGAAGACATGGGAATGTTTGGAGAGAGTGGGAAATGAGCCAACAGAGGGAGAAATTGAAAATAAGTAAGATGGTGGAGATGACAGAGCGTGCAATCATTTGGAGGAGATGGGTTGGAATGAAATTACTTTTACAAGTAGAGGAGTTAGTCTTTGTAAGGAATAAGGCTACTTCATCATGTGAAACAGGGATGAAGGAGGAAAAAGTGGCAGAGAAATCTGAATGGTAGGGATTGAAGAAGATGAAAGAGGAGGAAGTTCATTACAGATGACCTCATTTTATTGTGGTAAAATGTGAGTGAAGGTTTTCTGCTGAGAGAGTTGAGGCTGGGTTAGTCATGAGAGGTTTGATGAAAAGATTTGGAAGAGATGCTGTAAAAAGAGTATTCATAAGGGAGGTATATTTACATTAACTTATATATTAACATTAACATTAACAAGAAATACCCAATTGATGTCATGTAATATAAATCTAGTGGGCCCAGTCTTAATGGCAGATGTTTTGTACTTTTATTCAACTGCACTTACATAGGTGAGAAGGAAACAAATCGTGGGAGTGATCTAAGACTGAGGCTTGACAGAGGTAAAATTAGCATTATGATAAGGAGGCTAGGGATTCAAAGGAGGAGGAGAGAGTAGAGTTGAATTAATTCACCAAGCAATCAAGATGGGTAGGAGAGAGTGGTTAGGGCAAAGGAATTGGCATGATTCAAATTTGAGGGGTCAAAAAGTTGGAGTTCATAGTAAGGTTGAAGAGTAGGGTCATATAAAAGAACACAGAGGGAGAGGTGAAAAGCCAATGGATTATGGTTGGATAAGAGGATTTGGGTTTATTTTATTTTATTTTTTTTTACATGGAGATGGTACATTTAGGGGTGATGGCAAGATAAAGTATGACCATTTTGGTGTAGGGTTGGAGTGGGCAGGAGAGTATAGGAGAGCTCATGAGTGTAGAGTATGTTGAAGAAATGACTGATTATTGCATTTGAAAACGAAACAACATGTATGCTGAAGTTCCCTACTATGAGAGTAGGAGTTTAGGAGAAAAGCAAATTTAAGCCAGTTATCAAACTCATTGGGGAAGAAAGGAGAGTGACCTGGGAGATCTGTAGACAACTGCTAGCAGGAATTTTCTTGGGTGTTAGATATGAATAGCATGAACTTTAAAGGAAGATAGGTTACTGAGTGAAGGAAGAAGGAGGAGGAACCAGGAAGTGGAAATGAGGAGTAAAGAGTGGAGAATGAGTGAAAAAGAATGGCTAGATCAATTCACAGCCCCACCAATAGTCTATAACTGTTCCTATTTTCCCACAGTCTTTGTAACATTGATTATTCCTGCTTTTCTTTTGCCTTCTTTGTCAATATTCAAGACACAAGGTGAAACTTCAAAGTAATTTTAATTTGTGTTTCTCTTACTTTTACCAATTTGAACTATATTTTCATGAATTTTCAATGAAATGTTTGATAAATATATCCTTATGAGATATAGTATAGAGGGATTTTTTAAAAAATGTGAGTTGAACAATACATGTAGGATTAACAAGATAGCTGCTGTTCATTACAACTGTGGAATTACATAATTCTGCAAGCTCTTTGAAGTGCCTTAATGAATCGTTCTTTGGATCCTCTGTCATATGTTAAACACAGTAAGTGCTTACTAAATAATTCTTGAGATGAATTCATTCAAGAGTTCTGAGGAGAGGTGAGTAATGAAGGCAAAAGTAGTCAAATAAAACTATATGGAGGCACTAGGAATGAGAGAGTCGCCGTGGAAGAGAAATTGAACATGGTGTCACTGTGAGACAACCAGGAGGCCAGACTAAGTAGAGAATACAGTACATTTATATGGATTTAACACCCCTATCCTTGAGATCATGAATAAGCTACCCAGAAATCCTAAAATAGCTTTAAAGAGTGGTTGTCCCTTGGCACTATCTTGCTATTGAATGTAACAATATAACTACAAGACTGAATGATACTGTGGTAGGTAGTCCTTTGGTGTTCATGGAAATAAAAATAAAATGTTAAAGGAGGTGTCAAATACACAGCCCCACAACACTTATGGACTCTGCTTGAACAACATTAAAATGTAATAGGGAAATATTTAAGCTAATTAAATAAAAATATGATATAATATAGATAATGTGACTAGTCTTCTAAGTCACTATGCAATAGCAGGGATCACTATATGCTTAGCAGCACCCCCCCCCCCCCCCTTTTGATTTGTGTTAGATACCATTGCTCTAATAAGATATTTCTGAAAATCAGTCACTACTGAAGAGGTGGCCTTAGACAGACATCTGGCTAGTGGACTCTGTCAATTATAGGCCACACCTCTTAATATGACCTAGTGCTGATAGCACTGAAAAGATATTTTGCTGTGCTTCTCTAGGTATACTACCTAAGTCTGTGATCAATAATTACCTAAAATGTGAGAAAGAATGAAGGCAACACAAGTCTGAGCTATGTCCTTCCCTAGTGTACATCAAAGGTATTTCCTAGTTATTTGTTGAAGGCATAGTTATATTAATTTTGATAGAAAAGCTAATTTTAGTGCTTTGTTCCAGTTTTAATTGTGAAAATTTTATACCTTAGGATCTCATTTATGCAATGAATCTTCAAGTCCAAACTGATCCATTGCCTCATTTTAGAGACAAAGAAACAAAAGGCCAGTAAGACTGTCATTTGCTCAAGATCATATAGATAGTAAATTAAAAGCAAATATTTGGATCCAGGTCTCCTTACTTCAAACCTATCATTCTTTATATTGGAAAATTAAAGTATATATACATATTGTTTAAATTTATTTAAATTTAAAGTCTATTATTAAATTTATTTAAATTTAATATATCTATTTAATATATATTTATTTTATTAATTACACATATAATATATTTATATTTTTAATTATATGTATATGCATATACATATACATATAAAGTTACTGTCTTCTTCTGTTATATTTTCACATGAAGATGGCTTCCAGTGGAGGAGTTTCTACAATTTTGATTTTGTTTTGTGGTAAGAATTATCTGTTTAGTCATGATGGGACCAAAAGTCCAGACAGAGAAAGAACGTAAACGTAGAAAATAGGAGGCCACTGAAAAACATTTAAATGCAGGAGCAATTTGGAGAAAATAATAGCTTAAAAAGATTAATCTGCCAGCAGGAAAAAGAATAGTTTGATGTGGGAAGATCATTGACAGGGCAATTACCTAGAAAACTAGTGAACTAATATAGATATAAGTTAATGAGGAACTGGACAGCAATAGTAATATTGGAAATTTAGAGGAAGGGACAGAAATGGGACACATTTCAAAGGAAAAATCATTAGAATTCAGTTATTGAATAGATGTAAACCACATGGAAGAATGACAAAACAAAGATGTCTCCTGGTTCCCCTGGATGTCTGAGAGAATTATGAAGCTACAGATACTTATTGACAAGGAAGATTCAAGACATAGTTGATTGGAGGGTAAAATAAACAAACAAAAACTAAAACAAAAAAACAAAATGCAAAATTATTGGGGGCAGAGCTCATTATTTCATTTTCTTTTTTTTTATTTGAACTACCCAGCACAGTAAACAGTCTATAGGCTATAAATAATATTAACTATAAATAATATAAACTATATATAATATGTGTACATATATATATAATATAGTTAATAAGCACTTAAAAACTTATTGAAAAGCCTGAGAACAGAAATTGCTCAGAGAATAATGGAATATTAGCACACAATAAGATATAATCAATATGAAGAATGAAGAAAATGAAAAAAAACAAATTCATATGAACTATTGCAAAGTAATCAAAAGCCCAATAAAATGACTATAACAATGTTACTAAAAAGAATAATAAAAGTGAAAATCAACATTTTATAGCAACGACAAAAGTTGACTCCAACAAGATACATAAGAATGGACATATCTCCTTTCTTTGTAGAGGTATAGAACTACAGATATAGAACTCTGCATGGACTGCAGGATTGTTCCATGTGTTGGATAGTTTTAATTGTTTTTTTTTTCCTTTTTAAAATCTTTTTAAGAGCAATGGCTCCCTTTATCTAGGAGGGGTATATTGAAAGATGGAAATGACTAAAAAAGATAACAACAATAAAAAATAAAATAAAGCTTGCTCATTAACTGAATTTTCAGTAACAAGGAAATATATAAGTAGAAACTTCCTACTGACAGTTTAACTTTTGAGATGGAATCTCAGATGGGTCTTGGAAGACAATATCTTCTGAGTCATCAGCACCATGTGATATCTGAAAATCTAGATGTTTTAAAAGCAAAATCAAAAGTAAATTGTTCTCTAAGCAATTTAGAGGATTTCCATTTAGATAGCCTCCTAAATTGGATAGATTGCTTCAAAATTCCAAGATAGGAAAGAAGGCTAACAAGTTTATGGTGAAATGTAGAGGGACAACCACACTTTTCTCCAAAGGCATTTACTTTTCATAGAATCCCATTATGGTTTTAAAGAGTGAGAATTTGCCTAAAGGCCCCTCAAGTAAATCTTTGAGTATATTTTGCCTAAAGGCTTCTAGGAACACAAGCCTTATTGTCCTTTGGACCTAGGTAGGTAAGAGAAAGTAACTAACAAAGTGAACCTGTCCTGTTGAAGTAGCTAGTATGACATAGAAATAAAGACCAAACCTGTGCAGTAGCTCACTCTGACAAGAAAAATCTTTTGCTTTTAGAAAGAGGAAATACAAAGAGAAAAAAAGGGCCAATAGTTTTATTTGCCTGTAATTCTTTTGTAAAGGGAATTCAAATATTTTATCTCTTTCACCTGTTGTTAATAATTGATAAAGAAATCAAAATGCTTCATCAAATTTTAAAAAGACATTAAAATGTTTACCTCTTTATTCCTTTGCAGTCTTGTTAGTAACTCTTAGTGAATTCCGGCCCATTCTATATTTTTAATAATGATAACCTGCAGATCATATGAAAGGGTAATTTTCTTATGTTGTCCTACACTTCACAAAAACTCTGCTTTGTAGATGTGTACATGATAAACAAGACATGTTTGCAACTCTCTACCATTTTAATGGTGTAGTGAAAAGAACTTTGGACACTGGATGATAGAACCTGGATTCAAATCCATGTCCTATTATCTGCTATAGATTGTGTGTGTGTGTGTGTGTGTGTGTGTGTGTATGTGTAACATAACCATTATTGATCTTTGTTTCCTCATCTTTTAGAAATAAAAGAGTGGGACTACATAACCTTTAATGCTTCTTCCAGGTCTAAATCTTCAATCACATGGTAGTGAAGCATATGGTCCGTTTTGGTGAGGTGTAGTAATTATATCTGTATACTGCTTTAATTTTAAAATCTTATTGTTTAGATTCTGAGCTCCTTGAAAGCAGGGACTATTTTTTTTGTTGTTGTTGTTATATTCCCAGTGCTTAGCCCCTTACCTGGCATGTAGCAGTTGCTTAAGAAATGCTACATAACTGACTGGTTAATTAACTTCAGAAAGAATATATATATATATATATATGTGTGTGTGTGTGTGTGTGTGTATATATATATATATGTGTGTGTGTGTGTGTGTGTGTGTGTATATATATATATATATGTGTGTGTGTGTGTGTGTATATATATATATGTGTGTGTGTGTATATACATATATATACACGTATATATATATGTATATACACATATATGCATATATATATTTGCTAAATATATTTCTTATTTTAACGAAATCCCTAGTATGGTCAAGTTTTGAAGAGAAGGAAATATTTATTGCTCAACAATCTATATAGCTCCCATCACAACAAAATGAATAGAATTTTCTTTTAAAGTGAGGTCACACAGATGCTATAATAATGAAGAGGTAAATAAATATTCATTGAATTTTTAATGTCTAGGATATGCTTTCAGTCTCTGAGCCTTTTGTGATACACATATATGTAATCCATAAAAACAGCCTCATTACCCAGTGGTCTAATTCAAACTTGATGGCCTCCATGTAAATTGTATTTTTCTGTGTGGTTCCTCCTCACTTTGAGATCTCTTTGGAACCTTTCATAGACATCTTCTGTGGTCATGTCCTAGAACTGCAAAACATCATATTTGTCTGAGTTGACTTACTTTAGAATGAGAAAGATCAAAGATAAAAGGTTGAAAGCATGAGTAATCTTATGTTTTTAAATTCTGTTATACATTCTATTCATGCAATACAGCTGTAAAATCATGATAAGAAGGCTTATCTACTATTTGACCTAATAAAATGCAACAAGTGTCAAACATTCAGGTATATGTCTTCAGATATTATTGCACATAAATACATTTTTAGTACCAGATGGCAACAGATTGCGTTTTAGTTATTCAGGAGAGTTTTAGCTAGCATGGATATTTTCATCTCTCTTTTCCACCAACATACTATACTTAAAACCCATGTGTCCATGTTTTCCTTTATTTTCTTTTCCCACTTACCTTATTGAAGGTCTCATTTACAACTTCTATAAGCAACATCTGCCACCCATTGCTAAGGCTATGATTTTACCTTTTACATTTCAAACCTCTATTCCCAAATGTTTACCAAATAGAATTCATTCAATTTTTCTTAACTGCCCTCTATTTCTGAAGTATCAGTGCCAATGTGAGTTAAATATTAGTGGTGTGCTTTTATTTCTTTTTTTTTCACAGAAGATTTCCTTTCTGGTTGTATTAGCCTTCTTGTATTTTTAAATGGAAGAAGATATATAGAAACTCAGGAAAGAATAACCATTAATACTAAGGAAAATGTGTAAGTTTTTCAAGTTACCTACTTCTCAATATAAAGATTCTACTTGAAGTCCAACTCTCATTCTTTAGAAAATATTTTGGATACTTTTCAAAGTGGTTTCCTCCTCCTTAACTCTGATAATAAAGTAGGAAAATCCCTCGGGGAAGAAAAAAACAGTGATAGTGTAAGAGTGATCGTGAGTTCCTGAATACTATACTATGAGAATATATTCTAGAAGTCTCTACTAAGCTAGAAAGATTTAGAGTATGATGGACTCGTAGAATTGATGCCTGTAACAGAATATTTGCTTTTCAAATAGGGCACTAGAAAAATGCTGAAGGGTTCATCACCAGTAGGAGACCAGCAAATGTATATGAAATGAAACAGACATCAGTCCTTCTATAGCGGTTTAGCATCATCATCAATGGCAGTAGCAGTATTTCACTTGCGTTATATAGTGTGTTATGCTATATGAAATGAGAAAATACAATTTAAGAAATTACAGTTAGGCAGAGCAGCTGGATCCAAATGAAATTTGCTAATAGTTTTAAAGGCCCTTCAGCATCAATTTTAAAAAAATATCACCAAAGAAGGAAAGATTCTAGACAGATAGAAAAGTTAATAGATGTTATAATGAAAAAATGAATCAGAATCTAAGAAGGTATAGACCATGGTCCAGCTGAATTCTCCCAACATTATCCTCCAAATAACTTTAAAATAATACTTCAAATAAGATTTTGGAGTGGGAGAGCCAACAAAAAGTCAGAGGAAGAAATTTATCCAGATTAAGATAACATAGGAGATCAATAAGAGAAGTCTATAACACTGATGTGAGTGGAGGCTTGGAAAGTGGCAGAAGCATCATCATTGTAGCAGCAGCAGTAAATTCAGGAGCTTTCAGCTGAGGGACAGAAGGGAGGCAGAAACTGATGAGAAAGAGAATACGGGGAACTTTTTGTTGGTACTGGGTGTATCTGACACTCATTGACAACTCTATTGCCAATAAGCAGTTCTGTGTTGCATTTCCAGGGCAGAGAAGAACATTTAGGATTATTCACAAAGGGTGTATGGGGTGTTCAAGGAGGACTAGTGTTACTAGTATGAAGGATACCTGAATCATTTTTAGGGTTGTTCATCGACTTTTGGTCACTACCTGGCCCTTGGCTTTCATCTCTGGCTCCAAGAATCTATAGCATACTCAATGGTCACATTCCTGTAACCAATGTTTTCACATATGGATGGTGAATTGCTGGCTGTTGGATAACTTCTATTTTCTTGGTATTAATTGTTAAACCAAAATGAGAACAAACAGCATATACTTGATTCATACTTTGTTTCATCTCAGCTTCAGAGGCTGCATTGAGCACACAGTCATCTATGAGTAAAAAGTTACCTACCAACTTTCACTCCATTTTAATCTTGACTTATAGCCTTTTTAAGTTGAAAATTTTACTACCAGTATGATAGCAGACTTTGAAGATATTTTTGTCCCTATTGAAAGCATCTGACATCACTGAAAATATCATGCTATGGTTGCCACAGGACAACTTATTTCCTTTTCCTTTCTGTAGATGAAAAATAGAGGTATCCTTGATCACCTCCTCTCTCCATATAACCTAGAAGATTTTAGTCAGCTTTTGTATGAGCAATGAACTCCCTGCTTTGAAAACGTCAAGTGGAATAGAATCAGCATGAAACTCTTTGCCATAAAAGAGGAGCCTAATGACATTCAAAACCTCTTCTTCCACTAGAAATTCAACTAGAGAGGGATTGACTTCAACATGCAGTAAAAGGGCAATGGCTTCAGCATTACTTGATGATAGCCAATTGAGAACAATATGGAAGTATTCATATCTAGGATCATGTCCTTATCACTGATTAATGTGGCTCCATCAGTAAGGAGCAGCTGAGATCTAAGATATGTCTTTGGCTCCATCAATAGTCCTCAGGGCATTATAAAAGCACTTTGGATTGTTACTATTAGAATAAGATTGAATTTAATCTGCATTCTTACTGAGCCAGGAATCCTGCATCTTTCTAAGCTTTGCTTACATCTTACTTTTGATGGAGTTAAATACTGCCTTCTTAGAGTCAGAGGAAGTATTCTGCTAGAAAACCCTGTGGAGTTTTTGTTTTTAATTTAACACCTTCCGAATTTTCCCTTAATTTTCATTAAATTAGTTTTGATCTTTGTGAGTGTTCTGACCCAGAAGAGTAAATGCAGTGCTGTATATCAAATATCTGAAAGCTGCCCACTCCCGTTCTATTCCACTGTTACCAATGTGTGCTACCTTAGTTTTCCCTCCAAGTCAGTAAAAAACTGTTCACACACTGAGAAACACTCTAATCTGTTGACATTGAGTCTTCTGATAGTCATCATGCCTTCAGGCTGCTACTTTTCTTGACTGCAAATGTTAAGCTTGGAGAAGATAAGTCTATGATTGGTCCAATACTCTGTCACACATCATCTTCATCACTCCCATATCCTGTCTCTTTTCCTTACAACCATATAGTCTGTTAAATTCGAATGTTTGCTGCAAGTTTGCAGCCATATACTTTTTTTGCATTTAGATAAATGAAAGATAGTAATGAGAAAGATAGGTAATGAGAAAATCATGACACACACAAGAAGAGTTAAATAAAGAGATGAGTCATAGAGGAAAAACTGAGAGAAATACAAGAAAATTATGAGAAGAGAAAACTTGGTAAAAGAAGCAACAAAAATACTGAAGAAAATATTCCCTTAAAAATAAAATAGCCAAATGGTTAAAAAGAGGGGAAAAATTTACTGAAGAAATGAACTCCTTAAAAAATGATTGGGCAAATGGAAAAAAGAGGTACAAAACTCAATGAAGAAAATAATTCCTTAAAAATTAGAATTATAGAACTAGAAACTAAAGACTTCATGAAATTTTAAGAAAAAATCAATCAAAGTCAAAATAAATGAAAAGAAAGAACAAAATGTGAAATATCTCATCAAAATAACAACTGATCTGGAAAATATATGGAAGAAAATTATTGGACTACTTGAAAGCCATAACTAAAAAGAAAACCCCAGCCCTGTCTTTCAAGAATTATCAAGGAAAACTACCCTGAAATCTTAACTCCAGAGGGCAAAATCGATATCAAAAGAATCCATCAATCTCACCTTGAAAGAGTTCCCAAATTGAAAACTCCAGAGCTCCCAAATAAAAGGAAAAAATACTGTATGCAGCCAGAAACCAGAAAAAAACAATTCAAATATCATGGAGCCACAGTCAGGATCACACAAGATTTAGCAGCTTCCACATTAAGTATTGGCATGTTTGGAACATGATGTTCTAGAGAAGAAAGGAGCTAGGATTATCGCCAAAAGTAGCCTTCCCAGCAAAGCACACTATAACATTTTTAGGGGAAAATGATATTTAATGAAATAGAGCATTTCAAATATTCCTGATGAAAAAAAAAGAGCCTAATAAAAATTTGACACTCAAACAGGAGACTCAACAGAATCATAAAAAGATAAACATGAAAGAGTGATCATAAATGACTCAATAAAGTTAAACTGTTCTCATTCCTACATATGTAATGCCTAACAACTTTATCAATATGAGGGCAGTTAGAAGGAGTTTACATAGACAGAGGGCATGTGTGTAATTATTATGTATAAATGATGTACTATATATTCACATATATAATACACATATGTTAAGATGATCCAATATATACGTAAGAAAGGAAGATGCATTAGGAGAAGGACAAAGAGTTAGGTAGAATAGGGAAAATTTTTTACATAACGGAGGTGCATAAGAGGTTTTTTGAGGGGGAAAATGTGATGGTGGCAGGCAATGCTTGAATTTTATTCCCATTGGAATTAGTTCAAACCAGGAAGAAAATAGATAGATAGATAGATAGATAGATAGATAGATAGATAGATAGATAGATAGATAGATAGATAGATGATAGATAGATAGATAGATAGATAGATAGAAAGATAGACAGATAGATATACCTAACTGTGTATACACACATGTGAACTCATGCACATAGACACACATACACACTTAGTTATAGAAATCCTTTTTACCTAATAGGGAAATAAATGAGGAAAGGAATAAGAGATATGAGGAGGGTAATAAAAAAGATGGTGAATTAAGGAAAACAATGGTCATAACCATAACAGACTTTTGAGGAGGGATAGGATAAAAAGAGAGAGAAAAGAATAAATAGAAAAAATAGAATGGAGGGAACTGTACAGCTAGTAATCATAACTCTGACTGTATATGAGATTAGCTAACCCATAAAACAGAAGCAGATAGTAGACTAGATTAGAAACCAGAATTCAACAATGTATGAGACACGTGGAACAGAATGACATGAATGATGTTCAAATAAAGACTGCAGTACCATCTACTATGCTTCAGTTGAAGAAAAAAAAGAAGACAAGGGTAGCAATCATGATATCAGAAAAAGCAAAAGTAAAAGCAAAACGACATAATTAAAAGAAATAAAGAAACAACATTTTACTAAAAGATACCATACTGAGGAAATTAAGGGGATTAGGACAGCAAATGGTTAATTGTGGTAATTGATTGAAATTCTCTGCCTCCATTTTTGGGACTCAATTTGGGGGCTAGTTCAGTTTCTATTCAATTATGAGTTTAGTACAAATTCTGGGAGTTAGAAAAAAGCCTTATTGCAGTGTTTGAACCTAGTTCTATCTGACAGGGAAAATGGACTCCCTCACCTACTGTTTATAGAACCTTAACTAAGGGACATAGGTTATGCTGACCAGAAACTCCATCAGATCCAAATATTGATGCAAAGAGTTTTCTCACAATTATACATCTACAGCAGCCCATATGTCTTATCTGAAGACTTACCAACACTGATCCATCAGCTAATGCTTCTATGTTTGATAGACAACTGAAGGTATTTATAGTTCACCAACTCTGAAGGTAGGCTAGTTACCATGGGCATGCTAGTGCAAAAAGTAAATGATAATAAAAATCACAATATAATCCATAAATTGTCTTTCTATATTTACATCTGTCTATCTGAATAAAGCACTTAGAGATGGTAATTGGACTCACAGAAGCTGATTTGATCATGAAGTAAGATAAAAGAGAGGGAAAAGAGAAGTGGGCTTACCCAAAAGAGCACCTAAAGGAACACAGATTGGTAGTGGGGGTAACAAGGAAGAAGACCCAACAAAAGAAATTGAAAAAGAGCAATCTGATAGGCAGGAGGAAAACTAGAAGAGGAAAGTTCTCTTCTTTTTGGGAGATGGAGAGAAAACTAGAACAAAATTCTACAGAGAAGAGTTTTCTAGGCAGAGAATGCAAACAACAATGTCAAGTACTTCAGGGAAGACAAGAAAGATGTGGAGTGATCTGAGATAATTAAATTTGATGATTAATTTCTTAGGTGAGTTTCCAAAGTCAGTTTGGATGCTTAAGTAAGCAGCCATGTTATAAAAAGTTAAAAAGAAAATGAGAAGAGAAAAAATGGGGGCATTTAATAAACTTTTAAGGAGTTTAGCTTAGAAGAGGAAGAGAGATAAGGGATGGAAGCTAGTGGGGATAGTTGAGTTGAAGGAGAAGTTTTTTTAAGGATAGAGAAGATCTAGAAATATTTGTAGGAAAAAGAGAAGGAACCAGTAGGAAGCAATAAATCAAAGATCAGTGAATGAAAATATTGGGGTTGATTGGTTGGAGACCATGAGAAGTTACAGAATCAAGGGTGTTTATAGAGGGGAAAATTGTACCTGACTGACCCTGCACATGTCTCTGGGATATTGATTTATAAGACAAATTCATATAAAAAATTTAGGGAAAAATACTTCCTATAAAATTGACTTTTGAAGCCCCATACCACCTCCAAATGGCAAGCTAACATGACCTTCAATTTCCTTACCTGAAAAATAAGGGGTTGGACTACATGGACTCCAATGTCCTTTCTGGTTCCTCTACGACTGTGATCTTAGAGCATCATTTACAAATAATCTTCCTCCCACCCTGTTCTGATAAGATGTTGTATAGCAATCATATTCATTTTATTCATAGATTCATCTGGTCACTGATAATATCCAGAAGATTTTTAAGGCTGTAGAATGCTGAAGGCGAATATACAGTTTAAAAATGCACATATGCTTCATTTTCCAACTTTAAAACAAATGTATATTCAAACTGTTATTTGATAACTTTGAACCCCTGTTACTTCCCATGAAAACTTCATGAAGTCTCTATTGTGAGGTATATAGCCTTTCCCCTCTGCACACCTGATATTTATCACTATTCTCAAAGACATCTCCCTCTTCACTTCTCTGCCTCTGTTTGTGTGTGTGTCTGTGTCACTGTCTCTATTATGTGTTTGTGTCTCTTCTCTCTATTTATGTCTCTGTCTTTCTCTCTGTGTCTCTCTCGTCTCTGTGTCTCTGTCTCTGTCTCTGTCTCTCTCTCTCTCTCTCTGTCCCTCTCTCTTTCTCTCTGTGTGTATCTCTTTCTGAATGTCTTTATATCTCTCTGTCTCTTTCAATCTCTGTATTACTCTTTGTCTTTGTCTCTCTCTGTGTTTTTGTTTCTGTTTCTGTTTCTCTATGCCTTTCATAGACAAACCAAGACAAACTACAATTCTAGTTTATAGGCAACATAGAAATATTCTATAACTGATTTAGGCATGACTAGTCTGAGAATTAATTACAAGGAAGATCTTATTTCTTTTCTATGTCCTCCCTCTTACCTTTCTCCTCTATTCTGGCATTTTTCTGTATATACACACACATGTGTGTGTGTTTGTGTGTGTGTGTGTGTGTGTGTGTGTGTGTGTACGTATGTATGGACAAATTTCAGGTCACTGTACCTAGTAAGGAAATTTCTTTTTTAGGAGTAATTTTGTTTTGGAGGGGGGAAGGTTCCTACTGTCCTAACAGTGAAAAATGACCGTTGTCATGAAATTTCAAACAACCAAACATTTTCTCCCTTTAGACTTAGTAAAAATGAAAGAAAAAGGAACACACTTAAAGCTGCTGCCAAAACCAAAGAAAGGCACTAAACATGAATTTTCAAGAAAATTATGAGACCCCAGAATGTTTTGCTTTGGGAGTACACTATATGGCACTAATATGTAAGCAGAGCTTGATTAACATGATGTATTTCACTGTAGCAGCCCCACAGGGACTTCCAGAGAAGCCAGTTTACGTAGTGCTATTTTTTCGTATGAGGCCCTGTATTTTAAAAATATGAAATGTTTAGTTGTTTCATGATACGGTCAATAAATAACGGTAGTTAAAATTGTCTAGAGCTTTTACGATTTTCAGACACTTCCTTACAACAAACTTGGGAAGAAGGTATTATAAGCATCCATCTTAAACAGAAGAACAAAGTGAGGGTCAGAGACTTGATCACACATTTAGCAGGAATCAGAAGCAGGACTGGCATAGCCCAATTTTTATTGTGTTATATCATCTTGACTCAATTTTTTTTTTCTACCGGGTAATAGGTTGGACTTTTAAGTTGAATGTATGTTCTGTTTTCATGGGAACTCTGGGAACCCAAATTTCTTCTCAGGAGTTGTATTACTTTTTTCTTCTAAGTTCAAACTGATTCTATTTTTAAAATTAGTTGGTTGAGCAGGACAATAGATTTACCACAGAATAGCTTAGCACTTAGCTTCTCTTTATAGATACATAGAACAATCCAATTTCTTCATCTCCATTCTGTTTGCCTATTTTGGGGGTGTTAAAAAGAGTTTTCAACAGTGCATATATTTTTCATCATCCAATTACTATTCTGCATTTTAAAGTTAAATAGAAAAAAAATTCCCATATAAGTGAAAAGTAGAGAGTATATATTATTCAAGCCATCTGGTTGAATTTCTTGGGTTATCACATGTTACAAAATGTGAAAATTCAACATTTTTTAATCATGTGATGGATTTGTCAAAAGTTCCAGGAAATGTATATATTTAAAAGAAGAAGTCTATGAATTGAAAACTGCTGGAACAAAGGTAGTGTTTTCATTATAGTTCCATATTAAAGACATGGGACAGAGAGAAGATATTTTGGGAATATCAGTTGTTGGTTCATAAAATACTGAGAATGACTCTTGGATTTAGGAATATGGATTAAAACAAAGGAATGTAAATCACATCACCAGAAATATGGCTAGTCATTTCAACAAAGTTCACATATATCATAACTTCAATAGAATGAAATTATGTATTATATGTAAATGAATTGTGGCTTAATGCAAGGAATATACAACAAAATATGAATCAATACCTGAGAATTCAAATACTTAGAGTTTTTATTCATCTTCCTTATCTCCAAATGAGTCTATATGTTTTCATAGGAAGTCTGCAGTGGAGTGCCCCAAAGATTTATAATTGCCTTTGTGCTGTTTATTAATTTTCAAAATGCCTAGCATAAAGGCAGAAGTAGTCCTAATTTGCATATGATGTGGCAATTAGGAGAGATAGCTAATACTGTGGATAGCAGAATCAGAATCCAAAAAAAGGCTTAAAAGGATGGAGCATTAGGTGAAATGAAATAATATGAAATTGGACAAATATCAATATAAAGTTTAATTCTTAGGTAAAATTCTTTCACTCTCTATATATATAAAA
This sequence comes from Notamacropus eugenii, assembly GCF_028372415.1. Taxonomy (NCBI): domain Eukaryota; kingdom Metazoa; phylum Chordata; class Mammalia; order Diprotodontia; family Macropodidae; genus Notamacropus; species Notamacropus eugenii. The sequence continues at coordinate 265,477,902 of NC_092875.1, forward strand.
TGGAGACTTTTTCTGAATAAAAAACATCTTAGGGTTTGAGTGGACCCGTTATTTCTGGGAATTATGCTGAACTCACTTTCTCAGAGTAGGCTCAGTTGTATTTCCCCTTCAGAAATCTATGGGGTAATTCTGAGGTGTTGATATTGTCTCCTTGAGCTATAAGTTTGATCTTGCATTCCAGCGTGTTCTCCTCAACATTAGTTATCAGTGATTAACAACCCAGTATAATTAACCAATTACTATCAAGAAACTTTTATAAAGAATTATTACATTCAAAAGTACCAATTCCTCCCACCTCAATACCTGGGGAGGGGGCAACATATTCTCTCCTATTCCCTTCTTCCTTGGGGAGAATCGGTTCATGTTTAATGCAGTTTCTATACAGTAATTGACCCTGCCAAGTTCCTACCCAAATGTGGTGTAGGCATAGGATGAGTCCTTATCTCAGCCACAGCTGGGCTGATTTCCATAGATTATTCCTCCCTCCCCAGGACCTCAATGATGAATTGACTGGCAGCAAAACATGACATGGTTTCAATGTGGCTCACTCACATGTAGTTTTCAAGCTCATAAAATTGTAGCCCTTTCTAATCTCCTTTTCCTAAAAGAAGAAAAACAATGCAGAGAAACAAAAGAACACAGAGCCTACTTTTTTCACCTCTCCCAACTTATAATATTATTTCTTTCTTCTCACAAGTAGGAATAGGCAAGATCAAGTCAGACCAAAAAGAGGTAGACCTGAGTGAGGCTGGATTTGCAATCGTCAGAATAAGTTCATATGCCATAGAAAGACCATAGAGAAAAGAGAAGCACATTTTTAGGGACATTTCCTGGGTTGGAGTGATTCTTATAGAAGGTATTTGAAAGACAATTGTGAGAAAGAACTTCATCTGAGGGTAAGACTAGAAAATGTGGATAGAAAAGGCAAATTTAGATTTGATATATGAAAAAATTCCTAGTGATTTGAGCCATGGGAAAATGGAATAGATTGCCTTGAGATGTAGTTTTTATTCTTATGAAATTCTTACATCTATTTTAACTGTTCTTTTATACTTCCCTAGGAGAAGTAGGTCGGGTTAGAAAACAAATAAACAGGTTTCTGTCTTAAAATTCTAGATTCTTGATACTTCTTTCTCTCTTCTCCATTACAAGTGGCAATAATTACTTTTTTATGTTTATGGGAGGCATTTTTATAGCAACTGCATATTGAAAACTTTATCACAGAACTTAGAGTTCCTTTTCATGACTTACAACATAAAGAAAACAAATTAAAAAATAAAAACAAAAATAAAAGCAAGAAGACAATTAACTAGCACCTTGAAATGCCTCAAATGCAATATAGGCACAATATCAGGAATTCAGGAGGTAACAGTTCTAAAATTTGGCATTTGGTGAATTTTCTGTAAACTTAGGTAGAATAGATATAAAATCAATCAGTTTAATATCCGAAGAAAATCATATGGACCTTAACTTTTCTGAAGAAAAGGTCTGAGTATGAACTGAGGAATATGGAATGGGACACAATGTCCCAGATGAATTTGATGTGTCTGAGGCAGCTCTGTCTATCTGTCTATCTATCATCTATCTATCTATCTATCTATCTATCTATCTATCTATCTATCTATCTATCTATCTATCTATCTATCTATCTATCTGTCTATCTGTCTATCTATCTATCTATCTATCTATCTATCTATCTATCTATCTATCTATCCATCTATCATCTATCTATACACACATGCACACACGCATATGTATGTATGGATGTATGGATGGATAGATGGATGGATGGTTGGATGGATGGATGGATGGATTGATGGATAGATGGATGAGAAAACATTTTGGATGGAGCTGGGAAGTAGTAAGTAGAGGTGATGAAGAAGATAGATAGCCTATCTTAATCCAATTCTTGTTGGAGGTGGGGAAATAGTAAAAAAAAAAAATGCATGATGTGCAGTTTCACAGAGAGAAACTTGCACATTCCTTGGGATGTAGGGAGGTCCTGAAAGAGAGGAGACAAAAATTGACAGGAATCAAAGAAGCTTTCACAGAAACTATTTGTACTACTTGTCTGAGAAGTTCTACGAAAGAGCAGAGATGGATGCTTGTTGCAAAGAATACTCTTCTTGGAGAATTCCCTGTCCCTCCTTCTAGCATTCTAGTTCCCTGGGGCAAAATCCTGTTCATTTCCTGGTGGTTACAGTTCTAGACCTGCAAGATAACATTCTTGATAATTAAAGAAAAGGTCATTTTCTTACCTTCTTCCTCCCAATTGTTTCTATTCAACCCTCTCTCTTTCATGGATTCAGATAAATACCTAATGCAATTCTTGCTGGAGGTGAGGGAATAGTAAAAAATTGCAAGATGTCAAAAGCTAAGATGGTTTCCTAAGTATCGACTGGAAGATTGAAGGCCAATAATTGTAACAGCAGTGAGCTGTTTTAGAAGCGAAAGCTACAATAAATGTAATTCAGTGGGTGGATATCTACATCAATGCTCCAGAGAGTTACTGCAGATGTGATACCTGAAGTATAAAGACTGAATACCTACAATGATTTGGACAACACAGGAGAAATTTATTAGTGAAAATTAATGATGTGAAAAAAAGAGGAAGATGATATACCTAAGGAAGCAGCCATAAATGGACTGAATTAGAAGTAATTTATACTAAGTTAAAGAGTGGTGGTGAAATTAGGGAGGATGTATAAATTCTTATCTGTTTTAAACAGGGAATAAATTACACATGACCTGTTAATGCTAGGTAAATCTATATACATATGAAGGAAATAAGGAGACAGCTGAGAAATGTGATTTTTTTTTTTGGTAGACTAAGTTTGAGTTTTCAATACCTTCTCAGCACAAATCTTACAGAGAAGAACTGAAAATAGAATTGTGTTACACGCCCCTCTGAGTGCTACTGCCTCATGTTCATTAAGACTAGATTAAATATCACCCTTCCCCTACATCTTAACTAAAAAAAAGGTACATTTCTAATTTATTTTACATTTGTTTGAAGCATGATACAATGATGGAAATATGCAATTCAGAATAAGAAGAGATCTGGGTTTAAATCCTGCATTAATTACTTGTGTGATTAATAGTCAAGTTTCTCAGAGTATCATGGGTATAATAGTAATTGGAGTACCTAACTTACTTGGTTATGAGGGTTGAAGAAAGAACTTTGCAAACTTTTAAATGTTATGTAGATGTAAATTATTTTTATTAATTAGTTTCATGTGACACAGATTATGGCATGTAATTAATTAATGAGAAGGATTTGGGGATATTTACCACACATAGTTCACACCATTATTTTAACATTAGAAAGAAAATAAGTTTGTTTACATTCTCCAACTGGGTTACAATGATCATTTCTCTTGTATGGATGAGGAAACTTGAAGACATTTTTATTTATTTGCATATGGAATCTAGGGTCCAGAAATTCACTGAATTGACACAGCAGATTCAATCCCTGGGGTGGGGTGGGGAGGAGCTCATAGTCATTCTTTTTAGCTTGTTATATCTCCAATCAGAATCCTCTGGGAATATGAGTATTTTGCTCTTGCTCAGATTTTAGCAGAGGTAGAGGAAAAGGCAGCAGCCCTCATGCAAGCACTCACATTAACAATAGAAAGTATTGGACATTCTATCATAGCCATAACAAATGCAGAACAATACAAAAGGAATTGTAGGAAGGCATAAACAGTACATACTAACTATTCTTCCTTCTCTAGTGAATCTCACCTTCCCCTGAAGAAAATATCTAATCTTTTGGATTCATAGCAATAGCTAGCTGGAGGTATTAGTGAGAATTCTGGCAAAAAAATGAAACAAACAAAAAAAACCTCTCCTTTGGTTGGGGAGAGGACAAAGAGTCTGCATTAGGTGGAAAGCAGCGGATCTATCTCTGTGGATCATCTGGTAATTTTCAACCTGTCCCATTAAAACAAGCATTTATTAAGCATTCAATAATAATGGGTAGCATTTATATAGGGCCTTAAATTTTGTAAAGCACTCTATATGCATTATCTCATTTAGTTCTCAAAGCACTCACCTGTGAAGTAGGTAATAGTATTGTTACAATTTAGAGATGATGAGGACTCAGGAGGTAAGGTAGGTAATATGCCCAGAACTATATGGATAAGTGTCTAAGGCTGGAATTGAACTTAGATCTGTCTTCCTGACTTCTGTCACAGTACTCAAGCCACTACATCACCTGGCTGCACTATGCTAGGTCCTAGAAATATAGAGATAAGCCAAAAACCTCCACATCCTCAAGGAATTTACATTCTATTGTGTGTATGTGTATGGGGGGGGGGGTAATTCAAAGTAAATAGATACATTAAGTCATGATAGTTTTAGGAGAGTAAGGCAAAACTAATAAGTAGAAAGACTAAGAGACTTTTTGTATTAGTTGGCATATAACCTGAGCCTTGAGGAAAGCTAAGGGGTAAACAAGAGGAGGAAGACAGAACATGAAATGCTGTGATCAGGAACCAGCAAGTAGGTAAGTATGTAAATAAGCAAATAGGTAAGCGAATATAGAAAGTAGAAAGGCTATTAACCGATATAATAGAATAAGAAATGTCTCTGAAGGAAGAGGACTTCCATTCAAATAAGGGTTCTACAACTTCCCACTTGCGAGACCTTGTGCAAGTCACCTGAAATCACTAGATTTTATCTTCTTCATATGTAAAATGAAGTGTTTGATGACATCTGGGGCCTAATTCTAAATGAATGATATTTTGTGTGATATAAATTAAAGCTGGACAAATTGGCTGGAGACAGCTTGTCAATGACTGTAAATACCAAAGTGAAGAATTTTCATTTCATCCTAAAGACAGTATGAAGCCACCTAAGCTTTTTGATTTGGGAAGAGACATCACTAGACTTGTGCTTTAGAAAGATTATTTTGAAAAATGTGTGGAGAATAGAATAGAGAGAAGAGAGCCTGGATGGCAGGAATCCAAGTAGGAGGCTATTACAATAGATCAGATGAAAGATGATGATGATCTGAATTAGGTTGGTGAATATGGGAGTAGAAAGAAGGAGATAGAAGGGAAATATATTTTGGAGGTATACTCTTCAAGAATGCACAATCAATTTAATACAGTGTGTACTTATGAAGAAATAGGCAAATCAATGCTGCAAACCTGGATGTCTTAGGTGATACCTATGCTCTCAACCCCAAAAGAAAAGTGTGAAGGAAGGAAGAGTTGAAATGGAATGAGATGCCTATGGGGTAGTCAGTTGGAAATTTCTAATGGATAGTTGGTAATAAAGGATAAGGAGAGAGATTATATGATTGTATATATGGATCTGGTAGCCACCACCAACACACTACTGAACACACAGCTGCTGATGAAACTGCCTAGAGTGTTTAGGGAGAGAACTGAGCACAGTATAGATCCTTGAGGTACAGATGAGGCTATGTGGCAGGTTATGGATAACGATGAAGTAAGAGAGAGAGCACTGATCAGAAACATAGAAGGATAACTAGAGGGTAGCAACATACCTTAAGCTAACAGAGGAGTGAGAGAAATTATAATTTTCTATTATAACCAATTATTAAATTAGGTTTGAGCCTTTCCTTTTCTCTTTATTTTCTCATTTAGGGACCAGTTCTTTTAGGTTAGTCAGTGTCTGAACCACAAGGCTGATGATAAAATTGGCTTAATCTGCTGGGACATTATCCCCAATCTTGAGTAGAACTCCACTCAACTATGGGTGTAAATAGAATCTAATCTAGGCTAATTCCAGCTATAAAATCATTTGACTCATGCCCAGGAACAGCAGCCCACCTCCCCCATTCTTTTGTCCTGTGGGCTGGAGGTTGCTAAGTCTCAAGATCATGTCACATTCTCAACAGGAGTAGCTGAAGACTTTTAGCCCCGTTCATTATTGATATGTGTCCATCTCCTTAGTTCTTATTCATCAATCATTGTTGATATCTGCCTGTCAGAGGCACCAGCTTTTTCAAAGATATTTAAGCATTTGATGATCTTCATGGTTTTGGCTTTGGTTACAAAGAGAGACCACTAGCCATCAATTTATACATTATTTGCTAACCTAATTAATAAGTTGATTATTAATTACCTAGAAACTCTGTCTCTTGGACTTTTTATTTACCACAGAAGATAGTGTCCAGAAGATTCATAAAGAACCAGAGTCAAAAATCATAAGAAGATTAAGAAGGATGAGAAATGAGAATGACAGGTTGGAATAAACCAAGAATTGTGGAGAGAACATCTTGCTCCCTTGTACTATTGCTGCTCATACCCTGTCCCTTCCAGTCTCAACATCTGCCTCCTCTACTTCTACTCACAGGTGTCTGATGGAATCTGGAGCAATTCATAACACTATGTTGACTGGATTAGTTACATATTTAAGTTACTTAATGTCAGTTAGAAGATTATTTTATTTCTCCCTCATTGTCTACTTCATTCCCTATTGTGTCTATTTAAAACCTTTTGTTTCTCTCCTTAAGGCTTCTCCCTCATAGCTGTGGACTTTCTTTTACATTTGAGTGAGGTCATTCTCTCCAAATTCCCTATTCTCCCCTTCTCTCTCCAATAATTATTATTATCTACTCTCCACTCCTTTACTCCAGTCTCTGATGAAACCATGCCAAAGCATCTACATATAACCTTAATTCAATTTCTAGGAAATTTCCCTTAAATCACCCCTATTTCTATTCTTTTTCCTCCTATCTACTGGCTCCTTTCCTGCTATCTAGTGACGCATTTGAGTCACTCCTTTCTTTCTCCAAAAAACAATAAAACCCTCACTAGATCCTATAAATTTTTTCTAGCTTGTCCACAATCTCTCTCTTTCCTTTCTCAGTTAAACTTGTAGAAAAGTATCTGAAATTATTGCTTCTTCTTTCCCTCTGCTCACATCTTTGCAATGTAAGTTCTGAAACATCATTCAGCAAGAACTTCTCTCTCCAAAATAATAGCCAAATCTGATGCCTTTCCTTTAATCTCATTCTTATTACTAGTCTTGTCACTTTGGAAGACCTTTTGCTCCTGAATACCCTCTCCTCTCTGGATTTTCATGACACAACTTCCTCTTGTTCACATCTTATGTGTCTTGACTAATCACTTTTTTGAATCATTATCCATGTCGTACTCTCTAACTATGGGTGCCCAAGCTTCACTTCTGGGCTCTCTGGTTGTTGTACTTCATGTATAAAGAGGACCAAAAGGACATCGCTATGTCAGCATCAGGTACAATGTGTCTAAGTAGGTTTGATGAGATCAATATGAGCTTAAAACACTCCACCACAAGTTGGACACAAATTGTCCACATGAATATTTGGAGGGGAGGTGTTTCTAAATTTGTTCATTGCTCTGGCTAGCACAGTCAGGCAGGTCCACGGCAGTTAAGGGGCTCACAGAGCAAGGATGAAAAGACAGGCGGGACACAGCATTCTGAACAAGCTGAGTTTATTCTAGACATACTGAACCAACAAATTAGAGAGGTAAGGGTACTTATATGGAAAAAACCATAGGGGTAGAGATCAAGGCATGAGAACAGAACGGATTGTGATAAGTAGCAAGGGGGGCCTCAGGGCCTCTTTTCTCGGAATATTATCCTGTAAGCAGGGGCCCTGATTCCTGGAACTTCAACACCCAAATTCAAGGACATGCATCTGAGAAAAGTATATCACTTAACTTCTCAAGTCAGCTATTATTCTCTTTTGGAGGAGGGGAACTCTTGATAAGGGCCTCTTTCAAACCCCTCAGGGTTCTCTACAATTCATCTCACATTTCTTGTGAGATATAGCAATTCTGCTTTGTTCATAGACCATAGTGCCTTCTTTGATACTGGCATGCCATGGTGGGTGATCCTGTGCAAATGTCTTTCATATCTCACCATCAGTACTAAACTTATGGAGAGAAACCTTGACAGTATCATTGTATCACTTCTTGTGACCACCATGTGAGTCCTTGCCCTTTTCTTGGTGTAATAATCTGTTAGGCAAATGTACTTTTGGCATTTGAACGATGTGGTGGCTAGACCACTGGAGTTGTACTTATCTTGCCAGTTGATCATCAGACTCTTTCTAAAACAATTCAAAAGGAAGTGATTCAGTTTCTGGCTGTGGAACTGGTACACTGCCCAGTTTTGATAGGCATCCAACAATGAGGTCAGCATAACAGTGCTATAGACTTTTAGTTGGTAGGCAGCCTAATACCTCTTCTCTCTCATACTTTCTTTCAGAGTCTCCCAAAACACTGAGTTTACCTTGGCAATGCATGGATCAACTTCATCATCTATGTGAAAAGATGGAATGTATACTGAATGCATACTGAACTTATCCACAGTATTCAAAATTTCTCCATTTGCTGTAATCCATGGTTCTACATATGGATGGTGCAGTACTGGCTAGTAAAGAACTTCTATTTCCTTAGTGTTAATAATCAGGCTAAATTTGGGACAAATGGTAATTAATTCATACTCTGTTACATCTTAGCTTCAGAGATGTTATTGAATGACAATTATCTGTGAACAAATACACATCATTTCTTCCTCTACTTTAGTGTTGGCTTGTAGTCCTTTTCAAGTTAAATACTTTAACATCAGTGTGATAGCTGACTTTGATGCTGTTTTGATCCTTGTTGAAAGCATCCAAAAACATTATTGAAAACATAATTTAAAAATCATGGGAGCAAACATACAGCCCTGCTTCACTCCACTGGTAACTGGGAAATTGTGAGTATCATCCATTATCCAGAAACTGTGCTCATATGCCATTGTGAAGATGATGTACAATACTAAGGAACTTTTCCAGGAAAGCAAATTATACTGTGATCTTGCACAAGCCCTCATGACTGATATTATTAAAGGCCTTGGTCAGATCAATGAATGTTACATACAGACCTCTGTTTTGTTCCTGGAATTTGTCCTGGAGATGTGGGTCAACAAACAACATATCAGCCATTCCTCAGCCCTTTTTGAAGTCAAATTAGCTCTTGGGTAGATGACTATCTTCCAGGTGAAGGATAAGCTTATTAAGGAGCACTCTGGCAAGAATTTTTCCAGCAATGACTCAGAGAAAGACCCCACTGTGGTTGTCAAGGGACAACACTTTTCTTTATAGATATGGAAAGTGAAGGCATCTTTAAGCTCCTAGGGGATAACTTCCTTTTGCTGTATAGCCCAGAAGATTTCAGTCAGCTTTTATGTGAGCAGTAGAATCCCTGCCTTGTAAGTCTCAGCTGGAATAAAATCAGCAACAAGATTTTTGCCACAGAAAAAAGAACCTGATGGCAATCAAAACCTCCTCTTCAATTGGAAGTTTAACTAGAGAGGAATTGACTTTAACCAGAACTGATTAATTCCCATCTGTAGAGAATGTGTCTCCATGATCATGTTCTTATCAGTAACCAATGTGTCCACAGTGATGGTGGCATGGCTCTTTCCCACAAGTGGCAATCACATTGTCATGAGCCTACCATTCACTCCTTTTGGCAGTCATAAAAGCTTGTTAATGAGATTAGTTTTGATTGCAAAACCTATGCTAGCAACACAGTGCTCCCTATTACTGTGGTCACTTCAGAAAAAAAAAATGTGTGTCCAGTTCTAGTTTTGATAAGCTGAGTTTCATTTGCCAGCCTTTCCTCACTCAGGGCTACCATTTGGATTCAATACTTAATGAGTTCTCTTACAAACAAGAGCTATTCATCTTTCAGGCACACTGGATTTTGTGTTGTCCATAAGTGTGTGCACATTCCATGTACCTATAGTGAGTGGAATCACCTTTGCAAAAGCTTTTGTACATATTTTTGTTTGTTTTCTTTTGACCATAGGATGGGATACCCATCTGCCACACTAAGCAGGCCAGGGTTGGATAAAGTAGAGAGCTTTTAGGGGCCCTATTCTTAGCCCCCTCTTTCTGCCTGGAGGTAAGTAATAAGGTCCTTAAAAAAGGCTGCACAGACACCTATGAGGCCACCAAAATCCATTATTGCTTTAGTTCAGTGAGAAGATAACCATATGGCCTGAGCTACCAGTCTGCAGGGTTGTGACCTCAGATGCCACTGTGTCTGTACCCACTATTTCATTACTTGCCTGTTGCCACAGGAACTTGGTGTAGGTAAAAATGATAAAAAGGTATGAGTGATGTCTTTGGACTCAGGAATAAATTGGATTTAATTGAGGCAGTTGTGCAAAGTCAAATTTATTCTCTCTTCTAAAGTCATTAGAGTGCAATGGCAAAGCAAAAGTCAAGACTGCTGGTGATGCTCAGAGAGAGAAATATGGAAGTCACTCACATATTGTAGCAGATCATGTTTGTGTATGTGTATGTGTTTGTGTATCATGTTCTGATTTGTTATACGATTTCTTTCATTTATCTTAGTCTGACTACATAGCATGACTATAGTGAAAATATACTCAATAGGAAAGTATATGTAGAATCTATACAGAATTGTATGCAGTTGTAGGGAGGGAGGGGGGGAGTGGGGGGTAGGTGGGGGGGATAAAATCACAATTGTATGGCAGTGATTGTTAAACATTACAAATAAAAAAAAAAATAAAAAAAAAAAAGTAAAGAAGAACATAGAGATTTGCCCACTTGGAGAACAGAGAGGATCAGTATAAAAAGGTAATAAGTAAAGGAGCAGTCTCATATAGTCTCAGTGTTCATGAGTGAGCCAATGACATTGAAGCCTATAATCCAGAATGTTATTAACTCAAACACATGGATTTTCCTCCCTCATTTTCCTCCCTAGCTTCCTGTAAATATGAACCAACACTACCTCAAAGGTATTGACTACAATGGTGAGATTATGACATAAATTTATGTAAAAATATGTCATGTTACTCATATATTTACTTTGTACACATATTCCCATGATGAACGGCGTCAAATTGTTATTACCAGCTAGAAATCTAGAAATCATTTAATGTTTACAGTAAGAGGTGATAAAGGAGGGTTAGTTGAGGCAAAAGTAGGAACTAAGAATAAGGTTTTATATCTGTGGTCAGCATGTAAGACAATAAGATACTGGTAACTATTCAATTTTCTCTTTAAGTTGCTGTTCTAATACTCTCTGGCTAGTTTCTAGTACTGCACAATAGTCATTAGTGTACAGGAAGGAATCAACGGTCATGCTCACTTCAGGGTGTGTCACTCAGCCCACACTCTTTGCAGCTAATAAGTTATCAATATGATCCCTCATTTCATTTTGTAACTATGAAACTGTTTCTTCATACTAACATTTTAAAATTTTTAAAAATAGAAGTTCTTTATCACTTTAAACCATCAAACTGTTCAAATAGAAATAAAGGATATGCAGAATTATTGCACACAGAAAAAAAAAATGATGATGGTTTGAGATTCAGTAGATGACCTTGGCAACTTCAAGGTCTAACCAAGCTCTAAGCATTCACAGTGACTGCTTCCACTGCTTTCATGGCTTATTGAAACAAAATTGTTCATATCTGCCTATTCCACTGAGGAGTTCTTCACATGCTTATGGCATATGGTTCCCCCAAACTACCAATGTGTTAGGGGCCCCTTGGTTGCCCTCTACCTGATTTAGCCTATCTGTCAAAGCATTTTACCAGAGTGTGGCCACCATGCATGCTAAAACTCCTTGGTGACACAGGTGATATTTGGGTGATGGGTGGATACCAAAGTTGGAAAGCAGCCCTTAAAAGGTCTTGACAGCCCTCAAACCAGAAGTACCAGTCTTCTCCAAATGTCCATACAGCCAATACAGGCTCTCTATTGTGCCACAGCACATCTTTTGTCACTCTCTGCTTTTCAGGTTCTTCTTATGTGTTGTCTAGCCCAACTGGAATGTAACCTTTTTGAAGGTAGGGACTATCTTTCTTTCTACTTACATTTGCATCCCTAGATCCTAGCATAGTGCTTGACAAATGCCAGGAATTTAACAAATGTATGTTTCCTGACAGATGAAAATGAACAATTGTTCCTCTATTTATATTTGATAAATGAAGCTAGTTCAAAGCTCTTACATAAAGAAGCATGTATATTATTTATACTACTATATATAAATTGATTTGTTTGTAAATATTATCTAACATTTACATGTAGAGTGTGTGTATACATAAAAAATAAGTGTCTGTATATATGTATATGCATATACATATACACACATATATATACATGCACACACACATACTAAACAACAATAGGAAAACAGGTCATCAAATCTCCCAGAAAGCTCCTAATTTTCTAATGAGGTAATATTTGTGAAAATTACTTTAGAAAAAGAAAAGAAAGAAACTGATGGCAGAAGCTTTTTCCCCAAAACAAAAATCGAAATTAACAAAGGCATTTATAGATAAAGAAGAACTTAAATAGTTTTATTATGCAAGAAGTCAGAAGACTCAGACTCAGTTTTCTTACACAATGTGCCTTTAAAAAAGAGAAACAGCAATAAACTTCTTCCTAAAAACTAGGTCAAACAGGAACATTGGATAAAGCCGATAAAGTGCCACAGTGACTTAATATATACAATATGCTTCTTTGGGGAATTAGACTTCTTAAAAGAACTTTATTAGGGTCATGCCCTTCTTTCTACCTAGTGCTGCTTTGGAAGCAATAACATTGTTTTTGAATGGTTGGCTTGAAAACTTAGATAGTGAATTGAATGCATTCTTAAGCCAAATACTATTGCTTATATGCTGAAGGAGGCTAGAAAACTAGAACAGTGGAAATGTATAATATCTGATGGATACTCAGTAACTTCTTTCTACATCTTTTAATTTGAGAACACTGCATTTTAAGGCTTAATTTACCATGACATTCAATTTTTAATCAAACTGCTTTTCATTTCTTAAACTTTGAGATCCTTGGCAGAACTAAGGTTAGTGAAAGGAATGGCTGTCACTGAAATTCCTTATTGTAGTAGAAGAAGGGAAGAAAGAGAGCAGGAAAGAGGGAATACACAGAATTACATTTCTCATTTTACTTAAAGGTGTGGAGGGGGTCATGGGAAGGCAAGGAGATGGTCATGTATATTTTTGTCAATTTTTTCATAACCCACTAAAAAGTTAATGATAATGATTCAGCAATATTAACCACTTTTGGGGTAAATGTCTCTAATTAATAAGTGAGCTTTTTTGCTTTAATTTGCTAGAAACCAGTCTCCCACCGCACTTCCTATAGTCTTCTCTCTCTGACAGTACCTTCTCTACAACTTTCCAGCATTCCTTTATAAATGTTATAGGTACTTAACACAGGCTTTAAAATAATTCTAATTAAAATAATAACCTTACAGGTTTTTTGTGAGGAATTTAATTTATCTTCTATCTAAATCTTTAAGTACCATATAAAGATAAAGATTTTTTTTCTAATTATCCAAAGGATTGATCCAAGTTCTAAATTGTATCCATAGGTATATATCTGTGTGGGGTGGTTTCTGAGAATTTGGGGAAGAATGAAGAAGAAGATTGTCTTTAAGTTGAGTTTTACAGATTGTTAAAAATTCAGTTGGTCAATAGTGGGGGAGAGGGTCAGGATGAGAGGGAGAATTTCAAACATAGAGGATGGCATGAGCAAAAGCACTGAGAAAGAAAAGTCTTACCATCAGAGATCTTAAAAGGTCAGGAAGCTTAGAGACTATCAAAATCTACCCCTCAATTTATAGATGAGAACAGCTAAGATTCAGACAAGTTAAGGAATTTTTCCAAGGTCAGGCAGTTAGCAAGTATCAGAGTAAACTTGAACCCTGACCTTTGACTCCAGAACTAGGGCTCTTTCCATTTTACTATAGTATCAGGTAGATATATTCATACTATTGCCTTTGGAACTTCATCTAGACCTGCCTCTATCAGAGAGTGCTCATTTCATACACACACACACACACACACACACACACACACACACACACACACGCACGCACGCACGCACACTTAAACCATGCAAATGGTCCCCTTTCCTACCACACAGAATCTCAGTGATCATAGAGGTCTGGGCATAGCTCCCATTTCTTGTGTCCTAATTGCAGCTAGCTACCCTAGTCAGAAAGAACTATGACAAGGGTATCAGAGCCAAGATAGCAGAGGAAAAGGAGAGCTTTGCTTGACTTCTCCCCCAAAACCCTCCAAATACTTGTAAAAATGATCCTAAACAAATTCCAGAGCAGTAGAATCCACAAAATGATAGAGTTAAACAAATTTCTAGCCCAAGACAAACTGAGAGGTCAACAGGAAAGGTCTGTTGCCCCAGTCTGAGAAAACAGTGCAGTCCAGTGAAAAATATGCCAGCACAGACCAGAACAAACAAACCTAGAGCAGGCCTTAGGGGAACTGAATCATTGGCAGCTGTGGTGGTTTTAAGATGACTCAACCCACAGATGCCAAAGACAATTTAGGTCAGTAGGAAAGGTCTTTTGTTCCTGGGTGAGAGAGGAGAACAGTCTCTCAGCCCACAAATGATCGAAGTATCAAGTACCTGATCAGATTGGGATTGCAGGGATCTCTTTGATGTTGCTGAGGCTGGATTCTCTTGCTTTGCCCTACTTGCATCTGGGTCACAGTCCTGGGTGGTGATCCTGGGGCAAGAAGGAGTGCTGGCATGGTGGAGCTTGTGGCAGCAGTGGAGAGCAAACCCTCCTCACAGTTTGAAGGAAGAAAAGAGTACTTTTGGTCACTCACAGACCAGAGCATAGGGTAGGAGAAGAGTAAAACCTCTCTTTTGATCATATCTCCTTGGAAGAACTAAAAATTTATGCTTGAAATATCTCTGAAAACAGCTGCACAAAACCCCTAAAGGTTGGAACAGTACATCTTCTACAATGGAAGCAGAGCTCTACCTTAATACAGAGTCAAAAAGTCAAGTAATTGACTGAGAAAATGAACAAACATCAGAGAATAATCAGACAATAGTATCTTACTTTGGTGACAAAGAAAATCAAAACATACAACCAGAAGAAGACAACAAAGTCAAAATTCCTACATCAAAAGCCTCCAAGAAAAAATATATTGCTCACAGACCAGGAAGAGTTCAAAAAGGATTTTGGAAATCAAGTAAGAGAAGTAGAGGAAAAATTGGGAAGGGAAGTGAGAGGGATGCAAGAAAATCATGAAAAATGAATCCATAACTTGCTAAAGGAGACCCAAAAATAATGAAGAAAATAGCTTAAAAATACATTAAATCAAATGGCAAAAGAGGTCCAAAAAGCAAGAGGAGGAGAAGAATGCCTTAAAAAGTAGAACTGGTCAAATGAGAAAGGAGTTTCAAAAGCTCACTGAAGAAAATAGCTTCTTAAAAATTAGAATGGAGCAAATAGAAGCTAATGACTCTATGAGAAATCAAGAAATTATAAAACAATCAAAAGAATGAAAAAAATAAACAGAGAAGACAAGGTGAAATATCTCACTGGAAAAACCACTGACCTGAAAAATCCCAGGAGAAATGATTTGAAAAATTATTGGACTTCCTGAATGCCACGATCAAGAAAGAACCTAGACAGCATTTTTCAGGAAATTATCAAGGAAAACTGTTCTGGTATTCTAGAATAAGAGGGTGAAATAGAAATTGAAAGAATTCACCACTCGCTTCCTAAAATAGTTCCTGAAAGGAAAACGCCTAGGAATGTTGTAGTTGTATCCCAGAGTTCTCAGGTCAACGAGAAAATATTACAAGCAGCCATAAATAAACAATTCGAGTATTGTGAAAAAAAAATCAGGATAACACAAAATTTAGCAGATTCTACATCAAGGGATTAGATGGCTTGGAATATGATATTCCAGAGATGAAAGGAGCTGGAATTAAAATAAAAATCACCTACCCAGCAAGACTGAGTGCAATACTTTGGGGGGAGGAGGGGTTTGTGCAGACATTAAATGAAATACAGGACTTGCAAGCATTCTTGTGGAAAAAACCAGAGCTGAAAAGAAAATTTGTTTTGCAAATACAAAACTCAAGAGAAGCGTGAAAAGGTAAACAGGAAATTGAAATTTATAGGACTTATTAAAGTTGAAATATTTACATTCTCACATGGAAAGATATTAGTAATTCATGATACCTTTCTCAGTATTATGGTAGTTGGAAGAAATACATATATGTGTATATGTGTGTATATGTATATTATATACATATATATGTATGTGTGTGTATATATATATGTATATATACATATATATATATATATACACATGCAAGCATATACATGTACACAGAGGGCACAGGGTGAGCTGAATATGATGGGATGGCATTTAAAAATAAAATTAAAGGTTGTGAGAGGAATGTATTGGGAAAAGGAGAAAGGGAGAGGTAAAATGGGGTAAATTATCTCACATAAAAGAGACAAGAAAAATCTTTTACAATGGAGAAGAGGAGGGAAGTGAGAGGGAATGAGTGAACCTCACTCTCATCAGATTGGGCTTAAGGAGGGAATAGCATATTCACTCAGTTGGGTATGGAAATCTATCTTAACCTATAGGAAAGTAGAGGATTAGAGGATAAGAGATGGGAAATGATAGAAGTGAAGGCAGATTTGGAGAGAAGTTAAGCAGAAGCAAACATCTCTGAGGAAGGACAAGGTTAAAAGAGAATATAGAAAAAATGGGATGTACAAAAACATTTACCTTTCTTTTGGAAGTGACAAAGAATCAGAATCTGAGAAGATGCCTGTCAGTTGGGGAATCACTGAACAAATTATTGTTTTTAAATGTAATAGAATACTATTGTGCTGTGAGAAATGATGAAGGGTATGGTTGTGATACCAGGAAGACTTATATGAAATGAAGTAAAAGGAACTAGGAAAACAATTTCTATAATGTCAACATTATTGGAAAGGCAAGCAACTTGAAATGCTGAGGAATTCTAGTAATGACCCACCTTGGAGTTGAGGTCAACTCCCTGACTGAGATGGGTTGTTTGTAGGTCCATGGATATGTTGCAAATATGTGTGCTTGTTTTGGTCATGGATCATGAATCAATTTGTTTTGATTGACTATTCATGCTTATAATAGAGGTTTTGCTTTTCTTTTGTTACCAATTGGTGGTGGGGAGGGAGAAAAAAATCAGATTTTTGTGTATTATTTTGTAAAAACTTTTGTTTTAAAGGAGGTGTTTTACCTTGTGAATTATTAACCAATGCAATAGAATCATCAACTTATAGGGTCATTATTTGATGATATAATCAACTTGATGAAAACAGTGCAAATATTTTATATGAAATCATTTTGAGTGAAACCATGATCAGAGCTATGATGCATCAAGATAAGTGAGTTAACATTTATTAAGTGTCTTCTGTATGCCAGGCACTGTGATATACTCTGGGCATACAACGAAGGGGGGAAAAAATGTCACTGCTTTCTAGCTATTTACCATCCAATGGGGAAGATAATGTGAAATCAGCTAAGTACACAAAAGATATTTTGTGGCTAATGCCAGTAATAAGCCATCAGCACTAAGGGAGATTAAGAAAGGTTCCTGGAAAAAGATGGTATTTTAGTTGGAATTTAAAAGAAGACAGATGAAGATAAGGTGGCAGAGAATTCTATAAGTGCAGTAGAATAAGTAAAAAAAAATCCAATCAGGAGATAGACTGTCTTATTTGAGGAATAACAAGAAGACTCATGTCACTGAATCACAGACTACGCAGAGGGGAGTAGGGTGTAAGATTTTAAAGATAAGGGTGCCAGGTTTTGTCCTTCCTATAAGCAATTCAAATGAGAATGATTTCAAGTGCCATCCACTCCATCTACTCCTTTCTTATTGTATGTATAAACATCAACCAAGTCACCCCAATTAGGCGATTTAATTTTCTAATTTTCCTTTCCCTTCTTCCAACCCTATACATTCTATTTGTCTTCCTCTCTCCATTCTTAAAAAAGCAGAGAGGGAGGGAGAGAGGGAAGGAGGGAGAGAGAGAGAGAAGGAGATAGAGAGAAGGGGAAAGAGAGAGAGAGAAAGAGAGAGAGAGAGAGAGAGAGAGAGAGAGAGAGAGAGAGAGAGAGAGAATTTTATATTTGATCCTGTAAGTAATAGGAAGTCATTGGAATCTTTTGAACAGAGAGATGACATGGTCAGACCTGGTTTTAGCAAGAACAGTTCAATGGCTGAACAGAGAGGATGGACTGGACTTGAAGAATGTAGAATAATCATCAGGCCATTGCACAGTACAGGTGTGAGGTAATGAGGGACTGCCCCATGGTGCCATAGAGGTTAGAAACAGGATTTTCATCAGGACCAACATCTCAGAGTAAAAGAAAACGGTAGGCTTCAGTTCTATATCACCACTAAACATTGTGATTACCAAACAATTCAACTAATGCAGAAGCAGTTATTAAAATCCAGGTCCCCTAAAAGATGGAAGTGAAAGATTTCTTGGGAGAAAAGAGCTTTAGCAGTAATATCTATCTATCTATCTATCTATCTATCTATCTATCTATCTATCTATCATCTATCTATCTGTCTGTCTGTCTGTCTGTCTGTCTATCTAAATCAAGAGGGATAAAAATGAAAATTAAGAACAAAACAAAACAAAAATACCTCTGGCCAGAAAAATATTAGCATTCAGATAAAAGGCTCAATGAGAAATCCCTTGAGGGTTTAAATTGAAACTGAAAGACTTCACTGTAAGCCTAAAAACTGTGTAAATGAAAATAACATCACCAATCACAAAGAAACAAAAAAAAGAAAAATAATTGTGAATCAAAATATTCTGCATGTCTTTCTCATTGCTTTGAGGAAACAAAAAGCAAATAGACATTCGCTGGTTGTGGAAATGAGGTAAATAAGAATAAGAACTCCTTCCTTCCTACTTTCTCTGAAGAAGTAACTTGAGCTATGTCTATTCTATCAGAGAAAGACAACCTTGGACTTAACTGAGGATAAATGATATGATCTCTTCTTTTCTCCTCTCATCCAAAGGAAAAGATTTCACCTGAGGCTAATCACAGATGAGAATTTTGATGCCTGGTGAAGAAAAAAGCATGGTAAGGGAGAGTTTGAACTAAACAAAGATCCTTAGGGAAAAGAAAAATTCCTCAACTTGGTTTATTCCCAACAGTAGGGGACACTCATTACTCAACTCCTGACATGTCAGCAACATTCAAAATGAGTAAACCAAAAAGAATTTTTACGTTGTCAAGAATGAAGAAGACACAAACCTAGGACAGGAGAGTTACTCAGCATCACCTACAATCAAAATCTCAAAGAAAAACAAACTACTTGCTTACAAGAATAATTAAAATTCTTGGAAGAAATGACAGAGTTTTAATAAAGATTTCACACAGGAAAAGAGAGCTATGGAAAAAGTAAAGAACCAGCAACTTAATAGATGTACAAAACCTTACCTTAGTAAGAAACTTTGAAAATCAGAAGGATCTAAATAGAGATTAGTAATGTTGTGAGGTAAGAAAAATTCCTGAAACAAAACAAAAAATATGAGAAAATATCGAGGAAAATATAAGATAAATAAAAAAGTGAACTGGAAAACAGGTTATCGAGGGATTACTTAATAATCAGAGAAATATCCCTGGTCTATGATCCAAAAAAAGAGCCTGAATATCATATTTAGAGAAATTATTATTGATAATTTTCTGCATATATTAGAGCAAGAAGGTAATGTGAAAATAGAATTTCCCAGTTATTTTATGAAAGAACCCCCCAAATAAAAACTACCGCTATGCTACTATCGTAATCCAGAAATTCCCGAAAAAGAAAAATACTAAAAGTGGTAAGAAGGAAATAATTCCAATATTAAGGAGCAACAATCTTGATTGCAAGAGACTTAGTAGCTGTTAATATAAAAAGTAGATAATATGGAACAACATTTTGTAAAACATAAAAGCTGAAAGTCTAACTTCCAGAGCCTTGAATAATTTACAAATCTAAGTTTAATCTTACAAGTAATAAAAGTGGATTGTTGAGGAAAATGAAGACTGAAAATTCCTGACAAAATAAATGCAGGTGAAACGGAACTTCAAAATACAAATATGGGAATCAATAGGAAAGTCAATAGATGTGTGCAAGTAAATAATTAGAACAAACTTTATAATGATGAAAAAGTTTCTTATGAATTCCAATATCACAAAGGATCACAGAGGTAGTCAATTGAGAAAGATGACCTATAATGGCTTCATTATGTTTTGAAGCCACTGTAAGCAAAAATAAAATACAGTAGGGAAAGAATACATTAAGGAAAATGGGAGGAAAAATGAGAAAACACATCAATATACATAATAAAGTTGCAACAAAAATTGTGCAAACTTTGAAAGAATAAAAACATGAAAGAACTTTCCTGTCTTCTAATATGGCTCAAAAGAGGATAGGATATACACATTTAAATGCATGTACACACATGCAAAGTTTGGTCTGAGAGTGCATTCAATATAACAAGGAAACAGATGGGAATAAGAAGAGGTGAAAGAGAGGACTGAGTTCTAAAAAGAAAAAAAATCAAAGTCTTGGAGAGAGAGAAGGGGAACTTAAAAAGGACATAAAAAGTAACAACTTAAAAGGCGCAAGAAGTATAGAAAGGAAAATAAAGAATAAGGGTAAGATAGAAGGAAATAATTAAATCATAATTGTGAATGTGATTAATTCACCAATACCATGGAAGAAATTAACAGGATGGACTAGAAATCTATCTATCTATCTATCTATCTATCTATCTATCTATCTATCTATCTATCTATCTATCTTTTTTTAGGAAACAATCCTGGAGTGTAGAAATTAACATAAAACTAAAATAAAATATTAGAGCAAAATCTATGATGTGTCAGCTGAACATTAAAAAAAGTTTGGGCAACAATGTCAAATGAGAAAAGAGCAAAAACAGACAACTAAAAGATAAATCTTGAAACATTTTTGAAAGAAAAGAAAAGTAAATGTTACCAGTCTGAAGAATCTCATAGCATAATGAAGAAACAACATAGAAATGATACAAAGATTATTTTGGAATAATCAAAGAGGTAAAATGCTAGAATTTAGGGGATTCGGGAAAATGAAAAGGCACAATTTTAGCTGGAACTTTGAAGAAGGTAGTGAACCAGGAGGTTGAGATAAAGAAGGAGAACATTTTGGTATGGTGGACAGCCAATAAGAATGAACATCTTCTAGAAATGAAATGTCTTTTTTTGAGGAACAGCAAGGAGTTCTTATCTCTGGGTTGGAGTGTATACTGTAAGAAGGCAGGAAAAGGTGTGTATGTGTGTGTGTGTGTGTGTGTGTGTGTGTGTGTGTGTGTGTGAAGTAAAATGTAAAAAGTGTTGAACATCAAACAAATGAAATATTTGTTTCCGAAGAGGCAGTGGAGTTTATTGAGTAGGGGTTAATAGAGTCAGATATGCTCTTTGGGAAGATTCCTTTTGCAGTTGAGTGGAGCATGGATTGGAATGGGGAAAAGAAATTGTTCCAGGTAGAACAACCAACAAGTTACATTAGGGATGAGGTGATGAGGGCTTATACCAAGCTGGTGGCAGTATCGGAGGGGAAAGGGAACCATATGAGATTTGGGGAAGACAAAAGTAAAAGGCATTGGCAAGAGATTGGAAATGGGGGAAAGAGTGAAGACAAGGAGGATGACAAATTGGTTATGAGTCTAGGTAACTGGGAGAATGTGGTATCCTCAACAATAATAAAGAATTTAGAAAGGGAAAGCTAATGAAGTGCAAAGAAAGATAATGTGTAAAATTTTGAACATGTTTCAGTGAAAGATGTTTATGAGATATCTAGTTTGAGAAAACCTACGGATAGCTGACGACACAAGTCTGGAGATCAGCATAGACGTTAGGAAGAGATGATAATCGAATCCGTGGAAAACGATGAGAACATCAAATGAAATAGTATAGAAAGAGAAAAAGGCCCAGCACAGTGCAATGGGAACCCACTTTTTTGAGGGTGGCTTAGATAATGATCCTGCAGAGTAGACAAAGAAGGAGTGGTTCCCACAAAATAGATCAACATGTTGTGGTCATGCAGGTAAGAGGAGAATCAACAGAGAATAATGTCATAAAAATCTAGAGAGAAAAAGAATATTAAGGAGAAGAGGGTGATTGACAATGTGAGATACTTATAAAGCATGGAAAGTCAAAACAGAAAAAAGAAACTATAGATCAATGTTCTTAATGAACACTGATGCAAAACTTTAAAATAAAGCAGAAATGTTAGTGAAAATATCACATAGAATATGTAGTAAGACTTGTTCGGATTTATACAGAAATGCAGGATTGGTAAACTATTAGGAAATTATAATACAAATTAACTATATTAATAACAAAATTAAAAAATCATATGAGTATACCAACATATGAAGAAATAGCTTCTGGTCTAATACAACATTTATTTATGTTAAAAACACTTAAAAATATAAGAATAAATAGAACTTTTAAAAAATGACAGATACTAGCTCTCTAAAGCCAAGAGCAAACATTATATATAGAGGAAATAAACTTGAATTCTGTCAAAAAATCAGAGGTGAAATAAGGATGTCCATTTTTAAAATTTATATTTGACATAGAACTAGAATTCCTGGCTATAGAAACCAGACAAGAAAAAGAAATTGAAGAAATAAGTATAGGTAAAGAAAATATAAAATTGCCACTTTTTGTAGATTGTATAATGTTGTAAAGAGACAGAAAGAGTCAACTAAAATGAATTGAAGCCATGACCTCAACAACATTGTAGAATATAAAATAAATCCACACAAATCACCAGTATCACTATATACTATCAGTAATACCTAGCTGGAAGATACAGAAAAAATGATTTAAAATTACTACTAAATGTATAAACTACTTGTGTTTCTACCTAAGATACAAAGAAATGGTTTAGGGCGCGGAGCCAAGATGGCGAAGTAGAAAGATGCACATACACATAGCTCCGAACCCACAAACCACAGAACGGCTAGAGGGGACTAACCCAGGACAAATTCTGCACCCAGAGACCACAGGAATATTGGAGCGAGGGAGATTTCTGTTGCGGAGAGACCTGCAAACCTCTTGCGGGGGGTCCTTTGCGCCGCGGACTGGGCGCCAGGACGGGGAGCAGAGGGCAGCCCTGCCGCGGCAGCGACACCGTGAGGAAAAGATCCGAGCGGGCTACGGGGACGGGATCTCCAGCGGCCACGCGCATCCCCCCACCCACAGAGGGACCGGCAAACCTCTCGCAAAAGGTCCGTCGCGCTGCAGACGCGGAGCCCAGCCCGGACCTGCGGCGGCGGCCGTGGCTCCGAGAGGTACAGATCCGAGAAGGCTCCAGAGACGGGATCTCCAGCGGCGGCACTAACCCCCCCACCAACAGGTGACTGACGGGGAGAGGTGAGAGTGTCTATGGCAGGTAGAGAGGGGAGTGGGGTACCCCCATGGCTCGGGCCCCCCCAGGAGATAGAAGCTGAGAGGCGGCTACAGACAGGGGCTCCCCAAACGGGCGGGAGCCTGGATCCATTGTAGATGGTCTGTGTATAAAACCCCCCCTAGGGAACTGAGCCAGAGAGGCGTCCCTGCCCCTGAGCACCTGGACTTAATTCTCACACTGAATAGCAGCCCTGCCCCCGTCAAAAACCCTAAGGCGGGAAGCAGCATTTGAATCTCAGTCCCCAAACGCTGGTTGGGAGGACCAGGAGGCGAGGTGGGTGTGAGGAGAACATTCAGAGGTCAGGTCACTGGTTGGGGAGAATGCCAAGAAAAGGGAAAAGAAATAAAACCACTGAAGGGTATTTTCTCGGAGAAAAGACACTTCCTCCCTTCCTTTCTGATGGGGAGGAACAATGCTTGCCATCAGGCAAAGACACAGAAATCGAGGATCCTGTGTCCCAACCCACCCAATGGGCTCGGACCATGGAAGAGCTCAAGAGGAATTTTGAAAATCAAGTTAGAGAGGTGGAGGAAAGACTGGGAAGGGAAATGAGAGGGATGAGGGAGAAGCATGAAAAGCACATCAGCTCCCTGCTAAAGGAGAACCAAAAAAATCTTGAAGAAATTGGCACCCTGAGAACTAGCCTAACTCAGTTGGCAAGGGAGGTGCAAGGGGCCAATGAGGAGAAGAATGCTTTCAAAAGCAGAATTAACCAAATGGAAAAGGAGATTCAAAAGCTCACTGAAGAAAACAGATCTTTCAAAACTGGAATGGTACAGATGGACGCTAAGGACTTTATGAGAAAGACAGATATCTCAGAACATACCGCGCAGATTCGAAAAATGGAAGATAATGTGAAATATCTTATTGGAAAAACAACTGACCTGGAAAATAGAATCAGGAGAGACAATGTAAAAATTCTGGGACTACCTGAAAACCATGATCAAAAGAAGAGCCTAGACATCATCTTCCATGAAATTATCAAGGAAAACTGCCCTGAGATTCTAGAACCAGAAGGCAAAATAAATATTCAAGGAATCCGCAGAACACTGCATGAAAGAGATCCAAAAAGAGAAACTCCCAGGAGCATTGTGGCCAAATTCCAGAATTCCCAGGTGAAAGAGAAAATATTGCAAGCAGCTAGAAAGAAACAATTCAAGTATTGTGGAAATACAATCAGGATAGCACAAGATCTGGCACCCTCTACATTGAGAGATAGAAGGGAATGGAATAGGATATTCCAGAAGTCAAAGGAACTAGGACTGAAGCCAAGAATCACCTACCCAGCAAAACTGAGTATAATACTTCAGGAGAAAAAATGGTCTTTCAATGAAATAGAGGACTTTCAAATTTTCCTGATGAAAAGACCAGAGCTGGAAAGAAAATTTGACTTTCTAACACAAGAATGAAGAGAACCATGAAAAGGTGAACAGCAAAGAGAAGTCATAAGGGACTTACGAAAGTTTAACTGTTTACATTCCTACATGGAAAGACAATATTTGTAACTCTTGAAACATTTCGGTATCTGGGTACTGGGTGGGAGCACACACACACACACATGCACACACGCACACATACATAGAAACAGAGTGCACAGAGTGAATTGAAGAGGATGGGATCATATCTTAAAAAAAATGAAATCAAGCAGTGAGAGAGAAATATTGGGAGGAGAAAGGCAGAAGTTATATGGGGCAAATTATCTTTCATAAAAGAGGCAAGCAAAAGACTTATTAGTGGTTGGATAAAGAGGGTAGGCAAGAGAAAAACATGAGGTCTACTCTCATCACAGTCCACTAAAGGAAAGAATATAATGCACACTCATTTTGATCGGAAAACCTATCTCATAATACAGGAGAGTGGGAGACAGGGGCACAAGCAGGGTGGGGGGGAGGATGGAGGGGAGGGCATGGGGAGGAGAATGCAATACGAGGTCGACACTCATGGGGAGGGAAAGGACCATAAGAAAATAGAAGTAATGGGGGACAGGATAGGATGGAGGGAAATATAGTTAGTCCTATACAACACAACTAGTATGGAAATCATTTGCAAAACTGAACAGATATGGCCTATATTGAATTGCCTGTCTTTCAAGGGGAAGGGGTGGAGAGTGAGGGAGCTAAGGAGGTTAGAACTCAGAGTGTTAGGACCAAATGTAATGTTCTTACCACTGGGTAACAAGAAATACAGGTTAAGGGGTCAAGAAAGCTATCTGGTCCTACAGGACAAAAGAGAAGACGGAGACAAGGGCAGGGAGGGAGGATAGAGGAGAGAGTAGATAGGTCACAGGGGCAATTAGAAAGCTTGGGTCGGGGGGGGGGAGGGGATAAAAGGGGAGAAAATTTGTAACCCAAAACTGTGTGAAAATAAATGTTAAAAGTTAAATTAAAAAAATTTCAAAAAAAAGAAATGGTTTACAAATACAACTAAAATTATTGTTTATGTAAACAAAAATAGGCCCAAATAACTGAAAACAATAATTGCTCATAGAGTAAGACATCAACAAAAATTACAATATTGAATATATTAAAGTATGTATTCAATGCTGTATTAACCAGTTAACCACAGGATTATTTTCCTTCCCCTCCCTTCCCTTCCCTTCCCTTCCCCTCCCTTCCCTTCCCTTCCCTTCCTCTCCTCTCTTCTCCTCTCCTCTCCTCTCCTCTCCTCTCCTCTCCTCTCCTCTCCTCTCCTCTGTTCTCCTCTCCTCTCCTCTCTCCTCCACCCTTCTCTTCTCTCATTTCCTCTCCCCACCTCTCCCTTTTCCTTTCCCATCCCTTTAACTCACTTTTCCTTCCACTTTATTTCTCCTCTCCTCCCCTCTCTTTCCCTCCTCTCTTCTCCTCTCCTTTCCTGTCTGCCTGCCCTCTTCTTTTGTACCTCACCAAAGTCCAGGTTGATATCTGAGCTGGGCATGACTAACACATCATGCTTACTTACTTGACATTTGTATTTGTAAGTTGAAAACATTGTTTTCACCTCTGCTATTTTAGAAACTGTGTAGATACTTGAAACAGACTTGGATAAAGATGGCCTGAGGGACCAATAATTCTTATTAAAATCTAAAGTCCAGATCTCTTCTTAGCTCATGGGGTAACCTATAGGCTGGGTATGGGCTATGAGAAATGGAGTCATGTATCAAAATGATATAACTCATCAAGTTTTGGTCTTGAAGGATTTTTGACCCAATTATACTCAACTAGTGTTTTCCTGCTTCTTGCATTATTAGAAGTGAATGTATTTTCAGCTTGGCCTGAGATTCTAGTATAGCGAAATCCAACATTACTAATTTTTTTCCTTTCGTATTTATTTATTTATTTATTTAACTTTTAACATTCATTTTCATAAAATTTTAGGTTCCAAATTTTCTCCCCTTATGTCCCCTCCCCCCACTCCAAAACACTGAGCCTTCTAATTACCTCTGTGTGCCAATCTGCCCTCTCTTCTATCATCCCTCTCTGCCCTTGTCTCCATCTTATACCCCTTTACCTGTATTTCTTATTTCCTAGTGGCAAGAACAGTACTCGACAGTTGTTCCTAAAACTTTGAGTTCCAACTTCTCTTCCTCCCTACCTCCCCACCCCTTCCCTTTGGAAGGCAAGAAATTCAATATAGGCCATATCTGTGTAGTTTTGCAAATGACTTCCATAATAGTAGTGTTGTGTAAGAACTAATAATATTTCCCTCCATCCTATCCTGTCCCCCATTACTTCTGTTCTGTCTTTTGATCCTGTCCCTTCCCATGAGTGCTGACCTCAGATTGCTCCCTCCTTCCCATGCCCTCCCTTCCATCAACCCCCCCACCCTGCTTATCCCCTTATCCCCCACTTTCCTGTATTGTAAGATAGGATTTCATACCAAAATGTGTGTGCATTTTATTCCTTCCTTTAGTGGAATGTGATGAGAGTAAACTTCATGTTTTTCTCTCACCTCCCCTCTTTATCCCTCTACTAATAAGTCTTATGTTTGCCTCTTTTATGAGAGATAATTTGCCCCATTCCATTTCTCCCTTTCTCCTCCCAATATACTTCTCTCTCACTGCTTGATTTCATTTTTTTAAGATATGATCCCATCCTCTTCAATTCACTCTGTGCACTCTGTCTCTATGTGTGTGTGCGTGTGCATGTGTGTGTGTAATCCCACCCAGTACCCAGATACTGAATAGTTTCAAGAGTTACAAATATTGTCTTTCCATGTAGGAATATAAACAGTTCAACTTTCATAAAGCTCCTTATGACTTCTCTTTGCTATTTACTTTTTCATTCTTCTCTTCATTCTTGTGTTTGAAAGTCAAATTTTCTTTTCAGCTCTGGTCTTTTCATCAAGAATGCTTGAAAGTCCTCTATTTCATTGAAAGACCAATTTTTTCCCTGAATTATTATACTCAGTTTTGCTGGGTAGGTGATTCGTGGTTTTAGTGCTAGTTCCTTTGACTTCTGGAATATCCTATTCCATGCCCTATGGTCCCTTAATGTAGAAGCTGCTAGGTCTTGTGTTATCCTGATTGTATTTCCACAATACTTGAATTGTTTCTTTCTAGCTGCTTGCAATATTTTCTCCTTGACCTGGGAACTCTGGAATTTGGCCACAATGTTCCTAGGAGTTTCTCTTTTTGGATCTCTTTCAGGCGGTGATCTATGGATTCCTTGAATACTTATTTTGCTTCTGGTTCTAGAATCTCAGGGCAGTTTTCCTTGATAATTTCATGAAAGATGATGTCTAGGCTCTTTTTTTGATCATGGCTTTCAGGTAGTCCCATAAATTTTAAATTGTCTCTCCTGGATCTATTCTCCAGGTCAGTTGTTTTTCCAATGAGATATTTCACATTTTCTTCCATTTTTTCATTCTTTTGGTTTTGTTTTGTGATTTCTTGGTTTCTCATAAAGTCATTAGCCTCCATCTGTTCCATTCTAATTTTGAAAGAACTATTTTCTTCAGTGAGCTTTTGAATCTCCTTTTCCATTTGGCTAATTCTGCTTTTGAAAGCATTCTTCTCCTCACTGGCTTTTTGAACCTCTTTTGCCAATTGAGTTAGCCTATTATTCAAGGTGTTATTTTCTTCAGCATTTTTTTGGGGTCTCCTTTAGCAGGGTGTTTACTTGTTTTTCATGCTTTGCTTGTATGTCACTCATTTCTCTTCCCAGTTTTTCCTTCACCTCTCTAACTTGATTTTCTTTTTTTTTTTATTATTTTTTTTATTAATTTTTAACATTTATTTTCACACAATTTTGGGTTACAAATTTTCTCCCCTTTTATCCCCTCCCCCCCCCGACCCAAGCTTTCTAATTGCCCCTGTGACCTATCTACTCTCTCCTCTATCCTCCCTCCCTGCCCTTGTCTCTGTCTTCTCTTTTGTCCTGTAGGACCAGATAGCTTTCTTGACCCCTTAACCTGTATTTCTTGTTACCCAGTGGTAAGAACATTACATTTGGTCCTAACACTCTGAGTTCTAACCTCCTTAGCTCCCTCACTCTCCACCCCTTCCCCTTGAAAGACAGGCAATTCAATATAGGCCATATCTGTTCAGTTTTGCAAATGATTTCCATACTAGTTGTGTTGTATAGGACTAACTATATTTCCCTCCATCCTATCCTGTCCCCCTTTACTTCTATTTTCTTATGGTCCTTTCCCTCCCCATGAGTGTCGACCTCGTATTGCATTCTCCTCCCCATGCCCTCCCCTCCATCCTCCCCCCCACCCTGCTTGTGCCCCTGTCTCCCACTCTCCTGTATTATGAGATAGGTTTTCCGATCAAAATGAGTGTGCATTATATTCTTTCCTTTAGTGGATTGTGATGAGAGTAGACCTCATGTTTTTCTCTTGCCTCCCCTCTTTATCCAACCACTAATAAGTCTTTTGCTTGCCTCTTTTATGAGAGATAATTTGCCCCATATAACTTCTGCCTTTCTCCTCCCAATATTTCTCTCTCACTGCTTGATTTCATTTTTTTTAAGATATGATCCCATCCTCTTTAATTCACTCTGTGCACTCTGTCTCTATGTATGTGTGCGTGTGTGCATGTGTGTGTGTGTGTACTCCCACCC
The DNA here is from genome assembly GCF_028372415.1 of Notamacropus eugenii. Classification (NCBI taxonomy): domain Eukaryota; kingdom Metazoa; phylum Chordata; class Mammalia; order Diprotodontia; family Macropodidae; genus Notamacropus; species Notamacropus eugenii. The sequence goes on from NC_092875.1 coordinate 265,507,236, forward strand.
AGTGCCCAGATACTGAAATGTTTCAAGAGTTATAAATATTGTCTTTCCATGTAGGAATGTAAACAGTTAAACTTTAGTAAGTCCCTTATGATTTCTCTTTGCTGTTCACCTTTTCATGGTTCTCTTCATTCTTGTGTTAGAAAGTCAAATTTTCTTTCCAGCTCTGGTCTTTTCATCAGGAAAATTTGAAAGTCCTCTATTTCATTGAAAGACCATTTTTTCTCCTGAAGTATTATACTCAGTTTTGCTGGGTAGGTGATTCTTGGCTTCAGTCCTAGTTCCTTTGACTTCTGGAATATCCTATTCCATTCCCTTCTATCTCTCAATGTAGAGGGTGCCAGATCTTGTGCTATCCTGATTGTATTTCCACAATACTTGAATTGTTTCTTTCTAGCTGCTTGCAATATTTTCTCTTTCACCTGGGAATTCTGGAATTTGGCCACAATGCTCCTAGGAGTTTCTCTTTTTGGATCTCTTTCATGCGGTGTTCTGCAGATTCCTTGAATATTTATTTTGCCTTCTGGTTCTAGAATCTCAGGGCAGTTTTCCTTGATAATTTCATGGAAGATGATGTCTAGGCTCTTCTTTTGATCATGGTTTTCAGGTAGTCCCAGAATTTTTACATTGTCTCTCCTGATTCTATTTTCCAGGTCAGTTGTTTTTCCAATAAGATATTTCACATTATCTTCCATTTTTCGAATCTGCGTGGTGTGTTCTGAGATATCTGTCTTTCTCGAAAAGTCCTTAGCATCCATCTGTACCATTCCAGTTTTGAAAGATCTATTTCCTTCAGTGAGCTTTTGAATCTCCTTTTCCATTTGGTTAATTCTGCTTTTGAAAGCATTCTTCTCCTCATTGGCCCCTTGCACCTCCCTTGCCAGCTGAGTTAGGCTAGTTCTCAAGGTGCCAATTTCTTCAAGATTTTTTTGGTTCTCCTTTAGCAGGGAGCTGATGTGCTTTTCATGCTTCTCCCTCATCCCTCTCATTTCCCTTCCCAGTCTTTCCTCCACCTCTCTAACTTGATTTTCAAAATTCCTCTTGAGCTCTTCCATGGCCCGAGCCCATTATGTGAGCTGGGACACAGGATCCTCGATTTCTGTGTCTTTGCCTGATGACAAGCATTTTTCCTCCCCATCAGAAAGAAAGGGAGGAAGTGTCTTTTCTCCAATAAAGTACCCTTCAATAGTTTTATTTCTTTTCTCTTTTCTCTGCATTTTCTCCAACCAGTGGCCTGTCCTCTGAATGTTCTCCTCACACCCACCTCGCCTCCTGGTCCTCCCACTCAGCGTTTGGGGACTGAGATTCAAATGTTGCTTCCCGCCTTAGTATTTTTAGCGGGGGCAGGGCTGCTATTCAGTGTGAGAATTAAGTTCAGGTGGTCAGGGGCAGGGCCGCCTCTCAGGCATAGTTCCCTCGGGGGGTTTATGCACAGACCTTACACAATGGATCCAGGCTCCTGCCCGTTTGGGGAGCCCCCGTCCGCAGCCGCCTCTCAGGCCCACCTCCCGGGGGGGCCCGAGCCATGGGGGCACCCCACTCCCCTCTCAACCTGGCAAAGAGACTCTCTCACCCACCCCAGTCAGTCACCTGTTGGTGGGGGGGCCCATGCCACCGCTGAAGATCCCGCCACTGGAGCCTTCTCAGATCTGTGCCTCTCGGAGCCTTGGCTGAGGCCGCCACAGCCGCAGGTCCGGGCTGGGCTCCGCGTCTGCAGCGCGACAGACCTTTTGCGAGAGGTTTGCATGTCCCTCTGTGGGTGGGGGGACCCGCGTGGCCACTGGAGATCCCGTCCCCGTAGCCCTCTCGGCTCTCCTCCCCTCAGTGTCGCGGCCGCGGCAGGGCCGCACTCCGCTCCCCTTCCCGGCGCCCAGTCCGCGGAGCGAAGGACCCCCCGCGAGAGGTCCGCAGGTCTCTCCGGAGCAGAAATCTCGCTCGCTCCAATACTCCATGGTCTCTGGGTGCAGAATTCGCCCTGGCTTGGTCCCCTCTAGCCGTACTGTGGTTTGTGAGTTCGGAGCTACGTGTATGTGCGTCTTTCTACTTCTCCATCTTGGCTCTGCCCCCCTCTAACTTGATTTTCAAAATCCTTTTTGAGCTCTTCCATGGTCTGAGCCCATTGAGTGGGCTGGGATACAGAAGCCTTGACTTCTGTGTCATTCCCTGATGGTAAGCATTGTTCTTCCTCATCAGAAAGGAAGGGAGGAAATGCCTGTTCACCAAGAAAGTAACCTTCTATAGTCTTATTTTTTTTCCCTTTTCTAGGCATTTTCCCAGCCAGTGACTTGACTTCTGAGTGTCCTCTCCACTCCCACCTCCCCTCCAGATCCTCCCAGCCAGCACTTTAGGTCTGAGATTCAAATGCTGCTCCCCAGCCTCAGGGCTTTGGGTGGGGGCAGGGCTGCTATTCAGTGTGAGATTAAGTTCATGTGCTCAGGTCAGGGCAGGGCTACCTCATGGGCTCACTTCCCTCAGGGGGTTTATGCAGAGCCTTCAACAATGGATCCTGGCTCCTGCCTGTTTGGGGAGTCCTGGTCTGCTCCCGCCTCCGCTGCTGCCTCCCGAGGGGCCCTGTGTTATGGGGGTACCCCACACCCTTCTCGACCTTCCGAAGAGACCCTCTCACCAACCCTTGTCACCTGTGGGTGGGGCACCTGCACGGCCGCTGGAGATTCTGTCCCTGAAGCCTGCTCAGATCCGCTCCTTTCCGCGCCACACTGCCGAGGCAGGGTTGGGCTCTGCTCTGGGTCTGGGGTGCGAGGGACCTTTTGCAAGAGGTTTTCAGGCTCTCTGGAGCAGAAATCTCCAGAGATTGTTCTGTGGCTTCTGCTGCTCCAGAATTCGCTGGTGGTTCTTTTTTTACAGATATTTTATGGGCAGTGGGTTCAGAGGTAGCATATGTGCATCTTTCTACTCCGCCATCTTGGCTGTGCCCCCATTACTATTTTTTTTAAAACTGCCTTTTCAGTTCAAATTGCATCATTTTCAAGGCTTCCTCATGGCCAGTGAAATATAAATGTTCTAGTTCTGTTGGCAAAGGTTTTTTTTTTCTTCTCACCTGGAAAAAAAGGAAAGATTGAAGTTAAACAAAAATTACTGGTAATAAATGTGTTTCTTTAGTATACCTTGACTGGATATAACGTACTTAAAAATAAGTGATATTAGTAATATATGTACTAACAATAGAAGTGATTGACTTTAATTTAGTTGTGAGATAGTGACTCCTATAAGCAGACTTTCTGGAAAGCCTACATTGCCATCTATAAACAATGGCCTAATAACCAAATTGGACCTATCTAGGACAATTCAAGCTGATGGTTCTACAGCAAGACTTATGGACTCAATTATTCTTCAGGGCAGCCTTAGCCTTCCTGTCTTTCCTTCTCCTTTAGCTTATGCATTACACTGCTGACAGAGATGGAAAAATGTCACTGCTTCTTCCGTTGGCTAATTGTTTTTTTATTTCCTAAACCATACTACTTTCCAAGTGAAAGTGGAAATGAGCTAGGTAAAGAGCTGATCGCATTTTATTTACCCTATTTCCCAACCTATAAAGCCTAGGTTAGTCTAGGAATTATGGTTTCGGGTGGGTGAAATATAAATTGTTGTTCAATTTTGGCTCCAGTATTATTCTATGGATATTCTATGGATATTATTCTATGGATAGTAAGGATAGTAAGAGTGCTTTGCATTTTTAAAGTACTTTACATACATTATCTTTCAAATGGATTTGGGACAGGTTTATTTGAGGTGACCTAAGATGAACAGGAAGTCCTGGAACTGAGCCAAACTGGCACCTTTGAATAAGATTATACTGTTTCCTTAGTCACTGTTGAGTGGAAAAGAATCTATCAAGTCACAATGAAAACAAATATTCACTGTTCTCTGCATTCTATCCCTTGAAGACAAGTTTCTCTCTCTTTATCATTGATGACTAGTTTTTAACTTATTTGAATGTTATAAGGATGTATGATTTCTCAGGGTAGCAGTTCATACACTAAGGCATGTTATAATCTCTTCAAATTGCAGGGAACAGTTTCATGGATTGTAGTGGCTAACACATTCCTCAGCTCCTGGTCAATCTTTAGGTGATGAGCCACTCACTGTGGTGTGTTTATTCATTTGCTGCTATTTATTCCCTGAATTCTAGAGAACCTAGGAAAAATCCTTCATCAATTGATTAATGAGTTACTTGTTATTACCTAATAGTAAGCTATCTTATTCTTGAGATGACAAATTGTCATTACCAGACTATTATTTTGACAAATTTTCATATATTTTAGATCACTTTTGGAACTTCAATAACTATTGATTACATGCTGGGCACAGGGCTAAGAAATCTGGATGTAAACACGAAAGTATGAATAGGCCCTACTCTTAAGGCATTTACATTCTAATAGAAGCCAATATAAATTTTCATTTCATAAGAGAAAGATTTTTCCAAAAAGGCTGTTTTCCTTCCTCTGTGGTTCAGTTGTTCACTATAGAGTGTTGTATAGTTTTCCAACTTATCCCCAATGTTAATTTTTAGTCTGATGGATCTGAAGCTTTTTAAGCAGTACATGAAAGAAAGCAAAAATAAAAAAAGATGCATGAGAAAAAATCTTGGGCATCCCAAAGTATAAAGTAGACCTTACTTCATGTATTTTTTCATTCATCAAGCATTTGTTGATCACTTATGCTAAGTAGATTACCAAAACAGGAAGGAGAAAGAAGCAGAGAAGGGTATAATATTTTTTTTTCTTGTTGTTCAGTCATTTCAGTCATGTCTGATTCTTTGTGACTCCATCTGGAGTTTTCTTGGCAAAGATACTGAAGTAGTTTGCCATTTCCTTCTCCACCCCATTTGACTGATAAGAACTGAAGAAAATTGGTTTAAGTAGCTTGTCCAAGGTCACAAAAGGAAATATCTGAGGTCAAACTTGAACTCATGAAGATGAGTCTTCCTGAGCCCAAGGTCTTTCCATTGTACCGACTAACTTCATGTTCACTGCACAGCAAAGTTACAAGCAGAGAGAAACATTTACATACAACACAAACATCACCACAGCATGATAAAAACACTAGAGAGATGCAAACTGCTTTGAAAATATGTAGTGTACTGGGGCTTGGGTCCTTGAAGCAGACCCAAAGTGCCTCACATTGAGGCAATGTTTCTGTGTTCTCCTAACATGTAGAGTCTCTGTAATAGACTGCAAAGACAAAAAAAAAATGCTACACTTTAAAAGTTGCCAACCTGTGATCGTCTCATTCTTTCTTGTGTGCTGTTTCCTATTGTATTCAGAGGGAGAAGATCACAGTTTACTCATGGCATGATTACCATGTATTTAATAGACATGACATGAAGGATTTCTTTCTCCTTCTCTCCCTTTCCTTCTGTGATTCTGAGACTGCTCTTGGTGTAGAAGTGGTTGGTTCTGTTTGGTTTGGTTTGTTGTTCTCAGTTTCAGGTACTGGCAGTAATTCTCTTGTAAGTGGAGTTTGAGTCATGGCAACACTGAAGCCAGGTTTCATGTCAAATATCCAGTCAGCCAGCCTAGGAGAGAAGAAAGGAGAAGTCAGGGTGCCTGGGAATAGATTCCAAGGAGGGGGTTAGACTTAGAAGTTGGGATTGTGGTATATAGAAACTGTGCTAAGCCATGAACCTAATCTTTGCCCCCTCCTTAGAGCATGAGGTAAAATTTAGGGGATGTGTGTGTTTTTGTGTAAGCCCTTAATATTGGAGGATATTTCTAAATTTATGATTATGACTTTGAAGTAAATATTTCTTTATAAAAGCTAATTAAGGCAACCAGGTGGCACAATGGATAAAGCAATTCTCCTGGAATCAGGAAAACTCATCTCTGAGTTCAAATCTGACCTCACAGACTTACTAGCTGTGTGACCCTATGCAGGTCACTTAACCCTATTTACCTCACTTTCCTCTTTTATAAAATGAACTGGAGACAGAAGTTATTTCATTATCTTCTTTGCCAAAATAAAATACCAAGCAGAGTCATGAAGAATTAGACATGACTAAAAATGACCGGAACAACAACGAAAAAGCTGTTAGTAGTTAAATGGAGGTGAGGTGCAGGGAAACACACTTCCTAGAATAGGGACACACCATCAATGAGTCTTGAAGCCATTTGCAGAGAGCCTAGATGCCATTTCCCTTACAAGTACTGGAGAGCCCTGGGGGAGGGGCAAGATCTGACATTCCTCACCTTCAAGTAATGGTGGCCAGGGTAATCAGTGTTATAGCAGGAAGAAGTAATCATTCCTAAATAGTGTCTCAGGGAAGGATTTGTGGAAGACATGCTGGTTGAAGTGGTTTTAGTGGACTTTATAAAAAAAATGCACAAGTGACTAACTGCTTGTCCTTTGCAGACTGGTCTCTAAATAAAAATATCACAGTTTATATTTGTTCAGATCCAAAGAATACTAAATTGATTAAGAAATATTCAGTTCTTATTTATAAAAAATACCTTTCCCTCATGCAATAAAAATCTTCAACCCTTATGAAATGTGAGTTTGACACTCTTATTGAATATCCTTTAGAGCTTTTCTTTAGCATCTATTTATTAATTCTGATACTTTCATTTTAGAAGGTTTAATTCTTTTGTAAAAAATATATAGTTATTTCTCTTCAGTATGATTTGAATATTTTGAAATAACACTGATACAATGAATTTGAAACAAAATAAAAAGTTGGAGTAGGAAAGTTTCCTGATTAAAGAGATATTAAAGTTTTATGCTATCATGTGAAGTTATTTGAAGAACAGAAAACAGATATTCTGAAACATATGAATGACTACCTGGTAACAGACATAAATATTATTTAATAGCTGAGACAGGATAAAGTAAATCTCATCATGAGTTTCACATCCCTTTCATCATATTGTTAACAGAACAGTTTCTATTCTGTGAATACCTAGAGCTGCACAAAACAGACCAGAGACAGGACTGCCAGGAAACAAATACTATTGCAAGTGCTCTAATGCAGGACAATACAGATATAACTGTGAGAACACAGGTCTTTGGGGGCTATTACTTGGTGGGGCCCAGGACCAAAGTTCTGTGACTAGAACAAGTTCTAGAAGAGGGATATAGGAAGGGCTTTGGTCCAGGGGACACCTATCTCCTCAAAGAATTTAGTAAAAGAGTTTTAAAATATCCCATTAAGTCTTTCAATCATTCTTGATGACTGGGGGTGGTAAGTGCAATGGAGGTGCTGAGTAATTGGCCAGGATGAAAGCAGTTTAGCTAATGAAGCTCTGGTGAAGTGGGTGCCTTTATCATTATGTATCTCTTTAGCAACCCCCCATAATGCAATGAATTTTTTTCTAAGAGAATTTTTGCTACCCCAGAATCTGGGGCAGTCCAATAGAGGAACACTTTCACCATAACCAAAGCAGATTTGTAAATCATGGGCAGGTAGCAATTGAATGAAGTCTATCTGCCAAGTTTTAACTGGTGCTTCTGGAAGAGGAAATTGCCCACAATCATGCTTCAGAGGCTTGCATGCATTTTGCTTGGGGCAGATGGGACACATATCATAGGCAGTGACACAAGCCCTGTGAAAACTCCTCCACCAACATTTTTGGGCAAGCTCCGTTAGCTTGAGGGGTCCCCAGTGTCTGAATGAATGAAGATGTTGCATCATAGAGAGACATAAGTTCTTAGAGAGTATATAAAATCTTTTGGGCTGACCCATATTCCCATAGTCTTATCAAGTTTATAACATAAAAGCATGAACTAAGGTCCTTTCAGTACATGTCCCACTTAGTGCATGGATTGTGCATATATTGTTAAATGGACATGGGCCCTGTTTCCTAGCAGGTTATAAAATAGGGAGAATTACCATAAAAAGAGAATGATGATAATTATCAGAAAATGATGATAAATGTAAAAAACAGTTACATTTGTATGGGATTATAGGTTCATAGACCTAGAAGAGACTTTAGGAGCCATCTTGTCCAACCCTATCTTTTACAGGTCAGGAAAATGAGGTTCAGAGAGGTTAAGGGACCTCCTCAAAATTACATTAAGGGGAAAAATACCTATTATGCTTTAGTTATTGCTGATTTCTATTAAAAACAACAACAGCTGGGCACTTAATAAAGTGAAATTAAATGAGGTTCAGCTACTTACTCATGCATCTAAAGTGAAGAATAGTTGGTGGACTTTGTGATGTGCCAGTTGAAGGTGGTTAGAGTTCATTCCTTCAGCATGGCTGCAGGGATTGTTGGATTGGGCCTATAATCTAGTGGCAATTCAGATTATTGGTGATCAATTTGAGGAAAAAGAGAGGGGTTTTCAGTAAAGAAGACTTCCCCAGGATGATTCTTCTTGTTCCCCATCTGTTTCTAACCCCTACAAGTGTATACTAATGACCACCACAAGGCTTGTTCTGATAATATGTGGGCAATTGGAAAATGAAGGAGTATTCATGGATAGAAATAAGCTATTTTTAAAGGCTAAATATTGGCAGAAGGACTTAGAAATTTTAAAGGTCTGGTTGGTTTATTTATGGGCAATGTGAACAGATGGACACTAATGTATTTACTGAGACAGAATTCCATAAAATGTGGAAATTAACTGAGGACATCCTGTTGTAAAGCTATTTTGAACTTCTAAGCACTCTATGAAGATAAGTTTTCTGCCTAATCTGTTCTGACCTGGTAGAGAGCTCAAGGTGGAAAAGGTGGGTAGTTTTTGATTGGTCATGCAAAAATGATCAGCTGAACAAACCTCATCTTGTCTGCTTTATAGATGAACCCTCCTGTCTGATCAGTCACTTGCTGTGATCTTTCTTACATTCCTGAATAGTGGCAATGCTTCTGACATTTGAACACAGGGTAGTAGCCTTGTGATATAAAACTGCCACCTTTAGCAGCTGGCTGTAAAAGGATGGGGAGAGAGGAAATCTTATCTGGGTCGGAGTTATGCATTATAAGAGAACAAGAGAAGGAAGAGATAGTAGATTTTTCAGCTCAGATATGTTCTTTATCACCTCTACCAAGTCAACTGTACCTAGGAATGTCTTGGAAAGTGTTTAATAACTACCACCCCCAAATATACACATGACAAACTTTTAAGTTAATCTGCATTATTGACATCTTCTCCATATTTTTATGCCTAAATGATGAATTAAATAATTCAAGCCTTCATTTGTGGCATTGGTTGATTTCCTATGTGTACATATACCCACTGAAAATTTGACCACGAGCCCTCCTGAGCTGGTTTCATCTTGCTTCAGCAGATTTTTGCCTGTATCCTAACCTTAGAGAATGTAAAGATTATTGCTATAATCAAGTTCCCAAACTCATCCTTTCTAATGGACTATAAATGAAATTGAAGAACTTGTGCTTCAATAACAGTTTTGTGAGTGTAAAATGGGAATTGGGAATTTTGAGAATAGTTGGCTATGGGAAGTCAGATAACTTTGAGTTCTGGGAATGTCACTTGGGTTATTCAGTAAACCGATGGAGGCAGGAAGTTTTGTGAAGTCACTATATGTGAAAAGTGAGTGGAAAACCACTGTCTAGATAATTGGATAATACATACTCCAGTCAGAGTTATAAATCAGCCCAATTGAATAATGGGGCTAGATTCGTTGGATTTGTGGAGGGTGGTCCCAATTCAAGATGTTGCTTTGTCAGTCTGGCCCAATACAGTGGATAATCACTCAAACCATCCCATATTATAAACACACAGGATTGACATATCCCTGGGAACATTCATGAACTTTCTGCCAACAAAATAGAAATGCTCTTTAATAGGATGGGTAGTATCCAGGCGTGTCCTAAGTCTGGACCTACCAATACAAGTCCCTTCTTGAATATGTCTTTGATCTTTCTGAGGGTTATACCCCTTCTAATACCATTATCAACTTTAACTACCTCTACACTTCCTTGAAAGAATATGGTACCACATTAACCTGGTGTTTGGTTTGCAACTGTTGTGGGTTTGAAGTCTGAGAATTTTTAATGCGTCCCTGAGGGATAGATACCTGGATAGGTCCTCTCAGTAGACTGGTGCTATGGACATCCTCAAGTGGTTTGGGATCTGAACATTAAGTGGTTGGATCATCCTGTGGGCCCCCTTGTGTGATCACAAACAATGGCAGCTGACAGAGACAAATGTTTACATTTTTTGGTGGGATGTTCATACTTATCAACAAGTGGATAATCCTTCTACTGAATAGAATAATATTATAGCTAGACTCCTTCCTTATGGGCACATCTTTGTCATTTTCTTAATCAAGGGATTTACTTTCCTTCCAGCACTGTGGAAGATTGGGATAAATTATCTAATAATAGCTAACACTTTCTTTTAGTCTTTCAGTTTCAATCAGGTTTCTTGATGGTCTCCTTTGCTTTCTGGATTTTTGTGTTTTTTGTTGCTTATCACAATTGATTTTCAAATTGTTTCTTTGGGGAGGCAACATCTATCTAAAGCTATCACCATCTGACTAAGGGGAATGGTCTTCTGGTTAACAATTCTTTAAAATTGGTTAGTAGAAGAAGGGGTATAATGGTAAGAGGTTTCCCCCCTAATCCAGTTGTTAAGAGAAACACGTGTGCTGAAATAGCTTTCCTATGAATGACAACAACAAATGAATTTTGTATATCATGGTATCTCTTTTACATGCCCTGGACTTCTTTTTTATTTCAGAAAAAAAAAAAAGCAGTCAAATGGCTACACTTACACACTTCCCCATAAAATGTTGTTTTGATTAAAAAAGCCAGTTATTATTGATAACCTATCTTCTATACTACATCTTTCCTTCTTTTGACTCACAGTGAAGTATTTTTTGTCTTTCTTTGAATCCGTAGTACTTAGTACAGTACCTGACAAATAGTAGATGCTTCATAAATGCTTGTTCTAACACTTGTTTTTCCCATTTCAGCAACATTTTTGTAGAACATTTCAAAAGTATTTACTGATAAATAAATTAATTTTAGTTGGTCACGATATTGCTTTCCATGTATTATTTTAATTATGTTCACCATGATAGGAGGAACTATTCTTTCCCTAATATTATATGCTTTTTTATTTGTTGATATTAACTAAGAACCTCAAAATGGATTTCTAAATATTTATTACTAATTGCAAATAAAAACAGCTTTAAGACACCTCCATAAGTCTGTATACCAAGACATCAAAGGAAAGGGAAAAATAAAAATTTGAAAAAAAAGATTAATAGTAGCTGTTTTTGTGGTGGCAAAGATTTCTATTTTAAAGGGAGGCCCATCAATTAGGGGATGGTTGAACAAGTTCTGGTAGCTGATTGTGATAGAATATTCTTGTGTTTAAGAAATGACAAGGATGATGGTTTCAGGAAAAAAAAATGAGAAAACTTATGTGACTTCATGTAAAATGAAGTGACCAGAATCATGAGAATATTGTACACTGCCGCAGCAGTATTGTAAGAACGATCTTATGTGAAAGACTTAGCTACTCTGATGAAGAAAATGATTACAAAGGACCTATGAAAAAAGATACTATCCACCTCCATGGAGAGAACTGATGAACTCTGAATGCAGATTCAAGCATGTTTTTAAAATGTTTCTTTATTTTTTTGTTGGTTTTCTTTTGTAACATGGCTAACATGAAAAAATGTTTATCATTAATTAGCTAAATTATTCAAAATGCTGGATTGCATATCACATCAGTTTAAATATTATTGAAAAAATTGTAGAGGTTTTCTTTCAGATTTGGATGCTTAGCTTTTACTTTCTTGCTAATTATGATAAATTTATGTTTAATAATTTAATTTAGTAACATTTCAATTTAATTTAATGGCACAAAGTACATTTAGGGTAGGATTCAACATTAATGATGGTGAAAGTAAATTCACATTTCAAATAGGTTTGATAATTTCTAATTATATATTTTCTTAGCTGTATTGTCAAATCAGGGTAGATCATCATGTTATTAACTCATATTATGTTGACAAGATAATAGATGTCAAGCAAGTTTCTTCAAGAAAAATATTTTTTCCTTATGTTATTAGTATTACTATCCATCCATAGTTTCCAAATAGGAACTTTTTTTAAAAGCAATTGCCCATTGTGTGAAAGGCAACTTAGCTAAAAGTATAACATATAACCAATACATCTATTTAACCACTCTCTTGCAAATTGTAATATACTGTGATATGTTGAAAGTGGACAAACTAGGGAGGGCAACACTATCAACCCCATACTGAAATGGTGAAATTCTTACTGTTCCTTCAACATGTCTTGTTCACATAACTATCTGCTACTGGGACAGAGTGAAGGAGATGTCAATCCATATGTTAAATATCATGTTTTTTGATATTTTTGATTAATAATATAAACATAACCTTTAATATTTGTTTCCTGAAATTAGTGTATCATTTTCTCTGTCTCAACTTTAGCTAACAGGACTCTAAATAATTTTAACCTATCTGGCATTTGGTCCTGTGGGGAAAGCAACTACTTAAAAAAAAACCTTAAAAGTTTTTTTTTTATTTCCCATTTCTAATTCTAAGGTATTATAATTTTCTTTAGGAGTACTGGTTATTCATTTCAGAAATATGTGAGAGTATTTTAAGATAATTTATTTTTATAATATATTTTATTTATTTCATTAAATATTTCACAATTACATGTAAAATAAAAAAAAAACATTTTTGAAAATTTGAATTTCAGGTTCTCTCCCTTCCATCTGCCTCATCACCTCCTTGAGAAAGTAAGCAATTTGATACTGATTATACTTGGGAAGTTATGCAAAACATATTTCCATATCAGCTATGCTGCAACAGAACACCCCAACCCCACCCCAAAAGGAAAATAAGGTAAAAAAATATTCTTCAATCTGCATTTAGAGTTCATCAGTTCTCTCTTTGGAAATGGATAACAGTTTTGAACATGGGTTCTCTGGTGCTACTAACTTCACTTTGTATGCGGTCCCAGGTTTGCCAAAACCATTCTGCTCATCATTTCTTATAGCATAATTGTATTCCATAACGATCATATATTACAACTTGGCCAGATATTCTTGAATTGAAGGGTACTCCTTTGATTTCCAATCCTTTGCCACCACAAAAAGAGAGATGATTTTTAACTTTTCAAAAATAGTTACTTGTCCTTTTTCTTTAAGGTCTTTGGGATACAGAACTAGTAATGGTATTGCTGAGTCAAAGAGTATGCACAGAACTTTGAGCGTATTTCCAAATTGTTCTCCAGAAAGGATGCACTAGTTCACAATACCACCAACAGTACATCAGTGTCCCAATTTTTCCACCTTGAGTTCAGCAATTGTTGTTTTCCTTTTCTGTCATGTTAGCAAATTCAGTAGGTGTAACATGACGCCTGAGATTTTTTAAAGTTGCTTTTCCTGAATCAGAAGTGATATTAAACATTTTTTTCTGTGACTATTGATAATTTTGATCACTTCTCAGGATCTAAATTTTGGTGTTTATGAATTTTTAGCTTGTCATATGTATATCTATCATTATCTACTTAGATATAGATTGAATGCCCAGTTCATTGACCTGCTCATTTTCTCTTTTATTGATGTAAGCATTTAAAGTTACAAAATGTCACCTATTATTGCTTTCGTTGCATGCTACAAATTTTGCTATGTTTTATCATTGCTGTAATTTTCTTTAGTGAAATTATTGAATGGATTTTGGCCACTCATTCTTTAGGGTAAAATTATTTAGTTTCCAATTAATTTTTTATCTAGGATTCCATGGCATTTTATTGAATATAAATATTATTACATTATAGTTTGAAAAGGACACATCTAATATTTCTACTTTTCTGCATTTGGTTGTGAAGCTTTTTTGCTCTAATACATGGTCAGTTTTTGTAATGATGTCACATATATGTGAGAAAAAATGAATACTTCTTTCTTTTTGTTTTTGCATTCTTTATGCTTTATTTTTAAAAATTAAATTATTTTATTTGTTTTCAGTGTTCAGCATCACTTCCATACATCTTACATTTTTCCCTTTCTCCCCCCAACCCCCTCCCTACCAACTCCCTCCCTGAGATGGTATACAATCTTATATAGGTTTCACACTTACTTTTTTATTAAATACATACTGACTAGAAGAATTAAAATGAATGGGAGAAACCATAAAATAAAAAAAAAACAAAACAAAACATAGCACAAAAAAATATGGCCTGTTTCTATCTGCAATCCAATTCCACAGTTCTTTCTCTAGATGTGGAGGGCATTTTATCTCAAGAGTTCATTGGAAATTTTTTGAGTTGATGCATTTTAATGAAGTACTAAGTCAACCAGGAAAATTCCTCATACACTGTAGTTGTTGCTGTGTACAAAGTTCTCCCGGTTCTGCTCCTTTCACTCAGCATCATTTCATATAAGTCTTTAGAGGCCTCTCTGAAGTCTTCCTGTTCATCGTTTCTCATAGTATTCCTTTACATTCATATACCATAACTTGCTCAGCCACTCCCCAATTGATGGATATCCACTTGATTTCCAGTTTTTGGCCACCACAAAGAGAATTACTCTAAATACTTTTTGTACATGTGGGACTTTTTCCCATTTCTATGATGTCTTGGGATAGAGTCTCAGAAGCAATATTGCTGGGTCAAAGGGTATGCAAATTTTTGTAGCCCTTTGGGCATAGTTCCAAATTGCTCTCGCAAATGGCTAGATCATCTCACTGCTTCATCAACAATGAATTAGTGTTCCAGCTCTCCCACATCTTCTCCAGCATTTATCATCTTGCTGTTTTGTCATGTTAGTCAATCTGCTGGGTGTGATGTGATACCTCAGAGTTGTTTTGATTTGCATCTCTCTAATCAATGGTGATTTAGAATATATTTTTCATATGATTGTAGATAGCTTCAATTTCTTCCTCTGAAAATTCCCTGCTCATATTCTTTGACCATTGATCAATTGGAGAATGACTTGTATTCTTGTACATTTGACTCAGGTCTCTGTATATTTTAGAAATGAGGCCTTTATCACAGAAGCTACTTGCAAAAATTCTTTCCCAGTTTTCTACTTCTATCCTAATCTTGGTTGCATTGGGTTTGTTTGTGCAAAGACTACTAAATTTAATGTAATCAAAATTATCCATTTTGTGCATCATAATGTTCTCCATCTCTTGTTAGGTCAAAAATCAACACTGTTATTCAATATGGTATTAGAAATTCTAGCTGTAGTAATAAGAGAAGAAAAAGAAATTGAAGGCTTTAGGATAGGCAAAGAAGAAACTCAGTTCTCACTCTTTGCAGATGTTATGATGATATACTTAGGGAATCTCAGAGAATCATTTAAAAAGCTACTTGAAATAATAAACAACTTTGGCAAAGTTGCAGGTTACAAAATACACCCACATAAATCATCTGCATTTCTATACATTTCTAACAAAGCCCACCAGCAAGAGATAGAAAGAGAAATACCATTTAAAGCTATGATAGACACTATAAAATATCTGGGAGTCTGTCAAAACAAACCCAGGTATTATATGAACACAATTAGGAAACACTTTTTGCACAAAAAGTCAGATCTAAGTATGTGGAAAAACATCAGTTGCTTGTGGGTAGCAGAGTTAATATAATAAAAATATCTCTTTCATAAGTTTACACAATCACTAAAATACTAAATCAATCATGCACGTGTAGAAATTACTTTTGCCAAATTCCAACTTCAGTACAAACCAAGTGAATTTGAATCATCTCCAGTTAGCTCCCACACATCCTTGGGCAGACAGACATGAGACAGACAAACACCCACACAAAGAGGCACACATCAGAAGGTAATAATGCTTCCAGTTGTTAATGCAGATGATTAGGGATGTTCAACTTATACAACTTTTAACAAATACACTATTCCTTGCTCCCCTAGTTTGTTTACAGTATCAGTCTTTATACTTAGATCATGGATGCATTTGTATTTTATTCTTGTGTGCGGTGTCAGATATTGGTCTATGCCTAGTTTCTGCCACAATCTTATGCAGTTTTCCCAGAAATTTTTGTTAAAGAGTAAGTTCTTGTTGATGAATATGCTGCAGTCAGAATATTTTCTCAGTGAGAATGATGGATGATAGGTAAATAGATAGATAGATGAATTTTCAGACAGATAGACAATTATACCTAAATTAATTTACTTGTTCAGTGCCATACCAATCAAACTATCAGATAATTATTTTCTAGAGGTAGAAAATATAATATCAAAATTCATCTGGAAGAATGAAAGGTCCAGAATATCAAGAGAACTAATGCAAAGAAATGCTAGGGCATGTGCCCTAGCCCTGCCAGATCTCAAATTGTATTATAAAACAGCAATCATCAAAACCACATCAGATAGACACAGTAATATAACATAACACAGAACAAAATGGTCTGTTTCAATCTGCAATCCAGTTCTGTAGCTTTTCTCTGGATGGGGAAAGTGTTTTGCCTCAAAAACTCACTGGGAATTTTTTAGGTCCTTGCATTGCTATGAAGGGCTAAATCTACCAGAAAAATTCCTCGCACACTGTGGTTGTTGTTGTGTACAAAGTTCTCCTGGTTCTGCTTCTTTCACTCAGCATCAGTTCATGTAAGTTTTTCCAGGCCTCTCTGAAGTCTTCTTGTTCATCATTTCTTATAGCACAATAGAATTCCATTATATTCATACACCACAGCTTGTTCAGTCATTCCCCAATTCATGGATTTCCCTTTGATTTCCAGGTTTTGGCTACCACAAGGAGAACTGCTACAAATACTTTTGTACATGTACAAATACTTTTGGACATATTTTGTAACATCTTTCTCATCTTTATGATCTCTTTGGGATACAGTCTTAGAAGAAATATTGCTGTGACAAAGGGTATACACATTTTTGTAGCACTTTGGACACAGCTCCAAATTGCTCTCCAGAATGACTGGATGAGCTCACAGTTTCACCAACAATGAATTAGTGTTCCAACTCTCCCACATCTTCGCCAACATTTACCATCTTGCTGTTTTTTCATGTTAGCTAATCTGATAGATGTGATGTGGTACCTCAGAGTTGTTTTGATTTGAATCTCTCTAACGAATAGTGATTTAGAGCATTTTTTCATATGACTATAAATACCTTTAATTTGTTCCTCTGAAAATTGCCTGCTCATAATCTTTGACCATTTATCAATTGAAGAATGACTTGTATTCTTGTACATTTGACTCAGGTCTCTAGGTATTTTAGAAATAAGGCCTTTAATCACAGACACTAGTTGCAAAAATTCTTTCCCAGTTTTCTACTTCTATCCTAATCTTGGTTGCATTGGGTTTGTTTGTGCAAAACTTTACAGTTTAATGTAATCAAAATTATGCATTTTGTCCTTCATGATGTTTTCTATCTCTTGTTTAGTTAAAAATTTCTCCATTCTTCATAAACCTGACAAATACACTATTCCTTGCTCCCCCAATTTGTTTATAGTATCAATCTTTTTAACTAGATCATGGATACATTTGCACTTTATTCTTGTGTATGGTGTCAGGCAGCTTCCACCACACTGTTATTCAGTTTTCCCAGGATTTTTGTCAATGGTGAGTTCTTATCCCAGAAGCTGGGGTCCTTGTGTTTATCAAAGAGTAGATTGCTATATTCATTGACTAACACTTCTTAAGTACCTAACATATTCCACTAGTCTACTCCCCTGTTTCTTAGCCAGTACCAAGTGGTTTTGATAATTTCTCCTTTATAATACAATTTGAGATCTGGTAGGCCTAAGCCACTTACCCTAGCATTTCTTTTCATTAGTTTCCTTGATATTCTGGACTCTTTGTTCTTCCAGATGAATTTTGATATTATTTTTTTGGGGCTCTAGAAAGTGATTACCTGGTAGTTTGATTGATATGGCACTAAATAAGTAAACTGATTTAAATAGAGTTGTCATTTTGATTATATTAATTCAGCCTATCCATAGGCAACTGATGCTTTTTCAACTTACTTAAGTCTGACTTGATTTGTGTGAAAAGTGTTTTGTAATCATGTTCATGCAGTGTCTGGGTTTGTTTTGGCAGGTAGACTCCCAGATATTTTGCAGTCTCTACCTTAGGCTTTAGTGGGATTTTTCTTTCTATCTCCTGCTGATGGGCTTTGTTAGTAATATATCTAAATGCAGATGACTTATGTGGGTCTATTTTGTAACATGCAACTTTGCTAAAGTTTATTATTTCAAGTAGTTTTTTACTTGATTCTCTGGGATTCCCTAAGTAGATAATCATATCATACGCAAAGAGTGATAACTTAGTTTCTTCTTTGCCTATTCTAATTCCTTCAATTTCTTTTTCTTCTCTTATGCCTTCTGATAAATTTCTAGTACCATATTGAATAATAGTAGTGATAATGGACATGCATATTTGATCCCTGATCTTACTAGAAATGCATCTGGCTTATCCCCATTACACATAATGCTTGCTGAAGGTTTTAAGTAGATAATGCTAAATATTTAAGGAAAGTTTAATTTATTCTCATGCTCTCCAGCATTTTCAATAAGACTGGGTGTTGTATTTTGTCAAAAGCTTTTTTTTGCATCTATTGAGATAATCATGTGTTTTCTGTTAGTTTTGTTGTTGATATGAACAATAACATGGTAGATCAATAATTCTTAGATTTTCTCTCCTGTATATTTTCCAGATCAGTTGTTTCTCTAATAAGATATTTTACATTTTCTACTATCTTTTCATTCTGTAGATTCTGTTTGAATGATTCTTGATGTCTCATAGAGTCATTGGTTTCTACTTGCCCGATTCTAATTTTTATCAAATTGTTTTCTTCATTTAACTTTTGCATCCCCTTTTCCATCTGTCCAATTGTTACTTTGAAGGAGTTATTTTCTCTAGTTACGTTTTGTGCTTCCTTTTCCATTTGTCCAATTTTCCTTTTGAATTCTTCTGTGATTTCTTTTTTTCATGTTTTTAAAATCATTGACCAGTTTTTGTAGCAGACAGCCTGTGTCCCTACACAGCTCGTCAATGTGGTGAAGAAGAAAAACACAGGAGGTGGGAGAAGATAAGACCAACTCCCTTTATTGATCTGAGGGTCTGGGTATTTATAGACAGAAACTGCAAGCCTACGTGACATTCTGCTTGTCTCCACCCTAGTGATTAAATCAAAAGACTGATTTAATCAGACTGTGAGCCTAGAGGGCATCTATTTTATATATCCTTTGTTTTATGTAATTCTTTTCTTCGTCTCATGGAGACAGCAACATCTGGGGGTCATGGAGAGCCATTCTAGATGATAATGAGCACAGTCTCAAAGAACAGTTTCCCTGAAGGTCTATCCTGATCTTGTCAACCACACTCCACCCTGGCCCTCAACAGTTTTTCATCTATTTCCCTAATTTGACTTTTAAAATCCTTCTTCACCTCTTCACAGAATGCTCTTTGGACTTCATACCAGTTCATATTCCCTTCTGAGGCTTCAGATTGGAGTACAGTCTCAATGCTGACCTCTTTGGTGTTTGTGTTTTGGTCCTTGTCCCCACTGAAAAATTCTATGGTCTTTTCTTTTCTGCTTTCTTTCTTACTCATGATGATCACCCTTTCCCTGACTTTTAAAATAGAGCTCTGCTTCTGGGGCGTAGGAGGCTCTGTCCCACAGTTCTTCTGCCTTGCACTTGGGGATTTGTGTGTTGTGGCCTCTGTTTCTTTCAGTTAGAAGCTAAAATATTGAAGCTTACGTGGCGCTGAGCTGGCTGGTGTGAGAAAGCAGATGCCAGGTGAAGTCTTTCTGACTTTCTCAGGAGATAAGCTGGATTTATCTGCACTAAGTATGGAGGAGAGCTGGTCTGGCTACAGCAGGTCTTATCTGCTGAGCTAGAGCATAGGCAAGCTCAGTGATTGCTGATCCTATCTGCTCTAGTGTCTTCTCAATTACCCTGGGGGGCTGAGGCACACCTGGGGTCCTGGTGTTGGTGAATATGGGCTCAACCCCCTGGTGCTTGGGATCTCCTCCCAGTTTTCTGAGGTGGAATTGTTTGGGACAGCTCCAGTCCTGCACTGGTTCCCTTCAGCCACAGGAAAAGGAAACCCCCTTTGCAATTTTTCTAGCCACAGAAGTAAGAGACTGTTTGCCTCTCAGTTGATACTACTATTTCAGGATTTTTTTCTGGGGAAATATTTTATAGGTCTTTCAGGACAAACAAGAGGAGGAGGTGAGCATTTGCTCATCACTCTACCATCTTGATCTGCAATCTGAGTATTAGCTGCTGTAGATACATGGGGCTCCTCAGCTCTCACTCACTGAATTCTGCTAGACTCCCATCTTGGGCTGATATGCCTGAGATTCCACAGTGTGGCTGGTGCCTCAGAACCCAAAAGGTTTCCTGCTCAGCTTTGCTCTGGAGGGGACAGTGTTGGTACAGCCTATGTGCTGTGCAATGTGTACTCCTTCAGCCTCATGCAACAGGTCCTTTCTGTAGACCTTCCAGTCTGTGCTGTGCTGTGAATCTGCCACAGTCTATCTTCTATTGGATTCTGCCCTTCCAAAATCCTTTCAGATTCTCTTTTTAGAGGTATCTTAAAGAGTTTGTCTAAGAGCTTAGGTGAGTAGTTGCCCTCATTATGCCATCTTGGCTCTGCTCCTGGAACAACATTTTCATCAGTACATTTTAAGGGAACTAGATTTTAATACAATTAGCATGACAAAATGAACACTAAACTGGGAACTAAAATTGGACCCCTTACCTCCCAAATAATCTTGAATAAATTACTTAAACTTCTCAAGAGTTGATGTGCTATCAATTAATGAATTGTTAATATTAAGAAATAGCCAACATTTATTATGCTGATTATGTGCAAGCTAATGTTCTATGAACTAGTAATAAAGAGACAAAAAGAAATGGTTCCTGGCCTCAGAAAGTTTACAGTCTATAGAGGAAGTAAACATGAACCAATGTTTATCTACATATGTTCATATGTACATATGTTTATCTACATAAAATATAAGGTAATTTGGGATTGAATGATACCAATAGCTGGGATATAAAGAGAGATTTCATGTGCCATCCCTTATCACAAGGACATTTTGAATATCAACTGAAATAGATCAGGAGAAGCAAAAGGACCTCAAACATAACCTAAGATAACCCTATCCTGTTATTGAGCCACAGAAAGGTGAAATTACTTTGCTGGGTCACTCAACTAGAAGGTAGAAGAGCTAGTATTTGAAACTAATCCCTTTGATCACAGATTCCTACTCCAAGTCACTTCGTATCATATTTGTATAAGCACTTGGTGTAGGGGAATACAGATGAAAAGTATTATTAGTATACAGTTTATTGTCCTATCTCCAGTTCCTAGCCTTTGGTACTCTAATTTCTGGTTAAACTGCTCTGCCTGCTATTTCCTCTCCAATTATCTTCTGCCTTCATGTCTTTTAGCTGGCTTTGTTTGACCTTTATCTTACCTCTGCCTTCTGAAATCTCTAACTTCAGTTTCCAATTGAAGTATCTCCACTTATATACCACCTCAGTTAATCTCTTGAGTTGTTAGTATGCTGTCCCCCCAAACTGTTTTGTACCTTCCTTTTCTGTAATTAGTTAATTCTCTATATTAATGTAGGTCTACTTCATTTCCCCTTTTTACCTAGTAAATTACAAAATTCTCCAAAGAAGTGACTATGTTTTTGTGTTTGTCCTATTGTTTCACCTAGTAGAGACACTGACTTTAGAAAAGAATTGAGAAATGTTGGTTGTATTTTTGGATCAAATGTAACATGGACAACATTTGTAAATTCTCTTTTTTCTAGTTTTTAATATATGATATTTTCCAGGTACACATAAAAACAATTAATTTTTTTTAATTTTGAGCTACAAATTCTCTTCTTGTATCCTATCCTTACTGAAAAGGCAAGCAATTTAATGCAAATTGTACATGTGCAATCATGCAAAATATATTTCTCAGTCATGTTGTAAAAGAAAAATACAAAAAAAAAAAACTCCAAGAAAAATAAAGTAAATGAAAACAACTATGCTTCAGTCTTCATTCAGACTCCACCATTTTTTTTTCTCTGGAGATGGTTAACATTATCAATCATAATTCCATTGGAATTGTCTAAATAATTGTATTGGTGAGAAAAGCTAAGTCCTTCACAGTTGATCATCATACACTGTTGTTGTCACTGTGTACAATGTTCTGCTGGTTCTGCTTCTCACTTTAGTTTCTATCAGTTCCTGTAATTCCAGATTTTTCTGAAATCACTTTGCTCATAATTTCTTATAGCACAATAATATTCCATCACATTCATATACCACAGCTTTATCAGCCATTCCAAAATTTATGAGTATCTCCTAAATTTCTACTTCTCTGTCACTACAAAAAAGTACCCTCTATATTGAAAGAAATTATTATTAATAACCAGTGATATTAGGAAACCCAGAGGTCTCCCTTTTTTAAAGTCATGATTTTAAAAGTTCAGTCTCTTGAAACACATAATGAATAATGAGATTGGACTAACTTTCTTGTTCAGACCTTATCCAGGTGGGGTAGCCAACGTGTTCCGCTCAGGCTTGAGTGGCACATAAATTCTCTGAATACATTGCCAAAGACTTGAGGGTAACTTAGGAATTGAATGACATAAATCAAATTTCAAGTCTAACTGCTCATTGTAATATTCATTCTTTCATTAATTGTTGACCAATTATAGTTGACTGCCACCCTTGGGAATATTCCTCTTCCAGTGGGCATATGAGCTGTGAGTTGCTGCCACAATTGTCTTTCATCTAATAAAGAGATGGCCAGATGATCATCCTTTTATTAATAAACAGTTTGGCATTATTAATGAAATGATTAAATTACCCAGAAGTTATGTCTTTCAAACATTTTTAAATCACATATAGTTTTGTACAAATAGATCTTTTTCCTTTTTGTAAAATATCTCTTTGTGATACAGACCTAGTACTGGTATTGCTGGATCAGAGGACATGCACAGTTTTCTAACCCTTTGGGCAAAATTCCAAATTGCTCACCAGAATGGGTGGATCAATTTACAACTCTACAGTTGTGACAATTTCCCACATTTGCTCTGACATTTATCATTTTCCTTTTCTGTCCTACTAATCAAATAGATGTCATGTGGCTTCTCAGAGTTGTTTTAGCTTTATTTCTCTAAGGAATAGTGATTATGAGTATTTTTTTTTAAATATGACTATGAATAGCTCTGTTTTTTTTCATATGAAAACTGCCTGTTCATATCCTTTGACAATTTATAAACTGGGGAATGACTTGGCTTCTTATAAATTTAGCTCAGTTCCCTATATATTTGAGAAATGAGGCCTTTATCAGAGGAACTTGCCTTAAATTTTTTCTTCAGTTTTCTCCACTCTTTTTAATCTTGGCTGAATTAGCTTTCTTTTTCAAAATATTTTTTTTAATTTAATGAAATAAAAAATATTCATTTTATATCTTATAATACCCTCTATCTCTTATTTAATTATAAATCCTTCATTATCCACAGATATGACAGGTAGATTATTCCATGCTCCCTTAATTTGCTTATGGTATTTTCCTTTGTGTCTAAATCTACTGTGTTATCTGCTTTCATTTTACCAATAATTTCATTCCATTCACAATGGAATTTCCCCCTCACCCTTCTTTTCTCCACTGTTTATCCTTATATTTTTCCCTTCTTTCACCCTTTCCATTCTTAAAATCTTTTGTTTCTGACCACCGTCTCCCACAATCCTTCCTTCTCTCTATCAACTCCCATTTTCCCCCTCCTGTTTCTTGCTGGTAAGTTAGATTTCTATATCCAAATGAATATGCATGTTAGTCTCCCATTGAGAAAATTCTGATGACAGTGAAGTTCAAGTTCAAGTATTGCCTACTACAATGCCCATTCCCATTTTCCCCTGCACTGTAAATGCTCTTTCCAACTTCTTTGAAGTGAGATAATTTACTCCTTTCTAGCATTTTCTTCCCCCTTCTTCCCTTAATTTTATATTTTTGCACATCATAGTTAAATTTCACCTGTGCCCTCTGTCTATATATACTCCTTATAACTGCCCTAATTATGATGAAGTTCTTAGAAGTTAAAAGTACCATCTTCCCACTTAGGAATGGAAAGATTTTAACTTATTAAATCCATTATGACATCTTTTATCTTTACCTTCTTATGCTTCTCTTGAATATTGTGATTAAAAGTCAAATTTTCTGTTAGCTCTCGTCTTTCCATTAGGAATATTTGAAAGTTCTCTATTTCACTAAGTATCCATTTTTTCTCCTGAAGTATTATATTAAGTTTTACTGGGTAGGTGACTCTTGATTTTAATCCTAGCCCCTTAGCCCTATGGAATATTAAATTCCAAGTCCTCCAATCCTTTAATGTAGGAGTTGCTAAATATTTTGTGATACTAACTGTGGCTCTACAATATTTGAATTATTTCTATCTGATTACTTGCCATATTTTCCCTTTGACCTGAGGTCTCTAAAATTTGTCTATAATATTCCTGGGAGTGTTCATTTTTGGATTTCTTTTAGGAAGTGATAAGTAGATTCTTCCAATTTCTATTTTACCCTCTTCTTCTAGGATATCAGGACAATTTTCCAGGATAATTTCTTGAAATATAATTTCTAGACTCTTTTTGTGATGAGTGCTTTCTGGTAGTTCAATAATTCTTAAATTATCTCTCCTCAATCTATTTACAAGGTTTGTTGTACTTTTGACTTTGTTTTATTGTTTCTTGATGTCTTGTGTAGTAATTAGATTCCATTTACTGATTCTAATTTTTAATGAATTATTTTATTTTTAAATTAGTTTTTGTGCCTCCTTTTCCATTTGGCCAACTCTGCTTTTTACAGAGTTCTCTTTAGTAAATTTTATACGTATTTATTTTCCACCTTTTCTCCAATTCTACTTCTTAAGGAATTTTCCTCTTTGGTAGATTTTTGAGCTTCTTTTACCATTTGGCCTATTCTCTCTTTTTTAAAGTTGTTATATTCTTCAGTAATTTTGTCTCTCTTTTAACAAGGTGTCATTTCTTTCCCCCCTTCCCAATGATTTTCTTGCATCACCCTAATTTCTTTCCCCTATTTTTCTTCTATCTCTCCTATTGAATTTTTAAAGTATTTTTGAGCCCTTTCAGGAAATTCTTTGGGGGCCTGAAACCAATTCACATTTATCTTTGACTCTTTCATTGTTGTCTTTTTCTGAATTTGTGTTTTGATCTTTGCTGTTGACATACTAACATTCTACAGTTAGGTTCTCTTTGTTGTTGCTGTTGTTTGCTCATATTTAAATCGTATTTCATGACTTTCAAATTTATGTTAAGTTGGTCTTTGCTCCAGGGATGAAGGGAGTACTTTTTCAGGCATCAAATTTTCGTGCTTCTGTTTTCGGTGCTAGTTCTGGGAGTTCTCAAAGTTTTCAATTCTTCCAAGGTGATATGAACTAAAGAGAAATGTGATCCTTGCTCTTTTGGACTGTTCTCTGTTCTTTGAGAAACCACACTTTTTTTTTCTTCCCTAGAACTGTGACAAGGGTCTCCTGCTAGTGCTTTTCTTAACCTGGGACCATCACCCAGAACTTCCCGTGGGCAATGAACCAGAGTCCTGCACTGAGTAGTGGCAAAGGGTTTCCAGTAATCTTCTTCCGATCACCAGTCTGACCCCCTTACTGTCCATGGACTGAGAGTTCCAGAGAACTCTGGGAGTGCCAAGTGATGATTTCGTCATCCTCATGGCCAAATGCTGACTTGCCTGGGTGCTTTCTGTGCCTGACTGTGCTCCATTTTCTCCCCACTGAAACAAATATTTCCTGCCAACATTTCAAGTTGTCTTGGGCTGTATAATTGTTTCATCTTGGTCTTTTTTGTTTCTGTTATTCTAGAATAGATTTTGAGGCATTATTCAATGTTGTTTAGAAGTGAACATGGGAGAGTTTAGGCAAGTCCTGCCTTTACTCCACCATCTTGTCTCTACTCCTTGTGTGTGAATTCTCAAAGAAAAATTATATGTTTGACCCTCAGTTTCTGAGACTTAGTATGCTAGGTGGTACAGTGGATATGTTCTGCACCTGAAACCAGAAAGACCTGAGCTACAGCTTCAGACATTCGTGGGCTTTGTGACACTGGACCATTCACTTAACCATTGCCTTAATTTCCTCAAATGAAATAGAGATAATTATGGGGCCTATCTTTCACATTTGTTGTATGGATCAAATGAAATAATAGGGAAAGAGTAAGGGGAGGGAATATGTGTGTATATATCATCAACTTAGTGATTTTTAAAAAGTATTATATCATGTAATCTTCATTTGATAGTATTTCTAGAGTGTTTTGCATAGGACCATAGTAGACAGTTAATAGATGCTTATTTTTTCCTCTCTTTCTTCATGGGAATTAAAGACCACTTGTGGAATGGCTAAATAGACATTTCAAATTCATCTAGAACCTGTATTATTCAAGCAAATAAAGAACACCAATAACAGGGGCTGACAAAGCCCAGATTTCACGTATTACCATAGTAGACCTTTCATTAGACTTTCTATTATAAGATTCTCCTTCCAGGAGTTATCATCTCTGTGTAGGGTGTTTCTAAGTAAATATTTCTCTCTCAGTAACTGGTCCCAAATTCTTAAACACAGGAACTCTCAATTGATGAGATACTAACTAGGATAGTAATGTCTGCCTTCTTACTATCACTAGTGATTTATTATTGTTTATAAATGTATAAAAAATGTGGAAGATTTGGAAAGCCTAGGGACTTTAATTTCAGCCTTCATTAGGGTAGTTTATGCCTCCTGCTGCCACATACTCTGGGTCCAAGTTGCCATTAATACTCATTGATCAGATGATAAACACATACCTCCCATTTGTTGGAAGTATGGGATAGAAAAATAATGCAAAAACAGTTCCAGAGTACCAAGTTATTGCCACTTATCTCATTTCATAGACAACAAATGAAGTTGCTCAGAAAAGTTGATTCCTCCCTGTCTTGATCACATGATCTCTGCAGCAGCCCTCATCATTAAATACCTATTGGATCTCTTTACATTCACTTATAAAGGCCCAGTGTTCTTGCCTAGTTCATGGAAATTATCCCCTTTTAACCAAGGCCAATGCCCCATAATCTCACCAAGATGACTAGAGTCCATACTATATAGATCTCCTTCAATGGTGTTGTATGCTTTTTTGCAATGATTTTTATAGTAATAAAATATCGTATGAAAATATATACTATATGACTAACATGGAACATCTTGGTTTGTAATTGATCTTGAATTCTTAAGAAGTTTTTCCAAAGAATAAAGTAATAAATGTAGTAAATGCAGGTCTTGAAAGAGTTGTTAATTTTAATTATTTAAATTCTCCTATTCAAATCAGAATTCTGTTAGAAATAAATCATAGTTGAATATATGAGATGCCATTTACAATCCACAAGGATCAAAAAATCAAATATAAAGGACCATTTCTGGCGAATGAAATCGTCATAGACATTATTAAGCACAGTTGACTAAATGTCTCTATGAAATGGTTTGGAGAATTTTTCAAGAAGAGCTACTCCCAGCCTTGTAATTATGACTATCCTGAGCACAAATCTTGAGTAGAATAAAAATTGAAAATCTAAAGTCCTGAGTCTCTCTGTGCAATAAATCATGAAATGTCCTTAGAATTATTCTCATCCAATAAGATTTTAGAAATTAATTCTCTATACATAATTGCTACATTTGACATAAGAATAAAGCATACTCTCATAGATTCTTTAGTGGCAAACTTTTTGGGGGTTCTAATGGTTTGTCAGCCAATTTAAGCAACAGTTGTGACTTGACAACTTGGAAAGCAGTTTCTGTTATATGAGTTTCATTAATCAGAATTGTGCATAGATATAATGGATTCTCTCTTTTAAAATATATTTATTTTTACTTTTAAACATTCACTTTTATAAGATTTTGAGTCTTAAATTTTCTCCCTCTCCTTTCCCTTTTCTCTCCCCAAAACTACATCAGATATGCCATACATATATAATCAAATTTAAAAAATTTCCACATTAGCCATGTTATACAGAATTAGAACCAAAGGGAAAAACCCGAGACAGAAAACTACAAAAAAGGAAGGGGAATAGTATGTTGTGATCTTCAGTTCAGACTCCTTATTTGCTTTCTCTGGATGTGGGTAGCATTTTTCATCTTATGGAATTATCTGTAATTGTTGCTTTGTTGAGAAGAGCAAAGCTTATCGAAAATAGGTCATTGCACATGTTGCTATTACAATATTTTCCTGACTCTGCTTACTTCACTCAGCATCAGTTCATGGATTCCGTTTTCTTTTATGGAGTACTTATGTGAATTCTAACATTAATAGCAGACAAAATGTCATGGCCCAGACTTTTTTCTCCTTGATCAACTTGCTATTTTCCATTTGTATTAAATATGTTCATCTTCATTAGAGCTACAAAATATGATTTAATTGGAAAAATACTTTCTGCCTTTTACTTAAGAAGATATCTCTCCTCTGTCACCTTGATAATCAATTCTCAGATATTCCTTTCGTTGGAAGAGAGTGGTAGCCCATATCCAAATGGTTTATAGGCTAAAAAAACATCTGTTATATTTGAATGGAGAATTTGTTTTGGTAATTATGTTTGAATATGAGTAGAAACAACATTACTGAAATTAACTTTATATCAAACAAAATAAAGAAGCTGCAGTGTAGAGTTGATTAAAGAGGGTTTAGGAATAGTTTCTTGTGGGATTCCAACACCCAGCTCTCATTCTCTTTGGTTGTTTCCTAGGTACAGACAGCATCTATATCTCTCAGACTGGTACAAATGCATATCAGTCCAAGAGTAATCATAAAAAGATTTTCAATCTGGATTTCATACCTTTGGGTACTAGAGATAGCAAGCAGGGAATAATAAAGTTTTCAAAAAGTAATTAAATCATTAAGCATTTTGGCCTGGAGAGGACTTTTCCCATCCCCAGATTGACCAGAGTGACAGGTTTTGTTAAGTCAATATTAAGCAGAATAGACAACTCCCATAAGAACTTGAGGACAATTTAGATAATCTGCCTGAGGATAATTGACAATCAAACAGATTTCCATTTTATGGGAAAGGACAAGCATGCCTGTTCAGTAAATAATCTTAGCATCATATTACTTTAGCACACCTTATTCCATTATCTAACCTGATGAATTTATGAACCTAAAGTAATGATTTAGAAACTTTGCACTATCATAATTGTTTTAATTTATCAAGAATTCAACTCCCACCTCCGTAGTTTGTGATGATTTTTGGAGTTTTTTCCTATGTAATATCATAAAACTAAATATGCAGTCTCTGTAATTTTTCTAATCTGGTTTCACCTTTTCTGCTACATATCTTCAAGTTGATAACTTCACAAACAGAACAAAGATAACATGTATATTCCATTTTCCCCAAGTGAATATGCCTTAGAAGACTGATTTGAACCTGATTTTAATGTGTGCATTGGAATATAATTATGCTCTTTATCTAATTGTGGTTTTATTCTCATCTTCCTTCCATCATTGAACCTAAATACTGCGTCTATAATTGTCCTCAGTTGCACAGTGGATAGAGACTTGGACCTGGAGTTGGAAGATCTGTGTTTGAATCTCGCTTCTTGAATTTAGCAGTTAAATGATCATGAAAAAAATAATTTAACTATTTAAACCTTGGTTTCCTTACCTGAAAAATGGGTCCAATAATATTAAGTCTGATTAATGTTCAAAGAAAGCATTTTTAATAACATAAAGTGTTACACAAATATGGCATTGCTCAGGACTATCAAATTCAGTAAAAAAGCTATGGTATATACCAAAATTTTCATAGTAGTGTTCTGTCATAACATAGCTGAGTCTATAGTGGATATCCATTCATTGATAAATGACTGAAGAAAAATATGGTCTATCAATATGATGGAGTATTATTGTGTAGTAAGTGATTAGCAATAGGAGGATCTCAGAGAAAAATATTAAAATCCCTAATAACTTACATAGAGTAAAATGAGCAAATCTGAGAGAAATAATTTAGTCATGACTGTTATTGTTTAGGTATTTTTCATTTGTGTTTCATTATTTGTGACTGAGTTTGGAGTTTTCTTGGAAAAGATACCAGAGTAGTTTACCACTTCCTTCCCCAGTTCATTTTATAAATGAGGAAACTGAGGCAAACAGGGTTAAGTGACTTGCCCAGTGGCACACAGATAGTAAATATCTGAGGCTGGATTTGAACTCAGAAAGCTGAGTCTTCCCAACCCCACATACAGCACGTCATTCACTGTGCCAACTAGTTACCCACAAGAATGTCAATGAAATTATCACTAAAATATGCTCTAAAAATTGAAAAAAAAAACAAACAAATATTGAAAGTTCCAGTAATGGGGCAGCTAGGTGGCACAGCAGATAGAGCACCCACCTTGGAATCAGGCAGACCTGAGTTCAAATCTGGTCTCAGACACTTATTAGCTGTATGACCGTAAACAAATCATGTAATCCTAATTGCCTCGAAAAAAAAAAAAAGAAAAAGTTTCAGTAAAGAAATCGAAAATATTATTTTTCTTATAGCACAGGGAGTTTTGAGGTGCAGAGGGACAAAATGAATGTGATTTTAAAATCAGTAAATTATATATTTCAAAAATGTGACCTTCTGCTCATGCTTTATGTTATTCCTCATACTGTGTCAAGTAGCAGGATTTGGACACTTACTAACTCTGTGACCCTGGGCAAGTCATTTAACTTCTATTTATCTCAATTTCTGCAACTGTGAAATGAGGATAATAATAGTAACTACCTCAGTTGTTTTGAGGATGCAATGGAATAATATTTGTAAAAAGTGTTTGGCATAGTACCTGATACACAGTAGGCAGTATATAAGAGCTTATTCCCTTCCTTTTTCTCCAT
The DNA here is from genome assembly GCF_028372415.1 of Notamacropus eugenii. NCBI lineage: Eukaryota > Metazoa > Chordata > Mammalia > Diprotodontia > Macropodidae > Notamacropus > Notamacropus eugenii. The sequence continues at coordinate 265,538,059 of NC_092875.1, forward strand.
CCCCTGATGAGGTAGCTACAACAAGGAGAGGTAGTAGGGTCCTAGCTAATGATAGCATAGTCAAGACTAAGAAAAACATTGGTCATGAAAGCTTCATTCTTCTCCTGAGTTCACTAGATCCTGTAATCCTGACCCAGTGATGTCTGTCTTGTAATGATAGTACTTGCAGAATTTTTAGTTTTGTTTGGTTTGGTTTGGTTTTTAAGATTTTATGAAAGAATATTACTTTGAATTTATAGAAATAACAAAAGTACAAACACCTGAACAACTCAGAGTCACACTTTTCTATAGATCACTTTGTTCTCTGGGAAGATTGGAATCTAGCTTAAGTTAGTTTGTTGATCCCTTTACATACTCATTTAAATGTGGCATCACTGAACAAATAGTCATCACATATGCCACTGGACAAGATCCTGAAGGTCCCTTCTTGCTCTCTGGGCCACTGACTTTTATTTAGCTGGTTGTAAACACAGCATGGACTCAACTCCCAGACTGGCCAGATCCTGGGACTCCCAGAATTCTAGAATCCTTGATGCTTGTTTTCCTGATGTATTAAAACTTACAAGGTGTTTAAATGAAATGAAAGAAATAACTAAAGTAAAAGAATAACTGCTGAGGCAGACAAAGAACTATTTCTCATATTCATAGGGTCACATATCAGCCTCAGGATAGACGGGAATGTCCCAAGTCCTCTTTACCCTTGCAGCATTGTCTCTCACCAAATGACATCAGTAAAGGAGTCCAAACAGGGATCCACTGGAAGAGTCATTAGAGTTTTTAATCTTCCTCTAATGACCAATCACTATGGATGTAAGTCAAGTACTGAATGGGAATGTACTGTCTTGATTACATTCTTTTGCTGAATTAAAATGACCTTGGACCTGATCTTAATATTGATTGGAATAGAAAATTTAACTTGCTCCATTTTCTGACTTAGGCTTGTTCAACTTTTCTTAGTCCTAGATGATGACTCTTTTTGCTCTCAGGAATATATCATATTGGTGCAAGACTTTGGACCTTTACAAGGTTGGCTTTGGCTTGACTCAAGAGATCTATTAGCCTAAACCTTCCTGGATCAAGTATGTCAAGCATGCCATGATTTTTGTTGGGAACAATTTTCTGGCCAAATAAAGACACTGTGTTCCAATGTATTAAAAGTTTCTTATGCAGTCATTTACTGTATGTCATTTATAAAATGACTCTCAATAAAAACATCTATTCTTTTTATATACTTCTTTACAAATGAATATATAGTGAATAGCAGCCTCCTTGAAGATAGTTGTTCAACTGACTCATTTGTATCCAACTCTTTGTGATCTTATTTGGAGTTTTCTTGGCAAATATAATAGAATGACTTAGCATTTCCATCTCCAGTTCATTTTACAGGTGAGGAAATTGAGGCAAGGATTAGGTGAATTGCAAGGTCACACAGCTAGTAAGTGTCTGAGGCCAATATTGAACTTCCATCTTCCAGGTCTGGCTCTCTATCGACTGGTCTCAGACACTTATTAGCTGTATGACCCTAAACAAATCATGTAATCCTAATTGCCTCAAAAAAAAAAAAAAGAAAAAGTTTCAGTAAAGAAATCTAAAATATAATGAATATAGACCTATACATTATATCTCAACTTATTTTTACAAATAGTCAAATTTATATTTTCAGATAGGCTATTTTCTCTTGGTTATCTTGTTTTTCTATCAAAATTTTCTCTCTTTTTGTTAATACAAAATTGTTATATATGTATATATATATATATACATGCATTTAGCTTGTATTATGTAATACAAAACCATGATATGTTTAGTAGCATGTCTATCATCTATCTCCTTCCTTCTCTCTGTTTTTCTCTCTCAACAAAGGATCTCAAGATCCTCTACTGTTTCACTCTAGGTCTACCTTCTTATTGCCTACATACAAGAAGGCAGATAATATACTTTGTTGGAACTGCAGCTTCAGCAATGAAGGGTAAACACAACAACTTGTATGAGCTCTGTAATCCTGAGAGAAACTTCTTCAAATTTAGAGAATAAGGAAGATGTTTAATCTTGAATATGCCAGCATAGGCTACATATCAAGAGTAGAGGTTGTTGTTGTGTTTTCCCTTTGATCTCTAAGAGAACAATGATGATGACATGACTTGCAGTTGACTTTGATTTGAATGAGGAAAGGCTGTGCAAGGTCACCAACCTCACTTTCTTCTCCTGAGCCATCTGAGTCCAGTGGCCTGATTAGGAAAGGCTGTGCAAGGTCACCAACCTCACTTTCTTCTCCTGAGCCATCTGAGTCCAGTGGCCTGATATTCAACAGGACAACTGGAGATGGCCCAGGATACAATGTGAGACCCTGACCCTTTCAGATCAAGGACTTGTAGCATTCTCACTTTGAGTGAGAAAAACCCATTCAGTGAACAGGCTTCTTTAAGTAGTTGCTCAAAGGATGGCCTCTTTAATTAAAAAAAATCAAGCTGGGAGCAGAAGACCCTCAGGGACCCTGGGTAAAAGAGAAACAATTACTATTTTTGAGAGATAAATGCGTAGTAGGATAATCAAGGAGAAGTCAGTGGTCAGGGATATACATTTTAGAACTTTAAGTTTCTGGAAAAAGCAATTTCTGAAGTAGATATCAAGACTTAGGCTGACAATGGCAACAACCAATCCAGAGACAGGATTGACATCCAAAAAGGAAGCCAAGTCAAAATCAAGAGCATAACAAAGGTTACAAGACAAACTGGACATTAATCCCCAGCTTTCAGCAATTATAGGTTTAATAAGACTGAGCAACCAAAACTTGTCAGTTTATAGGCATATATTGCTAGCTAAAGCTAGTCTTCCGAAACCAGACTCCATTTTTTTTGTCTTCCACTAAATTCCCTTCAGCTGGAGAGCTCTTGCTACTTAAATTGCCTTTATATCTATAGAAATGGGTTTCTATCTGGTGACAGAATATTGTGGAGGCTTGATTGTAAGAATATAGATTTCTCTCTTTTGATTCCTTCTATGCTGAGGAGATTTTCTCTACTAGTTTCTTTTCATTTCAAGAATACTTGCCATTGGAGAGAACATAGAGATGATAAGCATGATTTAGAACTGAATGAGGAAAATGCAGTGGTTCTCCATCCTGTTTTTCTCCTCCTTCTTCTTCCTCCACAGTACTGGCTTTGAATGTAATTTCAACATATATTATGGAGGTGAAGAATCAAGAACTGAAACGTAATGCTCAAAATTCTTGTTGACTGACACTTTTATACTATGTATCTATGTGTAACTAAGCATATTTTAAAAACAAGCATTCAGCTAAGCTGTAAATTAAAAGCTTTACTCTGTTTTGGCCTGAAGCCAAGAATTCACCCTACTTTCCATAGACCCGTTATGACTATGACATTTGTGTTTTACATGCCAATCTTTGGTTGCTATACAGTATTTTTAAAAGTTTAGGCATCTAAATGAGGAAGTAGATAAAGCACTGGGGCTAGAATTTGGAAGGCTTGAGTTCAAATCCAGCCTCAGATTCTTCCTACCTGTGTGCATGGGGGAGGGGGAGGGTGCAGAAGTAACTCAATTTCTGTTTTCAGTTTCCTCAATAGTAAATTGAGGATAAAAATAATACCTGTCTTCCAGGGTTATTATAAAGATCATCATTAGTAGTAGTATTTAATGACAACAGTTTTGAGGCTATTCTTACTCATACTCTTGTGTAGTTGTTGCTTTGGAGAACAAAATTTGCTTGTTTGCTTTTTCTTCTTCCAAGATGTCATAGAGGAATTTAACTATTTAGAAGGAAGAAGGGACCATACATTTCCAGGAAATATGGAAAGACATGTTTTTGTATCTTGATGTCACTGCAATTTTTGCTTTAATTAATATAAATCACTACATAAAAATGGAGGGCAAAAATTCTGTCTTTGTTGCCACACTTCCTCTTATTTCCTAAATACCAATACACAAAAGAAAACCAAGACACAAACTCAGAAGCAGACAACAGATAAGAGTTGTAGAGGAAAAAGTGGGAAAAGAAGTGGGAGCAATGCAAGGAAATTATGAAAAAAAGAATTAACAAATTGATAAAAGAGGCACAAAACTGTGTTGAAGAAAAAAATTTAAACCTAGTAAAATTGGCCAAAGCAGAGGAAGGTAAAAAGCCTCATTTAAGAAAATAATTCCCTAAAACTTAGAATTGGTTAAAGAGAAGTAAATGACTCTATGAGACAACAAGAAACAATAAAACCATCAAAACAGTAAAAAAAAAAAGTAGAACAAAATGTGAAATATCCCATCAGAAAAATAACTAACCTGGAAAACATGGTGAAGAGAGATAATGTAAGAATTATTGGACTCCCTGAAAATTATGATGAAAAAGAACTCAGACATATTTCAAGAAATTATTAAGGAAAACTAGTTCAGAGGGTAAAATAGAAATTGAAAGAATCTACCTATCACTTTCTGAAAGCAATCCTAAAATGAAAAGTCCTCAAAATATTATAGTCAATTTTCAGAGGTCCCAGGTTAATTAGAAAATGTTGTAAGCGATCAGAAAGAAAAAAAATCAATATAATGGAATCACAGTTATGTTCACAGAAGGTTTAGCAGCTTCTGTTCTAAAGGACTGAAGAACTTAGGATATGATATTCTGGAAGGCAAAGGAGTTAGGATTATAACTAAGAATTGCTTAAGTTGCAAAACTGAATATAATCCTTTAGAGGAAAAGATAGATATTTGACAAAATAGAGGTCTTTAATAATTCCTGAAGAACCAAAACTATAGCTGAATAAAAAATTTATCGTTTACATATAAAGACAGGCATAAACATGCATATATGAATCATAAAGGACTCAATAAGCTTAAATACTTTTATATTTTTAATGAGAAGATGATAAATTCAATTCCTAAGAATTTTATCATTATTAGGGCATTTAGAAGGAGTTTATATAAACAGAGGTTGGGGGAGAGATTATATTATGTTGAGACTACCCCTACCTCCCTGCCCCCCCCCTCAAAAAAAAGAAGAGATGAGGTAGAGAGATGCACTCCAGGAAGAAGGAAGGGAAAGGAAGAATGGAATAGGAAAATCTTACAAAAAGAGATTTTACAACGAAGGGCAAAATGGGGGTGGCATTAGCATACAATGATCAAATCAGAATTAAGTCAAATTGGTTAAAAGAGAGAATATACATGTTTGGTTAGGTACAGAACTCTCTCTTATACAACAAAGTAGTAAGAGGGGAAGACAGTAAGAAAAAGGGTGTGCACGTAAAAGGAGGGCAGATTAAGGGAGGCAGTGGTCAGAATCAAAACAGTCTTCTAAGGAGAAACAAAGAGAGAGGAGAGGGGGAGAGAGAAACAGAGACACACAGAGAGACAGACAGAGAGACAGACAGAAGGAGAGAGAAAAGAAAAGCATAAATAGAAGAAAATCAGATTTATGGAAATACACAGTAATCATAAATGGGAATATGGATGGGATGATTGTACCTTTAAATAGAAGTGGATAGCAAAGTAGATTAAAAAACAGAATCTAGGAATGTGTTTTTTACAAAAGACAAACTTGAAACAGAAAGACACATATACAGAATTAAAATAAGCAACTGGAAGAGAAGCTATTATGATTCAGCTGAAGTAATAAAGGGTAGGGGTAGCAACCATATTCTCAGACATATAGCAAATCAAAAGCAAAAATGGACCTAATTAAAAGAAATAATCATAGAAACAACATTTTACTATGTGGTGCCATAGAAAAATAATATTCAAAATTTTGCAGCAAGTTTCTTGGATAAAAGCCTCATTTCTCAAATATATGGAGAACTGAGTCAAGTTTATAAAGAAAATAAGAGCCATTCCCTTTTTGATGAATGGTCAAGGGATATGAACAGGCAGTTATTCAGAAAAAGAAATTAAAGCTATGCAATTATATGAAAAAATACTTGAAATAACAATTAATTAGAGAAACGCACTGCACTACCACCTTGCACCTATCAGAAATGACAAAGGCAACAGGAGATTTGGTCAAATAAGTACACTAGTGAATTGCTGGTGGCATTGTGAACTATTTCAACCATTCTAGACAATAATTTGGATCTATAAAACTGTAAAAACCCCTTAATCTATAATACCAATACTAACTCTGTATCCCAAAGAGGTCGAAGTGAAGGGGAAATAACCTTTATGTACAAAAATGTTTATATAAGCTCTTTATATGGCAGAAAATATTTGAACATTGAAGAGATGTCCACCAATTGGGGAATGGTTACAGTATAGCAGCTAAAAAAGTTATAGTATAATATTATGATGGAACATTCTTGTGCTATAAGAAATGATGAGAGATATGATTTAAGAACAACCTGAGGAGACCTGTATGAACTGATGTGAAGTGAAGTGAGTAGAACCAGGAGGTCACTGTATACAATAACAGCAATATTGTAATGATGATTGCCTGTGAAAGATTTAATGACTCTTATCAATACAATGACCCAAGATAATTCTGAAGTACTCATAATGAAAATTGCTATACACCTCCAAAGACAGAAATGATGAACTCTGAATACAAGTTGAGCTTTAATTTTCTCACTTTATCTTGTTTTTTTGTAACACAACTAATATGGAAATATTTTGCATGATTTTGCATGTTTAGTGGGTATCATGTTTCTTGCCTTCTCAGAACAGTGGAAAAGCTGGAGAGGAGATGATTTTGGAACTCACAACCAAAAAATGTTAATAATAAATAAATGATTTATTCATTTCCATTGATACATACTGATACCTGTACATACTTCATGAAAAGATAGTCATGATGTCCTCTGACCAAAACAATTCTTTAGCTCCATAAATTAACTCTTCTCTGCTTAACTAGGTTAAAGCTTTGACAATAGTCTATCGCCCAGCATGCACTGAGTCTTTCTAATGTGGTGGAAACTTTGAACGCTTATATTCTATTGGCACAGCCTTGGAAAATCCGGATTCATTTCCGCAACCCAATGAGCTTCTAGAAAACATAGAACAGAAAAAAAATGGAGGAAAGCTGAATCTTAACACTTTTTAAGTTCTTTTCAGTCATAAACAATAAATAATACAAGATTTCCACGCTACTTTAAAATCAGCTAATTATTTAATTCCATTCCTTGCCTGATGAATTGAATACCTTTTACAATGAATATGAAACATGAACAAGGATTTTGTTTAATGAAAGGAAGTTTTGTTGGTTGAAAATGTTAACCATTAAGATATTTCAAAAGAATACTTTAGTTCATTTAGGGTTGTGGGATATTATTTCAAATTAATGGATAATCATGTTGTAAATTTGAAAATTGTACTGTGGCATTTATTTGTAACAGCAGGAGGAGAAACTGCATGTGATTGCACAATGAGCAAATATGTTTTTCTAGTCCAGGAGTAACTTTAATGTCACTATCTATTCTTCATTAAGATCTCAGTGGCAGTCCTTTCAAGGTTGAAGTAACTTTTGGGGTTAATTAATTCTATGCTATGCACTGCAAAATGGCCATACCTTTATTTACTATCTCTGGATTATTCCATATAGTAATTGACCTAATTTCTTCCTCTCTTCTTAGAAATTTGAAGGGTTAAATATAAATATATAACATTAAAGATAATAAATAGTATATAAGAAAGTCTTAAATATAATAGAATAAAGGGTTAACATGGCTCATGCTTGGATATTTCAGTGAAAGATAATCACAGTTTGGTCAAATTTAGACTAGGTTGCATTCTAACATTATGGTTTACAATATCACTGAGCAGTGAAGACTATACATGGTTAAGGAAATGACTACTTTCTTCTACCCACCCCCACCTCCCTACTGTGCATTGTATATCAGAAAGAAAAGAAACTGCAAGATGTTGCTGATGCTGAGCCTACGATGAGGCTGATGCCCTAAATTTAGCTTGTTCCTCTTCTTTATTTCCTGTTCAAGTTTTGCTTTGTTGACTTCATACTTTAAATTAGTCATTCAAGCAATATTCAAGTACTTCTATTCTGAGAAAATTAAATTGATTCTGTATCATTTTTATTGAACCTATTTACAGTTAATTGTTTTTGTCTTTTAACTGTCTGTCATAGTTCTTTGTCTCCAAAATTAACTGAGAAATTCAACTGTCTTGTAATGAGTTAAGTTTAGAAAACTTGTTTTCTTGCTAACCACTGTTCTATTCTTGCCTCAAGAAAATCTATCTTGCCTGAGGGTGGCAGATGGACACCAGGGAGTCTGATCAGGTACCAATACACAACCAACCTCTCATTCAAGTGCGTCTGGTTAGTTATCTAAAGAAGACTGGTTCACTGACTTTGACCATGCATTTGGACTCGAACAATGAACATTTATTAGTCACAAGAGGGGCTTATGACTGGCCATTCATTCCCAGTTTCCAACCAATTGTATTGTCCCCCATGCCTCAACTTTATAAATAATCATACTGATTTTGCCATTCATGACACTGAGCTTTTGTAGCCAATTATAACTTTTTCCTCATCGGATAGAGTTTTATTGTTTGTTCTGTACTCCCCAAAAACTATAAAAAAGGATGTAATTCTTGGGATCATTTGACTAGCTGAGGCAGTAATTATAACCAGCTTTATTACCAGATTTATGTCTCGCTGAAAAGCAGTTTTCTTCCTTGGACAATATGTGCCTGAGTCTTTGCTGAATTTCACTCATGACAATAACCAATACATGTTTCCCACTTAATGGTCTAGGATATTGAAAAATAATGTCAATTAATCATGAGGAGAAGTGTAGTATATTAGTAAAAGAACTGTCCCCAGAGTCAGGAAGATACATGTTCAAGTCTCACTGCTGTAGCAAATTGGCTATACAATCCTAGTCAAGTCACTTTCTGTCTCATTGCTGTGAGCCAGAGGTTCCCAAACTTATTTAGCATACCACCCCTTTATCCAAGAAATTACTCAGTGTCCTCCTGAAAAATCTACTTTCCTTAACTCTTTGATAGTTTTTTTTTTTTGAAATTTGCATCATTTTAGCAAGATATAAAGTATTTTTTAAAGGGATACATTTTAAATTTAATAATTTATTGTAAATTTGTTTCTTTTTTCCTGCGTTGAAATTTTGATGACACAATTATGTAACGGTAGAGTACCATATTGTAAACAAGTCATTACAAGCACATACACCTGTCAATGTATGTTGGGCTTCCTGACAAAACAACCACCAGCCATCACCTGCTTTTTATTTTAATATATAATTTATTTATTTATTTTTCAGTTCTCAACATTTACTTACACTAGAATTTGAATTCAAAGTTTTCTCCCCATCTCTCCCCACACCCCACCACAGGACAGCATGCACCCCATCCAACCCTTCTTCCAGTATGTCCTCCCTTCTACTATATAATTATTGTTTCTCTTTTACCCAGGAAGACCTGGGAGTCTTCCCCTCTCAGTTTGAATTTTTTTTTTTTATTAAAGGGCCCATCCCTTGAGTAACTTAAAGAAATCTATTCACTGTATAGGTGTATGTCACTCAAAGTAAGATTGTGATAAGACCTTGGTATGAAAAGACCAGGGTCTCACATTGCATCCTGGGTCACATGTCCAGTCTTCCTGCTGAATAACGTCACTGGACCCAGATGGCTCAGAAGAAGAAAGTGAGGTTGGTGACCTTGCACAACCCTCCCTCACTCAAATCAAAGTCAGCTTCAAGTCATGTCATCATCTTGATGTCATAGTCCTCTTAGAGAATGAAGGACAAACACAAGCCTCTATTCCATTACCCACCCTTCTTCCACCTCCCTTCCCTTCTATTTTCCTGTAGGGCAAAATAGATTTTTATACTCCATTGCCTGTATATCTTAATTTCCAGTTCCATGCTAAAACAATTTTTAACAATCATTATTAAAGCTTTGAGTCTCATGTTCTCTCCCTCTCTCCCCATCCACTCTCATTGAGAAAACAAGCAAATTCAGTATAAGTCACACATGTGTGACAATTCAAAGCACTTCCATAATAGTTATGTTGTAAAAAGTTAACTGCATTTCCTTCTCTCCTATCCTGCCCTCAATTTATTCCATTATCTCCCTTGACCTGTCCTCCCACAATAGTGTTTGCTTCTGATTATTCTTTCCCCCAATTGGCTGTCCCTTCTATTATCTTCCCTCTCCTGTCCCCTTGCTGCTTGCCTTCCTGCAGGGTAAAATAGATTTCCATATCCAAATGAGTGTGTGTTATTCCTCCTTAAGCCAAATTCCATGAGAGTAAGGCTTGCTTACTTCCTTTCGTCTCCCCCTCTTCCCCTCCATTGTAAAAACTCTTTATTCCTTCTTTTATGTGAAATTATTTGCTATATTCTACCACTCCCTTTCTCTACTCCAAGTACATTCCACTCAACAGGAAATTTTAATTTTTTTAGGTATTCTCCCTTGATATTCAGCTAACCTTGTGTCCTCTACCTGTGTGTGTATGTATGTATGTATGACTATATCTATACATATATACATACGTACACACATAGATATATATACACACGTGCACTCTATATGTACATGCATACATGTGTATATACACATGTGTGTATATACACACACATAAACATACATGCACACATACACCCACGTACATTTGAATTCCCACACGTATATAAAATATACACATATACATATTCATACACAATAAATATTTATGCACACATGCATGTACACACATATGCACATGAATATTCCTCCTAACGACCCTAATACTGTAAAAGGTCTCATGAATTAGAAATAAGATGTTTCCATGTCAGAATGCAAACAGTTCAACTTTAATGAATTTCTTATGGTTTTTCTTTCCTGTTTACCTTTTAAAGTTTTTCTTGATTCTTGTATTTGAAAATTAAATGTTCTATTCAGCTCCGATCTTTACATCAAGAATGCTTGGAAATCCTCTATTTCATTGAAATTCCGTTTTTCCCCTGAAGTATTATACTCAGTTTTGCTGGGTAGGTGATTCTTGGTTTTAATCCTACCTCATTTGAGCTCTCAAATATCATATCCCAATTCCTTCAGTCCCTTAGTGTAGAAGCTGATAAATCCTGTGTTATCCTGATTTTATTTCCACAGTATTTAAATTGTTTCTCTCTAGCTACTTATAATATTTTCTCCTTGACCTCAGAAGTCAGGAATTTAGCTACAATAATTCTAGGAGTTTTGCTTGTGGGGTCTCTTTCAGGGGGTTATCCCTGAATTATTTCTACTTCTATTTTACTCTCTGATTCTAAAATATCAGGAAAGTTTTCTTTGATGATTTCTTGGAAAATGATGTCTTGACTCTTTTTTTTAAATCATGGTTTTCAGGTAGATCAATAAGTTTTAAATTATCTCTCCTGAATCTTTTTTCCAGGTCAGTTGTTTTTCCAGTGAGGTATTTCACACTGTCTCCTATTTTTTCATTCTTTTGGTTTTGTTTTATAATTTCTTGATTTCTCATGAAGTCGTTAGTTTCCGTTTGCTCCATTCCAATTTTTAAGGAACAATTTTCTTCAGTGAGCTTTTGGATCTCTTTTTTAATTTGGCCAGTTCTACTTTTTAAAGCATTTTTTTCCTCTTTGGCTTTTTGGACCTCTTTTGTCATTTGAGTTAGTCTATTTTTTTAAGATGTTATTTTCTTCAGTATTTCTTTGAGTCTCCTTTAGTAAGCTGTTGACTCTCTTTTCATGATTTTCTTGCATTGCTCTCATTTCTCTTCCCTATCTTTCCTCCTCCTCTCTCACTGATTTTCAAAATCTTTTTGAGCTCTTCCTTGGACTGAGACCACAGCATATATTTTTTTGGAGGCTTTGGGTGTAGAATCTTTGACTTTGAGGTCTGCCTATTCTCCTCTGTTCTTCCTCATCTGAAAAGATTGAAGAAAATACTTTTTCACCCAGAAAGTAACCTGCTATAGTCTTACTTTTTCCCCTTTATTGGACATTTTCCCAACCAGGTACTTGACTTTTGACTCCTTTGTTAAGTGGAGTGTATACTACCCTGGGTTCAGAGGTTTTGTGCAGCTGTTCTCTGAAATATCTCTAGGGACCTGTAAGTTCTCATTTCCTCCAAGGTGGCACAATCAAGGGAGACAAGTTTACTCCTCTCCTGGCCCGTGCTCTGGTCTGTGAGCAACCATAAGGAATCTTTTCTGCCCTGGAACTTTGAGTAGGGTTCCCTCTCCATAGCCATTCTTGACATAAAGCCTCCACACAAACATTCTTTATGTAAAGATCAGAGCTGAATAGAACATTTAACTTTCAAATGCAAGAATCAAGAAAACCTCAAAAAGTAAACAGGAGAGAGAAAACAGTAGCTTCACCAGGTCAGTGTTCTTCCTCACCTTAGGACTGCCACTCAGGACTGAGACCCACATTAGCTGCTGGATTCCTCCAAGCTTTGTCTATTAGGGGCTCCAAAGATGAACCTCCTGCTACAGTGGCTGCTGCTGCTCTGACACTGTGACCACTTCACATTCCTTATGTACATATAATTATTTTAAAAGCATTTATTCTATAAGGTCCTTATGAATGTCTTCTCTTATATTTCCTGCAATATATTGAATATGTCAGATGTTAATAAATATTGAATTTAACTGAATAGATCTTTGGTACTAGTTGTAACCTAGGAAGAACTTCTTTTAAGATAGCTTTAAGGAAAATTCAGCTCTTCATGAGAAGGGACAGTTACATTTTTGGTTATGTATCTCCAAATGCCTAGGGTAACTCCTGGGATCTCCTATGTATTTTATAACTCCTGGATATTGTTGACAATTTCTTTGCTGTTCCATGAGCTACAGAATTAGCTGATGGTGTCAGGGTGTGGACACAAGTCTTCTAGACCTGGCATGCTCCCATTACGACTTTTTTAAAAGTTAGTTTATTTATTTTTAGTTTTCAACATTCATTTCCACAAGATTTTGAGTTCCAAATTTTCTCCCCATCTCTCCTTTTCCTTTTCATGATTTTCTTGCATCACCGTTATATCTCTTCCCAACGTTCATCTATCTCTTTTACTTGATTTTCACAATTGTTTTTGAGCTCTTCCACGGCCTGAGATAGTTGTATATTTATTTTGGAAGTTTTGGATGCAGAAGCCTTGACTTTTAGGTCTTCCTCTGATGGCATGCATTGTTCTTCTTCATCTGAAAGGATGGAAGATAATACCTGTTCACCAATAAAGTAGCCTTCTATTGTCTTATTTTTTTTTCTCTTTTTTGGGCATTTTCCTAGCCAGGTACTTGACTTTTCAGTCCTTTGTCATGAGGAGTGTATACTTTGGGGACCTGTAAATTCTCAGTTCCTCCAAGGTGGCACAGTCAAAAAAGAGGAGTTTACTCCTCTCCTGGTCTATGCTCTAGTTGGGGAGCTAAAAAAGCTTTTCTGCCCAAGATCTGAAATTAGAATGCCCTTTTCACTAGTTCCACCATGCCAGTACTCTTCCTCATCCCAGGGCTGCCACTCCAGGCTGAGATCCAGATCAGTGGCTCAATTCCCCAAAATCTTTAAGCTGAGGGCTCCAAAAAAATGGGCACTACTGCTGTTTCTTCTGCCTCTTGGGGCTGGGGCTAGGGGATGACCCTGCTCCCTTCTCACCTAGGTGAAAAAGGTTTCTCCCTGAGCTTTGAAGCTGTCTTTGGTGTTTGTGGGTTGAGGGATCTGGGAACTGCAACTTCTCCCTGTGATTCTGCCACTGAAGCCAGTTCCTGTCCTGTTCCTGCCCTTGTTGAATGGCCATGGCTGGGCTGTGCTCTGTGGACTGGGCTCTGCTCTGCACCCCATGTGATAGACCCATCTGCTCCATTCGAATCTTAAAGGAATTATTTTCTTCAGTGAGCTTTTGGATCTCCTTTTCCATCTTGTCAATTGTACTTTTTAAGACATTCTTCTCCTCAATGACTTTTTGAATCCCTTTTGTCATTAGGGTTAGTCTATTTTTTAAGTGTTATATTCGTCAGCATTTTTGGGGGTGTGTTTTAGCAAGCAGTTGGTTCATTTTTCATGATTTTCTCACACCACTCTCATTTCTCTTCCCGATTTTTTAATCTACTTCTCTTACTTGATTTTCAAATTCCTTTTTGAGCTCTTCTGTGGCCTGAGATAATTTCATATTTTGTTCAAGCCTTTGAATAGAGGAACATTGATTTGTTTTTCCTGCTGTTTGCATATTTTGGTCTTCCTTGTCCCCAAAGTAAGATTCTATAGTTTGATTTTTTTTTCTGGTTTTTCCTCGTTTCCCAGGACAGTTACTTGACTTCTGACTCTTTCTCGAGGTAATTCTCTGCTTCCAGTGGGTGTGAGTGGAGTTTACCATCAGCTACTCTATCCCTCCACAATCCATAGGCCTAGTGCTCCAAAAATAGTGGCTGCAGCTGTCCCTGCTGCTGCTGTGTCTGCAGAGGGTTTCTCTGCCCCCTCCTCACTCAGTCCCCTTGGGGCTGGTGCCAGATCACTCCGATATTCTGCACCAAATGCACAGTCTTTTCCCACCGATCTTTCATATTGTCCTCATCATTTTGGGGTCGTGAGGTCTGGACACTGCGACTGGTGCCCAAGATTCAGTCCCCCTGAGTCTTACTTAGGTCTGGTCTGTGCCAGCATGGCACACACTGGATTGTGCTCTGCTTTCAGAATGGCGTGATAAACACTTCCTGGTGACCCTCCAGGCTGCCTTGGGCTGGAGATTTGCTTCAATCCATCATTTTGTGCAGATCTGGAATTTGTTTAGAGTCATTTTTTACAGATGTGTGGCTGGGTCTAGAGGAAGTGCTCTACAAAGTCAGTGCTGTTACTCTACCATCTTGGCTCTTCTCCCCTTAGATTTTCTTTTTTTTTTTTTTTTTGAGAATTCATAAAACTTTTATTTAAAGTAGAATAGGCATATTTCAGTGTGTACCTATATGTGCATATCTATCTATCTAAACATACATATCATTTATCTGTTAATGTTGTTCAGCTGTTTTCAATTATGTCTGACTCTTCATGACCCCATGGGGAATTTTCTTGGGAAAGTTACTGGGGTGGTTTGCCATTTTATTCTCCAGCTCATTTTACAGATAAGAAAACTGAGCAAACAGGGTTAAATGATTTGCCCAAGGGTCACCCAGCTAGTAAGGGTCTGAGGTAACATTTAAACTAAGGTCTTCCTGAGGCCTGGTGCTCCATCCACAGCACCACCTAGCAGTTCATCCTGTTAACACTAGTTTTTAAAGAATATACTTTTTATGCCATGTTCTATGTCTCATTATATATTTACAAGGAATTCTACATACATAAGAAACTACTATACTTGTCCAGTCCTCAGCTTCTACAAACCACATTAATTGCAAAAAACTCAGTAAATTGATTCCATCAATTTTCCACCTTGAAAAACATCTTGTCCAACCTCAGTATAGAAATCATCCTGAAGGAAAAAAACTCAAAATAATTTTTTTACACTTTTATCTTAGTCACGTTGCATAGAAGAATTAAAATGAATGGGTGAAATCATAAAACAATTCAAAACATAATACAAAAGAAAATGATTTGCTTCATTCTGCTACTGAATGCCATACTTCTTTTCATGAATGTGAAAGGCATTTTGCCTTAAAAGATCATTGGGAATTATTTAAGTCCTTGCATTACAATGAAGTACTAAGTCTACCAGAAAAATTCCTCACACACTGTGGTTGTTGCTGTGTACAAAATTCTCCTGGTTCTGCTCCTTTCACTCAGCATCAGTTCATATAATTCTTTCCAGGCCTCTCTGAAGTCTTCCTGTTCATCATTTTTTCTAGCACAACAGTATTCCATTACATTCATGTACCACAATTTATTGAGTCATTCCCCAATTGATGGGCAACACCTTGATTTCCAGTTTTTGGCCACCACAAAGAGAGCTGCTATAAATGTTTTTGTACATGTGAGACCCTTTTTCATTTTTATGATCTCTTGAGGATACAATCCTAGCAGCAGTGTTTCTGGGTCAAAGGATATGCACATTTTTGTAGCCCTTTGGGCATAGTTCCAAATTATTCTCCAGAATGACTGAATCACCTCACAGCTCCACCAACAATGAAATAGTGTTCCAACTTTCCCACATCTTCTCCAACATTTATCATCTTCCTGTTTTGTCATGTTAGCCAATCTGGTAGGTGTGATGGGGTATCTCAGAGTTGTTTTGATTTGCATTTCTCTAATCAATAGTGATTTAGCATTTTTTCACATGACTATAGGTAACTTTAATTTCTTCCTCTGAAAACTGCCTGTTTATATTCTTTGACTATTGATCAATTGGGGAATGACTTGTATTCTTGTCCATTTGACTCAGTTCTCCATTCATTTTAGAAATGAGACCTTTATCACAGACACTCATTGTAAAAATTCTTTCCCAGTTTTCTGCTTCCTTCCTAACCTTGGTTACATTGGGCTTGGTTCTGAAAAACATTTCAGTTCAATGTAACCAAAATTATCCATTTTGCACTTCATAAGGTTTTCTGTCTCTTGTTTAGTCAAAAATTCTTCTCTTCTCCATAAATCTGAAAAATGCACTATTCCTTGATCCACTAATTTGTTTATAGTATCATTCTTTATACTTAGATCATGAATGCGTTTGCATTTTATTAATATGTAAGGTGTCAGACATTGGTCTATGCCCAGTTTCCACAACACTGTCTTTCAGTTTTCCCAGTAATTTTTTATCCCTGAAGCTGGGGTCCTTGTGTTTATCAAACAGTAGACTGCTATATTCAGTGACTACTGTGTGTTGAGTACCTAACCTATTCCACTGGTCTACACTTCTGTTTCTTAGCCAGTACCAAGTGGCTTTGATAATTGCTGCTTTATCGTACAATTTGAGATCTGGTAGAGCTAGGTCACCTTCCATAGCATTTTTTTCATTAGTTTCCTTGATATTCTGGT
Source organism: Notamacropus eugenii (assembly GCF_028372415.1). Lineage (NCBI taxonomy): Eukaryota > Metazoa > Chordata > Mammalia > Diprotodontia > Macropodidae > Notamacropus > Notamacropus eugenii. Next base: position 265,554,924 of record NC_092875.1, read on the forward strand.
GTTGGGGTATAAGCTCACTTTTCACGTGGACAGTCTTGGGCAGGTAAAAGTGGGGACCTCTAAACCTCAGAGTTCTCACGAGGCCCCGCAGGGAACAGCTGGGGATTGAGGTGTGAAACACGGGCTATCTCGTGCATTTCCACCTCTCCTCAAAGGGAAACTTGATGGGGAGAGCATCCCACCCTTGAGATTGGTCTGTGGTCTGAGCACACCTGTTGTTAATTAGCTAGGGGCTGAGAGCACTCACGGTATTCAAGTGCAAACTAAGTGGCTGGGAGAGCTTAAGTAGGGACAGAAAAGCCTGAAGGTCCTCTTCTTGCGGCGGGGCCCTTAGAGGGAAGAGGGTCCCTCCCCTCTTCTACTCCCATCCTCTTGCTGTATGATCCTTGCCCCTGGGGAGGAGGAGGGTTCCTTTCTCCTGGGGAAGAATTTCGCCCTGCATGTGGATACATAACTAAGACCCTGAATAAAGCCTCACCCTTGTTTGACTCTGGAAAGTTTCTTCTCTCAATACGTTTATCTGGATGGCCACCGAAGACCTGGACAAAAGATAAGAAGACTCGGGTAGCTCATCGGCCTCTAGGTCAAACATTCTGGACCTTTTGGTTTTCCAGATGAATTTTGATATTATTTTTTCTAGCTGTAGAAAATAAATTATCTGATAGTGTGATTGGTATGGCACAGAATAAGTAAATGAATTTAGGTTGAATTGCCATTTTCATTATATTGTTTCAGCTTATCCATGAGCAACTGAAGTTTTTCCACTTACTTAGATCTGGCTTTATTTGTGCGAAACATGTTTTGTAATTTTGTCCATATAGTCCCAGGGTTTGTTTTGACAGGTAGACTCCCAGATATTTTATAGTGTCTACTGTAGCTTTAAATGGGGTTTCTCTTTTTGTCTCTTGCTGTTGGGCTTCTATTATATTGAAATGCAGAAGATTTGTGTGGGTTTATTTTGCAATCTGCACCTTTGCCAAAGCTGTTTATTATTTCAAGTAGTTTTTTACTTGAATATATGGGATTCTCTAAGTTCATCATATCACCTGCAAAGAGTGATAACTTAGTTTCTTCTTCACCTATTCTAATTTCTTCAACTTCTTTATCTTGTCTAATTGCTACAGCTAATATTTCTAGTACCATATTGAATAATAGTGTTGATAATGGACATTCTTGTGTCATCCCTGATCTTACTGGAAATGCATTTAGCTTCTCTCCATTGCATATAATGCTTGCTGAGGTTTTGGATAGATACTGGTTATTTTGTTATAGAAAGTTTAATTTATTCCTATACTCTCCACTGTTTTCAACAGGACTGGGTGTTGCATTTTGGCAAATGCTTTTTCTTCATCTATTGAGATAATCATGTGATTTCTGTTAGTTTTGTTGTTGATATGATCAATAATGTCACTAGTTTTCCTAATATTGAAGCAGCCCTGCATGCCTGGTATAAATCCTACCTTATCCTAATGTATTATTCTTGCTATATATAAGTTGCTGTGTTCTTTTTGCTAAAATCTTATTTAAAATTTTTGCATCTTTATTCACTAGAGAAATTGGTCTATAATTTTCTTTCTCTGTTTTGGCTTTTCGTGGTTTAGGTATAAAACCATATTTGTATCATAAAAAATTTCACCGGACTCCTTCTTCCTCAATTTTACCAAATAGTCTGTATAGCTTTGGAATTAACTCTTCTTTAAATGTTTGATAGAATTCACTTGTAGATCCATCTGACCCTGGAGATTTTTCTCAGGGAGCTAATTAGTGGCTTGTTCAATTTCTTTTTCTGAGATGGGGTTATTAAAGTATTCAACTTCCTCTTCTGTTAATCTGGGCAATTTATATTTTTTAAAATAATCATCATTCTCATTTAGATTGTCGAATTTATGAGCATACAGTTGGACAATGTCTTTCTAATTATTGTTTTAGTTTCCTGCTCATTGGAAGTGAGTTCACCCTTTTCAGTTTTGATATTGGTAATTTGGTTTTCTTCTTTCTTTTTTTAAATCAAATTGACTAAAAGTTTATCAATTTTATTGTTTTTTTCCATAAAACCAACTCTTGGTTTTATTTATCAATCCAGTAGCTTTCTTAACTTCAGTTTTAATAACCTCTCCTTTGGTTTTTAGTATTTCTAATTTGGTATTTACTTGGGGATTTTCAATTTGTTCTTTTTTGAGCTTTTTTAGCTGTGTGCCCAATTCATTGATCTCCTCTCTCTCTATTTTATTCATGTAGGCATTCAAAGATATAAAGCTTCCCCTAGGAACTGCTTTTGCAGTATCACATAAGATTTGGTAGGTTTTCTCATTTTTTGTCATTCTCTTGAATGAAATTGCTGATTTTTTCATGATTTATTTTATAACTCATTCATTAGGATTAGATTATTGAGTTTCCAATTAATTTTTGATCTGTCTTTCCATGGCCTTTTATTGCATATAATTTTTATTGCATTATGATCTGAGAAGGATACATTGACTATCTCTGCCTTTCTGCACTAGACTGTGAGATTTCTATGCCCTAGTACACGGTCAATTTTTGTATATTTTTATATATTGTATATATTTTGAGACAAAGGTATATTCCCTTTCACCCCTTTTCAGTTTTCTCAACAGATCTATCATATCTGCCTTATGCAGAGTTTTATTCACTTCCCTAACTTGTTTCTTGTTTATTTTAAGGTTAGATTTATCAAGTTCAGAGAGGGGGAGGTTGAGGTCCCCCACTGGTATAGTCTTGCTATTTATTTCTTTCTGTAATTCCCTTGACTTCTGGTCTAAGTATTTGGATGCTATATCACTTGGAACATATATGTTTAGTAATGATATTCCTTCATTAGTTATAGTGTCTTTTAGCAGGATATAGTTTCTTTCCTTATCTCTTTTGATTAGTTCCATTTATGCTTTTGCTTTGTGAGGGATTAGGATTGCTAACCCTGCTTTTTTTGCATCAGATGAAGTACAATATATTCTGCTCCACCTTTTTACCTTTACACTGCATATCCTCCCCCATTTCAAATGTGTTTCTAGTAAACAACATATTGTTGGATTATTGTCTTTAATCCATTCTGCTATCCATTTTAGTTTTATGAGAGAGTTTATCCTATTCACATTTACAGTTATGATTACTATCTGAGTCTTACCCTGCATTCTCTTTCCCACCATTTATGGTTTTATTTCTCCCTTCTCCATTCCCCTCGTTAAAGACTTTTAATTTTTTACCACCACCTCCAGCAGTCTTCCCTTCCTTCTTTCATCCCTCTTCTCTCTTACTCCCCTTTACACTTACTACTTCTTCCCTCACTTTTAGCTTTCCCTCCCCTTTAATCCCCCTTCCCATTCTATTGCCTATAGAGCTAGTTAGACTTAAATACTTAATTAAGTTTGCTATTCCCTCCTTGAACCATATCAGATGAGAGTACCCCTCAAACAATGCTCATCTTCCTCCCCTGTTTGTCTGTACTGTAATATAATTTTGTACCTCTTCTTGTGATGTATTTTACCATTTTCTGCCTCCTCCTTTTCACATCTCCTGTTACAATCCCTTCTCACCCTTAAATTCCATTTTATCATCACATCATTTACCTTATACTTATTCCCTCTATCTTTGTTTATCCCTTTTATATTTCATAATAAATACACAATTCTCGAGATTAAAAAGTGTCATCTTTCCTTATTAGGATGTGAACAGTTGGCCCATATTGAGTAACAAGTTATTTTTTCCCCTGTTTACCTTTTTATGCCTCTCTTGAGACATGTGTGAAGATTGAATTTTCTATTGAGTTCTGGCCTTTTTATCAGCAAGGTTTGGAAATCCCTTATTTCATTGAATGTCCACCTCCTTGCCTGAAATTTTATGCTTAACTTTCCTGGGTAATTGATTCTTGGTTGTAGTCTCAATTCCTTTGCCTTAAGGAATATCATATTCCAATTCCCTCCATCTTTTAATGTAGATCCTCATTGTAGATGCTGTGTGATCCTTACTGTAGCTGCTCAATATTTGCAAGGTTTCTGTCTGGCTGCCTGTAATATTTTCTCCTTCGCTTGATAGTTCTGCAATTTGGCAATAATATTCCTTGGTCGTTTTAGTTTTGGATCCCTGTCAGGAGGTGAAAGGCGGATTCTTTTGATGACTATTTTGCCCTTTAGATCTTTGTCCTCTGAGTAGTTTTCCTTGATGGTTTCGTGGAAGATATTGTCTAGGCTCGTTTTTTCCTCATGGTTTTCTGGTAGGCCAATAATTCTTAGATTTTGTCTCCTGGATCTATTTTCCAGGTCAGTTGTTTTTTCCAATTAGATATTTTTCATTTCTTCTATCTTTTCATTCTTTAGATTTTTTTTGACTGATTCTTGATATCTAAAGGAGTCATTAGGTTCTACTTGCCCAATTCTAATTTTTATCACGTTCTTTTCTTCCCTTAACTTTTGGATCTGCTTTCCATCTGTCCAATTATTCCTTTTAAGTAATTGTTTTCTCCAGTTAGTTTTTGTACTTCCTTTTCTGTTTGTCCAATTTTCCCTATTAGGTTTTGTGTTTTCTTTTCCATTTGTCCAGTTTTCCTTTTTAAGAAGCTCCTCTCTCCAGTGAATTCTTTTTTCACACTTTTAAAATCATTGACCAGTTTTTCTCCTATTTCTCTAATGTGGTTTTTAAAATTCTTCTTCAGCTCTTCTAAGAGTGCTCTTTGCACTTGCAAAGAGTCCTTTCTGAAGTTTTAGATGGGAGTATAGTCTCAATGCTGTCGTTTTTGGTATCCATGTTTTGGTCCTTGACCCCATAAAAAGATTCTGTGGTCTTTTCTTTTCTGCTTTGATTCTTAGTCGTGATGAGGAGGCTTTCTGTGTTGTGGCCTCTGGTTCTTTCAGCAAGAAGCTAAGGAACCTGGTGTTTCCCCGGGTTTGTTCTGGAGCTAGCTTGTTAAATATGGAGTAGGGGTGGTCTGGCCAAGGGAGGTCTCCTGTGCTGAGCTAGAGCATAGGGAGGCTCAGCACTTGGTTATCCTAGCTGCCTTATTGTCTTCCTATTTCCTCTGGGGTGCTGACCCACACCTGGGGTCTTGGTATTGGTAGTTGCCAGCTTCCTAACCCCTGGGGCTCCAGATCTCCTCCTGGTTCCCTGGGGTGGGGTTGTCTGGGACAGCTCCAGTCCTGCACTTGTCTCCTTCTGCCACAGTCAGAGGGATTCTCCTTAACGACTTTCCTATCCTCACTTGCTATGAGACTGTTTGCCCCTTCTGTTGATCCCACTCATCCTGGATTTTTCTTGTGAAGTATTTTGTGGTTCTTTCAAGGTCAACAACGGAAGGAGAGAGAACATTTACCTATCACTCCACCATTTTGACTCCCAGAAGTTCAATTAGGTTACTTATATGCATATAATCTGTGGGCTGATAGTATCAGGAGCAGCTGCTGCAGATACCTGTGCCTCTACAGCTCTCATTTGCTCAGTTCTGCTGGACTCATATCCTGTGCTGATATGCCCAAGATTCCACAGTGTAAGCTGCTGCCTCAGACTGCCTGGGGCTTACTGCTTGTCCCTGCTGTGGTGGGGATATGCTGTGCTGGGCACTGTCTGTTCCTCCACCCCCTGGGACAGAACCTTCCTGTTGACCTTCCAATCTGTCCTGGGCTGAGAGTCTGCCGCAGTCTGTCTCCTATTGGGTTCTGCTCCTCCAAAATTTGGTCAGATTTTCTTTTTAGAAGTATCTGAAGGAGTTTATCTAAGGGATTAGGTGAGTAGTTGCTCTCACTCCACCATCTTGGCTCTGCTCTTTCCCTCCAGATTTTCAAAGGAAAAAAAAGTGATTATTTCTGATAACGTTTTTTCTAGTCCAATCCTTCCTTTTTTGCAACTCTCTATATATTTAGTATTACAAGAGTCAGGAAAGTACTTTCATTAAATTCCTAAAAATTTCATTTACCTCCTAACAACTACAAACAGTCCCAAAGTAAAATAGTATAGTAGCCACCATATTAGCATTCAGGGTGGGTTGCTATCACAGGTTCTTTGATTTGCTTTTCCAAAGGAAAGACCACTTCAGAGAGGTAAACAATCTGACTTTAACTGCAGATATGTAGAAAGAAGTGATTATACAAGAAGAAATCCAAGAGATAGGACTCCAATTGTCTCAACAGAATAATATAACCACCTATATTCACCAACAGAGTGAGAGAGCACCAAAACTTGAGTAGTCAGGGGGATTTTAACAAATGGCTACCAGGGAATTTTGTCCAGGGAATCAAATGGTCCTTCTCATTAGCAAGTCCCCAAATACAAGTGCCAACCTCTCAGTATATATAGTTTTCAAGCAATAGGCATAGAGCCAAAAAGCATTACAACCCAAGTGATTCAGCACAGCTTTGAATTCCCAAGGTTATCTTTCAGATGTTTACAATTTGACATGAACCTTCAAGGAAACAGCAAAAAAAAATCTCACTTTTCTTATACTTACGAATAGACTGCTACAAAAACTGTTACTCTCCAACTCCTTGGAGATCATGATGCAGAGATCATATAACTACTTCTCAGATACATTATATTAGGCATTCCTTTCTTGTGTGGATTGAACTCCTTTTCTGTTGTGGTCTTTTTCAATCCTCAAATTCTTTTTCTGTTATTCTATGTAACTAATTAATACATTCAATTGTGAGCTGCTAAAGATGTATTTTTCTTTCTTATTGAATTTCTAGTTTTTAGCATGGTGCATGGAACATAATAATCATTTAATAATGCTTTCTATTTTAAAGGTTCTGAGCTACACTAGTCCTGCTTTGCCCATTTTGGGGTTAAGTACTCTGAATGAAATAGATTCAATATTTGCAAAATTCTATAGTTTTTATCCATAATATTAAGGTTCATCTTCACTATAAAAAAGAATAAACCATGGAGAAATGAATTTGATGTATTCTCTCCTGTGTGAGAGGACTATCTCTGGAACATTTAGAAATGAAACCGCAGTATAATATTTGTATGACAAGTCAGAATTTAAGTTAAATTTATCACATAAGGATGTATGATTGAGTCAAAATTTACCCAATTTGAGAAGTTAGGCTTTGATGAAACCATGGAGTTAGGGGATAGTTTATAGTCTAGTTTGACTGGAATGTACAGATTGCAAAAATACCAGTGACAGATAATGCTAGGAAAGGTGGGAGTTGTCAAATTAGAAATTTATTGAAAGACAGACTTAAGAGTTTTATTCAATTCTATCTTGTAAACAAAGGAGAGTCACTGAAGCTTTTCAAGAAGGGGAGAGATATTGTCAGACTTGTGCCTTAGGAAGTTTATTTTGACAGTTGCATAGTTGATGGCTTAAAGAGGAAAGTGATTCGAAACACACAAATTAATTAGAAAGCTTATGTCCAAGTCTAGGCAAGAGATCACGAAGGTCTCAACCTGATTTTAACTCTGTGGAGATATATTGAATTTGACTTGCATATAGGTTAGAAAGGAAGAATTTCTGAATATCTAATAGGTAGTTGGTGTATGAAAGAGATTATAGATGAATACAAAGATTTGTGAGTAATCTTTGTAGAGATGATAGAAGCCAACAAATTTCCAAGATTGTGAGAAAAGAGAAGAGGGCTGACAGTACACAGAGTAAAACACGTTTTAAGTATGTAGAAAATGGATGGTTCACCGAGGAAGATAAAAAAAGAGCAGTGGACTGCTGGGAACCAAGAGAGAACATAATTGTGAAATCATGAAAGAGATAATGTGGTGAATCAAAAGAGCAGCAAATTTGAATTCATAAGACATATTTCAGTACTGGCTCTGATTTTAGTAGTTGTGTGATCATGGTAAGTTACTTAATTTCTCTATGTCTTAGTGTTCTCACTGGTACCATGATTACATTAGCATTGCATGCTCTTGTGAAGATCAAATAATTACTAGAATTACCTCACACTTTTTTCTATCCACTTTCTAGAGGGTGTTTTCCAAGTCTTGGTAGCTTAAAAGCTACTTAAGCTTTAGTATCTTAAAACTCTGTTGAGACATTTGGAATATTTTGCACATCATTCACGAATGTCTTTTTTTTCCCTAGAAGTTCTTTGCATCTCTCATGTGTTCATGATCTATTCCAGTTTTACTTATTTGAGGCAGTGCAGCATAGTAGAAAGAAAATTGATAAAGTCAGAGGACCAGGTCTCTGACGATGACTACTTATTTGACCATGGGCAAGGTATTTAAACTTTTAGGGCCGAATTTTCTCATCTGTAAAATTAGGTGAATGGATTAAATATTTAAGATTCCTTCCACTTCTAAATCTATGATCCTATTTATGTATTATCTTGTATCTGAAGTCATGAGATGCTAAGTTCTAGAAGAAATAGACTGTGTATCATTTGTCTTTGCATGTTCTATAATCTTGTAATGCATCACTCTGTAAACTATATTCATTAAAAAGTTGTTTCTTGAATTGAACAATTAACACATCAATTAATTAGTGCCATGTGTGCGTTGCTCTTGTCAACACTAATAATTTCTGTGGACTTAATTCTCCTCCATTTATTAGTCATTGATGTTAATTTGATTCATTCACATAACACAGATTAAAGTAATTTAGCTTTATAGCACTTTAAAGTTTACAAAGCATTTTCCTCACAATAACTTCATGTATGCAGACAAAGTAAGCAGTAACAGCATTTAAGAGATGGGAAGCTCAGAAAGGAGAAGTGATACACAGGTAGAAAGTCTCCTTAATCAAAGTTCTATGTGATCTCCATTGTATTGCATGTGTCTGAGCAACTACTATGAATGTGTGTTCATGGGAGTAACATAGTAGGTATGGTTCTTGTCTTCAAGAAATTGATAGTCTAAGAAAGGTGACAAGAGTTAAATGCATGAAGAAATCAAGTCTACTTTACAAAGTAACACAATAGGAAAGACAGAAACAAGGCACTATGAATAGCCATAATAATAATTGTAGTAACTCACAATTATATTAAAATATAAAGCATTACATATATTTTTCTACACTACAGCCTTGTGAAGTAGATAGGCAATGTCTGCATTTGTATCTCTATTTCAGTTTCAAGAAAACTGAAATTCAGGGAGGTTCAAAGATTTGTTCTGTGTTACACAACTAGTGAGAATCAGATAAAATGGGAATAAGGGCCTTTTGGTCCTATGGGTATTGCTTGTAATTAATCACAATAAATGGTACATCAGACATATTAGATAGAGACAGAAGAGAAAGTTAGGTAGATGTGATATATATATCTACATCTTCATCTATGTCTATGTATTTATTTCTATATTGATGTCATCTACATCTTATCTATAATTCTATCCACACCTCTTTATATGTGTATATATGTATATATAATATATACATATATATATGTATTTCTAACTGTGTCATCTATCTATATGTATATCCCTCTGTATCTTCTAAATCCCATAATCTCATTTTTGATGCAAAAATTAGTATTTTTAAAATGAACATAATTAAGTCATAGGACCTCTCTTAAAAGTGAGTAACTATTCTTCATATGAAAATCTCAAATTATACATTAGGTAATGTGCATGTTATTTCTTACACTAGGAGATTAGTTCCTGCTGAGCTTCTCCCCTGACACAAATAGCATTATTTCTATAAGGTAGTAGTAGAAGAGTCACAATGTTCTTTTTTCCTTTGTGGGAAAGGAAATCAGTGAATTAAGAATATGTTTCTTTCCATTCTGAATGCATAACAAATTGCTAGTCACTGTGCACAGACAAGGGGAAGAACTTGTATTCAGGTTTTTGCCACCTGCTTAATCTTGTGTGGTTCCTAATGGTTTACAGAAAGGGGTTGGTCAGGATCATGAAAGATATGACCACGGCCATTCTTTCAGTAACATTAGTGTATTTTCACCTAACAAAGGCTGCTTTTTTAATTCTCACTCATGATTTGGGAACTTAGCTACCTTTAATATTTTAATGCAGCCTTCTGGGGAGAGGAAGCTTGTCTGTAGAGGTCAAGAAATATCATTCTGACTGAGGAAGGAAAAAAAAGCAACCTGTATTTCCTGAACAATGATCAGTAAGAGTAAATTAGAAACATTTTGTAAATACTTGCTGATAATTGATTCATTTTCTTTCTTTTTTAACCATAGTAGCTATAAAACATTGGTAAGCAGGTAGGGATACCAAAACACAACCCTAAAGAAACAAAAGAAGTAGGAAGGATTAAGTGGGCACAAGCAATCAATTAAACCATGTTCGTACTAAAGCAGCAGGTGCCTCTTTTAATTCTGCCTCAAATGATAGACATGCACATTTTTCAGGAGTGTTTTTTAACAGCTGGTGGTTACACATATCAGCTCCAAGAATGTTCAAGCTAAAATTAAAGTTTTAGTGTTTTTAACTACAATTTTATTTGCTTTATTTAAGTAGATTTTTTTCCCCCAAACCCAGTCCTAACTTTCACATTTATATTTAGGTAAGCTTTAACTTAAATTTAATTTTCCATTAAGGAAGAAGAAAAATATGTGCACACACATATTATATACATATATGTTTATCTTTTATATGTGTACATGTATGTGTGTGTACACACATATGTGTATGTGTATATATATATATATATATATGTGTGTGTGTGTGTGTGTGTGTGTACATATGCAATCTATCATTAGATATTAGGAAGTAGCAACTTTTTCCAAGTACTTTTCTACCCTAAATTGGTTTCTCATGATTTAGTTTCTAAGCCTAAATTGCAAATCTATGAGTTCAGGAATAACATAAACATATCAAAACCATATTCTTGAAACTTCTTCTGGACTCTTTATAAGTAAAAGAACTTTCTTTCAAAAAGAAAAGAAAACACCATTATTTTTGGAGTAATAGAGAATTTTTAATTTCTATTGTGAAAATGGCCACAGTGAAAAATCTTCATTTATTTCCATCTTTCATAGCAGATGGTCATGACAGGAATGAGCATCCGGAGGTGAAAATAAATAGGGAGACTTGCAATCTGTAATATTTTCCTAATGGCATCTCTAAAATAGCTATGTTAGAAGTAGAAGGCAGTAAAGCTCATTCAAGCAGAAATAACATTCCTGTGTACCTTTTCACTAGCCCTGGTTGAACTGCCAGTTATCTTGAGGTGTATCTACTTTAATTCTCTCTGATTAAAACAATTTTTTACAACCTGTTTTATAGTCATTTAAAAAAATATAATGAGGTACACTTAAAAACCAGATTAACTACAATAACTGTATCAGAAATGAGAATCAGTGCTTAAGAGTGAACACAATAATTTGTTGATTACTTCAAGAAAGAACATAAATTCCCTTTTTACCTGTGACACTAATGTTGGTTGGGCATCATCATGTCAAGTTTGTTTATTCTGTAAAGCTTTTGTCAGTACTATACAGACTTCTGGTTTCACATGACTACTGCAGTTAATTGTCAGTTGGAGCATTCTGCTTCAGACAGGTAATTAAATGTTTCCTTTGGGGCAGTTGGGTGGTACAGTGAATAGAGCACCAGTGCATGAGTCAGGAGGACCTGAGTTCAAATCTCACCTGAGACAGTTGACCCTCACTAGCTGTGTGATCTTGGGCAAGTCACTTAACCCCAATTGCCTCATCCTGGGTCTTCTCCAGTCATCCCGATGAATATCTAGTTACTGGATTCAGATGGCTCTGGAGGAGAAGTGAGACTGGTGACCTGCACAGCCCTCCCTCACTCAAAACAAAATCAAATGCAAGTCATGTCATCATTTCTCTGATGACATGGTCTTCTTTGGCAAAGAAGGACAAACACACAAATGGCTCCTCTAAACCATACTGGAGGTGAAGTACAATGAATAAGTTATTTCTTTTATGTGGCAGCAATTTCTCCTTTCCCTTTTCTACTGGATGCAGTTGTTTGAATAAATTCTCAATAGTTAATAAAACAATAAAATAGAACATGACAAGAGAACTTTATTGAAGGAAACGGATTTTGCTGTAAGTTGAATGGAAATAAAAGGAAATTTATATGTTCCTCAGCTATACATGGCACCTTAAAAAAAAACTGACCATGTATTGAAATATTAAGACCTCAGTGAAATATAAACCATCAGAAGTAATAAATATATAATTTGCTAATCATGAGAAAATAAAAATTACATTCGATAATGGAACCTTGATGAAAGGATTTAAAAGTAATTTGAGTCCAATAGTATAGTTCTAAAAACTTATGAATTAAAGAATAATAGAAAGAATAGATAATCTCATCAAGGAAAATAATAAATATGAGGTAGAAGATCATAACTTATGAGATTCAGTGAAAGCAATTATGATGGAAAATTAGTATATCTTAATGCTTTCATCAACAAAGAGCAAATTAATTAAATATGCAGTTTTTTCAAAAGAGGTTGAACAACAAAACCAAAAAAGATCTGAAAATGCAAGTTCAAATCAAGTTGTGCTCAGATTTGCTTTCCTTAATCACAAATTCCAAGATTGTTTGATAGCTTTTCTCCCTAGGATCTGATTGTTTCTTTTGTAACAACCAAGAATCAGGTTCAAAATAATTGCTCATTATGTCTTCTTCACTAAAAGAGCAAAATTGTCATTGAATTGTATCTTGGATTAACAAAGTTCTATGCTGAGAATAAGATTTTTTTAATAATGACTTGATCCTTAGACCTTACCCAACCTCACCTCCTGTTCTAATACTCTAGTTTTCTACCAAAAACATAGTTGGATCACAGTTCCTAGAGAGGTTTCAGAGTTTTTTGTTTGATATTTGTTTGTTTTGTTGTTGTTTTCAGTCATTTCAGTTACATGTGACTCTTTATGACCACATTTGGGATTTTCTTTTTTTTTTTCTTTTTTTTTTCTTTTTTCTTTTTTTTTATTTTTTTATTTTGTAATGTTTAACAATCACTGCCATACATTTGCGATTTTATCCCTCCCCACCTACTCCCCACTACCCCCCTCCCTCCCCACGACTGCATACAATTCTGTATAGATTCTACATATACTTTCCTATTGAGTATATTTTCACTATAGTCATGCTATGTAGTCAGACTAAGATAAATGAAAGAAATCGTATAACAAATCAGAACATGATACACAAACACATACACATACACAAACATGATCTGCTACAATATGTGAGTGACTTCCATATTTCTCTCTCTGAGTGTGGCAGGCATTTTGCCTTGAGATCTTCCATTGGGAATTTTTTTTTTTTTTTTTGGTAAGAAGTTCTTGTGTTATTACAAAAATCTAAGTCTACCAGAAAAAAACTCTCACACACTGTGGTCGTTGCTGTGCATAAAGTTCTCCTGGTTCTGCTCCTTTCACTCAGCATCAGGTCATATAAGTCCTTCCAGGCCTCTCTGAAGTCTTCTTGTTCATCATTTCTTATGGCACAATAGTACTCCATTACATTCATATACCATAATTTATTCAGCCATTCCCCAATTGATGGACATCCCCTCGACTTCCAGTTTTTGGCAACTACATAGAGTGCTGCTATAAATACTTTTGTACATGTGGGACACTTTCCCATTTTTATGATCTCTTGGGGATATAGTCCTAGTAGCGATATTGCTGGGTCAAAGGGTATGCACATTTTTGTAGCGCTTTGGGCATAGTTCCAAATTGCTCTCCAGAATGGTTGGATGCGCTCGCAGCTCCACCAACAATGAATTAGTGTTCCAACTTTCCCACATCCTCTCCAGCATTTATCATTTTCTTGTTGTGTCAGGTTTGCCAATCTTATAGGTGTGATGTGGTACCTCAGAGTTGTTTTGATTTGCATCTCTCTAACCAATAGTGATTTAGACCATTTTTTCATATGATTATAGATAGCTTGAATTTCTTCCTCTGAAAATTGCCTGTTCATATCCTTTGACCATTTATCAATTGGGGAATGACTTGTATGATTATACATTTGGATCAGTTCTCTATAAATTCTAGAAATGAGGCCTTTATCCCCGAGCTTAGCTGTAAAAATTCTTTCCCAATTTACTACATCCCTCCGGATTTTGGTTGCATTGGGTTTGGTTGTGCAAAAACTTCTCAGTTTAATGTAATCAAAGTTATCCATTTTGCATTTCATAATGCATTCTATCTCTCCTTTAGTAAAGAATTCTTCCCTTCTCCATAGATCTGATAAATACACTATTCCTTGCTTCTCCAGTTTATTCATGGTATCAATCTTTATACCTAAATCATGTACCCATTTGGACTTTATTCTTGTGTACGGTGTCAGGTATGGGTCTATGCCTAATTTCAGCCACACTGTTATCCAGTTTTCCCAGCAATTTTTGTCAAACAATGAGTTCTTATCCCAGAAGCTGGGGTCCTTGGGTTTATCAAACAGAAGGTTGCTATATTCCTTGCCTACTGCATCTTGAGTGCCAAGTCTATTCCACTTGTCTACCTCTCTGTTTCTTAGCCAATACCAAGTGGTTTTGATAATTGCTGCTTTATAGAAGAGTTTGAGGTCTGGTAGCGCTAGGCCACCTTCCCAAGCATTTCTTTTCATTAGTCCCTTTGATATTCTGGACATTTTGTTTTTACAAATAAATTTTGATATTATTTTGTCCAGCTCTAGAAAGTAATTGTCTGATAGTTCGATTGGTATGGCACTAAATAAGTATATTAATTTGGGTGGGATTGTCATTTTTATTATATTAACGCGGCCTACCCATGAGCAACTAATGTTTTTCCACTTACTTAAATCTGACTTTATTTGTGCAAAAAGTGTCTTGTAATTGTGTTCATATAATCCCTGGGTTTGTTTTGGCAGGTAGACTCCTAAGTATTTTATACTGTCTACCCTAACTTTAAATGGGATTTCTCTTTCTATCTCTTGCTGTTGGACTTTGTTGCTAATATATACGAACGCAGAAGATTTGTGTGGGTTTATTTTGTACCCTGCAACTTTGCCAAAGTTGTTTATTAATTCTAGTAATTTTTTACTTGAATCTCTGGGATTCTCTAGGTAAATCATCATATCATCTGCAAAGAGTGATAACTTAGTTTCTTCTTTGGCTATTTTAATTCCTTGGATATCTTTATCTTGTCTAATTGCTACAGCTAACATTTCTAGTACCATATTGAATAATAGTGGTGATAATGGACAACCTTGTTTCACCCCTGATCTTATTGGGAATGCATCTAGCTTATCCCCATTGCATATAATGCTTGCTGAAGGTTTTAGATAGATAATGCTTATTATTTTATGGAAAGTTCCCTTTATTCCTACATTCTCCAATGTTTTTAGTAGGAATGGATGTTGTATTTTGTCAAAAGCTTTTTCTGCATCTATTGAGATAATCATGTGGTTTTTGTTAGCTTTGTTGTTGATGTGATCGATAATGCTAATAGTTTTCCTAATATTGAACCAGCCCTGTTGTCCTGGTATGAATCCTACCTGATCATAATGTATTAATCTCGTGATAAGATGCTGTATTCGTTTTGCTAGAATCTTATTT
Source organism: Notamacropus eugenii (assembly GCF_028372415.1). Classification (NCBI taxonomy): domain Eukaryota; kingdom Metazoa; phylum Chordata; class Mammalia; order Diprotodontia; family Macropodidae; genus Notamacropus; species Notamacropus eugenii. The sequence goes on from NC_092875.1 coordinate 265,570,351, forward strand.
AAAATTTTTGCATCTATATTCATTAGGGAAATTGGTCTATAATTTTCTTTCTCTGTTTTGTCTCTTCCTGGTTTGGGTATCAAAACCATATTTGTATCATAGAAAGAATTTGGGAGGACTCCTTCTTCCCCAATTTTCAAGAATAGTGTATGTAGTATTGGAATTAACTGTTCTTTAAATGTTTGATAGAATTCACTTGTGAATCCATCTGACCCTGGAGATTTTTTCCTAGGGAGTTCATTGATGGCTTGTGTATCCCCCCGTTTCAAATGTGTTTCTTGTAAGCAGCATATTGTTGGATTATGGCTTTTAATCCATTCTGCTATCCGTCTCCGTTTTATGGGAGAGTTCATTCCATTCACATTCACAGTTATGATTACAATCTGTGTATTTCCCTCCAACCTCTTTCCCACCATTTGTGCTTTTAGCTCTCCCGTCTCCCTTCCCCTCCTCAATAGTATTCACTTTTCTCCCCCTCCTCCTGCAGCCTTCCCCTCCTTCTTTTGACCCCCCTCCCTTTTAGTCCCCTTTACTCTTATTGCTTCTTTCCTCCCTTTTAGCCACCCTCCCCTTTCTTCCCCCTTCCCCTCCTACTACCTATAGAGCTAGTTAGGCTTATCTACTTAAGATTATTGTTCCCTCCTTTGAACAAATCAGATGAGAGTACCTCTCAAACAATGCTCATCTCCCTCCCCTCCTTCCCTCTACTATAGTTTTGTACTTCGTCCTGTGATATAATTTGCCATTTTCTGCTTCCCCCTTTCACACCTCCTATTACAATCCCTTCTCATACTTAAATCATATTTTTGACATGACATCATTCACTTTATGCCCGTTCCCTCTACATATATCCCTTTTATTGTAATAGCTGCACAGTTCTCAAGATTAACAGGTATCATCTTCCCTTATAGGGAGGTAAACAGTTTGCCCTAATTGAGTAGCAAGTTTTTGTTTTTGTTTTTTCCCCTCTGTTTACCTTTTTATGATTCTCTGGAGACCTGCATTTGAAGATCAAATTGTCTATTGAGTTCTGGTGTTTTGGTCAGGAAGCTCTGGAAATCCCTTATTTCGTTGAATGACTTTCTCCTTGCCTGAAATGTTATGCTGAACTTTGCTGGGTAGTTGATCCTTGGTTGAAGTCCCAACTCCTTTGCCTTACGGAATATTGGGTTCCAATTCTTTTGATCTTTTAATGTAGAAGCTGCAAGGTCCTGTGTCATCCTGACTGTGTGTCCTTGATATTTGAATTGTTTCTTTCTGGCTGCTTGTAGTATTTTCTCCTTCACTTGATAGCTCTGGAATTTGGGAACGATATTTCTTGGGGTTTTGAGTTTGGGATCCCTTTCGGGAGGGGAACGGTGGATTCTTTCGATGACTATTTTGCCCTCTGAGTCTAGTACTTCTGGACAGTTTTCCTTGATGATTTCCTGGAAGATATTGTCCAGACTCTTTTCTTCATCATGGGTTTCTGGCAGGCCAATAATTCTTAGATTTTCTCTCCTGGATCTATTTTCCAGGTCAGTTGTTTTTCCAATTAAATATTTTACATTTTCTTCTATCTTTTCATTCTTTAGATTTTGTTTGACTGATTCTTGTTGCCTCATTGAGTCATTAGTTTCTACTTGCCCAATTCTAATCTTCATTGTAGTGTTTTCTTCAGTTAGCTTTTCCATCTCCTTTTCCATCTGACCAATTTTTCCCTTTAAGGAGCTATTTTCTCCATTTAATTTTTGTACTTCTTTTTCCATTCGACCAATTTTCCCAGTTAGGTTTTGGGTTTCCTTTTCCATCTGATCAATTTTCCCAATTAGGTTTTGGGTTTCCTTTTCCATTTGATTAGCTCTTCCTTTTAGGGAATTATTCTCTCCAGTTAATTTTTGAACTTCCTTTTCCATTTCTTCAATTTTCTTTTTCAGGGTGATGTTCTCATCAGTGAATTCTTTTTTTATAGTTTTAAAATCATTGGCCAGTTTTTCTTTTATATCCTTCTTCAGACGTTCCAGGTAATCTAGTTGTGCTTGCGAGAAATTCATAGTCCCATCTGAGGTTTCAGATGGAAGTGCAGTCTCAGCTCTAACCTCTTTGGTGTTTGTGTTTTGGTCCTTATCCCCATGGAAAGATTCTATGGTTTTTTCACTTTTCGTCTGCTTTTTCCGATTCATGATGTTGGCTGAGTGTTGTAGCTTTTGGTTCTTTCAGTCAGAAGATACAGATCTTTAAGTTGAGCTGATGTGTGTCTGGGCTAAAAGCAGGCTTTTGTTTTTTGTTTCCCAGATCAACCCTGGGGTTAGCTTGTTAGGTGTGTGGGAGGTGTGGTCTGGTCTCAGGATATCTCCTCAGCTGACTTGAGGCAAAGGCAAGGTCAGGGGATGGTGATCCCAGCTTCCCTATTGTCTTCCCTTTTCCCCTGGAGGGCTGGGGCACGCCTAGAAGCTAACGCGTGTTCCTGCCCCTCCTGGGGCTCGCCTCCCAGCGCTGAGGCTTGCCTGGGTCTCAGTGCGAATTTTCTCTGCCCTGGGTCGTCTGTCCCTCCAGATCACCTCCACCACAGTAGGAAGAATCCCCCTTTGCCACTTTTCCATCCTCTGGTGTTATGAGACCACCCGCCCCCTTCTGCTGTTCCCGCTGATCCAGGATTAATCTGGGGAAGAATTTTATGGTTCCCTCACGGTCATCAGGGGGGAGGAGAGAGCACTTACTGATCACTCTGCCATCCCAGTTCCTGGAAGTTCAAGTAGTGACCCACCGAAGTCCGTCTTCAGGCTGAAGATTTCAAGGGCTGCTGCGCTGATGTCTGGCACTCAGCGGCTCTCACCGGCTCGGCCTGGCTTATCTCCTGCTCCGCTGGTCTCGCCCGCCACTCTCGGGCTCCTCTGGTCCCCTCCGCCCTGCCGCGCTGACCGCGCTGCGCTGTGCACTGGGGTCTTACCCCCGCGGAACAGATCCCTCCCGTGGACCCTCCGGTCCAGCCTGGGCTCCGAATCTGTCAAAGTCCGTCACCCACTGGATTCTACACCTCCAAAGTCTGGTCAGACTCTCCCCCCAGAGATATCCAGAGGAGTTTTTCCAGGAGCTTAGGTGAGTCATTGCTTTCACTCAGCCATCTTGGCTCCGCCCCCCCCATGTGGACCTTTTAATGGATGGGAAAGTTCTTCCCATTAAGAAGCAAAATTATATTAACATTAAGCAAAAATGCATTATCAATATATCTGCACAGTTAGCCACAGAGTTCTTTGCTCTCAGGGGACCTTTGATTATCTCAAATTTGGTCCAAAGAATGCCATTATATAACCCTATCCAGCTTGAAAAAAATAGATTTTTCTCTACTCTGGAGACAGTAAGAGAAGATACTTATGCTATCACCTTTATTAAGAGCTAGAGGGCCCTTTGAGATGAGCTCACTATTAAAGCAATATCATTTGGCCTGCAATATAATTATATTTCATGATGACCTAAAGAAAACCACTCTTCTCCCCTCTTAAAAGAGATGAGTGAAAAGGATGTGTTTTATGATTCTCCCCTACCACAGTCAACAAAACATCCTTTCATCTTTTCTAAGAACCTCCTTTTCAATATTAAACTATTCTTCTTTTCCATGCCCATTCATCTTTTTAAAAATGTCCAGTTCTTCATTCAAATTTCCTGTGTAATGATCCGACATTGCAAATGTGAATAGAAAATAATATCTTCTCTGAAATAATTAAGGAAGGCATAATTATAAAGTCTCCTTTTCTTTTTTCTCTTAGTGCCATTTGATTATCACCATCCTGTTCACTAGAAGCTGCGTCCATTTTCTGTATAAAAGGATCTGAATTAGGACTAGTCTTTGTCTTTAAAGCAACTTAAGATCATATGGCCAAGAAAAGTTAAGAGTAAGAGCTCACTAAAAATGTTTAGGAAATCAACTACAGCTACTTTGTAACTACCCACTATTATGCAAACATTGAGCTAAGCATTAAGGAAGACGCAAAAGAAGTTTATATATCTGCCCTAAGCAACTTTATACATTGTGTTGAATAAACACTATACAAAAATTTTTAAGAATCAGAATGCCAAAAATCACCAAGTATTTTAGAAGAATGAATGAAGTTATGTAGCCATTCTAATGGCTATTTCCCATTCTAATAGACAGAGAGGTTCATGAGCTCATTATTTAATTTTGAATGCATATACATTGAAGAAATTTTTGTAATATTCCAGGGTTCAATGTTATAGTTACAATGCCATTGAAAACTGAAAGTATTTACAGAATCTCAGCATTGACAATGAATCTAGCTTCCATTTGAAATCTGTGCAGAACATCCAACATGACTCTGAATAATATTTTAGATTAAGATAGATATCCCCATTGTATGCCTCATTTAATGTTGATGGTAAGCATATTGTTAATATTTTTATTAGTGCATCTGATATAAATTATTATAAAATTTTAAAATATATTGTTAAACATCTTCCTAATATGCAGATTCTTTCCTATTGTCAAGCTGACATAACTGGAGAACAAAGTTAAATGGCATTATTTGTTCAAAGACACGTAAGAATGGATTTTTCCAAGGCTATCAATGTCTTCTCTATCCATTATTTATTTTATCCTTTACCTCTAGTAGATCTGTCATTAGTTCTTATTATTTCTTTTTTTCAAAAGTCCCTTGGACTCATTTTTCCCTTTACTCATATGTGTAAGAATTTCTATATCAGCTCCTAACTTTTCTCCATGATTCTAGGATCTTCTATTTCAAACCATTTTATGTAATTCAATTAAATTCAACAACAGTCTGTTAAAGGATGACTATGCTCAAAAGCTGCCGATTTTGTTGTCATTTTTCAATCATGACCAATTCTTTATGACCACTTTTGGAATTTTCTTGGCACAGGTATTGGAGTAGTTTGCCCTTTCTTTATCCATTTCATTTTTACAGGTGAGAAAACACAGGAAAACAGAGTTAAATGACTTGCCCTGAGTTACACATTCGGTAAGTAGGTCTTCCTCACTCCAAAACTGACACTCTATCTACTATACTACCTAGCTATACGTCCTTAGATTGTGGACATAAAAGTACAGCTACCATAACCCTTGGCTTCTCCACCTTACACTCTAATAGAAAGGCAAGTCCACTATAAATAAATTTAATACAAGTTTTCAGGAGAAATTAAACGATTACATATAATTAGGAACAAATTGCTCAAAAGAAGATACATACAGATTTTTTATAGAAAATGCTTCACTTAGCATATCAGTAAAGATTATTGGGGGAGGAGCAATAATAACATGTGTAATGGAAAGCAAAGTGGTATCTTTTGCTGTTTTTGTTTTAATATAATCAAGTGCCTCTGATTGAATAACGTGAATAATGGGTTCCCACCCATTAATGGGCCTGAGAATATTTGTAGGAAGGCCCACACCTTTTGTTTTGTTTTAAATTTTTTAAAAATTTATTTATTTAACTTTTAACATTCATTTTCACAAAATTTTGGGTTCCAAATTTTCTCCCCATTTGTCCTCTCCCCCAACCCCAAAACACCAAACATTCTAATTGCCCCTATCACCAATCTGCCCTGTCTTCTATCATCCCTCCCCTCCCTTGTCCCTATCCTCTCTTTTGTCCTGTAGGGCTAGATAACTTTCTATACCCCTTTACGTGTATTTCTTATTTCCTAGTAGCAAGAACAATACTCGACAGTTGTTCCTAAAACTTTCAGTTCCAACTTCTCTTCATCCCTCCCTCCCCACCCATTCCCTTACGAAGGCAAGCAATTCAATGCAGGTAATACCTGTGTAGTTTTGCAAATGGCTTTCATAGTAGTTGTGTTGTGTAAGACTAACTATATTTCCCTCCATCCTATCCTGCCCTCCATTTCTTCTATTCTCTCTTTTGATCCTGTCCCTCCCCAAGAGTGTTGACTTCAAATTGCTCCCTCCTCCCATTGCCCTCCCTTCCGTCATCCCCCCCACCCTGTTTGTCCCCTTCTCCCCCACTTTCCTGTATTGTAAGATAGGTTTTCCTACCGAAATGAGTGTGCATTTTATTCCTTCCTTTAGCGGAATGTGATGAGAGTAAACTTCATGTTTTTCTCTCACCTACCCTCTTTTTCCCTCCATTAAAAATTTCTTTTGCTTGCCTCTTTTAGGAGAAATAATTTTTCCCATTCCATTTCTCCCTTTCTCCTCCCAATATATTTCTCTCACCCTTTAATTTCATTTTCTTAAGATAGGACCCCGTGCTATTCAATTCTGTGTGTGTGTGTGTATGTGTGTGTGTGTGTGTGTGTGTAATCTCACCCACTACCCAGATTCTGAAAAGTTTCAAGAGTTACAAATATTGTCTTTCCATGTATAAATGTAAATAGTTCAACTTTAATAAGTCCCTTATGACTTCTCTTTGCTGTTTACCTTTCCATGCTTCTCTTCATTCTTGTGTTTGAAAGTCAGATTTTCTTTTCAGCTCTGGTCTTTTCATCAAGAAGGCTTGAAAGTCCTCTATTTCATTGAAAGACCATTTTTCCGCTGAAGTATTATACTCAGTTTTGCTGCATAGGTGATTCTTGGTTTTAGTCCTAGTTCCTTTGACTTCTGGAATATCCTATTCCACACCCTTCTATCCCTTAATGTAGAAGCTGCTAAATCTTGTGTTATACTGATTGTATTTCCACAATACTTGAATTGCTTCTTCCTAGCTGCTTGCAATATTTTCTCCTTGACCAGGGAACTCTGGAATTTGGCCACAATGTTCCTAGGAGTTTCTCTTTTTGGATCTCTTTCAGGTGGTGATCAGTGGATTCCTTGAATACTTATTTTGCCCTCTGGTTCTAGAATATCAGGGCAGTTTTCCTTGATCATTTCATGAAAGATGATGTCTAGGCTCTTTTTTTGATCATGGCTTTCAGGTAGTCCCATAATTTTTAAATTGTGTCTCCTGGATCTATTTTCCAGGTCAGTTGTTTTTCCAATGAGGTATTTCACATTATCTTCCATTTTGTCATTCTTTTGGTTTTGTTTTGTGATTCTTGGTTTCTCATAAAGTCATTAGCCTCCATCTGTTCCATTCTAATTTTGAAAGAACTATTTTCTTCAGTAAGCTTTTGAACCTCCTTTTCCATTTGGCTAATTCTCCTTTTGAAAGCATTCTTCTCCTCATTGGCTTTTTGAACCTCTTTTGCCAATTGAGTTAGCCTATTTTTCAAGGTGTTATTCTCTTCAGCATTTTTTGGGGTCTTCTTTAGCAAGGTGTTGACCTGCTTTTCATGCTTTTTTTGCATCTCTCTCATTTCTTTTCCCAGTTTTTCCTCCACCACTCTAACTTGATTTTCAAAATCCTTTTTGAGCTCTTCCATGGCCTGAGCCCATTGAGTATTTATTTTGGATGTTTGGGCTACAGAAGCCTTGATTTCTATGTCTTTCCCTGATGGTAAGCATGGTTCTTCCTCATCTGAAAGGAAGGGAGGAGATATCTGTTCACCAAGAAAGTAGCCTTCTATGGTCCTATTTTTTTTTCCCTTTTCTGGACATTTTCCCAGCCAGTTACTTGACTTCTGAGTGTCCTCTCCACCCCCACATCGCCTCCAGATCTGCCTAGCTAGTGCTTGGGGTCTGAGATTCAAATGCTGCTTCCCAGCCTCAGGGCTTTGGGTGGGGGCAGAGCTGCTATGCAGTGTGAGATCAAGTTTAGGTGCTCAGGTGGGGGCAGGGCCACCTCACGTGGGCCAGCTCCCTCAGGGGGTTTATGCAGAGTCTTCAACAATGGATAGGAGCTCCTGCCTGCTTTGGGAGCCCCTGTCTGCTGCTGCCTCCACTGCTGCTTCCCGAGGGGTCCTGAGTTATGGGGACACCCAGCTGCCCTGTTGGCCAACCAAAAAGACTCTCTCACTGACCTGTGGGTGGAAGGACCTGCATGGCCACAGCTGCTGGAGATTCTGTCCCTGAAGCCTGCTGGAATCTGCTCCTCTTCGTGCAGGGTGGCCAAGGCAGGGCTGGGCTCTGCTCTGGTCAGATGCGTGACGGCCCTTTCGCGTCGTTTTTTCAGGTCTCTCTGGAGCAGAAATCTCCTCCACTCCGTTGTTCTGTGGCTTCTGCTGCTCCTGAATTTGTTGGGAGTTCTTCTTTACAGGTAATTTATGGGCTGTGGGTTTGGAGCTAGCATATGTGTATCTTTCTACTCTGCCATCTTGGCTCCTCCCCCACACCTTTTGTTAATGAGGAACTGATTCTCAAGTGTTATGAAGTCCTCTGGCTCTAAAAAGTGTATGAAGACTCTGAGGTGTGTTTTTGCTTTGGGGCTTAGTTTTTGGAAGAGGCTTTGTGTGCCAGATGAGACTCTGGAAAGTAGCTAAGCAGCCCAATGGCTTTGAAAAACCAGATGTTGGTGCTTGCCTCTCTGGTAACTATGTATGTATGCAATGGTCAGACAGTTAGATCTGTCTGTTGATCTATGATGTATGTATTGTTCATGTCAGACAGTTGGAAGTCATGTCTTTTGATTTTGATTTCTCTGTATTTTCTCTGAAGGTTAGGGTGTTGACTTTTCCCCCTGAACTAAATGAATGGTACATATGCTTGTTTAAGTGATTGTTGACCCCCTCAAGTTTCCTTTCCTTTTAGAAAAGCATGTCTAAGAGACTGTGATCATAGGCCCTCCTGTGTATGTTAGATGCTGATTTTACAGCATGAAAAATGTTAAAAAGGGTGAACAATGGCATTGATTTCAGAACTCATGATATCTTAAATATGAAAACTTTCTCTACAGATGAACATTACAGAGGGTTGCTATGAACATAAAAATCATTGACTATGACCAACCAGGTGATGGCTTTTTTAATTTGCTCAGGCTGGATCTAAGTTGACAATCATTTGTTATGAGGTGTGTCTGAAACGACTGTTACATTGTTATGAGGACCCATACTCAAACTCTTTTTGGTTTTGGGAAAATCAGTTATGGTTTAAGTTTCTCTATAGCCTTCACTTTCATAATAAAGTGAGGAAAAAACCATAGTAGAGTCCAAAAGACACATTTTACCTTATTCCCATTTGACTCATTATAATTCTAATACTTTACTACCATTATAGAAAAATCCATATTTAAATATTCACATGTCAATTATTTTTATACTACCTAGCTATAATACCCCTGAAGTAATATAAAAATATCATTAGTGTAATTTTTTAAAAGTTCATTCTTTCCTAAACTGTTGCAACAATTCCCATATGAATGATTTTCATTTTCAAAATAACATTGTAAAATTACTCACATTTGAAAAGGCCATTAGTGCTTACAAAAAAATTTTTTGCCTGACACCTCTTAGGTAAGTAATAAAAGCTCCAATTTCCAGTTTTTATAGATGAGGAAATTGGGGCTGTCCTGATGCCACACAGTTAAAAAATGTGAGGACCTGGTTTCAAAGTCAAATCTACAGATTCCAATATCAGACATTTTTGTATTCTATCAGATTTTTATGTGAGAATGAATCATTTTATGACTTTACAGAAGCAGGAAAAACACACATATATTGTCATAGATATGACTTTGCTTCCCAAATTCACAGCAGCACAAAGCATCTTCAGCACAAATAAAACATGTTGTGGACGGATTCTGTTGTTCATAGACAGGAGCTGATTTAACACTCCCTCTTTCTTTCCCTCTCTTTAAACTCTGAATAATTTTAGTGGCTTTGGGAGTTCTATGTAAATGAAAGATCAGCTCAATACAAGCACATGTCTTTTCATGTTAATCTTTTCCATCTGCATCTTGAGGGAGACACATTTCAATTCATAGAAGCTATTGCAAGGATTGACAAGTATAGTAATCTAATATGCTATATACAATAATCCCTAGCAGATCCAAAACTCAACTACCCATTAACCTCTAGTACTTTGAATATGATTGAGAATTAAGTGGGCAAAAAAAAAAATCTGAGGAGTTAAAATAGGCTAATTTCATATATTTTCCTAAATGTTCACTCAGAGCCTATTTATTCTTACATCACACATAGTTCTAATGAGATGTGTCACCTACTTTCCCACATACAAAGAAAATTAGAAACTAGCTGTGGAAAGAAACTACCGAAGGCAGATGTCCTAATAGCAAAATGAAGTAACTGTCAACAAAGTGATAACAAGGAAACGTTATAATTTATAAAAAAAAATTAGATACAAGCCCCACAAAGTATAACATGTAACATACTACAAAACAAAAGATAGTCCAAAGCACATATCCTATAAAGATGAACATATTTTTGATATGTAAATACATATTCAAAAAGATTAATGGCTTTCCAGCATTCTTTCTAAAAAGAAAAATAGAAAAACAGAGATGGGCAGGACCTTTGACATGAAAATTTAATGTAGAAAGAAAGTTAAGTAAAGGAAGTGAGTGTATATAGAATATAAATTAGAAGAAATAAATTAAAGTTTATTTTTCAAGGAAGGAAATTATTGTCTTTCAGAATTCCCACATTTTGTGAGATACATTGAAAAAGTAAAAAAAAAAGAACACCATTGGTTTAAAGCACAAGAAGAAGGATAAGAAATGGGGCAAAAGTGGGAAGGAAAAGGAAAGCAGAAGCTGTCATACTTTTATATACAACAACAGTCAGGATATATTGTTGCCAACATATTATAGCCTAGATTTAACAATGACTAGAAGGAAAAAAAAAGAAAGGAAAAGGAAAAAAATACTTAAGAAAAATGTTTTTGGTAAATGTTTACCCATTTTATAAAATGTTCATAATCTCCAAGATAACATAGTAAAGAAAAAAAGATTCAGTGTAATCATAAAATATGTTTGTATTCTGCAGAAAGGAGACAAGACTGTTGGTTTTAGGAGTCTCACCTTTCCTTGGGGCTACTAAAACAATAGAAGGGCAACATTTGTGGACAGAGATTGTTTAGGATAATCAATTAAAATTACCCTAAAAGGGTGACATGAGGAAGGAACTTACAGATAGTGATTAGCAGACTTAAGAATTCTGATGTTTAATTAACAGTTTCTTCCATTCTATCATCCTGAATCCTTCTTGAATTAATATTTCTGGGAATCAGATACCACAAATAAAAGACCATCAAAGTAAGAGATAGGGCAAGGTAGGAATTAATGAAGATTTGTAACTGCAGACCCAGGTTGGCCAAGAAAAGGAAATTTGTCTTTAAGAAGTTTTACCTTGCAGAAAAAAAAAAAAACATTGAAAGGACAAAGTAGTTTTTGACCAAATCTATGAAAATGTGTCATATTCTAGAGTCATAGTTCTCAGACTATTAGACATAAGACCCTTTTACACTGTTAAAAATGTATTAAAACTCAAATATACTTTTGTGTATTTGCAAAATATCTATCAATATTAAACATATTAGAAATTATGTTGATAGGAAATTAAAATATTTGACTTATTTAAATTAACTATAAATTAATTGCATGTTAATATATGCAATGTGAATTATGAAAAATAATTATAATTTCCAAAAGAAAAATAGCTAAAAGAGTGGGTCTTTTGTAAATTTATTTAATGTCTGACTTAGTACTACTATCAAAATAGTTTTGACTTAATAGAACCCCTGAAAATGTCTCAAATTTGAGGTTGTGAACATCACTTTGAGAACAGATCAACTAAAGAAAGTGTTGAAAAATTTGAATTAATATTTCTTGGAATTTGATTTCACAGATCAAATATATTAAAATAAATTGTGTGATGAATGTGTGAAGCGGTGGATGGAAATATTTTTAATAATATTTTCCCAATTATGTGTAAAACAATTTTAACATTCTTTTTTTAAAATTTTGACTTTCAAATTTTCACCCATTCTGCCTCTCCTCCCACTCTGAGATGGTAAGCAATTTGATGATATACATTCCACATGTACAATCATACAAAACATATTTCTATTTTAACAATATTGTGAAAGAAAACAGAAGCCCAAAAAACTCCACAAAAAATAAAGAAAGCAAAAGACATTATGTGTTGATTTGCATTCAGACTCCATAAGTTCTTTCTCTAGATATGGATAGCTTCTTCATTATATATCTTTTGGAATTATTTTGGATCACTGAATTGTTGAAAATAACTAAGTCATTCACAGTTTATCATCATATGATACTGTTATTACTAGGTACAATGTTACCCTGATTCTGCCTTCTGCACTTGTCATCAGATCATTTAAGCCTTTCTATGTTTTCTTTTTCCTGTAATCACCTGTTCCTCATTTCTTATGGCACAATAATATACCAATGTAATCATATACGATCATATACCACAACCTGTTCAGTCATTCTCCAACTGATGAGCATCTCTTTGATTTTTCAGTTCTTTGTCACCACAAAAAGTTGCTATAAATATTTTTGTACAAATAGGTCTGCCCCCCACTTTTAAAAATCTCTTTGAGATACCAGATAAGTAGTGTTATCACTTTATCAAAGGGTATTCACAATTTTATAGCACTTTGGGCAAAGTGGATGGAAATATTCTGAACCATATTTTTAACCCCAAATTATAAGTTTATTCACAAAAACTATATTTAGATTGCTGTTGTTGTCATCACCAACACCACAAACATCATTATCATCATCGTCATCGTCATCATCATCATCATCATCATCATCATCATCATCATTTTGGAGACAAGATCTCCATATCTTGTCCATTCTAGAATTGTAGCAGTCACTTATGGGACCAATCACCGTGTTAATTGGCACAGACGTTTTGGTTTGCCCCGTTCCTGACCTGCACTGCTTTGCCTCTCCTTAGCTAACTTAGTACACACACACACACACACACACACACACACACACACACACACACACACACACACACACACACACACACACCTCAGAGGTTCATTACATTACTACCAGAATTAGTGTCAACAACTAATCAGTTTATCTAACCTTAGCTTAGAACTGCCAAATTCAAGCATTACACCAGCCTCAGCCTCAGCGGGATTTTAGCGCTGAATCACCATGCTTAGCCTTGTATCTTATCTGAGACCCAAAAGGAAAATGTTTGTTTGCTTGTTTGATTTTTAGGATGATAGCAACAAAAATAAAATAGATTTTTGAGAAACTCCTAGATATCAGAAGAGGGGGAGGTCTATGGTATGTTACTGGGATCAGATTGTTAAAAATAGCCAAAAAAAAAAATTTCCATGACCTAGAATAATTATTTTTAAATTAATACCATAGAATTTATTAATGGGAAATAGAAATTTTACGAGCATAGAATTGAATGGTAACTAAACGTGTCCATAAAATAAAAGAAAGTAACAGAATTAGACAAAACAACACGTTTTTTCTAGTATTATACACACAGACACACAAGAGTGTCTATAAAATTTAAATGATGAACTATAATAAAAATTTATTATGCTTCAATGTTTCAAAATGTTCATTGCTCAAAATCAAATAAATATTCACTGGATAGTTTACTACGTAAGAACTTCAAGCAATAGCAAGCTAAAATGCAAAAGTGTCTTTAAAAATGAATGAATGAGTGAACGAAAGCATTTATTAAATGATTACTATATGAAAAGAACTGTACTAAATGCTCCAGAGACAAGTAGAAAAGCAGAACAATGTAGACTTTCAAGTTGCTCCCATACTAATGAGGGAAGATAGATAGATGATAGATAGATAGATAGATGGATAGATAGATAGATAGATAGATAGATAGATAGATAGATAGATAGATAGATAGATAGATAAGTAGGTAGGTAGATAGATAGATCGGTAGATACATACATACATACATGCATACATGGATACATGTGTGTGCATGTGCATGTGTGTGTGTGTGTGTGTGTGTGAAAGTTCAGCTATAGATCAGACAGAAAGAGTCAATAGGTCCTTAGGATCCAACTAGGAAAGGAAGGTGATAATGCTTCTTTTTAGTCATTTCTATTGATAAGTCCATATTAATTTCTGATATTGAACAATCTGACATTGTCAAAGGCTGATTTTGTTTAGAACTTTCTTCTCCTTGGGTCTTCAGAAGCTGTAGTTGATGAGGAGGCATGGCCTCAAACAAGCATAGATGCCAGAACCTATCATTCCAAGAGTAATTTCCCTAGATGATTGCTGCTGGAGTACATTTGAAATAAGGATGATAGTGTGGAGAAGGAGCACTAGTGTTGTCAGTGTTTTAGATCAACCTTCTACTCAAGAACATTTCGTCTTAGTGGCAGCAGGGATGGCGGAGTCTTGATGGTCAAGTGAACAAACGATATTTCTTAGAAGTTTCCCATTCATTATGAATAATTACAGGGATATTGTTCCTTTCTCAAAAGAGAATTTCCCTCATATGATGACTGTAGGGAATACTAGAATCAAAGCTGGTGTCCTAGAGAGGAAAGAATTTAATTTGGTTTCAACCAAGCATGGGTGATAGTTTGATAATAGGAAAATAACTTAGGCTACTTTAAGATTCTTTGAAGTCTTGATAAATTTACCCTAAAACAAACATTAAAAAATTACAGTTTTAAATACAATTTTATCCATTTTTATGTAACAGAATGGCAATATTGAATTGTATACTTACTTTCTGCTTCAGTAACATTTTTACAGAAAGGGTTATTCTCTAAAGCAAAAGGAACTCACAAATATTAACATATCATTTACAGACAGATTATAATGCAAAATAAATATTTGTCATTAAAATATAAATAAGCAAAAGATCTGAGGACAGTGGGAACTAAGTAACCAATATATTAAATATGAATGGATCCAAGAATAAACAACTCCTTTTTAGGGGGTTAGATAGCTAGAGTTTTAATTTTAAAAATGATTCAGTAAGCATTATTTTTCCCATAGATATCCTTGGCAATATTGAAAAGAAACAAAATTGTAGATATTGTTGAGTGACATAGCATAAATAAATGAGGTAAAACCCTGATTATAGTAATAGAACATGTCTTTCTTAGGATATTCTAGCCTGGGTTGCTTCCCTAAGCTCAAAAGTTTAGTACTAATCCTTTATTTACAACCCACTTAATCCTTTTTATATAGAGGAGAAGAGGTAGAATTTTTTTTTTAATCTGAACATTAGTAATTAGAACATTGCAATTAGATTGCAAACAGGTCAATGGCTGACCAGAGGGCATAGTCCTTAAATTTACTTAATTAATTAATTCATTTACACTAAATTGGTAATAGTGTATATAGAAATTGCTAATTTTGTGAAATCTGAAATTGAAATTTTTGGTTATCTTAGCCCCAGCAACTATTTAAATGATTCCATTTTAAAATGTCTGTTTTCTCATATATTCTTTCATTCAGTTTACAGCTGTAGGTCTAATCTCAAAATCTTCACATATCTTCAAAAATCTAATATATGTATTATATGGAGAGGGGAGTTATATATCCTGCTACAACTGAGAAATTTAAAAACTTGATATCAAATAGATAAAATGTATTTCCATATTGTTATTTGTTTTGCCATTACAGAAAATTAGAATTAAGATATTTCTTTGAGTTAATTTATTTCCCTTTTTCCATTGATATATAAGTTCAATCACTATTAACTCTTTATACTCTCTCATTGATCATATCTAATCAGTTTCAAGAATTGTTGATTCTCTTTCCACATTACTTCTTCCACTGTTTCCTTCTCCTCTCATTTTCTGCCACAAACCTAGTGCAGGTTCTCTTTACCGCATTTCTAGATGACTCTTAGAGCTGCTCAATTGGACTTCCTGCCTCTTGACTCTTCCCTGACTAGTTCATTATACAAGACAATTGCCAACGTACTCTAAAACACAATTTGGTGTTACTTGCTCCAAGTTAAAAATAAAAACAAAACAGAATTTTCAATTCAACATATTTAATTTCCTATTCAATTGTATTTTTATTTTATTTCCATTAAGCATCTATTAAGTACCTATGTTCAAGGAACTAAGCAAGATTCTGGGAAAATAAAAAATAAAATGAGAAAAAATAAATTCTTTTCTGCAAGGAGGGCTTCTTGTTGTATTTAAGCTATGTTCAACTTTTTGTCGTCCCAATTAGTGTCTTCTTGGCAAATATACTAGAGTTGTTGTTATTTCTTTTTCAACTCATTTTATAGATGAGGAAAGTGATTTGCCCAGGGTCACATAGCTATTTAGTGTCTCAGGACGGATTTACACTCACGAAGATGTGTCTTCCTGATTCCAAGCCCAGTGCTCTATCCACTGTGTCACTTAGAGCTTATGTATGAAATCTGAGAAGTGAAGGAGCACTATAAGCTAGAAGGATGAGGTAAGGTTCTCTGTGAGAAATATTTATGACAGAAGCCTTGAAGTTGCAAGAGGCAGAGCTTAAGGAAAGAGTGAATTATATAGATGTAGGTCTCATTCACAAAGGAATAGAGATGGGAAAGTGAATAGTTGAATTTGGGAATCAGTCTGTTACAGTTTGATTAGAAGAGAAGTTATGCAAAGAGGAAGCGCACATTCCCTTATATAAAGTACAGCTACATAAGCTGACATTTAAGGCCCACTATAATTTAACTCCATCCTGCATTTCCTCTAATGATTATCTCTAGTTTAGCTTGTGCATATGTGTATCTTATTTGCACATAGTTATTTGCATGTTGTCTTTCCTTCTAGACTAAGCTCCTTGAGAGCAGGGATATTCTTTTGCCTTTTTTAATATCTTGAATACTTAACATATTGCCTGGCACATAAATATTAATTGAGTACCCTCCAATCCTCATTCCACATAATTGATTCTCATGAATTCTATATTTCAGTCACATTGGATTAATATTTTCTATGCAAATTCCATCTTCCACCTCTTGTCTCTCCACATTTACTGAAGCATCCCTACATTTCTGCAGGATACTACTTCTGCAATATTCTGTCTCTGAAGACTTGGTCATGATGAGCTACAATTCAGGTACCTTCCATAAAAGGGATTGTTAAAACGGATTGTAGCTCTCCTACTGCTGAAAAAGACATAGTCTAGGGAAAGATTCACAGAAGTCTACTAAAAATGTAGCTGTCATTTATTATATAATACAGATTCATCATCATTCAGTGCTTTGTGTGGTTTGGAGAACTTAGCTTGGCACAAAAGACTTGCTCAGGTGACATAAAAAAACAAGGAAACTTGTTCTTAGGCAATAGACAAAGACATTCCAGAAGTCCTGACCCTTGAGGTGGCCATTTAGAAGTAAAAGAATCAGTTCACATCCTAGGTTCAGCATTTACTACTTTGGGTGAGCTGCTTGCATCATTAGTAGCCTTAGTTGTTTTCATCTATACATTGAAGGAGTTAGGTTGTTGTTTGTTGTCCAGTCACTTTTTATTCATGTCTAACTCTCTGTAACCCCACTTGGGCTTTTCTTGCTAAGATCTTGGCCAGGCTCACAGAATTACTAAGTGACTGAAATCAGATTTGAACTCAGGAAGATCAGTCTTCCTAACTCCAGGTCTAGCACTCATTCTACTGTGTCACCACTTAGTGGCCCACATGACTATAATTTCATTTATAAGGAGCAGCTAGGCAGTTCAGTGAATGAAGTGCTGGGCCTGGAGTCAGAAAACCCTGATTTCAAAACTGCCTTAGACACTTACTAGCTGCATAATTCTAGGTAAATCAGCTAACTTTTGTCAGTCTTAATTTCATCATTTATAAAATGGAGATAGCAATATTACTTATTGCTTATGGTTGTAGTAAAAATAAAGTGAGCTAATATTTATAAAGTTTCTTAAAGAACTACAAAAGTACTAGCTACTCTTCTTATAGATGACTTTCTTGGGGTAAATGCCTAATAGTGGGATCTCTCTAAGTCAAATGGTATAGACATTGCAGTCACTTCATCTGCATAATTCCAAAGTGTTTTACAAAACGATTGTACTAATTTAAAGCTCCACCTACAATATGCTACTGGGTCTATCTTCCACACACCTTTCCAATATTAGCTATCACCATTTTTGTCATCATTGTCACTTTGCAGGATATGAGTCAAATCTAAAGCATGTTTTGATACTCCTTTCTTTTATTGCTAGTGACTTAGAGAATTACACAGTTTTCTTAGTTTTTACTTATTTAATTTGCAAATTTAGAAAATGCCAATTAATCATATAAACTTAGGTTATAAACTATAAAAATCACAAAATTTACAACAATGCTGTGAGGTAGATGATACAGAATGGGTCATAGAGTGTAGGGCCAGAGTAGCTGTTAGAGATTATATAATCTAAACTAGCTTTTTCACCTATGAGGAAAGAGACATTCAGGAAAGTTGTCACTTTTTTAAGACCATATACGTAGTAAGGAGAAGAGTCAGGATTTCATTTCAGATCCTGTGAGCTTTTCATGTAACATGATACCCCCTCAGGATTTTGCAGATGAGGAGATAAATTTTGTCTTTTTTTTCACTTTCCTAATCTACTAGTCACTCAAACTTGTTTCCAAAAGAAAATAAGATTAGTTTGGCATGATATTCTAATGACACCACACTGGTTCCTCATTATCATAGCTTCCCTATTTTGGGGGTAACAAACCATAGATTTAATAATCTGTTATGTCATTTTGCCCAGAATTGGTGTCAAGTTTACATATCTATGCTTTCCAAGACTCAATTATTTTCTCCATTTAGTAAATTGCAACATTTGCCCTCCTTAATAGCGTCCAGATTCATACATACATGCATATGTTGATATGCATATGATATATGCATATGTTATGGAAAATACATATCATCTGTTTTACATTATGTTAATGGAACATATAACAACATATTACAGATATGTCATACATATTTTATATGCACTCACATTCTAGGATATGAATTCTATCGTAGGATAAAATCCACTAATACCATTGTTAAAATATGCTAAGAAAATATGCACTCTACTTAATATTTCACTTGGTTTTGCATAAGAAAAAGAAATTATCTAAAAGAGGTGCATATGGTAGTTATATAACAATCTGTCATCATTATAATAAACTGTAAGGGATTTTATGATTAGAATTTCTACTTTTAATCATTTATTATGACATTTTAAGTCTACTGGAGATAGAAAAGTTTTCTACACAAAAGACAATCAGCAGCAGTGTTTTAGAGGGGGAGTTCATTATGACAGTCAGTGAATATTTCAACAAGTGGATAAGATGGGAGTAAAAGAATATTGACCCAGAAGCCAAAAGATCTGAGTCTGCCATGTACTACATTTAAGACTTTGAGGAAGATTTTTTAATCTCTCTTAAGCCCCAGTTAACTCAAACATAGAGTGGGTATGCCAACACTCACCTCATAGATTTTTATAGGAATCAAATGAAATCGCATATATCAAGATAATTAGAGTAGGGGTGGATTTAAGTGGCATATATGAGAAGGGAATTAAGATTTTTCTCATTGCTACAACAAAATAAATGAATAAGGAATGTTTATTTATAACTTTATTTTCATGTAAATGAGTTAAAGAAACAAATTCTAAAGTATTCATCCCATGAAGTATTATCCATACCAAATGATGATGGTAGCAAATCGATGATTTCTGAATAATGAACTGTCTTAAAATAAAATACAGTCTAATTATTAAAGTCACATCTATCTGGGCTCAATAATAGGTCAAAGAAACACCTGAGTTCTGAAACTGTTACCCAATCATTTATGAATGGGAAGTCTCAGGCAAGAAGGGCTCTTATTTAGTTCTATAGTAAGGCAGCAAATGGACTGTCAAATCCTGGCAGCCAGACACAGCATGATCTGCCTACTCAGTATTTGCCAAAGGAACACAATCATATCCATTCAGATATACTATCTTAATAAAATTCAGAAATTTATGACAAAAGTGGTGTTTGTTTCTTGACATGAATCTTCTTTTATGAGACAAGAGGCTTTTTCACTCAGCCCCCATGGTCAGTAAATGAGTGTGCCTTTGAGGAATTCAAGAATGTCTCTTTTTTCTCTCCTAGTCTCTTCACTTATTCTTTCTACACTCCATTACCTTAGCTGTATTTAAAGCATGTGAAAAAATTCAATAAATTCAATATTTAAAAAAATTCGAAAAGGCGCTGTGGTATTACAGACACATCAGTCCCAAACATCTAATCAATTCAATAAATGCCAGGCCTAGAGGCCTGAGGGCTACCCGAGTCTTCTTACCTCTATCCTGAGGTCTTCGGTTGGCCAAACCAGATGCTCATATGAGAGAAAGGACGTTCCAGAGTCGCACAAGGGTTGAGCTTTATTTCAGGGTCTAGTTACAAGTGCAGGGAAATTCTTCCTTAGGAGGGAAAGAGAAAGATCTCCCAAGGAGGCAAAGATCTTACAATAAGAGATTGGAAGTAGAAGTATAAGCGGGGAGAGAGGGGGAGGGGAGAGAGGGGGAGGGGAGAGAGGAGAGAGGAAAAGCAGAGCCTTGTTGTCCTGTCCGCTCCGCGCCCCTCCGCCCAAGAGAGCTTTCAGGCTTTCCTGATCCTACCTAAACTCTCCAGCAGCATAGTTTGCATCTGAATACCGTGCTGTTAGACAACAATAGTGTGCCCAGATCCGGGACTATCTCGAGGGCTGGGAGAGCTCTCTCCCATCACGTTTCTCACGGGAAGAGGCGGAAATACACAAGATAGCTCGGTTCACCTCGATTCCCAGCCGTTTTCCTGGGGGGGCCTCGTGAGAACTCTAAGATTTAGAAGTTCCCACCTTTACCCGCCCGAGACTGTCCACATGGAATTGAGCTTCCAACCCTAGCAAATAAAAATAAATGATTCAAAATATCTCTGGAGTTGACTTACCAAGATTCATTTTTCAATAAGTTCCATTTGCAAAATATAGACGTAGCTGCTAGTCTGTCCATCTCCCTATATTATCCTCCTTATGGGTCTCTCTATTTCATTATATCTTTCTACAGCTAGCTTTGATACCTCAGATAATGATAGCCAAAAAGGAGAGAGAGAGAGAAGAAAGAGAGAGAGAGAGAAAGAGAGATCTATTACATATACAGATACACATAAAATAAACATATGTGTCTGAAAGTTTACACATGTATATATATACATGAAACATGTGTATACATATATATATTCATACATGAATACTCACACATATATGCTTGTATGTATACCCATCTCTCCTCTGTCTCCTCCCTCTCTGTTTCTCTCTCTCAATCTCTCTGTCTCCTTATCCCTGTCTCTGTCTATATCTCTCTATCTTTATTGACATCCATGTCTATCTTTATTCCACATTTTATTGAATGCCTCAATATCAACAAGTTCTCCAGAGGGAAATGGATGAACCCATTTCTTGTTAGTTGACATTTATTAAATTTCCAAGGACACATGAAATATTATATAAGAATTATTTTGGAATGATAAAGGATAAAGGACAGGATTGATCAGCAGTGGGGATAGTTGGGATAGGCAGTAATAATATGAAATAAAATCATTTTCCAGCATTTTGGGGAGTAAATCCATTTAATTTAATTAATTTATTTGTTTTCAATTTTTAACTATCACCTCCATAACTTTTAAATTGTCTCTCCCTCTCTCTTCCTTCCCTCCCTAAGATGGCATGTAATCTTATATGGGTTCTACAAATAACTTCTTAATAAACACATTTTCACATTAACCATGTTGCATAGAAGAATTAAAATGAATGGAAGAAATCATGAGAAAAAAACAAAACATAATACAAGAGAAAATAGTCTGCTTAATTCTGTGTTCCGATTCCATATTTCGTTCTCTGGATGTAGATAGAATTTTGCCTCAAGAGTCCTTTGGGAATATTTTAGGTCCTTACATTGTTGTGAAGGCCTTAGTCTATCAGAAACACTCCTAGCACAACCTAGCTGTTACTGTATATAGCGTTCTCCTGGTTCTGCTCATTTCATTTCTCATCACTTCATATAGATCTTTTCAGGTTTTTCTGAGGTCTACCTGTTCATCTTTTTTTACAGCACAACAGTATTCCATTGCGTTCATAATCACAACTTGTGGAGCAATTTCCCAATTGATGGAAAACCCCTTGATTTTCAGTTCTTGGCCATCACAAAAAGCACTGCTATAAATATTTTAGTACATGTGGGACCTTTCCCCATTTTTATGATCTCTTTGGTATACAGCCCTAGGGGCAATATTCTTGGGTCAAAGGGTATGTAGATTTTTGTAGCCTTTTGAGCATAGTTTCAAATTGCTCTCTACAATGGTTGAATCTGCTCACAACTCCAATAACAATGAATTAGTATTCCAATTCCCCTACATCTTCTCCAGCATTTATCACCTTCCTGTTTTGTCATGTTAGCCAATCTCATAGGTAGGATGTGGTACCAGTTCTTTTGATTTGCATCTCTCTGATAGGTGATTTAGAGCATTTTTTCATGAATATAGATAGCTTTAGTTTCTTCCTTTGAAAATTTCCTGTTCATATCCTTTGACATTTATCAATTGTGCAATAACTTGTAGCCTTGTAAATTTGATAAGAATTCACTGTTTGATAAAAACTGCTAGGGAAAACTGAATAACAGTTTCACAGAAACTGGGCATAGACCAATGCCTGACACTGTACACAAGAATAAAGGCCAAATAGCTACATGGTCCAGACAAAAATGACTGATAGTATAAACAAATTAGGGGACCAAAGGATAGTATATTGGTCAGATTTATGGAAAATGGAGAAATTTATGACAAAGCAAGAGATAGAGAACCTTATGAATTGCAAAATTTGGGGATAAGTTTGATTACATTAAATTAAAATGTTTTTGCACAAACAAACCTAATGCAACCAAGATTAGCAGGGAAACAGAAATTTGGGAAGAATTTTTGCAACTAGTGTCTACAATAAAAGTCTTATTTCTAGAATATGTAGAAAATTGGAAATATATAGAGAACTGGGAAGTTAAATAAACTTCCTATAAAATTACATGTAAAGGAATAGATTTAATTTTTATATCAAAGTTATATGAAGTCAGTGTGAAGGTGTAACCCAATAAGCTACACTGAATGAGAAAACAGTAGAGGGTTGGAGCCAAGATGGTGGGGTAGAAGGATGGACCTGCTATAGCTCTACACCCAAAGCTCATAAAATACTTGTAAAAATGACTTTAAACAAATTCTAGAGCAGCAGAAGCCACAAAACAACAGAGTGAAGGAGATTTCCAGCCCAAGATAGACTGGAAGACTGATAGGAAAGGTCTATCGCACTGGGCTCAGAGCTGAGTGCAGCGCAGTGACACATGTGATGTTGCAGGGACAGGACCAGAGCAGGCTTCAGGGTGCGGAATCGTTGGCAGCTTCTCTGGTTCCCAGATTTCTCAACCCATACCCACCAAAGGCAGCTTCAAAGGTCAGTGCAAAAGCTCTTTCATCTGAGTGAGAATGGAATGAAATCTGGTCTTGGCCACAGAGCAGCAGTGGTCTCTGAGGCAGCAGCATCCATTTTTGGAGGCCTGGACCCAAAGACCCTGGAGAAATTGAGCTGCCAATCTGGGTTTCAGGCCTGAGTGGCCATCCTGGGGTGAGGAGGAGTCCTGGTGTGGTGGAGTGTTGGAGGTTTTGGAGAGGATCCTGGGCAGAAAACTTTGTGATTGCTCCCAGACCAGAGCACAACCCAAAAGAGGAGTAAACTCCTCTTCTTTGATTGTGCCACCATGGAGGAACTGAGAATTTACAGGTCCCTAGGGTATACCTTCCACTTGACAAAGGACTCAAAAGTCAAGTAACTAGCTGTGAAAATGACCCAAAAGGGGGGAAATTAGACTATAGAAGGTTACTTTCTTGGTGAATAGGTATTTTCCTCCACCCTTTAGGATGAGGAAGAACAAAGCATACCATCAGAGGAAGCCATAAAAGTCAAGGCTTCTACATCCAAAACCTCCAAAATATATATGCAATGGTCTCAGGCCAAGGAAGAGCTGAAAAACGATTGTGAAAATCAAATAAGAGAGACAGATGAAAATTGGGAAGAGATATGACAGTGATGCAAGAAAATCATGAAAAGAGAAAACAGTAGAAATGGTTTCTGGTATTGATTATATAATTAGTTACCTGGTTACTTCAGGAAAATTACTTATCCCCTCAACTTTGATTATAGCTTCAGAGAATTGAAGGATTTGAACTAAATAGAAAATTTCAAGATTAAAGGTAAAACTATGTCATTAGAAGGTGAAGCCAAGGTGACAGAGTAGAGGAAGCAACCCAGCCAAACTCTCCTGAAATTCACTTTCAAAAATTTTTCAAATAATTTGTCAGATAAAATTCTGGAGAATTATAGCCTACAAAAAGTAAGGGTGAAACATTTTTTCACCCCGGAACAACTTGGGAGGTTGGCAGGAAAGGTCTGGTACACAACAGTGAGTATCAGCCTGAAGTACATACAGCAGCAAAACCAGCAGTCAGCTTTAGAGACAACTATGGCATAACAGCAACAATCCCAGGAACTCTAAGTCCAGAGATAATAAACAGACTGGACAACTGGTCAAAAAGTGACTGTAAGGGATACTGAGCTGGCACTCAGCATAGGAGTGGGTGCTGTTAAATAAATCTCTTGTCTATATTCAGTTTTAAGTCACAGTTCAGGGTGAGAGAGGAGCGTTTGTCATCAGTTACTAGGTGGTATGGACACTAGGGCTGAAGGAACACTAGTGTTTTTGAATGCAGGGACCATTCTTGGATAAAAACTACAGCACAGATCACACCACTTTGGAAGCTCCAAAAACTTTCAGACCCCCAAAACTATCTTTGGAAACAACAATACAAAAAAGCTTTGGATAATGCCTCCCTACTATTTAATTAATTAAATTAATACTTCTAATGATATTCCTACCTAAGAGTATTGAACACAGGAAAACTTTAGCACAAAGTTTAAAGTCAAGAAATATGCCAGAAAATGAATAAACAACAGAAAATATTTCTGACCATAAAAAGCTACTATCATGGCAGAGAAAAGACACAAATTTAAAAAAGACAGCAACAAAAAATAGCTTTAGTCAATTTTAATCATTCTGTTTAACTTTTATGATTTCAAAGCATTCAGGAGATTTTATTAGCAACTTCATTTTCAATTTTACATTGGCAACAAAGCACATTCCTGGCTATGTGTAAGGAAGAAAAAAAATGAGAGGCACAATGCTTTAGTTTATATCTGCAAAAAAGAGGAGAGTTCTCATAGAAGTGTTCCTAAATCAATCCCAGAAGGTGTTAAAACAACCTTTCAAGTACATGATGAGGGAAATGAAAGAAATGGAAAAGTGGCTAAGTTTGTGGGTAAAGGAGGTCACCCCTGTCCTTTCCCTGCTGGCAAGGTTCCAAAAATCTGGTGAGAAGAGAGCCGTCATGGGCAGTACCAGACTTAGCGGGGCCAAGTCCCATGGGGCAGAATTTCTGAGCTCTTATGGGGGCCAGTATCTCATTCTGTTGTGTGAGGGAATAGTTCAATCATGAATCCAAAAGGGAGATTAGAGATGGCAGGTCTCCTCTTTCCCTTTTTGATGTGGAGTTTTTCTACCATGATTTCCCCTGCCTCTGTTAATCTCCTTTTGGGATGTTTCTCCACTTCTCTGGATCTTAAGGGTTTCATGATTGCTATGCTAGGAAAAGTGCATATTAACAGAATTAATTTCTTATTAAAAATGTATGCAGAAAAGTGTTCTTTTCAGCAATCTATTGAAGGATTAGTGTTTGATTCTCATGGAAATTTGTCCTTCCATTTTCCATATGTTCAATGCATCAACGTTGGTACATTTTTATTTTCTTCCCATTTACTAGGAACTTTACTCCTGTAAAAGTTAAGGATTGAATGTATAAATGGAGCCTCAAAGAACAAAACACAAATTGGACACAAAAACAAAAAGAATTCCTGGCAGAGTTAAAGAAAGAGATAAAAATGGAGAGGAAAAAAATGGGGGAAAGAAAAGAGAGTGAGACAAGAAAATCATGAAAAAAAGAATCAATATCTTGGTAAAGAAGGAAGAGAATACTGAAGAAAATAAACCTTAAAAAATAGAGTAGCCCAAAAGGTTAAAAGGCACAAAGCAGAATTGACCAAATAGAAAAAAAAATGTATAAAAATTTACTATAAAAAATAATTCCTCAAAAATTAGAATTGGGCAACTGAGACATCAAGAAACAATAAAATAAACAGAATGAAAAGGGTATAAGAAAATGTGAAATATATTACTGGAGAAACTGTACTGACTATTGCTGACTAGAAAAGATATCCAAGAGAGATCATTTAAGAATTATTGGTCTACTTGGAAGCCATGAATATAAAAAAAAGCTACAAATAAACTTTCAAGATAATATCAAAGAAAACTGCCCTAGTATTCTAGAACCAGAAAGTAAAATTGCAATTGAAAGAATTCACCAATCACCTCCTGAAAGATGTCTCAAAATGAAAAGTATAATAAATTTCAGAGCTCCCAAGTCAGTGAGAAAAAAAAATTACATACAACCAGAAAGAAACCAAAAACAAGAAATTCAAATATCATAAAGCCACAGTAAGGATAGCACAAGACTTAGCAATTTTTACATTAAAAGAATAGAGGTCTCAGAATATGATATTCTGGAGGGCAAAGGAGCTAGAATACAATAAACCCAGTAAAACTGAAAATAATATTTCAAGAGAAAAATAGGCTTTCAATGAGACAGACAAATTTCATGCATTCTTGATAAAAAGATCAGAACTGAATAAATATATAGTCTATCAAATGTAAGACTCAAGAGAAGCATAAAAATTAAACAGGAAAGAATAATCATGAGGGATTCAATAAAGTTATGCTGTTTACATTCTTATATGAAAAAGATTTTACTTGGAACTCCTAAAGACTTTATCATTATTTTGTGTGTTCTTCCTTCATTGCTGAAGAAGACTATGCCATCAGAGAAATAATGACAGGCCTTACACTTTACTCTAAGTGAGGGAGGTCTGTGCAGGTCACCAGCCTCACTTCTCCTCCAGAGCTATCTGAATCTAGTGACCAAATATTCATCAGGATGACTAGAGATGACCCAGAATGAGGCAACTGAGGTTAAGTGACTTGCCCAAGGTCATGCAGCTAATGAGTGTCAGGTGTCTGAGGTGAGATTTGAACTCAGGTCCTCCTGACTCCTGCACTGGTGCTCTATCCACTGCACCACTTATATGCCCTATCACTATTAGGGCAATTGGAAGGAGTATACAATGACTAGGGGCATGGGAGTGAGTTGACTAGGATGGAATATCTAAAATTTAAGAGATGAAAGAGAGGAATACACTGGGACAAGGGAGAAGGAAGAGATAGAAAGGAATAAATACTTTCTCATAAAAAAGTTGCAAAAGGGCTTCTAGATTGGAGTGGAAGATGGATGATGGGAGGGGAAATGCTTGAACTTGATTTTCATAGGAATTGACTCAAAGCAAACAGGAGGGGAATCCCATAGAGTAATGGTGAGGCTGATAGAAGGGAGGGTGGATTGGGGGAAGTGATAGAAGCAAAACACTTTTGAGGGAGGACAGGTTGAAATAAGAGAGTACCATAAATGGAGGAGATGATAGCATGAAGGAAATACACAGTAGCCACAACTGGGGGGAAATTACAAATTTCTTAGATAAAGTCATTATTTGTCAAATTTTACAGAAAACTGAGTGAGATTTAGAAGAATACAAGTTTTATTCAATTGATAAGTGGTCAAAGGATATAAGCAGGGAGTTTTCAGGTGAAGAAATTAAAGTTATCTATAGTCATATAAAGCACTCTAAATCACTAGTGATTAGAGAAATGCAAATTAAAACATTTCTGGGGTACCAACATATGACTAATAAATTAATCAATAGTGGACAAAAGAAAAATGGAAAATGGTAGGGGGGATGAGGGGAAAATGAGGAACTAATATATCATTGGTGGACTTGTGAACTCATCCAATCATTCTGGATAATAATTTATAACTTTGCCCAGGGCTACAAAATGGTGCATACCCTTTTAGTCAGAACTGCAACTATTAGGTCGATACCCCAAAGAGATAAAAAACTAAAAGGAAAAGAGACATACATGTAGATAAATATTTATAGCAGTAATTTTTGTGGTGACAAAGAATTGGAAATTGAAGGGATTTCCATCAATTGCAGAATGGCTGAAAAAGTTGTGGTATATGATTGTAATGGAATATTATTGTGCTTAAAGAAATGACAAGCAAGATGTTTGCAAAAAAATCTGCAAAGACATGAACTTACACAAAGTGAAATGAACAGAATCAGAAGAATATTCTACACAGTGTGAACAATATCGTATGATAATCAACTGTGAACGACAGGTATTTTCATCAATACAATGATCAAAAACAATTCCAAAGAACTTGGGATGAAAAATTTTATCTACCTCCAGAGAAATAACTGATGGAATATAAATGCAGAACAAAACATACTTTAAAACTTTTTCTTTGCTTGTTTTTAGTTATTTTTGGATCTGCATTTTCTTTCACAACACAACTATTGTGAAAATATGCTCTGCTTAACTGCACATATATGACTTATCTTAAATTCTTTTCTCTCTCAATGAGGGAATCAGGAGGGAAAGAATTTAGAACTCAAAAAATATTTAAATGTTAAAAATTGGCAGAAAATAAAATATTTTTAAAAATGTAAGAAGGGCAAGTTCTGTATCTGGAACCCAACCCTGCTGAAGATCTTAGATAAAATCATATGATCCAAGCTTGCATTTAAAATTTCATAAATCTATGTCTATCTTTAAGATTATAAAAAGAAATAGCATTCAACAAATATTTGAAGCCCTACCATGTTTTAAATTTAGAGGATCATTTGGAAGACTCCTGCAATAAAATATATGATCAAAGAGAAGAAATGATTATTTGATTTCAATGGTATATGGAATTTCTTCATGGGGAAACTACTTGTACCAAAGCAAGATAATTTATCAGTAATTTATCATCTTTGGAAGTTACTTCGAGGACAACAAAAGATTAAATGACTTTCTCAGGGACACATGGCCAGCCAATATGTGAATGAGTGTATGTCAGTAATGAAATTTAAATCCAGTTCTTCAATAATAATAATAATAATAATAACTAGCATTTGCCTAGCACTTTAGCATTTACTAAGTACTTTATATAAGTTATCTCATCAGGTCTTCTAAAACCATCTTTCTCTGTACTATACAAAGGTGCTTTCACACAAAGGAAGACTTTGGTTAAGGATTTCTATGGGATTTTTGAAAAATTAAGACATAGTCTTCCATGATATTAAGAATTATGAAAGAAAAGAATAGCTTCAGTCCTTATCACTTAGGTCATGATATTATCCCTTTGTTCAAAAAGGGTGGTAAGTTCACCTAAAGAAGCCATGATAATAAAGAAAAGTGACTTTCTCAATACATAACAGGTTGATGATGAACAATATACTTGCATATATTTGATTTTATATATTATCAAGTCCAAAAAAATTACAAAAGGAAAGAAATTTGTAAGAGGAAAAGAATATTTAAAATATCTATTAATATATGTTGACAGATTCTTTGAAAGGAAAAAATAACTATTTCCAATTTAATTTTTATTTACCTCCCCAACTCACTCCTATGCTTCCTGATCTTGCTCAGACTATTTTTTTTTTATCAGTTTTTGGCCCATTAACATCCCAAGGGGGTGCTACTTTTACTATAGTCCTTCTTATCTTCATTAAGAAGACAAGAGGCAAGAAATCAGTAAGTCAAATGACACAGTAATTAAAAATCAACATATGTTTGTGTCGGATTTGACAAAAATAGACGACTAATTCCTTCATGTTCCATGAGTGATTGAGGGTGGAAAGAGGGAAGGAAGGACCCGAGGGGACAGGTTTTGAAATATGTATCAGGAGCATGAGAGAGTCCTAAACCTACTTTCAAAGTACATCATTATGAAATCAAGTGCAAGTCACTTAGCTGTTGAGTGTCCCTGTTACCTCATATAGAAAACGGGGATAATGATGCTGAACATTTTTACAAAGATGTTAAGTGTCATTACTAATGAAAATACAGGTATTAGGTCTTACAAAGTGCTAGAGATGGAACTAGATTATATGTTGGTTCTTCTTTTAAATAATGGCAAAAACATGACTGAGACAATTCTTTTTACAGAATAGCTAAATATAATAACAGTACCTATTCTGTCATGGAAAAATAATGCATTAAGTTGGTCCAGAAATAAACATACTGCAAGTTTCAAAGGGGATATTATTATTTCACCATTTGGGTGAACTTGCCTTTTTGAATAGTATATTAGCCTTCTCTATCCTTTATAAAAGAATATAATTAGATTATCTCAGGTCATCCGTTTAGCCAAAATGAGAGTCAAAGTGGGTGAGATTTTAAAGCTTGAGCAGGCCTTCAAAATAACATAGCCTCAAATGTCCATCAGATATATTAATTATTTTACAGGATTTAATTAATGTATAACCTACTAATTCCCATGTTGGTCTTTACTTATGCTGGAACCTTTGTTAATGTAGCTTTGTCTCATCACACCTCAGCTATTACCTTGCTATCACTAGCACCTTTATATCTATCTATTTTGTCCTGAAGGGACTAAAATCCTGCAAATCCCTCCAACTAACCTTTCCTATTTTTCTATCAATCTATTGTAGTACATAAGGGCCTAGCATGCTATGATCCATGAGTCACAAAGGGTCAGATACAACTGAATAACAACATTATCCCCATCATCTTTAAGCCACATGTTTCTAATCTGTCTCACATAATAATAGAAAAATGGGGACAGGGAGTCAAAATAATGATAGAAGACGAAGTCATTACAACAAGGAACTACAGAAAGCATAGTTTTAAGAAAGCTGTACTTTCAAATTTTTTGAGAAAAGATAGAAACTATGAAATTTATCACCACATGCTGCAAAAATTTAGCACACACAACAGGTAGACAGATAGAATTAAATGGCCATAATTATCCACTAGAAGCTTATTATTATTTATAAATTAACAAGCTACAAATTTCCATACTGGAAATAAAAAATAAAATTGTCTTTGGTAACAACAAATAAACTGTACAGGAACAAACACATTATAGAAAATAAAATTGTCACCTTCAATTATCCAGACATAAGACTGACCTACAAAATTTTAAGAATATTTTTAACAAACGTCACCACATCAAACATTCACAACATTTATACCTTCTACAACAAATCAAACTATAGAGACTTAGCAAAATAAATCAAAACTTGTAAGGAAAAAGGAAACACATAAGACAATAGGATTGTGGGATTATAAATTTAGAGCTCAAAAGACTTTAGAGGAAATCTATTTTGCAGTTGAGCAAATTAAAGGCCATGACAATTTGTTGACTTGACCAAGGTACTATAGGTAGAAAACATCAAAGTAAGGATAATTTCCATTATATTGTCTGTAAGAGCACCTGTCTCAAAGAAGCTGTCTGAAAAATACTTCCTAGGGAGCCAGGCATTGACAGTGTGTGTGCTGTTGTGTTTGCCTCAGTGCTAGTGAATTGTCCTGTGACTCTGTTCATCATTCATTTCTTTGACTACTAAGTCCAAAACACCCGTCCTAGACTATTGTTCACATATATGTGTTGTCATTGAGTTTTGTTTTGCTTGTATTTTCAGTGCTTAACAGAGGATACATGTTTTTGTATTATTTTCTATAAATTTATAAAATATAGTTTTGAGTTGAATATTCTGTTGGAGGTCTTGCCTTTCTGCATTCCATCTTGTAATGACTCTCCTCTAAGGATATCTTGTAAATATTCTATATGCAGCATATATACATATTTATATCAATGTAGTTCCATCCATTAGAATGAAAGATCCCTGATGGTAGTGATTTTATTTGCTTTTTCTTCATATTTCCAACACTTAGGATAGTGTCTGGTCCATTGTAAGCAGTTAATAAATGATTGTTAATAGATAGCTTGGCAAGTTAATAACTTTCCAGATTGGTTTTGTGAAGAAATAACTGACACTATCTTTACATGAGGCCACAAGAAATTGCCATTTTGTAATTTACTGGCCAGCTGTTTCATGTAAACAACTTTAATCTCAGTACTGAAATGTCTGCTGTGTGTCAACAAGAATCTATTAAGAGTTTACCAGTAATGCTAAGTGTGGGGAATGCACATACCCTAAAAAACAAAAATAAATGCTCTCTATCCTCAAGGAGATTGTGTTCTAATGGAGGACACAAACATGAAAAGAATTAGATGCATATGGATACATGAAAATATATGTGTGTTTGCGTGTTTATTAGATGGAACATAATTTCAGAGAATAAGGCACTAAAAGTTAGCAGGACTAGGAAAAGCCAGCAAAAAGTGAGATTTGAGCACATTAATGAAGGAAGTAAGCTAAATTAAAAGGTGGGAGTGAAAAAGAAGAACTTTCCTGGCATTAGAGTTTAGAGGCACAGAGATAGGAGAGTATCATGTGGGAATAACAAAAAATAGAGTAGGGTAGCTGGATTGTAGAGTGTGTGGATGGAAATCAAATATAAGGAGAATAGAAATGTAGGAAAGAACCAGGTAGTGAAGAACTTTAAATATAAAATAGGAAACCTTATCTTCAATAATCCTGGAAGTAATAGGAGATAACTAGCATTCACAGTGATTAGTACTCTTTCTAGTGTTT
Organism: Notamacropus eugenii; assembly: GCF_028372415.1. Taxonomy (NCBI): domain Eukaryota; kingdom Metazoa; phylum Chordata; class Mammalia; order Diprotodontia; family Macropodidae; genus Notamacropus; species Notamacropus eugenii. Next base: position 265,602,871 of record NC_092875.1, read on the forward strand.
ACTATTCTCTGATTACAATAAATATTTTTATGTTTTCTTATTTAGTCAAATACATTTTTCGCAAACCTTGACTATCTTTTGATATTAACAAAAATGTATGAAGCTTGCACAGAAGGTCTAAATATCAGTTAGAGATTAGTGCAGTTTTAGATCTGAAGGAAAAGATTTCTAAGATACCACAGGTCTATATATTACTCTTTTGGGACATCTAGGGAAACAATACTGAAATCCTCACTCTGCTAAAAACAAGAATGTTCCTAGGGTAGGTCAGTTAAGAGTTTATCTAAGAGAACTGAGGAAAAACAATATTTAGGATGTAATTCTTCCTTGTATAGTCCCACTTCCATTGACTCTTCTCTGGTCATTACCACCTTAAAGCCACCAATTCTCAGGGTCTAATTCCCGCCCCCACCCCCACCCAATTTCCTCTTTTAAGAGTTTGAGAAATCATGGTCACACCCTGGATTTTGGGGTCAAATTCTCTGTGGACAGCTTGTCTTAAGCACAATGCCTGAGGCATAATAGGAACTTAATAAATTCTTGTTCCCTTTCTTTCTCTATTCCCTTATGCAGGGTGATTGGATCTTCTCAGGGGGAACTGCTGTCTTGGCTAACAACTAAGTAAACTGACTTTAGTGCCATGTTTTGATGATGTAATATTATTATCATAATTGTTCTGTAATTCCTCCACTAAGTTCTTGTTTTAGTTCTTCAACATAATGAGGAAATGATCTTGGGTTCTAGAGCTCTGTGGCAATGGATCTTAAGTTTGGCATGCACAATTAAATTCAAAAATATTTATTTATCAACTACACTACTATATGCTAGGTTCTATGGGCTAGATTCAGACACAAAGACAAAAATGAATTATACTTTGATATCAAGGAGGGAGGGGAAGAGGAAGAGAGAGAGAGAGAGAGAGAGGTACAGAGAGAGAGAGGTGTCTAGAGAACTTGTAACCAAATCCACTTCTCTGCCACATATGGTTATAGAAGTAATTACCCTTCAAGACTTAAGGCACTTTCTCCTCCTACTTCAACATAAATTTCTTATTGTTTTAGAGCAGAAAAAAGGAAAGTGTCAGTTAATTGACTTTAAAAACTATTATGTAGATAGAAGAGGGGTTAGACTTGTTCTATTTGGGACCAGAGGATCAAATTGCTGTATGTTAATGGATCTAAGTAGCTGAGCACAATAATTCACAGTAACTAATAATATAGTTAATATTTGTGCAATGTGGTAAATTGAATTAAGGAATTCAAATTAAAGATGGAATGTTAAACAGAAACCACATATAGGGCAGGGATGATCTACAATGATTTAATGCAAAGAAACTTAGGCAGCATCAGAAATATTGAAGAAAGAATCAAGAAACCTCATTTTTCCTTTTGGCTCCATCACAAATTAGCTCTATGAATCTGGGAAAGTCATAGGACCTCCTCGGGACACAATTGCTTTGGAGCTTGAACTAAATATTCTATAAGTTCCATTCCTCATCTAAAGTGTTATTAACCTATAATATGCCATATTTCAAAGAAGTATACATATCACTTAACTTCTCTGACTTTTTTCACTCTTCTCATCCTGTTCACTTGAACTATTAGTTCCATAGGTCAAATGAAACAATATATGTGAAAAAAAAAATCCCAAAATGCAAAATAGTATAAAATGTAAGGTGATGTCATTATTCTTAGTATTTCTACTTACTCAAAGTTTTAGTTAGCATACCAGCCAAGCAGACATTGGATTGCATATCGATTAATTACTAAGCCTTGACCATGCCACTTCCATTTGGAAGAATCAAAAAATATATAGCCAAAGTGACAGTTTGATATGATGGGATGGATGTTGTTCCTAGAAATTCAGTAAACCTGGATTTGAAACTCACCTCCATCAGTTAGTAGCTAGATGACCCTGGACAATCATTTAAATACTCATTTTTATTATTTATAAGTTAGAATAATCATTCCTGCAAGACATAAGTTGTCATTTAGTCTCTCACAGAATCACTATAAGGAAATCAGTTTGTAAACTTTAAAGTTCTTTGAAGAAGTGCATTATTGTTATTGTCTTCTATTTTTTCAGTATAAACAAATTTTAAAATAACATTGAAATTTATATAGGATTTAAATGAAAACTATTACTTCTTCCAACTATGAATATCATTTGCAATATATAAACACAGCTAGCATCACTATTGCAATTCTCTACACTGTGATCTGCTTTTAGTGTATATTTATTACTTCAGTCAAACAATATGTTTAAAATAGTATCAATTTTAGAGTACTGTCTCTAGGAGCACCTTCATTAACCTCTCTGATCCATAAGGCTATGATATTAACACAGAAATTATTTTATCAGAAAATAAAGGTATAAAGTTACAAAACAAGTTTGCTATTAAAAGTAGAAATATTTCCTTATTAGGATGAATTGATTTTCCTAATGCCCAGACAAGGGAACTCTGTACTTTAGCAGAATTTTTTAAAAACATCTTTTGCATTATCACTTTATTATCATAAGGTATAGAATATACAAAAATGCAATATCAATAATTTATAAGGATAATACGTAAAATACGAGATTCAGCATAGTCAGTGCTCTGATTCTTTTGCCTTTTGCCTCTTTCATCTCATCTTAGCTGCACCATTAATATCATAGCGGGAGATTTTGTAGCTTTTCTCAGTCTGATTCATGAATGATCAAGTTATTTTGCATCATATAGTAAGGTAAAATGATACTTGCAGGAGATGTTATGATGGGGGACACTGTCCTTTTATTTGTATCAGTTACAGTTGAATAGACTACATGCTTTTGAGTTCTTTTCAAAAATTGTTTGGGATATAGTGCTGCAGTTTCCTGGACTACTAATAAGAAATAGACTTGTTACATTTCAACTGACTAAAGAAGGAATTTTAGTATCTTGGTAGATCAGTTGCTGGCAAAGGCAAATTCCAATTCAGTTTGACTCTGTATATGTTTAAGTGCCTAATATGTGCAATGCACTGTGACAGGAAGTAAGAATACAAAGTTGTAAATTAAATAATCTCTGTATTGATAATTATTACATTATTCTGGCTCTAAAAGTAAGGAAACATTTCATAAGTAGAGACATCATTACAACCTATTGTCAAAGACTCATAGAGATTTTTTGAAACAGTCCTTAAAAATTATAGAGTCCAACCCACATTTGTGAATCATCAATCATTTCTGCAATATTTCCAACAAAGGTTCAACTAGAGTCTGATTAAATACTTCAAAGGAAGAGAGATGCAGCCATCAGATTTATAAAGTCTACTGCCAAAAAGGAATCAACAGATGGAAATACACTCAATGTTCACAGCAGGAATCATGCATGCAAGTCTGTATTGTATCATTTGATAGATATCCATTCCTAATTTGTGAGTAAAAAAGATATTCAATGTTCACTTACTAATATGATGAGTCCATGGGGTACCACTGCTGCTAGGTGAAATAGTTTGCAGAGATAGTAGCAGAAAGGGATGATGCCGGTATATAATTTTGATGCTGAAAAAACGCTGCTGGCACACAACTTAGCAATAGGCAGCATTTGTCCAAAATTCCCTTAGTGTTTCCCTCATGTTTAATATTTCATCTTTACTCCATATTTCTGGCTTCACAAGACCTTCTAGATTGGCTTCACCAGACAAGATCCCTGATTCATTTGTAGATTACCCTTTATTCTTCAGTTTCTGGTTGACACTGGTTCCTAACTCACATATTTCAGATTCTGTCCTCTCATTCACAGGCTAAACACTCCCTGCCATGTAGCATCTTCGTCAAAATCACAATCTTCGTATGACTTGTTCATTTGGAAATTTCCACTTTCATAAGAATCATCCATGTATATATTGGTGACATTTAAAATGATTAAGGATCAAGAAATGCAGATATGTTTTTATTTAGATCCATGATATTCAAGCTCTGCTAGAAATCCTAGATAAAAGCTGATTTTAATTCAGAAAGGAGTTTGGGAGATATAAGGAAAAATGACTTGTAAGTTGGTTGTGAAAGCCTTTGAGCAGGCCTTTAGAAAGCACCAAAATAACAAATCCACTAAGAGAGAACAAGGGAAGTCAATTATTTTCAGATATGCAAATCCACAGATTGGAAATTTTCTGATACTATTATGCTTCCCATCAAAAAGAAAATCGAGACCATTCATGTTTCCTTTACATAGAGTATAAATTATACTCTAATATAGATGAAATGCAGTTCTGTGTAGTGGTTACAAAGAAAGCCTCAAACTGACAAGGAATTGTGTTCAAGACCTGCCTCTGACACTCACTGACTTTATAACCTTGGACAACCAACTTTGTTTCTCAGCAGTTGGTTGGAGAGAAGATTTTAACTTGGATTGACACAGGTAATTTACTCACTTAGGTGTTCACTACACAAGTGAAACCACAGTTCTTCTAAGGCACATTAAAATGACAGTTCTTTAAGCATTGTGAGGATAAAGGGAGCATCTGGGTGGCACAGTGGATGGAATACCAGGCCTGGAGTCAGGAAAATTCATCTTGCTGAGTTCAAATCTGGACTCAGACATTTAGTAGCTGTATGATCCTTGGTACTTCACTTAACCTTGTTTGTCTAAGGTTCCTCATCTGTAAGATGATCTGGTGAATAAAATGGTAAACCAGTTTCAGTATTTTTTCCAAGAAAATCCCAAATGTGGGGGGCGGAGCCAAGATGGCGGAGTGAAAGCAACGACTCACCTAAGCTCCTGGAAAAACTCCTCTGGTTATCTCTGGGGGGAGAGTCTGACCGGACTTTGGAGGTGTAGAATCCAGTGGGTGACGGACTTTGATGGATTCGGAGCCCAGGCTGGACCGGAGGGTCCACGGGAGGGATCTGTTCCGCGGGGGTAAGACCCCAGCGCACAGCGCAGCGCGGTCAGCGCGGCAGGGCGGAGGGGACCAGAGGAGCCCGAGAGTGGCGGGCGAGACCAGCGGAGCAGGAGATAAGCCAGGCCGAGCCGGTGAGAGCCGCTGAGTGCCAGACATCAGCGCAGCAGCCCTTGAAATCTTCAGCCTGAAGACGGACTTCGGTGGGTCACTACTTGAACTTCCAGGAACTGGGATGGCAGAGTGATCAGTAAGTGCTCTCTCCTCCCCCCTGATGACCGTGAGGGAACCATAAAATTCTTCCCCAGATTAATCCTGGATCAGCGGGAACAGCAGAAGGGGGCGGGTGGTCTCATAACACCAGAGGATGGAAAAGTGGCAAAGGGGGATTCTTCCTACTGTGGTGGAGGTGATCTGGAGGGACAGACGACCCAGGGCAGAGAAAATTCGCACTGAGACCCAGGCAAGCCTCAGCGCTGGGAGGCGAGCCCCAGGAGGGGCAGGAACACGCGTTAGCTTCTAGGCGTGCCCCAGCCCTCCAGGGGAAAAGGGAAGACAATAGGGAAGCTGGGATCACCATCCCCTGACCTTGCCTTTGCCTCAAGTCAGCTGAGGAGATATCCTGAGACCAGACCACACCTCCCACACACCTAGCAAGCTAACCCCAGGGTTGATCTGGGAAACAAAAAACAAAAGCCTGCTTTTAGCCCAGACACACATCAGCTCAACTTAAAGATCTGTACCTTCTGACTGAAAGAACCAAAAGCTACAACACTCAGCCAACATCATGAATCGGAAAAAGCAGACGAAAAGTGAAAAAACCATAGAATCTTTCCATGGGGATAAGGACCAAAACACAAACACCAAAGAGGTTAGAGCTGAGACTGCACTTCCATCTGAAACCTCAGATGGGACTATGAATTTCTCGCAAGCACAACTAGATTACCTGGAACGTCTGAAGAAGGATATAAAAGAAAAACTGGCCAATGATTTTAAAACTATAAAAAAAGAATTCACTGATGAGAACATCACCCTGAAAAAGAAAATTGAAGAAATGGAAAAGGAAGTTCAAAAATTAACTGGAGAGAATAATTCCCTAAAAGGAAGAGCTAATCAAATGGAAAAGGAAACCCAAAACCTAATTGGGAAAATTGATCAGATGGAAAAGGAAACCCAAAACCTAACTGGGAAAATTGGTCGAATGGAAAAAGAAGTACAAAAATTAAATGGAAAAAATAGCTCCTTAAAGGGAAAAATTGGTCAGATGGAAAAGGAGATGGAAAAGCTAACTGAAGAAAACACTACAATGAAGATTAGAATTGGGCAAGTAGAAACTAATGACTCAATGAGGCAACAAGAATCAGTCAAACAAAATCTAAAGAATGAAAAGATAGAAGAAAATGTAAAATATTTAATTGGAAAAACAACTGACCTGGAAAATAGATCCAGGAGAGAAAATCTAAGAATTATTGGCCTGCCAGAAACCCATGATGAAGAAAAGAGTCTGGACAATATCTTCCAGGAAATCATCAAGGAAAACTGTCCAGAAGTACTAGACTCAGAGGGCAAAATAGTCATCGAAAGAATCCACCGTTCCCCTCCCGAAAGGGATCCCAAACTCAAAACCCCAAGAAATATCGTTCCCAAATTCCAGAGCTATCAAGTGAAGGAGAAAATACTACAAGCAGCCAGAAAGAAACAATTCAAATATCAAGGACACACAGTCAGGATGACACAGGACCTTGCAGCTTCTACATTAAAAGATCAAAAGAATTGGAACCCAATATTCCGTAAGGCAAAGGAGTTGGGACTTCAACCAAGGATCAACTACCCAGCAAAGTTCAGCATAACATTTCAGGCAAGGAGAAAGTCATTCAACGAAATAAGGGATTTCCAGAGCTTCCTGACCAAAACACCAGAACTCAATAGACAATTTGATCTTCAAATGCAGGTCTCCAGAGAATCATAAAAAGGTAAACAGAGGGGAAAAAACAAAAACAAAAACTTGCTACTCAATTAGGGCAAACTGTTTACCTCCCTATAAGGGAAGATGATACCTGTTAATCTTGAGAACTGTGCAGCTATTACAATAAAAGGGATATATGTAGAGGGAACGGGCATAAAGTGAATGATGTCATGTCAAAAATATGATTTAAGTATGAGAAGGGATTGTAATAGGAGGTGTGAAAGGGGGAAGCAGAAAATGGCAAATTATATCACAGGACGAAGTACAAAACTATAGTAGAGGGAAGGAGGGGAGGGAGATGAGCATTGTTTGAGAGGTACTCTCATCTGATTTGTTCAAAGGAGGGAACAATAATCTTAAGTAGATAAGCCTAACTAGCTCTATAGGTAGTAGGAGGGGAAGGGGGAAGAAAGGGGAGGGTGGCTAAAAGGGAGGAAAGAAGCAATAAGAGTAAAGGGGACTAAAAGGGAGGGGGGTCAAAAGAAGGAGGGGAAGGCTGCAGGAGGAGGGGGAGAAAAGTGAATACTATTGAGGAGGGGAAGGGAGACGGGAGAGCTAAAAGCACAAATGGTGGGAAAGAGGTTGGAGGGAAATACACAGATTGTAATCATAACTGTGAATGTGAATGGAATGAACTCTCCCATAAAACGGAGACGGATAGCAGAATGGATTAAAAGCCATAATCCAACAATATGCTGCTTACAAGAAACACATTTGAAACGGGGGGATACACAAGCCATCAATGAACTCCCTAGGAAAAAATCTCCAGGGCCAGATGGATTCACAAGTGAATTCTATCAAACATTTAAAGAACAGTTAATTCCAATACTACATACACTATTCTTGAAAATTGGGGAAGAAGGAGTCCTCCCAAATTCTTTCTATGATACAAATATGGTTTTGATACCCAAACCAGGAAGAGACAAAACAGAGAAAGAAAATTATAGACCAATTTCCCTAATGAATATAGATGCAAAAATTTTAAATAAGATTCTAGCAAAACGAATACAGCATCTTATCACGAGATTAATACATTATGATCAGGTAGGATTCATACCAGGACTACAGGGCTAGTTCAATATTAGCCAAACTATTAGCATTATCGATCACATCAACAACAAAGCTAACAAAAACCACATGATTATCTCAATAGATGCAGAAAAAGCTTTTGACAAAATACAACATCCATTCCTACTAAAAACACTGGAGAATGTAGGAATAAAGGGATCTTTCCATAAAATAATAAGCAGTATCTATCTAAAACCTTCAGCAAGCATTATATGCAATGGGGATAAGCTAGATGCATTCCCAATAAGATCAGGGGTGAAACAAGGTTGTCCATTATCACCACTATTATTCAATATGGTACTAGAAATGTTAGCTGTAGCAATTAGACAAGATAAAGATATCCAAGGAATTAAAATAGCCAAAGAAGAAACTAAGTTATCACTCTTTGCAGATGATATGATGATTTACCTAGAGAATCCCAGAGATTCAAGTAAAAAATTACTAGAATTAATAAACAACTTTGGCAAAGTTGCAGGGTACAAAATAAACCCACACAAATCTTCTGCATTCCTATATATTAGCAACAAAGTCCAACAGCAAGAGATAGAAAGAGAAATCCCATTTAAAGTTAGGGTAGACAGTATAAAATACTTAGGAGTCTACCTGCCAAAACAAACCCAGGGATTATATGAACACAATTACAAGACACTTTTTGCACAAATAAAGTCAGATTTAAATAAGTGGAAAAATATTAGTTGCTCATGGGTAGGCCGTGCTAATATAATAAAAATGACAATCCCACCCAAATTAATATACTTATTTAGTGCCATACCAATTAAACTATCAGACAATTACTTTCTAGAGCTGGACAAAATAATATCAAAATTTATTTGTAAAAACAAAATGTCCAGAATATCAAAGGGACTAATGAAAAGAAATGCTTGGGAAGGTAGCCTAGCGCTACCAGACCTCAAACTGTACTGTAAAGCAGCAGTTATCAAAACCACTTGGTATTGGCTAAGAAACAGAGAGGTAGACAAGTGGAATAGACTTGGCACTCAAGATGCAGTAGGCAAGGAATATAGCAACCTTCTGTTTGATAAACCCAAGGACCCCAGCTTCTGGGATAAGAACTCATTGTTTGACAAAAATTGCTGGGAAAACTGGATAACAGTGTGGCTGAAATTAGGCATAGACCCATACCTGACACCGTACACAAGAATAAAGTCCAAATGGGTACATGATTTAGGTATAAAGATTGATACCATGAATAAACTGGAGAAGCAAGGAATAGTGTATTTATCAGATCTATGGAGAAGGGAAGAATTCTTTACTAAAGGAGAGATAGAATGCATTATGAAATGCAAAATGGATAACTTTGATTACATTAAACTGAGAAGTTTTTGCACAACCAAACCCAATGCAACCAAAATCCGGAGGGATGTAGTAAATTGGGAAAGAATTTTTACAGCTAAGCTCGGGGATAAAGGCCTCATTTCTAGAATTTATAGAGAACTGATCCAAATGTATAATCATACAAGTCATTCCCCAATTGATAAATGGTCAAAGGATATGAACAGGCAATTTTCAGAGGAAGAAATTCAAGCTATCTATAATCATATGAAAAAATGGTCTAAATCACTATTGGTTAGAGAGATGCAAATCAAAACAACTCTGAGGTACCACATCACACCTATAAGATTGGCAAACATGACACAACAAGAAAATGATAAATGCTGGAGAGGATGTGGGAAAGTTGGAACACTAATTCATTGTTGGTGGAGCTGCGAGCGCATCCAACCATTCTGGAGAGCAATTTGGAACTATGCCCAAAGGGCTACAAAAATGTGCATACCCTTTGACCCAGCAATATCGCTACTAGGACTATATCCCCAAGAGATCATAAAAATGGGAAAGGGTCCCACATGTACAAAAATATTTATAGCAGCACTCTATGTAGTTGCCAAAAACTGGAAGTCAAGGGGATGTCCATCAATTGGGGAATGGCTGAATAAATTATGGTATATGAATGTAATGGAGTACTATTGTGCCATAAGAAATGATGAACAAGAAGACTTCAGAGAGGCCTGGAAGGACTTATATGACCTGATGCTGAGTGAAAGGAGCAGAACCAGGAGAACTTTATGCACAGCAACAATCACAGTGTGTGAGAGTTTTTTCTGGTAGACTTAGATTTTTGTAATAACACAAGAACTTCTTACCAAAAAAAAAAAAAAATCCCAATGGAGGATCTCAAGGCAAAATGCCTTCCACACTCAGAGAGAGAAATATGGAAGTCACTCACATATTGTAGCAGATCATGTTTGTGTATGTGTATGTGTTTGTGTATCATGTTCTGATTTGTTATACGATTTCTTTCATTTATCTTAGTCTGACTACATAGCATGACTATAGTGAAAATATACTCAATAGGAAAGTATATGTAGAATCTATACAGAATTGTATGCAGTCTTGGGGAGGGAGGGGGTAGTGGGGAGTAGGTGGGGAGGGATAAAATCGCAATTGTATGGCAGTGATTGTTAAACATTACAAAATAAAAAAAAGTAAAAAAAGAAAATAAAAGGTCCACATGACCTGTTTAAGTCACATGGAATCCTGAGTCACATGATTCTAAGTCACATGGAACAGGAAGGGGTGGAGCAGGAGCAGAACTGAGAGGAAATTGGTCAGAGAAGTCTGAACTGAAGGAGAGAGAGAAAAGCAGGCAGCTGGCTAGCATGAGTGAGACAGTTTGTTTGTGATTTATTTAAAGGAGATGGTTTGTGGGAAGTCTACCAGAGGGAAGGCTTGGGCCTGGTGTTGCCCTCTGCATTGTTACTTCATATAGATTTCTTTGTTACTATGATAGATTTGCTTTCTAGTGTTGGGATTTGGCTTTTTGGTGTCTAAATAAATGTTTTATTTCTCTGTTCCATGTGAAGAATCTATTGTATTTTATGATTCAGAATTGTGCCAGCATATTGATGGCTGCCATAGGCACTTGGAATATGAAGCTGGTGCTGCACTAGATAGGTGGAACCTTATGGCAGACAATTAGAAACTGAATAATTAATTGCATGTGTTAATGGCTATCATAATTTTGTATTTGCAAAAAACTCAACCATTTTGAAAACATAAAAAAATCTCAAGTTACAAAGTCTGATAAAAACTTAGGAAGAATAGGTAGACTCCAGCAATTTTGTACTTAGCAAGAACTTATAATCCTTCTTTGGGTAACTATAGAAGGAAAATGGGACAGCTGGCACTGCTATTTTCCATATCATATGTTAACTTAATGTCAAACTATGATTTTATTGAGAATATTTAGTCATTCTGTTATAGAACATTCAAAATGCAAAATGAAAAGTTAATGGTTTTTTCCTCATGTTTAATGCATTATTTATTAGTTCAAAGTGGTGAAATGTGCAAAGATGAGGCAGCTACTTTTGTCTTAATGGCCCTGTTGAGGTCCGGGTATCTCAGAGCTGCCTAATGCTCTACTAGGATCCATTTTATCAACTCCTTTCTAAATTATGAATAGGATAGCTAAATAAGGACTGAATTATTCACTAAGAATTTTTTTAGTCACAGAGGAGCTGAAGCTGACATTTTTTTAAAAAAAATTATGCAAGTAATTATAGCAATCCCCTGAAGTCTCAAGAATATCTTCTATTTTTCTCCGTGAAACATTCAGATTGTGGGGCATTTGGTCACTTCTGTTGGTTATTTGTAACTTAACTTTAAGGAAATTTAAAAAAGACACCAGGAAAGGCAAAGGACTATGCTAAAGAAGAGAGTCAAGGGAGAAACTGAAAATGCTGACTGCATGGGGATGTCTTTATCTTTAGAAATGGCAGCAGTTGATTGTTTTGTAGATTTATATCACAAGGATATTTTTGAGGTCATTTAATCCAGATCCTTTCACTGTATAGAAGAGTACATTGAAACCCAGAGGTAACCTGTTGGATGTCATATAGTGGCAGAGGTTTATTTCAAATGCAGGTCCAACACTCTTTCCTCTTCACCACAGTACTTGTCATTGGGAAATACAAATGATGGAAGATACACAAATGTGGTGAAAAATAGGGTCATTTGAAAATGACTTCAGTATAACAAATACAAAAACATAAGATTCTTAAAGGCCAGATGAATACCTGATTTCATCTAAAAAATCGTTTCGCAAGTATGTACTGAACCAATTAAGTCAGTGATGGTAATTTAAATGGGAAAATTTTCCCATTCAAGAATAGGCCCATGTGATCTGCTTAAATCACAAGGAAGCTTAAGTCACATGTGGTGGGAGGAGCTTGCTGAATGGGTAGAACATGAAGGATGGTGCAGGACTGGGAGGAAATTGGTCAGGCTAGTCAGAGTTGGGAAGGACACAGGTAAGCAGACAACTAGGCTTGTGAGGGTTTGTTTGTGGGAAGCCCCTAGCTGGGGTGGTGGGTGTGAGGAGGCTTGGAAATGGCTTTAAACCCTGTAATGATAATGCATTCTGACTTCTTGGCTACTAAGACTGATTTGGCTTTTTGGTTTGGGAATTTGATTTTCTGATGTCTGAATAAATGCTTTTCTTCTTCATTCTATATGGAGAGTCTGTTATACTTTGCAACTGAGAACTGTACTGGCATATTCCAAGTCACCACCATTTGACAACACAAACAGTATTGCAGGATATAATCTATATGTGGAGGCAGAAAGGATTTAGAGGAAGAAATGAATATCCCACAATGGGAGGATTTACCATATTCCTCCCTAGCAAGGGAATGGCCTAAAAGCACTGGAGACTATGAAAACTGGGAAGTGAGGTTACAGCAAGGGAACCTATAGACTTGGAAAGATGTTTTTCACAGACTACCAATAGAATTAGGGAAAAGCTGGCAGGGGTGTGTAGGAGACTCTAGATTTTATTAACAGGTTACCATATTATGTATGAAAGCAAAGAAGAGCTGTGAAGGAAAAAAAAATTCAGATGGAAAATATTTGCTCTTTTGCATGGGAATTCTCAGTATTCAGGATCTCCTTCAAAAGATGGGGCTTGAGGGGGTCCCAGTGGTGAAAGAGATGGAGGTATATCCATAGATGGCATGGATTGCTTTAAATTTATAGGTATCAGGGAGGAGCCAAGATGGCAGAGTAGAAAGACACACATATGCTAGCTCTGAACCCACAGCCCATAAAATATCTGTAAAGAAGAACTCCCAACAAATTCTGAAGCAGCAGAAGCCAGAGAACAACAGAGCAGACGGATTTCTGTTCCAGAGAGCCCTGAAAACCTGACACAAAAGGTCCGTCGCACCCTAGACCCAGAGCAGAGCCCAGCCCTGCCTTGGCCATGCAGCACCAAGAGGAGAAGAACCCAGCAGGCTTAAGGGACAGAATCTCTGGCGACCGCGCAGGTCCCTCCACCCACAGGTGACAAGGGTCTGTGAGAGAGTCTTTTTGGGGGCCAAGAGGGGAGTGGGGCGTCTCCATAACACAGGACCCCTCAGGAGGCAGAAGCAGGGGTGGCAGACAGGGGCTCCCCAAGCAGGCAGGAGCCCAGGTCCATTGTTGAAGGTCTCCTTGTAAACCCCCTGAGGGAACTGAGCCCCGTGAGGTGGCCCTGCCCTCACCTGAGCACCTGAACTTAATCTCACACTGAATAGGAGCCCTGCCCCCGCCCAAAGCCCTGAGGCTGGGAAGCAGCATTTGAATCTCAGAACCCAAGAGCTGGCTGGGCGGATCTGGAGGTGATGAGGGGGTGGAAAGAAAACTCAGAAGTGAAGTCACTGGCTGGGCAAATGCCCAGAAAAGGGAGAAAAAATAAGACTATAGAAGGTTATTTTCTTGGTAAACATATATTTCCTCCCTTCCTTTCTGATGAGGAAGAACAATGCTTACCATCAGGGAAAGACACAGAAGTCAAGGCTTCTGTATCCCACACATCCCAAATAGATATATCATGGGTTCAGGACATGGAAGAGCTCAAAAAGGATTTCGAAAATCGAGTTAGAGAGGTGCAGGAAAAACTGTGAAGAGAAATGAGAGAGATGAAAGAAAAGCATGAAAAGCAGGTCAACACCTTGCTAAAGGAGACCCAAAAAATGCTGAAGGAAATAACACCTTGAAAAATAGGTTAACTCACTTGGCAAAAGAGGTTCAAAAAGCCAATGAGGAGAAGAATGCTTTCAAAAGCAGAATTAGCCAAATAGAAAAGGAGGTTCAAAAGCTTACTGAAGAAAATAGTTCTTTCAAAATTAGAATGGAACAGATGGAGGCTAAGGACTTTATGAGAAACCAAGAAATCACAAAACAAAACCAAAAGAATGAAAAAATGTAAGATAATGTGAAATATCTCATTGGAAAAATAACTGACCTGGAATATAGATCCAGGAGACACAATTTAAAAATTATGGGACTACCTGAAAGCCATGATCAAAAAAAGAGCCTAGACATCATCTTCCATGAAATGATCAAGGAAAACTGCCCTGATATTCTAGAACCAGAGGGCAAAATAAATATTCAAGGAATCCACAGAACACCGCATGAAAGAGATCCAAAAGTAGAAACTCCTAGGAACATTGTGACCAAATTCCAGAGTTCCCAGGTCAAGGAGAAAATATTGCAAGCAGCTAGAAAGAAACAGTTCAAGTACCATGGAAATACAATCAGGATAACACAAGATCCAGCAACGTCTACATTAAGGGATAGAAGGACATGGAATATGATATTCCAGAAGTTAAAGGAACTAGGACTAAAACCAAGAATCACCTACGCAGCAAAACTTAGTATAATACTTCAGGGAAAAAATGGTCTTTCAACGAAATTGGGGACTTTCAAGCCTTCTTGATGAAAAGAGCAGAACTGAAAAGAAAATTTGACTTTCAAACACAAGAATGAAGAGAAGCATGAAAAGGTAAACAGCAAAGAGAAGTCATAAGGGACTTACTAAAGTTGAACTGTTTACATTCCTACATGGAAAGAAAATATCTGTAACTCTTGAAACTTTTCAGAATATGGGTAGTGGGTGAGATTACACACACACACACACACACACAAACACACACACTGACATACACACACAGAGAAAGAGACAGAGAGCACAGAGTGAATTGAATAGGATGGGATCGTATCTTTAAAAAAAATGAAATTAGGGGGTGAGAGAGAAATATATTGGGAAGAGAAAGGGAGAAATGGAATTGGAGAAATTATCTCTCATAAAAGAGTCGAGTAAATGGCTTTTCAGTGGAGGAAAAAGTGGGGAGGTGAGAGAAAAAAAACATGAAACTTACTCTCATCACATTCGACTAAAGGAAGGATTAAAATGCACACTCATTTTGGTATAAAAACCTATCTTACAATACAGGGGAGTGGGGGAGAAGAGGATAAGCAGAGCGGATGGAAAGAAGGACAATGGGAGGAGGGGGCAATTAGAAGTCAACACTCTTGGGGAGAGACAGGGTCAAAAGAGAGAGCAGAAGAAATGGGGAGCAGGATAGGATGGAGAGAAATATAGTCTTACACAACATGACTATTATGGAAGTCATTTGCAAAACTACACAGATATGGCCAATATTGAATTGCTTGCTTATCCCAGGGATAAAGAGAAACTGAAATTCAAAGTTTTAGGAACAACTGTTGAGTATTGTTATTGCAACTAGGAAATAAGAAATATGGGTAATGGGGTATAGAAAGTTATCTTGCCCTACAGGACAAAAGAGAAGATGGGGATAAGGGAAGGGAGGAAGGTTAGAAGGGAGGACAGATTGGTGATAGGGGTAATTAGAATGCTCAGTGTTTTGGGGTGGGGGAGGGGAGAAGTGGGGAGAAAATTTGAAACCCAAAATTTTATGGAAATGAATGTTGAAAACTTAAATAAATAAATTAAAAAAATAAAAAAGTAAAATAAAATAACTTGCAGAACAATTGAAGGATTGACTTCTACTGATAGAATAAAATTGGGAGCTAAACTATGAGTAAAATGGAAGTCAGACAATGTTCCAAAGACTGAGGAAATTATAGGATATGGAAAAGATAATACCATAGTTTTTGCTTTTTGAAGAGTAGATGATTACCATATTGGACCCTGAACTCAAATATTCTGCAGTGAATGACTCCAGAAGCATGGCTGACCCTAAGTCTGCCTGACTTCTTGTTACTGTCTCCTTGTTTCTTTTGCCTTTTTTTCTGTTAAACTTGTTCGTTAGATTTGTTTTCTGTTGGCTTAGTAT
This sequence comes from Notamacropus eugenii, assembly GCF_028372415.1. Taxonomy (NCBI): domain Eukaryota; kingdom Metazoa; phylum Chordata; class Mammalia; order Diprotodontia; family Macropodidae; genus Notamacropus; species Notamacropus eugenii. The sequence continues at coordinate 265,618,926 of NC_092875.1, forward strand.
CCTCCACCTGCAGATGCCTGATTGTTTAAAGCAGATGTCACCCTCTGTCCACCACTGTGATGTATCATCCCTGGCCCTGGCATTGACCAAGCTTTGGATGCCAGGATCCTGACTGGATCTTTTGTGGCAGTAATAGCTCTACATCCAATCTCAGTAACAATTAGATATGGAAGAAGAGACTTTCACCCCTTACCCCAAGATTTTCCACCCCATTTTTTTCGAGGGGAGAATGATGGAGTTCTTGTGCTCAAGCCCCAACCTAAGATGTTGTTTTATTATATGCTGAATGGGTGTAACAGGAAGGGCCCAACAAAGTTAGGAGAAAGTTGGTCAGGCTAGTGAGAACTGGGAAGGATGTACACAAACAGATAGCTAGGATTGTGAGTGTTAGTTTGTGGAAAGGAGGGAGGTTTGGAAATGACTTTGTCCTCTTTGGTGCCAATGTGTATTGACTTCTTGGCTACCATGACTGATTTGGCTTTCTGGTCTTGGTATCTGGCTTTCTTTGGTGTGAAGAAATGTTTTTCTTCTGCCTTCTATATAGAGAGGCTATTATACCTTCCATTTGAGAACTAAGCAGGCATATTCACAGTCACCATCACTTCTGTGAACATTACCGTGGCAATCCAATAACCTGGTCACTTTTTTTTTGGCATGGTTTCTTACTTTTGATATCACTCCTTGCACTTATATCAAAATGAGACCTCTTGTTAAGTTCTATTAAGAAACAGAACTAAGTTGTAAGGAGATGAGTTTTGTGGCAGTATGTCAAAATATAGAAGAGAGGCTGAAAAAATTTACAGTCTTTTAGCTTTAGAGTAATAACTGACTTTAGTACCTACTTATGGCTATATCTGTGACTTAATGGTTGTAAGAAGCTCCTGAAGAGAAACTTCATCTCCCAATACAGGTCATTCACTTTTCTCCAAATTATAATCTCAGAAATTTTCCGATAATTTTATGAGATTGAGTAATCTCATCTGAGGGTAACTTAAGTACTTACACCAGTAAGTTCCAGATTGCTTCCCAACCACACTCTAAATGAGATCCTTCCAAGTGCAGTGCCACTTCTTCCTCTGGCAGCCTCCTCAGAAAGATCATTGCTATATGCCTGAATGTCCATTGCCTCTCTTTCCAATTCTACTTAATTAATGGCACAGTATTGTATTTGCCGTAAGTACAAAAATTGATATTAAAATGTGGTCCAAACGTTAAATGGGTAGTTCAGATGTTGCCAGTGATGATCTTTTTTGTCCTGGCATGTAAAATGCGTAGAATTTCAAATAATTTATTGACTTGGATTTTTCTTAATTTTTAGTATAACCACTGTACTGAATAAAGCTGATCTACTCAGCTATCAACACTATCCTGACTTTCAATCTTGGTTGGATTCATAGACTCTTGCGACTTTCCAGAGACATTCCAAGACCTGAATACTTAACATCTTTGCTCCTTATGATTCATAGCTCCTATTAATACTTTACTGCCAGTTTGGTGGTCATTAGATAGATTTATCCTTAATGCATACTGAAAGAAAATTCAGCATACATTTTAGGATGTAATACAATATTCCAAATGAATACCATATCACTACTTAAGAAGCACAGAAATATTCAAAATGCAAGTCTTTTTAGATGAATTTATGTGACTACTGATGTAATTAAAATTATTGGCTTAAATGTGAATGGAATGCTAATTGAAAACATCTATTCTGTGTACTTTTCTTTGTTTTGACATTCTTTTTTAAAATTTATTTAGTATTTTATTTTTCCCCAGTTACACGTAAAAGCAATTTTTGCATTCATTTTAAAAACTTTACTTCCAAATTCTTTTTCTCTCTCCCTCTCCCTCCATTGAGAATGCAAACAATTTGATATAGGTTATACATGTGTAGTCATGTAAAGCGTATCCATAGTAGTCATGTTATGAAAGACAATATAGAGGAAAAAAGAAAAATAAAGTGAAAAAAAAGTATGCTTCAATCGGAATTCAGACACCATCAGTTCTTTCTCTGGGGAAGGACATCATTTTTCATACTAAGACTATCGAAGTTGTCTAGGATTGTTGTATTGCAGAAAAATAGTTAAGTCATTAACAGATGATCATCTTACATATTGCTGTTACCTTGTACACAGTCCATTTTACTTTTCATCAGCCCAACTAAATCTTTCCAGGTTTTTCTGAAAGAGTCCCGTTCATCATTTGTTATAGTACAATAGTATTCTATTATAATTACATACCACAATTTGTTCAGCCATTCCCTAATTGATGGGTATCCCCTTAATTTCTAATTCTTTTCCCCCATAAGAGAACTGAAATGAATATTTTTTTTGTACATATAAGCCTTTTTCCATTCTTATCTCTTTTGGGATACATTACTGCTAGTGGTAATGACATGTCAAAGGATATGCATGCTTTTATAGCCTTTTGTACAGAGTTCCAAATTGCTTTGTAGAATGGTTGAATCAGATACAGTTACTGTGCAGCTATTTTCAGAGATATTTTTATGAATGTGCACCTTTCAGTCTCATTTTTCTCACATCCCCTCCAACATTAGTCATTTACTTTTTCTGTCCTATTAGCCCATCTAAGAAGCATGAGGTAGTACCTCAAAATTTATTTTAATTTTCATTTCTTGAATCAATAGTGAGTTAGAGTATTTCGCGTACAACTATAGATAGCTTTGGTTACTTTATCTGAAAACTGATCATATCTTTTGATCATTTACCAATTGGGGAATGATTCTTATTTTAGCAAATTTGACTCATTTCTTGATATGTTTGAGAAATGAGAGTTTTATTAGAAACTTTGCTTCAAAATTTTTTTTCAGTTACTGTTGTTAAATATATTTCCCTCCAGTCTATTCTCTCCCACCCCCACCCCCCATTTATTTTATTCTGCTTTTCCTCTCAGCTGGTCCCTTATCTAAAGTGTTTTGTTTCTGATTACTCCCTCCCCCAATCTCCCCTCCCTTCTATCATCTCCCTTTTCTCATACTCTTACCATCCTACTTTCTGCTGGGGTAAGATAGATTTCTGTACCCAATTGGGTGTGTATGTTATTCTCTCTTTGAGCCTATTATTATGACAGTAACGTTCACCCACTTCCCCTCACCTTCCCCCCTTTTCCCCTCCACTGTAAAAGCTTTATTATTTTTAATTTTATTTTTTATATTTAATTAATTTTCTTTATTTTCAGTGTTCTACAGTCAGTACAATATAACTTAGATTTTTTTCCTTTCCCTCCCTCCCTGTCTGAGATGGCATACAATTTTATGTAGGTTCTACACATACATTCCCATTAAATATATTTTCACTATAGTCAGGCTGTGTAGAAGAATTAAAATGAATGGGAGAAATCATATAACAAACCAAAACGTAATACACACACACACAAACACACACACACGAAGACACAATGACTTGCTACTTTCTGTGATCAAATTCCATAGTTCTTTCTCGGGATGTGGAAGGTATTTTGTGTCAAAAGACCACTGGGAATTTTTTTAAGTCCTTGCATTGAAATGAAGTTGCAAGTCTACCAGAAAAAAACTCTGGCACACTATGGCTGTTGCTGTGCAAAAAGTTCTCCTGGTTCTGCTCTCACTCAGCATCAGTTCATATAAGTCCTCCCAGGCCTCTCTGAAGTCTTCCTGTTCATCATTTCTTATAGCACAAAACTATTTCACTACATTCATATACCATAATTTATCCAGCCATTTCCCAATTGATGGTCATCCCCTTGATTTATAGTTTTTGACAAACACAAAGAAGGCTGCTATAAATATTTTTGTAGATGTGGGACTCTTTCTCATTTTTATGATTTTTTGGGGATACAGTCTTAGAAGCGATATTGCTGAGTCAAAAGGTATGCAAATTTTTGTAGCCTTTTGGCCATAGTTCCAAATTGTTCACCAGAATGGTTGAATCAGCTCACAGCTCCACAAACAATGAATTAGTGTTCCAACTCTCCCACATCCTCTTCAACACTTATCATCTTCCTATTCTGTCAGGTGTAATGTGGTATCTCAGAGTTGTACTGATTTGCATCTCTCTAATCAATAGTAATTTAGAGCATTTTTTCATAAGACTATAGATAGTTTTAATTTCTTCCTCTGAAAACTACCTGTTCATATCCTTTGACCATTTATCAATTGGGGAATGAATTATATTTTTGTACATTTGACTCAGTTCTCTATATATTCTAGAAATGAGACCTTTATTACAGACACTAACTACAAAAATTCCCAGTTTTCTGCATCCCTCCAAGTCTTGGCTGCATTGGATTTGGTTGTGGAAAAAACTTTTCCATTTAATATTATCAAAATTATCCATCTTGCACTTCATAATTCTTTCTATCTCTTCCTTAGTAAAAAATTCTTCCCTTCTCCATAAATCTGATAAATACACTATTCCTTGCTCCACCAATTTGTCCATCTTTATACTTAGAGCATACCCATTTGGATTGTATTCTTGTGTATGGTGTCAGGCATTAGTCTATGCCTAGATTCTGCCACTCTGTTATGCAGTTTTCCCAGCAATTTTTGTCAGTTAGTGAGTTCATATCCCAAAAGCTGGGTTCCTTGAGTTTATCAAACAGTAGATTGCTGAATTCATTCCCTACTGTGTCTTGAGTACCTAGCCTATTCCACATGTTTCTTATCCAGTTTCTATTTCTTATCCAGTACCAAGTCGTTTTTGATAATTGCTGCTTTAAAATACAATTTGAGATCTGGTAGCACTAGACCACTTTCCCTAGCATTTCTTTTAGTTAGTTCCCTTGATATTCTGGACATTTCTTTCTTCCAGATGAATTTTGATAATATATATTTTTTCACACTTCAGTCGTATATTTATTGGTTCATAGGTTCATATAACAAGCCTTTTAATCATGTACTTTGATGCTGTGGCCAGAGTTGAATTCGACAGAAAAATTCTATCCACCCAGAGGGCTAACTACTAAGTGGGCACAGCGATTCCCATGTTGGTTGAGTTTCTACAGAATATTACAGGTCTTTCAGGTCTTTCTGGATGTTCCACAAGGTGTCTGCACTGAGCTACCTCATCATCTTTCAGCTTCTGGTTGATAACACTGGTCAGTCCTTGGGCATTCAGAATGCATGGAAGGGTAAGGAAAACTTCATTCTCGATGCCATACATCCCCTTCACCATGGATACAGGATGAATCTTGGAGAGATTTTTTTTTAACATGGTCTCAATTAGATTAGCAACACTTAATCCAATAGCCCAGTTAGTGTATACTTTGAGTTTGATCACTTCATAGGCACTTTCAACCACCAGCTTATGAATCTCCTTCCAGTTTTCACTTTCGTTGTCAGTTTCCATTTCTGGATTCAGGTCTTGCATGGAAACGCCTGTCACATTCACTCCACTCCACACAGCCACACTTGAGTCCCCATGTTCTCCAAGGATACAGCCATGGCAGCTACTTGGATGGATGCCACGTTTTTCAGACATAAGACAGCGGAATCTGGCAGAATCCAGATTGCATCCACTCCCAATCACCCGGTGCTTTGGCAGGCCACTCAGTTTCCAGGTGACATATGTAAGGATATCCACTGGGTTGGAAAACACAATTATGTTACAGTCTGGGCTATACTTTACAATCTGGGGAATGATATATTTGAATACATTCACATTCCTTTGTATCAGATTGAGCTCACTCTCTCCCTCTTGTTGGCAGACTCTGGCAGTGACTACAAGAATCTTGGAACCAGCAGTGACAGAGTAATCTTTATCAGCCACAATTTTAGGAGTTTGAAGAAACAAGCTCCCCCGTTGTAGATCCATCATTTCTCCTTTGAGTTTGTCTTCCAAAACATCAACAAGGGCAAGTTCATCAGCAAGACTCTTGGCAAGTATGCTGATAGCACAGGCCATACCAACTTGTCCAACACCCACAACAGTAATCTTATTGTTTGGGGCTTCTGCCTCCTCTTCTGCAACTGGAACAATCAGTTTTTCTTTAAGAGTAGCCATTTTGTTCTGCCTAAAGAGTAGGTGATTGCCTGTGATGAAGTTTGTCGAAAAGAGAGAAGAGAATCAACTACGTCTTTCTCCAGCCTTGCCCTAGCTACAAGACTGATATTATACTTTTTAACTCTAGAAAATAATTATCTGATTGGTATGTCTCTAAATAAGTAAATTGATTTGACTTTATTTCTATGAAAAGTGTCTTGTAATTGTGTTCATATAGTTCCTGGGTTTGTTTTGGCAGGTAAACTCCCAAATATTTTATAGTGTCTACCGTACCTCTAAATGGAATTTCTCTTTCTATCTCTTGCTGTTGCACTTTGTTACTGACATATACAGATGCAGAAGATTTGTGTGGTTTATTTTGTAACCTGCAGCTTTGCAAATTTGTTTATTATTTCAAGCAGTTTTTTACTTGAGTCTCTGGGATTCTCTAAGCATATCATCATATCATCTGCAAAGAGTGATAACTTAATTTCTTCTTTGCCTATTCTAATTCCTTCACCTTCTTTATCTTGTCTACTTACTACAGCTAATATTTCTAGGACCACATTGAGTAATAATGGTGATAATGGACATCCTTGTTTCACCCCTCATCTTATTGGAAATGCATCTAGATTAGCTATATTGCATATAATGCTTGCTGAAGTTTTGAGTAGATACTGCTTATTGTTTTATGGAAAGTTTCTTTTATTCCATGCTCTCCAATGTTTTTAATAGGAATGGGTGTTGTGTTTTGTCAGAAGCTTTTCCTGCATCTAATCCTGTAGTTTCTGTTAGTTTTGTTGTTAATAGGACCAATAATGCTAATAGTTTTCTTAATATCGAACCAGCTCTGCATTCCAGGTATGAATCCCACCTGATCATATTGTATTATTCTCGTGATAAGTTTCTGTATTCTTTTTGATAAAAATCTTATTTAAACCTTTTGCCTCTATATTTATTAGAGAAATTGATCCATAATTTCCTTTCTCTGTTTTGGCTCTTCCTAGTTTAGACATCAAAACCATATTTGTATCACATGAAAAATTTGGGAGGCCTCCTTCTTCCCCAATTTACCCAACTACTTTACATAGTATTGGAATTAACTGTTATTTAAGTGTCTTATAGAATTCACTTGTAAATCCATCTGACCCTGGAGATTTTTCGTACGGAGTTCATTGATGGCTTGTTCAATTTCTTAGTCTGAGATAGTTTCAGTATTCAACTTCCTCTTCAGTTAATCTGGGCAATTCATGTTTTTTAAAACACTCATTCATCTCATTTAAATAGTTGAATTTATGGGCATAAAGTTGGGCAAAGTAATTTCTAATTATTGTTTTAATTTCCTCCTCATTGGAGGTGAGTTCACCCTTTTCATTTTTGATATTGGTAATTTGATTTTCTTATTTCTGTTATTTTAATCAAATTGACCAAATATTCATAAATTTCATTAGCCTTTTTATAAAGTGAACTCTTAGTTTTACTTATTAGTTCAATAGTCTTCTTAATTTCAATTTTATTAATCTCTCCCTTGATTTTCAATATTTCTAATTTGGTATTTACTTGGGGATTTTCAATTTGTTCTTTTTTCAGCTTTTTCAGCTGCATGCCCAGTTCATTGATCTTCTCTTTTTCTATTTTATACGTGTAGGCATTCAAAGATATAAAACTTCCCCAAAGAACTACTTTTGCAGAATCCCAGAAGATTTGGTAGGTGGTCTCATTGCTGTAATTCTCTTGAATGAAGTCTTTGATTGTTTCTATGATTTGTTGTTTAACCCACTCCTTTTTTTTTTAATTTAACTTTTAACATTCATTTTCACAAAACTTTGGGTTACAAATTTTCTCCCCTTTTATCCCCTCCCCCCCAAACCCAAGCTTTCTAATGGCCCCTGTGACCAATCTGCTCTCTCTTCTATCCTCCCTCTCTGCCCTTGTCTCCGTCTTCTCTTTTGTCCTGTAGGGCCAGATAGCTTTCTATACCCCTTTACCTGTATTTCTTATTTCCTAGTGGTAAGAACATTACAGTTGATCCTAACACTTTGAGTTCCTACTTCTTTACCTTCCTCCCTCTCCACCCCTTCCCTTTGGAAGGCAAGCAATTCAATATAGGCCAAATCAGTGTAGTTTTGCAAATGACTTCCATAATAGTTGTGTTGTATAGGGCTAACTATATTTCCCTCCATCCTATCCTGTCCCCCATTACTTCTATTCTCTTTTGATCCTATCCCTCCCCATGAGTGTCGACCTTGAATTGCATTCTCCTCCCCATGCCCTCCCTTCTATCATCCCCCCCCCCTGCTTGTTCCCTTGTCCCCCACTTTCCTGTATTGTGAGATAGGTTTTCCTATCAAAATGAGTGTGCATTTTGTTCTTTCCTTTAGTGGAATGTGATGAGAGTAGACTTCATGTTTTTCTCTTGCCTCCCCTCTTTATCCCTCCACTAATGAGTCTTTTGCTTGCCTCTTTTATGAGAGATAATTTGCCCCATTCAATTTCTCCCTTTCTCCTCCCCATATATTTCTCTCTCACTACTTGATTTCATTTTTTTTAAAGATATGATCCCATCGCCTTCAATTCACTCTGTGCACTCTGTCTCTATGTATGTGTGTGTGTGTGCATGTGTGTGTGTACTCCCACCCAGTACCCAGATACTGAAATGTTTCAAGAGTTACAAATATTGTCTTTCCATGTAGGAATGTAAACAGTCCAACTTTAGTAAGTCCCTTACGACTTCTCTTTGCTGTTCACCTTTTCATGGTTCTCTTCATTCTTGTGTTTGAAAGTCAAATTTTCTTTTCAGCTCTGGTCTTTTCATCAAGAAAATTTGAAAATCCTCTACTTCATTGAAAGACCAATTTTTCCCCTGAAGTATTATACTCAGTTTTGCTGGGTAGGTGATTCTTGGTTTTAGTCCTAGTTCCTTTGACTTCAGGAATATCCTATTCCATGCCCTTCGATCCCTTATTGTAGAGGCTGCTAGATCTTGTGTTATCCTGATTGTATTTCCACAATACTTGAATTGTTTCTTTCTAGCTGCTTGCAATATTTTCTCCTTGACCTGGGAACTCTGGAATTTGGCCACAATGTTCCTAGGAGTTTCTCTTTTTGGATCTCTTTCATGCAGTGTTCTGTGGATTCCTTGAATATTTATTTTGCCCTCTGGTTCTAGAATCTCAGGGCAGTTTTCCTTGATAATTTCATGGAAGATGATGTCTAGGCTCTTCTTTTGATCATGGCTTTCAGGTAGTCCCAAAATTTTTAAATTGTCTCTCCTGAATCTATTTTCCAGGTCAGTTGTTTTTCCAATGAGATATTTCACATTATCTTCCATTTTTCCATTCTTCTCTCTTTGTTCTGTGATATCATGGTTTCTCACAAAGTCCTTAGCCTCCATCTGTGCCATTCTAGTTTTGAAAGAACTATTTTCTTCAGTGAGCTTTTGAATCTCCTTTTCCATTTGGCTAATTCTGCTTTTGAAAGCATTCTTCTCCTCATTGGCTTTTTGAACCTCTTTTGCCAATTAAGTTAGGCTAGTTTTCAAGGAATACCTTCTTCAACATTTTTCAACATTTTTTTGGTTCTCCTTTAGCAGGGAGCTGATCTGCTTTTCATGCTTTTCTTTCATATCTCTCATTTCTCTTCCCAGTTTTTCCTCCACCTCTCTAACTTGATTTTCAAAATTCTTTTTGAGCTCTTCCATGGCCTGAGCCCATTCGGTGGGCTGGGACACAGAAGCCTTGATTTCTGTGTCTTTGCCTGATGGTAAGCATTCTTCTTCCTCATCAGAAAGGAAGGGAGGAAATGTCTGTTCTCTGAAAAAGTAGCCTTCAATAGTCTTATTTCTTTTCCCTTTTCTGGGCATTTTCCCAGCCAGTGACTTGACCTCTGAATATTCTCCTCACACCCACCTCTCCTCCTGGTCCTCCCAGCCAGCGTTTGGGGACTGAGATTCAAATGCTGCTTCCAGCCTTAGGGCTTTTGGCGGGGGCAGGGCTGCTATTCAATGTGAGAATTAAGTTCAGGTGGTCAGGTTAGGGCAGGGCCGCCTCTCAGGCTCAGTTCCCTCAGGGGGTTTATGCACAGACCTTCCACAATGGATCCAAGCTCCCGCCTGCTTGGGGAGCCCCATTCTGCAGCCCCGTCTGAGCTTCTACCTCCCGGGTGGGGGGCCCGAATCATGGAGGCACCCCACTCCCGTCTCGACCTGCCAAAGAGACTCTCTCACCGACCCCTGTCACCTGTGGGCAGAGGAACTTGTGCGGCCGCTGGAGATCCCCGTCCCTGAGGCCTGCTCGGGTCTATTTCTCTTGATGCGTGGCCGCAGCAGGGCTGGGCTGGGCTGGGCTCCATGTCTGCAGCACGACGGACCTTTTGCAAGAGGTTTGCAGGTCCCTCTGTGGGTGGAGGGACCCGCGTGGCCGCTGGAGGTCCCGTCCCTGAAGCCTGCTCGGATCTTTTCCTCTCGGTGCCCCGGCTGCTGCAGGGCTGCCCTCAGCTCCCTGTCTCGGCATCCAGTCCGCAGCGCGAAGGACGCCCCGCGAGAGGTTTGCAGGTCCCTCCAGAACAGAAATCTCCCTCGCTCCAATATTCCGTGGCCTCTGGGTGCAGAATTCGCCGTGAGTTGCTCCCCTGTAGCCATTCTGTGGGTTGTGGGTTCAGAGCTATGTGCATGTGTGTCTTTCTACTCCACCATCTTGGCTCCGCCTCCCTAACCCACTCTTTCTTTAGGATTAGATTATTTAGTTTCAAATTCATTTTTGGTTTATTATTCCATGGCCTTTTATTATATAATTTTTCTTGCATTATGATCTGAGAAGGATGCAATGACTATCACTGTCTTTCTGCACTAGATTGTGAGTTTTTTATGCCTTTGGACATGGTCAATTTTTGTATGTGTGCCATGTACTGCTGAGAAAAAGGTATATTCCTTTTTATCCCCATTCAATTTTCACCAGAGTTCTATCATATCTACCTTATCTAGAGTTTTATTTATCTGCTTAACTTCTTTCTTGTTCATTTTGAGGTTAGATTTATGAAGTTCAGAGAGGGGGAGTTTGAGGTCCCCCACTGGTATGGTTTTGCTGTCTATTTCTTCATGAAGCTCCCCCATATTCTCCTCTAAGAAACTGAATGTGAGACCACTTGTAGCACACTGCTTCATTGTCTATGATGCCTTTTATCAGGATTTAGTTTTCTTCTTTATCTCTTGTGATTAGATCTATTTCTGCTTTTGCTTTTTCTGAGATTAGGATTGCTACCCCTGCTTTTCTTATATCAGCTGAAGCATAATATATTCTGCTCCAATCTTTCACCTTTACACTACATGTATCTCCCTGTTTTAAATGTGTTACTTATAAACAACATATTGTTGGATTATGGCTTTTAATCCATTCTGCTGTCTCCATTTTATGGGAGAGTGCATTCCATTTACGTTGAGTTATGATTACAATCTGTGTTTTTTCCTCCATCTTCTTTTCTGTTGTTTATGCTTTTACTTCTCCCATCTCCCTTCCCCTCTTCAATAGAGTTTTCATTTTTTACCACCACCTCCAGCAGTCTTCCCTTCCTGCTTTCAGCCCCCCTACCTTTTATCCCCTTTACCCTTACTACTTCTTCCTTCCTTTTTAACTTCCCCTCCCATTTCTTTCCCTTTCCCCTTCTACTGCTTATAGAACTAGTTAGATTTATATACTTAATTAAGTTTATTGTTCCCTCCTTGAACAAAATCAGATGACAGTACCTCTAAAACAATGCTCATCTCTCTCTCCTCTTTCCCTCTACTTCTTTCTGTGGTGTAATTTATCATTTTCTGCTTCCTCCTTCACACATTTCCTGTTACAATCCCTTCAAATGCTTAAATCACGTTTTTATAATCACATAATTTAATTTATACCTGTTCCCTCTATCTATGTATATCCCTTTTATTTTTCATAATAGATATACAATTCTCAAGAATAACAAGTATAATCTTCCCTTATTGAAAAGTAAACAGTTTGCCCAAATTGAGTAACAAATTTTTCATTTTTCCTGTTTACCTTTTTATTCCTCATCTGAGACCTTGTGTTTAAAAAGTGAATTTTCTACTGAGTTCTGGCCTTTTTGTCAGGAAGTTCTGGAAATCCCTTATGTGGTTGAATGTGCATCTCCTTGCCCAAAATGTTATGCTTATCTTTGCTGGGTAATTGATCATTGGTTGTAATCCCAGCTCCATTGTCTTACTGAATATCATGTTGCAATTCCTTCGATCTTTTAATGTCGAAGTTGCAAGGGTCTGTGTGATCCTGACTGTAGCTCCTCAATATTTAAATGGTTTCTTTCTAGCTACCTGTAATATTTTCTCCTTCACTTGATAGTTCTGGAATTTGCCAACAACAGTTCTTGGTGTTTTTAGTTTGGGATCCCTTTTGGGAGGTGAACAGTGGATTCTTTAGACCACTATTTTGCCCTCTGGATCTAGCACTTCTGGGAAGGTTTCCTTGATGATTTCTTGGAAGGTGTTGTCCAGACTTTTTTTTGTCATGGCTTTCTGGTAGGCTAGTAATTCTTAAATTTCCTCTCCTGAATCTATTTTCCAGGTCAGTTCTTTTTCCAATTAGATATTTTCTTCTATCTTTTCATTCTTTAGATTTTGTTTGAGTGATTATTGATGTCTCATAGAGTCATTAGTTTCTACTTCCCAATTCTAATTTTTATCAAATTGTTTCTACAGTTAATTTTTGCATCTCCTTTTGCATCTGTCCAATTATTCCTCTTAAGGAATTATTTTCTCCAGTTAGTTTTTGTACTTCCTTTTCCATTTGTTCTATTTTCCCAGTTAGATTTTGAACTTCTTTTTCCATTCGTTCAATTTTCCTTTTTAAAGAGCTGTCCTCTTCTAATAATTATTTTTCATACTTATAAAATCATTGGCCAGTTTTTCTTCCATTTTCTTGTTCAGCTTTTCCAGGAGAGCTGTTTATGCCCACAAGCGGTTCACAGTCCCTTCTGAAGTTTCAGATGACAATATAGTCTCAGTACTGACCTCTTTAGTGCTCGTATTTTGCTCATTGTCTCCATAGAAAGCTTCTATGGTCTTGTGCTGCTTGCTTTGCTTCTTCTTGCTCATGATGGTGAGGCTTTGTGTGTAGTGGCCTCTGGTTCTTTCATTTGGAAGCTGGAGAATCTGATGTTGAACTGACTGGTGTGAAAAGGCTAAGGGCAGGTGCCTTTTTTTCTTTTCATTTTGTGTTTCCCTGTATCAACCCTGGGGTACCTTGCTAAGTGTGGGGGAGGTGTGGCCTAGTCAAGGGAGACCTCCTCAGCTAAGCTAGACCAAAAGAAAGCTCAGTACTTGGTGATCTTGGCTGCTCTATTATCCTCCTGTTTCCCCTGGAGTGCTGAGGCATTCCTGAGTCCTAGTGAAATTTTCCACCCCACATCCTCTGAGGATCCTGCCACAGCAAAAGGAATCCCCCTTAGCTATTTTCCTAACCTCCAGTGCTATGAGACTGTTTGACCCTTCTGTTGATCCCACTTATCCAGGAATTTTCTGGGGAAATATTTTATGGTTCTTTCAAGGTCATCAAGGGGGAAGGAGAGAGCATTTACTGATCACTCCACCATTTTGTCTCCTGGAAGCTCAAGTAGGTGACTTACAGACGTTTATTCTGTGGGCTGATAGTCTCAGAACCTGCTGGAACCGATACCTGGGGCTCAGCGCTGCTGCTTGGCACCACTGATTTCCCACCCTAGGCTGCCCCTCTGCTGTTCCACCATGCTGCTGCTGCCTGAGGGCACCCTGGGGGTTTCCTGCTTGGCAGTGCTGGATGGGCTGCCCTGTGTGCTGTGGGCTCTACCCCGTGGAACAGATCCTTCCCGTCACACTTCTGGTCTGTCCTGGTCTGTGAATCTGCCACAGGGTGTCTCCTATTGGATTCTGCACCTCCAAAATTTGGTCACATTCTCTTTTGAGAGGTATCTGAGGGCATTTGTCTAAGAGGTTAGGTGAGTAGTTGCTCTCATTCTGTCATCTTGATTCTGTCCTGCTAAAAGCTTACTCTTATCTGTTTTATGTAAGATAATTTACCCTATTCTACCTTTCCCTTTCTTCCAGTATATTCCTCTCACCCCTTAATTTTATTTTTTAGAATCATCCCCTCATATTCAATTCACACTTATGCTCTCTGTGTACACACACATGCACGCATGCACACACACACACACACACACACTTAACTACCCTAATAAAGAAATATATTTTAGGTTATAAATTTCATCTTCCTATGTAGGAATGTAAACACTTGAAACGTATTAAGTCCTTTATGATTTCCTATTACTTTTTATGTTTTTATGCTTTTCTTGATTCTTGTATTTGAAAGTCAAATTTTTTATTCAACTGTAGTCTTTTCATCAAGAATACTAGAAAGTCTTCTATCTCATTTGATATACATTTTTTTCTCCTGGAAGATTATACTTAGTTTTGCTGGATAGGTGATTCTTGGTTGTAATCTTACCTACTTTGCCCTCTGAAATATCACATTCCGGGGGCAGAGCCAAGATCACAGAGTAGAAATATATACATATACTAGCTCTTACCACACAGCCCACCAAATTCCTGTATAGAAACACTCTCAACAAATTCTAGAGCAACAGAAGTGGAGAACAACAGAGTGGAGGAGATTTCCAGCCCAGGGTGATCTGAAGGGCTGACAGGAAAAGTTTGTCACACAGGACACAGAGTGGAGCCCAGCCCAGCTTTGGCTGTATGGTACAGCTCTGGGAGGAGGACACAAGCAGGCCTTGGAGGTGGAATCCCCAGTCGCAGTAGAAGTAGTTTGCAGATCCCTCAATCCACAGGCGCCAAAGGTCAGTGACAGGGTTTTTTCAGCTGGCCAAGAAGGGAGAAGGGCCTTCCCATAACTATGGCCTCAGGCAGCAGCCACAGAGACCCTACCAGGCAGGTGCCAATAGTTCCCACAGCAGCCCTTACAGCAGCCTGCATCTATTGTTGGATCATAAAACCCCTGGGGGGGCCTGAGCAGCTGATTCTTACCTCAGCCCTGCAGAGGCCCTGCAGCAGGTGATCTTTATCTCACACTGAATGGCAACCCTGCCCCTGCAGTTTATCTCAGCCCCCGGTGCTGACTTGGTAGAATTGGAGGCGAGGTGGTTGTGAAGAGAAAACTCTACTAAGATTCTGGGTACAAAAATCTCTTCTTTCTCCCAGACCGGTGTACACGCTTGATTGTGCCAACTTGGAGGAACTGAAATATCACATTCCAAGCCTCTGATATTTTAATGTAGAGCTGCTAAATCTTGTGATATCCTGACTGTGGATCCATGATATCCAGATTGTTTCTTTCTGGCTGCTTGCAATATTTTCTCTATGATCTGGGAGCTCAAGAACTTGGCTATAATATTCCTGACAGTTTTCCTTTTGGACTCTCTTTCAGGAGGTGATCAATGAATTCTTTCATTTTTTTCTCCAGAAAAGAAACAACAGCAAAACATAAAGTTAGCATTCTTTTAATTGTTTTCTGATTTCAAAATCTTTTTTGGTTTGTTCCTCAAAGAGTTAATGCACTTTGGTTCTATTTGAAGGCTATTTGTAAATAATATTTGTAAACAAATAAAATTGTTTCATTTTTTTCATGTTTCTTTTAAATTAATCAAGGATTTTATTATATAAAGACATTCAATATTTAAACTTTGAATAAAGGATAAAACTGTTTAACTTAATCACTTTACTCCTTGACTTCTCCTTTTAGTGATTTTTGTTCATAAAGTATGAAATACCAGTATAGATAAATAATCAAAGGATGACTTGTTAAAGCTAGTGTTTTCAGGGAAAGTTACGACATTTTCAGAGGGAAATAGACATGAGCTACAAATTGGAAACAATCTCATCAGAAGGGCAAAAAATCTTCCTGAGTCAAATTGGAAATATTGGAAAAATTAGGTATTGTTAATTGAGACACTTTAAAAATGTTAGGGATTTTAGAGCAATATTTTGGCGGTGGTAACAAAGCCAGCCTTAGTATCATTTGAGATAAAATCTATTTGATTTTTAGTAAGCAGGATCTCATTTTGTATAGTTCATCTTCTGTTATACTACATTGTCATAAGGCAGTTTTAGAGGTTTTAATCTCAGAAGCATGTACATGAGTAACAGTATAGAAATTTTATTCAAAATGGCAGATGTTACTTAAAAGTTTAATAAGAGGACATGCTCTCAGTTTGCCACCTTAATAAAAAAAAAGTGAGTGCATGCATGCATGTGCTTGTGTGCGTGTATTTTAGCATAAGAAAAAAAAACCTGACTGGCAAAACTTGTTAATATTTTGAAAAGCTCGCCTCACCTTTGGGGGTTATTCTCCCTTTAGTCTCCTTCAAATTTTCCCATTTAAATGTAATAGTGATGCAAGAAGAGTGAGGTGAATTATTAGTCAATCTACAAGCTTTTATTCATTGCCAACTCTATACTAAGCACTGTGTTTAACCATGTAGAAATGAGGACAAGCATGAATGTGGTTTTCTTAGTTCATTCTATGAAGAACAAAGCATATAATTGACAAAATTTGTAGAAAATAAGAAGTATATTTTCAGGAGATACTCAGAGTAAATTCTGTATCAAAGTCCTGAGTACACTCTCACTGTTGACAACATGTTTCCAATTTACAGTCTAATTTTAGTACTATTTTCTCCCCAATAACATGCAAAGATAGTTTTCAACATTCATTTGTGTAAGACTTTGAGTTCTAAATATTTCTCCCTCTTTCCTTTCCCTTTCTGTTCCCCAATACAGCAGAAAATCTGAAATAGGTTATACATATACTACCATATTAAACATATTTCTACATTGGTCACATAAAAGGAGAATCAGAGTAAAAAAGAAAAACCCAGAGAAAAGAAAAAAAACAAAAGTGAAGATAATATGCTTTACTCTGCATTCAGAATCCAATTCTTTCTCTGGATGTGGTTAAAATTTTCCATCATTGATCTTTTCTAATTGTCTTGGATCATTGTATTGCTGAGAAGAGTTAAGTCTATCATAGCTGATCATCACAAAATATTGCTGTAATTATGTACAAGGATCTCCTCTTTCTGCTCACGTCACTTAGCATCAGTTAATGCAAGCCTTTCAGGTTTTGTTTCTTTCTGAAATCCACCTACTCATCATTTCTTATAGAAGAGTGATTTTCTGTTACATTCATATGTCACAACTTGTTCAGCTATTCCTAAATTGATGGGCATCCCCTCAATTTACAATCCTTTGCCAACAAAAATCAGCTACTATAAGTAATTTTGCACATGTGTGTCCTTTTCCCTCCTTTCTGATCTCTTTGGGATACAGACTTAGTAGTGGTATTGGTAGATCAAAGGGTATGCACAGTTTAACAGCCCTTTGGGCATAATTCCAATTTGTTCTTCTGAATGTCTGGATCAGTTCACAACTCCACCAACAATTGCATAGGTGTTCTAGTTTTTCTTCCTCTTCTCCAACATTTATCATTTTTCCTTTTCTGTCATATTAGACAATCTGATAGGTGTAAGGTAGTACCTCAGAGTTGTTTTAATTTTCATTTCTCCAATCAATACTGATTTAGAGAACTCCTTCATAAAAGTATAGATAACTTTAATTTCTTCATCTGGAAAGTTGGTGTTCATATCCTTTGACCATTTATCAATTAGGGAATTCTTGTATTTTTATAAATTTGGTTCAGTTCTCTATATATTTTAGAAATGAGAAGTTAGTCTGAGACACTGGGTTGAAAAATGGTTTCCCAGCTTTCTACTTCCCTTCTAATCTTTGTTGCATTAGCTTTGTGCAAATACTTTTTAAACTTAGTGTAATTAAATTATTCCTTGTGCATTCCATAATGTTCTCATTTTTTTGGTGATCCTAAATGCTTGCCTTCTCCATAGATCTGACAGGTATTTTTCTCTCCTAATTTGCTAATTGTATAGTACTTTTTATTGAAATTATGTACCCTTTTCAACCTTATCTTCATATAGATACATACATTCCTTGGGGTGTAGGGTGTGTTCATGGAGGACTGGTACCTATGGTATGATGGCTGCCACGCCCTTTTCAGGGCTCTTTCCACCTTTGGTGTCCACCTGTTCTGCCTAACTCTCATCTGTGACTCCAAGAAGTTGCAACATGCGTAGTGGCCACACTCCAGTAAACCATTTAGGCAGACAGGCCAAACCAGGTTCGGGGTAACCAAGGGTTCTCAAATCCATTGGCCAGTTATAGGGGTGTCTACCCCAAGCATGTGAAGACTTCATTTTCTGGAACAGGAGGATAAGAACAATTTGTTCCAATGGCCATGAAGGCAGATGAAGCAGGGGATGTGGTGGGCTTAGAGCTTGGTTAGACACTGAAGACATCAAGGTCATTCACTGCATCCTGAACCATCACCAGCCGTCTTGACTCTGTCCTGCTACTGGACTTTAATGACTCAGGAGAAGAGAGTGAGGCTGATGACTTCATGCAACTCTGCCTCACTTAAATTCACTGTATGCACGAATCAAAAGACATCACTCATATCATTTCACTATTATGCCTCAAAGTCCTGTGGTGAGAGGCAAGTGATGAAGCAGCAGGTGCGGATACACTGGAAGCTGTAGTCACGACCCTGAACACAGGTGTCCCTGATCATAGGGTCTTTTCTCACTGAAAGCAGCAGTGGGACTCAGAAGCCCCCTGAGTGTCTAAGCAGCCTTTTAAGGATCGTGCTGCTCACCTCCTGGTGTGCGAAAGGGGTCTAGAAAAGGTGCCCTAAACATTACCTGTTTACCCAACCCTGGCCTGATTACCACGGCAGGTGGGGAATCCCACTATGCAGTCAAAACACAAAAACATGTACAAAGACAATACAATTGCCACTCACAGGAAAACGCCATGTCACCATCATCAGTGCCTATGCTCCCACCATGACAAACCCTGATGAGGTCAAAGAAAAATTTTGTGATAACCTAGAGATCCTTATCATCAATGTGCCAAAAGAGGACAAGCTTATAATTCTGGGTGATTTTAATGCTAGAGTTAGTTCAGACTAGTAGACTTGGCAGGGAGTCCTAGGGAGGAATGGAATTGAAAACAGCAACAGCAATGGTCATTTACTACTGAAGACTTCTGCATTGCATGACCTTCTCATCACCAGCACTGTTTTCCATTTACCTAAATGCAATAAAACTTTGTGAATGCACCCTTGCAGCAAACACTGGCATCTAATAGATTATGTGATTCTAAGGAGAAGAGACAGACAAGATGTGAGAGTGACAAAGACAATGTGTGGTGCAGAGTGCTGGACTGATCACAGAATTATTCTTTCCAAGCTAAATATTCTCATTCATCAAAAGCATCACCCCCAAGGCAAAATGACTATCAAAAGAGTTAATGTCAGTAAATTAGAGCTCTTCTCTGAGCATGAACAGTTTGTTGCTGACTTGGAAGGAAAGTTGAGCCAACATACAGTTGGCAACAGTAGAGCAAAAAAGGAGTGAGCAGCTCTCAGAGATTTGGTGTACAACACTGCATTTGCTCATTTGAGTCAGAACACTCGCAAATACCAAGACTGGTTTCATGAAAATGATAGGGAAATTCAGAAGCTGCTAAATGAAAAATGAGAACTCCACAGGATTTACGAGCAGGATAGTTCATCTACCTCTAAGAAGGTAGCATTTAATTTCATCAAAACCTAACTACAAGCAAATCTTAGAGAGATGCAGGATTCCTGGCTCAGTAAGAAAGCAGATGAAATTCAGTTTTATGCTGATAGTAACAATCTGAAGTGCTTTTATGATTCCTTGAAAGCTATTTATGGATCTAAAGCTTATGGTGCATCACAACTACTAAGTGCTGATGGAGTCACATTGATTAGTAATAAGGACATGATCCTAGAGAAATGTGCTGAACACTTCCATAGTGTTGTCAACAGACCATCATCAATCAATGCTTAGGCCATTGCCCATTACCACAGGTTGAAGTCAATCGCTCCTTAGCTGAACTTCCAACTGAAGAAGAGGTTTTGAGGGCCATTAGACTCTTTTCATGTGGCAAAGCACCTGGTGCTGATTCTATTCCAGCAGAGATTTACAAGGTAGGGGGTCAATTGCTCATACAAAAGCTGACTGAAATTTTCTAGGTTATATGACAAGAGGAAGTTATTCCCTAGGAATTCAGGATGACTCCACTGTCCATCTCTATAAGGGTAAAGGGAAAAGATTGTCTTGTGATGGGGGTACAGGGGGATGGCAGGGGGGTGGGTCTCTGTCTTAGTCATTGCTTGCAAGATTCTTGCTAGAGTTTTCCCTAATAGACTGATCCTTCACCTGGAAGATGGGCATATACCTGAGAGCCAGTGTGGCTTCAGAAATGGTCAAGGAACAGTCTATGTGGTGTTTGCTGCACAACAACTCCAGGAGAAATGCCAGAAGCAGAACACAGGTCTGTACACAGCGTTTGTGGATCTGACCAAGGCCTTTGACACTGTTAGTTGTGAGGGCTTATGGAAAATTATGTCAAAATTTTGGTTGCCTGGAGAAATTCATCAATATTGTACATCAATTTCATAATGGTGTGTTTCCCCAGGTTCTGGATAATGGACAAAGCTCTCTTGCCTTCCCAGTCACCAATGGAGTGAAACAGGACTGTGTGCTTGCTCCCATGCTTTTTAGCATGATGTTTTCAGCCATGTTGACAAATGTTTTCAATGAGAATGAACACAGCATCTAGGCCAACTGCCATACTGATGGTAAGTTCTTCAATTTGAAAAAGTTACAAACCAAGACCAAAGTAGAGGGAGTGTTGGTGCATGATTTTCTGTTTGCAGATGATTGTGCGCTCAATACAACTTCTGAAGCTGAGATGCAACAAAGTATGGATCAGTTCTCTGTTGCTTGTGCTAATTTTGGCCTAATAATTAACCCCCCCAAAAATACATGTGCTCCATCAGCCACCACCACACCATTCATACATGTTACCATTGGTTACAACAAATGGAGAAGTTTTAATGATGCAGATAAGTTCACTAACCTTGGGTAGTGTACTTCCCAGGGATGTGCACATTGACAATGAGGTTTATGCATGCATTGCCAGAGCTAGATCAGTGTTTGGAAGGCTCTGAAGAAAAGTTTAGGAGAGAAGAGGTATTAGACTGACTACCAAACTGAAAGTCTATAGAGCCATTGTGTTGACCTTATTGTTATATGCTTGTGAAATTTGGACAGTCTCCCAGGGCCATGCCAGGAATCTGAATCACTTCCATTTGAACTGTCTTAGGAAGATTCTGAGGATCACCTAGCATGATAAGGTACTAGACACTGAAGTCCTTGCTGAAGCTGAACTGCCAAGTATTCAAATTATGCTTCAGAGAGCATAACTCCAATGGGCTAGCCACATTGTCTGAATGCAACATGTATGCTTGCCAAAAAGACCAAAAGATTTTATGGAAAACTTGCATGGGGCAAGTGATCACATGGTGGTCAGAAAAAACGATACAAGGACGCTCTCAAGGTCTTTCTCAAGAAATTTAGATTTGACTTTGCAACATGTGAGACACTGACACAGGACCACTCAGTATGGTGTGTCCACATAGGAAAAGGTGCTGTGCTCTGAGCAAAGCAGAATTGAGACAGCACAAAGTCAATGCAGGATACCCAAATTTGGGATATCCACCCTAAATATTCAAATGGACTATCTGTGCTCAACCTGTGGTAGAGCATTATGAGCTTGTATTTGTCTGATCAGCCACAGTCAGACACACTGAAATTTCACTTTACATCAGTGATGTCATTTTGGTCCTCCTTGAAGAGAAGGACAACAACCAACCAACCAACCAACAAACTAACCAACCAAACACATAGGGTTTGAGATATTAGTCTATGCCTAGTTTCTACCATACTATTTTCCAGTTTTCCCAGCAGTTTTTGTCAAATAACTAGTCCTTATCTCATCAGCTGGAGTGTTTGGGTTTATCAAACAGTAGATTCCTATAGTCACTGACTACTGTGTCTTGTGTACCTAATTTCTTTCACTGATTCACAACTCTAATTCTTGGCCACTTCTTATATTATCTCTTTTGGATCAGTTTTCCATGTCAGTTGTCTTTCCATGAAGTATTTTACACTTTCTTTTATTATTTTTTATTCTTTTGATTTTGTTTGACTGATTCTTGATGTCTCATAGAGTCATTATCTTCTGCCTGTCCAATTTTAATTTTTAAGGAAATATTTTCTTCAGTTAGCTTTTGTGCCTCCTTTTCCATTTGGCCAATTCTACTTTTGAAGAAGTTGTTTTCCTCAGTGGATTTTTTTCTCCCATTTGATCATTTCTATTTTTAAGAAGTTGGTTTCTGCATTCAATTTTTGTATTTCATTCCCCATGTTGTTGACTCTTTCCCCATAATTGTCCTGTGTAACTTTCATTTCCCCCCAACTTTTCTTCTTCCTCTCTTACTTGCCTTTTAGTTGCCTTTTGAGCTTTTCCAAGAGGACTTTTTGGGTTTGAGATCAATTCATATTCCTCTTTGAAGCTTCACATATAGGCAGTGTGACATTATTGTTCACAATTAAGTTTGTGTTTTGATCTCCGTTGCAATAGTAGCTTTTTATGGTAAGGTGTCTTCTGTTTCTTACTCATTTTTAACCTATTTCGTGACTATTGAAGTTTTGCTCTGCTCCTGGGGCAAAGGAGACACTGTGTATAACTTCTTATGCGGGTGGTCAGGGGCCTGGTCACTGACTTTCTGCTACAAAATCTCAAGTGCTTGCAGTGTGCCTATTGCATTAGGGTAGCCTGGACTAGTCACACCTTTCATACTGGGGTTCTGGTGCTCATGATTTGACTTCTGTGGTAGGGCTAGAGACCTCACTGCTGACAGCTGAACCAGGACCAAGTTTCTTGTTTGTGAATTTTTGTTGTGGTTAAGAGTCTCCTAAAGGCTCATGTGGATACCTTCTGCACTGGTCTGTGCTCCCCTTTTACCCAAGTGAGAAAGGCCTTTACTGAAGTCCTTCTAAGTTATTTTAAACTGGAAAATTATTGCCCTCCATGTTTTCATTGTGGGTTCTGCCACTCCAGAATAAGTTTAGAGTCTTGATTTAATATTGTTTCTGAGGGAAAATGGGGAGAACTCAGGCAACTTCTTGCCTTCTCTCTTCCATATTGGTTCTACCCCTCCCATTTTAGATTCTGTTTTTTTCTACATAAAAGAAGAAAAGTGGCCATTATTAATCCAAACTTAAACAACACTTAATGGTAAGTTAGGTAGAGAGAGAGAAGACATTCATACAGTAAACAAGGAATGATCAAGAAATCATATATTAAAATGTGCAGTGGTTTGTTATGTATAAGTAAATAATGAAACAATACTTATTCATAAGTGTATATTTTATGCCTATGTATATAATAAAATTACATGCATGCATACATGTGATGTACAAACATATATACATGTGTGATGTAAATATGCACATAAACACATATAAATATGTGTGCTTAGCATAGTGTCTGGCACTTATTAGACACTGAATAACTATTGATTGATTACATATATATTATATATATACATATGTGTGTATATGCATACGCATATATTTTTGTGTGTGTACATATACATGCACACACATGTAGTTTTTGTCCTTCATTCTCAAAGATGATCAAAATGCTACATTCAAGGTTCAATGTGTCTGACTGTGCCTGATCAGACCAATATAAGCTTGGAATGCTCTACCACAGGTCAGGCACAAATAGATCTGTATGAATATTTGGGGTGGACACTGTAAATTTGCTCATCTTGTGTTTCCTTTGAGCTGTTTCAATTCTTCTTTGCTCATAGAGCATAGCATCTTCTCTGATGTGAACCTGTCATGCTGAGTGGTCCTGTCATGCTGAGTGGTCCTGTGCCAGTGTCTCTCATGTCACATAATCAATTACAAAGTTCTTAAGAAAAACCTTGAGAGTGTCCTTATCTCACTTCTGTCCACCATGTGAATGGTTGTCCCATGTAAATTCTCCATAAAATAGTCTTTTTGGCAAGCATATATTTTGCATTCACCCAATGTGGCCAACTCATTGGAGTTGCACTCTCTGAAACAGAGTCTGAATCCTTGGTAGTTTAATTTAAGAAAGAAGCTCAGTGTCTGGTAACCTGTCATGCCAGGGGATCTTCAGAATATCCCTAAGACAATTCAAATGGAAGTGATTCAGTTTCCTAGGATGGCGCTGGTATGCTGTTCAGGTTTCACAGACATACAACAATGAGGTTAGCACAATGGCTCTGTAGACCTTCACTTTGTTAGTCATTCTAATACCTCTTCTCTCTTATACTTTCTTTCAGAGCCTCCCAAACAGTGAACTAACTCTGGCAATGTTTGTTGTCAACCCCATTATCAATGTGTACATCCCTGGAAAGTACACTACCAAGGTAAGTGAATTTATTCACAGTATTCAAAATTCTCCATTAGCTGCAATCAATGATTTCACATATGGATGGTGCGGCATTGGCTGATGGAGCACCTATGTCTTCTTGGTGCTAATTTTTAGGCCAAAATTAACACAAGCAGCAGAGAACTGACTCATATATTGTTGAATCTCAGATTCAGAGGCGGCATAGAGTCCACAATCATCTACAAACAGAAAATCCTGCACCAACACTCCCTCCGCTTTGTTCTTGGCTTGTAGCCTTTCCAAGTTGAAGAATTTACCATCAGTGAAGTAGTTAACCTTGATGTCATGTTCATCCTCATTAAAAGCCTTTGACAATATGGTAGACATCATGCTAAAAAGCCTGTGAGCAACTACACAGCCTTGTTTCATTCCACTGGTAACTGGGAAGGCATTGTGCATTATCTAGAAACCAGGCAAGCATGCAGTCAGGAAATTGATTTTACAATACTGATGAACTCCAGGCAGCCAAATTTTGACACTATTTTCCAAAAGCCCTCATGACTAACAGTATCAAAAGCCTTGGTCTAATCTACCAATATTGTGTGCAGACCTCGGTTCTGCTCCCGGAATTTCTCCTGAAGTTGTTGTGCAGCAAATACCATATTAACTGTTCTTTGACCCTTTCCTGAAGCCATGCTGACTCTTAACTGGATTACCATTTTCCAGGTGAAGGATCAGCCTACCAAGGCAGACTCTGACAAGAATCTTGCCAACAATGACTAAGAGAGAGACCCTCCGTGATTGTTGCAGGACAATCTGTTTCTTTTACCTTTATAGAGATGAACAATACAGGCATCCTTGAACTTCTGGGGATAGCCTCCTTTTGCCATATAAACCGGAAAATTTTACTCAGTTTTTGTTGAGCAATGGACCCTCTGCCTTGTAAATATCAACTGGAATAGAATCAATACCAAGTATTTTTCCATATGAAAGGAGCCTAAGGCATTCAAAACCTCTTCTTCATTTGGAACTTTGGCTAGGGAGGGATTGACTTGAATCTGAGGTCAACGGTTATTGGCCTCAGCACTGATTGATGATGATCAGCTGAGAACTCTATAGAAGTGTTCAACCCATCTCTCTAGGATACATCCTTTTCACTAATTGATATGTTTCTGTCAACAGTGAGTAGCTGACAAGCACCACAGGCCTCTGGCACGTAAATAGCCTTCAGGACATCATAAAAGCAGTTTGGGTTTTTGCTAAAGCTGAATTTCATCTGTCTTTCCACTGAGCAAAGAATTATGCATCTCTCTTTGCTTTGCTTGTACATTTACTTTTGATGGAATTAAATGCTGCCTTCTTAGAGATGGAAGAACTCTCTTTTTGATAAACTCTGTGGAGTTCTCATTTTTCATTTAAAAGCTTCTGAATTTCCCCATCCTTTCCATCAAGCCAGTCTTGGTGCTTGTGAGTGTTTTGACCCAGATGAGCAAATGCAGTGCTACACTCCAAATCTCTGAAAGTTGCCCACTCCTCACCTGCTCCACTGTGGGCAACTGTATGTTGGCTCAAATTTACCTTCAAGTAAACAACAAATTGTTCCTGTTCACAGAAGAGTTCTAATTTGTTGACATTGATTCTACTGGTAATCATTTTGTCTTGGGAATGCCACTTTTGTTGAATGTGAATATTTAGCATGGAGAAGATGTCTATGATTAGTCCAGCACTCTGAACCACACATTGCCTTAATCACTCTCACATCCTCTCTGTCTCTTCTCTTTACAATCACATAGTCCATTAAGTGCCATTGTTTGCTGCGAGGGTGCATCCCTGAAATTTTATTGTATTTAGGTAAATGGAAGACAGTGTTGGTGATGAGGTCGTGAGATGCACAAATTTTCAGTAGTAAATGACCATTGCTATTGTTGTTTCCAACTCCCTTACTCCCTAGGACTCCCACCAAGTCTGGAACTCTGAGAATACTGTAACATTAAAGTCACACAGAATTATAAGCTTGTCCTCTTTTGACACATTGATGATAAGGTTCTCTAGGTCTTCATAAATTTTTTCTTTGACCACAGTAGACTTTATCATGGTGGGAGCCCAGGTACTCATGATGATGGTGTGATGTTTTCATGCAAGTGGCAATCACATTGTCATGAGCCTTTTATTTACTCCTATTTGCAGGTATATAAGTTTGTTGAGTAGATTACTTTTGATTGCAAAACCTATGTCAGCTTCACGATGCTGTCCTTCCCTCTGGCCACTCCAGAAAAACTGTGTATCCAGCTCCAACTTGAATAAGCTGGCCTTCATTTGAAAGCCTTATTTCACTCAGGGTTACTATTTGAATGTGATAACTGCTGAGTTCTCTTGCAACAGGAGCTGCTTATTTTCAAGTCTCCTGGATTTTGTGTTTTCTATAAGTATGAGCACATTCCATGTGCATATGGTGAGTAGAATTGTCTTTGCAGACATTTTTGCATGTCTTTTAACCACAGAGTGGAATTCCCCACTTGAAGGGGTAATCTGGCCAGGGTTGGATAAGCAGACAATTTAAGGGCACCTTTTCTAGCCCCTTTCTCACACCAGGAGGTGAACAATGCAAACCTGCTCAGACACCAAGGAAGGTGCCAAATCCCACTGCTGCTTCCAGAGAGAAACTATGGCCCTACAGTCTGGGTTGTTGTGTGCAGGATTGTGACTCCAGCTCCCTCTTCAGTATATCTGCACCTGCCATTTCATTACATAAATGTAGCCACAGGACTTTGAAATAGGTATAATGGTAAAATGGAATGAATGATGTCTTTTGATTTGTGCCTAAATCATATTGAAGTGAGATAGAGTTGTATGAAGTCATTGGCCTCACTTTCTCCTCCAGAGGAATCATAATCCATTGAAAGGACCAAATCAAGATCACTGGTGATGACTCAAGATTCTGTGGATGACCTTGGCGTCTTTACCCAACCTCTAAGTGCTCCATAGCCACTGTTTCAGCTGCCTTTATTGCCATTGGAACAAATTGTTCTCATCTGCTCATTCCACCAGGGGGAGTCTTCATATGCTCGGGGTAGACACCTCCATAATTCACCAATGACTTTAAGATCCCTTGGTTGTCCTCAACCTGCCAAAATGGTTTACCAGGGTATGGCCAGTGTGCATGTTATAGCTTCTTGGAGTCATAGGCGAGAGTTGAGTGGAACAGTCCTGAAAAGGGCTTGGCAGCCATCAAATCAGAAGTATTAGTTTTCCCTGAATATATCTCATACCTCACACACACATATGTATATAGGTATACACATATATAATAATGCACACATACATATGTTTGTATGTATATGTATACACACATATAATGTATGCAAACATGTCTTTATATATATACATACACATATATATGTGTACATATATACACATATATATATATTTTTCATAATTGCTTCCTTATTGTCTACTATAGACATTTACCCATCTATCAGTCCTTCAGTCTATCATTCTATCTTGCTATCTCTCTATCATTTTATTGACATAAGGCAATTTCAGTGAAACAGTCATCATTACCAATGAAGATTCTCTTGGAAAGCTGTGGAATACTGAGAGGTTAAGTGACTTTCCCGGGGTGATACAGACAGTTTGTGTCAGCAAGATTTCACGTCTTCCTCAATGAATTTGAACTGAAGGGGCTTTGAGAGGTCGTTTTGCTCGATATTCATATTTTACAGATTAAGAAATGGATCAGAGAGGTTGTAGCTTGTCCTAATTGACACACATAGGAAAAGGCAACTTTGGAACAGTGTATTACAAGGCAGTGAGTGGGTGAATATGAATATATCAGCATAGTTCTCAATTTCAAAGTTTAAAAGACCATTCTTACAGAAGGTAGGAGAAAAACATTTATTAAGAAGCCAGAAATCCAAATTCCAGAACCAGAAACCAAAATCTGTCATGATCATCAAGAAGTTAATAAACATGATCACCGCAGAAGACAAAGCCATTCCCAATTCTCCCTGCCTCTGTCTGCGTCTTTTCACAAATAAACACTCAAGAGCCTGAGCTTTGCTATGCCTGCCTGCCTGGGTCCTCTCTCCTCTACCCTGACCTCACTCACTCACTTTCTTCTGATTTGGCTCAACCTTTTATGTTCCACGTGTTCAGCAAACTCCTCCCAATACACGTGTCTTAGGCCTGCAGGTGATTCAAGCAGTTCACGTGGACCTAATAATGAATGAGAAAGATCTTCCCATTTAAATTGCCATTACATTTGGCCTCAAGATCTTTTATATTCATTACATAGGTTGGTGAGACAACGAGTATCAACAGAATTATAACAGGGATAAGAGAAAATAAAACATATAAAACAATATCTTAAATGGCTGGTGTCAATAGAACTTTACAACAGTGTAACAGGGATCACACAAATGAACACATAAAACAATATCTTAGGGTGGGACTTGAGCATAAGCATCTCATCATTGCCCCCTCAAATGAATGGGGCCTAAAATCTTAGGGTAAGGGGTGAAGGTCTATTCTTCCATAGCTACTTCCTATGGAAGCTGGACTTAGAGCTGTCTCTGCCCCAACAGGTGCCATTTGAGAGATCACTTTTTTGGCCAGCATCCAAAGTTTGACCGACTTCAGATTCAGAAATGACACATAACAGTCATGGACAGGGAGTGACATCCATCTTAAGTGATCAGACATCCACAGATGGAGGGTACTAAGTCTATAGAAAATAAATCTAACAAACAAGTTTAACAGAAAAAAAGCCAAAAAGAAAAAAGAAGACAATAACCAGAAGCAAGGTAGATATAGAGTCAGCTGTGCTGCTGGAGTCCATGAACTCACTATCATAGCCTCATTCATTGTAGAATATATGAGTTATGGGTAGAATTTGGCAATCATCGTCTTATGAATATACGAGACTTACAATATTGTCTTTCCCATGTGCTATAATTTCCACAGCTTCTGGATCATTGTCTGCCTTCTATTTTATCCATACTTTAGCTTCTAATTTTATTCTATCAGTAGAACCCAATCCTTCAGTTCCTCTTGTCAGCCTTCAGATTCTTCTGAGCTAAATGAACAGCCTTTCCTTCCACCAGAGATCTCCCCATAGTTGCTCTTGTAAAGTACAGCCTGAAGGATTAGAATTCCCCTGGAAACCAGACAACTCTTTTTGCATCTGATTTTTTTTTCCCTTTACTAGTTCGTCTCTAGTTTCTACACATAATATGGTAACACTAGTACTCCAGCTTCTGAGATAAGAACTCATTGTTTGACAAAAACTGCTAGGAAAATTGGAAAATAGTGTGGCAAAAACTGGGCATGGACCAATGCCTGACATTGTGTGCAAGAATAGATTCCAAATGGGTATATGATCTAGGTATAAAGATTGATGTTATAAACCAATTAGGGGAGCAAAGATTAGTTTATCTGTCAGATTTATGGAGAATGGAGAAATTTATGACCAAACAAGAGATAGAGAATATTATAAAATCAAAATAGATAATTTTGATTATATTATATTGAAAAGTTTTGCACAGTCAATGCAACCAAGGTTAGTAGGGAAGCAGAAAAGTGGGAAAGAACTTTTACAATTAGTTTCTTTGATAAAGGCCTCATTTCTAATATGTGTAGAGAACTGAGTCAAACTTACAAGAATACAAGTCACTCCCCAATTGATAAATAGACAAAGGATATGAACAAAGTTTTCAGATGAAGAAATTAAAGCCACAGTCATATGAAAAATACTCTAAATCACTATTGATTAGAGAGATGCAAATCAACACAACTATGAGGTAGCACATCACACCTACCAGATTGGCTAACAGGATAGAACAGGAAGATGATAAATGTTGGAGAAGATGTTGGAGAGTTGGGACACTAAGTCATTGTTGGTTGAACTTTGAGCTGATCCAACCATTATGGAGAGCAATTTGGAACTATGCTAAGAAGGCTATAAAAGTGTGCATACTCTTTGACCCATCAATATTGCTTCTAGTGTTATATCCAAAAGAGATCATAAAAACAGGAAAAGATCTCACATGTACAAAAATATATTCTTTTTGTGGTGACCAACAACTGGAAAGAGAGGGAATGCTCATTAATCGGGTAATGGCTGAGCAAGTTGTGGTATATGAATATAATGGAATACTATTGTGGTATAAGAAATGACAATCAGGAGGACTTCTGAAAATCCTGGTAATACTTATATGAACTGATGCTCAGTGAATGAACAGAACCAGCAGAACATTGTACACAGTAACAGCCACAGTGTGTGAGGAGGATTTCTAATACACTTAACCCTTCACAGCAATGCAAGGACCTAAAACATTCACAAAAGACTCTTGAGGCAAAATGGCATCCACATGCAGAGAAAGAACCATTGAATCAGAACACAGAGTGTTCTCTATTTTCTCTTGTGTTATGTAGTGCTTTGGTTTGTTCTTTTTTCATTGTTTCTCCCATTCATTTTAATTTTTTAATGCAATATGACTAATGTAAATATGTGCTTAATAAGGATGCATATGTAGTACCGATATAAGATTTAATGAAGTTTGGGGAGGAAGGTGAGAGGAAGGGAGAGAAAATTTAAAACTTATGGAAGTGTTTGTTGAAAACTGAAAACTAATGCATTAATTAAATTATAAAATAACATATGTGCAAAACCCATATAGGATTGCGTGATGTTGTGCAAAGGAAGGGGGGAAGTAGGAGGAGAAAAATTAAAAATTTATGGAAGTGATTGCTGAAACTTGTAAAAATGAATTGATTATTAACAAAAACACAATGCATCAATCACCTCCTGAAAGATAGCCCAAAAGGAAATCTCCTAGGGATATTGTAGCCAAATTCCAGAGTCCCCAGGTCAAGGAGAAAATATTACAAACAGCCAGAATGAAAAAATTTCAAATATAGTGGAAATACAATCAGGATAGAACAAGATTTAACTAAGGGGCTGAAAGTCTTGGAATAGGATATTCCAGAGGTTAAAAGAAGTAGGATTAAATCCATGAATCACCTACACGGCAAAACTGATGATAATACTTCAAGGAAAAAATGGAATTGCAATTAAATAGAGGATTTCCAAGCATTCTTGTTGAAAAGATCAGAGTTGAATAGAAAATTTGACCTTCAAATTCCAGAATCAAGAGAAACATGAAAAAGTAAATAGGAAAGTGAAGCCATAAGGAATTCAATAAAATTGAATTGTTTACATTCCTACAGGGAAAAGTGATATTTGTAATTAATGAGACCTTTTATATTATGAGGGTAGTTAAAGGGAATCTATCTATCTGTCTGTCTATCTGTCTTTGTGTATGTATATATGTATGTATACACATACAGAAACACACATATTTGTACGTGTGTATGTATATTATATATGTGTTTGTATATGGATGTGTGTATGTGTAAGTGCATATATGTGTGTATGCAAATATGTATATGTATACACACACACATATATATACACATACACAATGCATGCACACATATACCTATACACATGTGCACACATATATCTATACACATGCATACATGCACATATCCACATACATGCATATATATCATATGCATCTATACACAAGCTCATACATATATACACACATACATATATATATATACACAGGGACACACACATACACTCATATATATGTGTATACATATGCACATATATACATATATGTGTGCATATACATGTATGTGTGTGTACATACAGAAGTCACTGTGTGAGCCCAATATGAAGGTTATATAGTGTATGATATATTTATTCTATGTTATTTAATACCCAACATCTCTTCCTTTATTACCTTTGAAATGTGACCCATTGTCACTTTGAATCTGCATTGGGATTCCATAATATAGACTTATGGTTTCCAAACTTTTACAGGTGTTTTTCTGGGTCACATTGTTATGGAGAGAAGCCACTAATATACCCGAATAGGCACCAATACAAGTACATCTGAATTTATGTCCTTTATGTTGGGGTACGGGTACAATCTAAGGTATTTGCAAATTTGGGGCTGGTACTTTTCCCCATGCTATCTCTCCAGGTACTACCCAAAAGACAGTTCATTTCTTTTCCCACTGACACATACAACATTCATCTGCTACTTGTTTTGACAATGAATGAGAGATACTAATACCACAGTCTTGTGCCCACTGGTTTGTGGCCTGGACCCCTAAATGGCCGATCATTTTTGCTAGTACTGTATCATCAGCTGGTGCCAGAGTGGTGACAATATATTGAGTAGCAATCTTTGCTAGTCTATCAGCATGTGCATTGTATTCTTATTCTGGCATGGTGAGGGTCATATGGGCATCTATACGAAAAACTGACAAATTAGTAAGCAAAGGAATGTCCCATATATCTTCCCATAATTCTTTGCCCCAGACTTATTTGCATGAATTTCCCAATTTTGATTACTCCACATTGGCATGCATGTAGATAACCCGTTATCTACCACTCATAAATTAGTGAATATATGATACTGCCCTCCTTGTTCTGTTTTTAGAGTTTGATGTATTGCCATAAGTTCAACATATTGACTACTTCCACCTATGCCAGTAATTTCCAAAGTCTTCCTAGTGCATGGGATATAGGCTACTGCTTTCCAATCTCCTTTGTGACTCAAATATTTTGCTGTCCCATCAGTAAACCATACATGTCTTTTTTATTCTTCAGTTAATCCATCATATCCTTCATTCCATTTTACCAAGGACTGTAACAACTGTTGCTTTGGTTCTGAGGGTGTATCATTTTCCTCAAAATTTATGTTTACTAGAGATTCATATAAAGCAGGAACTCCACTTTTTCCTGCTTTAGATCTACTTTGAATATATCATTTTCTTTCAATTATTCTAGCTTCCTGTGCATGTCCAATTCTATGAGAAGCTATGGCATTCATTACCTATGTCATAATTGAGATTTCAGACCTTCATATGAGCTCATGGCCTAAAGTCCATTGTACAGTCTCATCCAAAGCCCAATATGGAGCTAAAACTGCTTTTCTAAAGGGGTATATTGAACTCCAGATGAAAGGTGTTTTTTAGATCAAAGTCCTAAGGGTACATTTCAGTTTTATTGATTTTACCACAAACTCCAGTTTGCTTATTCATCCTATACAGTAACTTGCAATTCCACTGGGCTACTTTGCATAGGCCAAATGTATAGCAGCCTTTGCTTCTTCAAATGTTTTACTTGGTTCAAATCCTCAATTAAATTCATATTTTTTCCCAAGTAATTTTATATGAGGGTTTAAAATTTGTCCTAGATGCGGTATGTGATGTCACCAATATGCAAATAATCCTATAAACTTTTGGGTCTCTTTCTTATTGGTGGGTACAGGAAAATCCTAAATCTTTTGTAGGGCTTGCAGGAGAATCTCTTGCAATCCCTTATTCCATTGTTTACACCAAAATTTTATGGTTTGAGTTGACCCTTGCATCTTTTCAGCGTTAATCTATCATCCTTTGCTTTTCATATCCTCAATTAAAATTGTCAAACTCTTCCTTATTCCTTCCACAGTTTTTCTCTGTATCATAATATCATTTACATACTGGGTAAGCTGTACACTAAGTAGCTCTAATTCATCCAAATGTTTAGCTACAATACTATGACAAATAGTGGGGATATGCAGATATACTTGGGACTAATGAGTAAAAGTATATTGTCAGCCCTGCCAACTGAAAGCATGTTGGTTCCAATGTTCTGAATCTATTGGAATAGTAAAGAAAGCATTGGCTACATCAAAAACTGCTTATCTAGTCTCATCATATTTCTAGATGCTATCTATTAAGGTACTGCTATCTGGAACAGCAGCACACAAAGGAAAGGTGACCTTATTCAGTGGTCTGTAATCCACTGTCATCCTCCATGTCCCACCTGAATTTTGTATTGGCCAATACAAAGAAATATTTCATGGAGTGGTTTTCATATTTAAGGGAGGCCCACAACCTTATTAATGCCGTAGTTACAGTATTTGATCCATTTTTCTAATATTTGCTCAACTTAATATAGGGTCTGTCGTTGTGTCTGTGTATTTCTTTAATCTGAGCTGGGACTTGGCCAACTTTCTATTTTCCCTGAAGGTATGACAAACATGGATCCAAGGGTTCAGGAGGATCTGTAGGGGCAGTTCTTACTTCTCTGTTTTGTCTACTATCAAGTCCCTTCTATCAGTATATGATGCATACTTCATTACTTTGAATACCATCTATGCTTCCAAAATCTACCCCTGATCTCAATAGAGCAGTAAACAATTTTTTCCTTGTCAATTTATTCTGATTTAGAATCCACTGGCTATTTACTCTTCTCTTTTTAGGAATTTGGCTTTTCCCAGTCCCCTAAGTCACTCAACTGTGTAATCTTGTCCAGCACCTCCAAAAGAGGGTGACCTATTCCCCCAATTATTAGAATCAAAACTAAGTGTTTGTAAGTAGAAGGAACTGTCTTCACTATTATATTCCCATGGTAAACTGCAAAGGGAGTATCATGGTATGTATCTGCATTTCTAATCATTATGGCAGCCTTCATTACCTCCTCTTTTAACTTTCTTATACAGCTCCTAAGTGAATACCAGGGTTTTTGTCCACTAGGCCACATAGAGTCTGTAGAATACTGCCTACTGCAGCCTTCTGCAGCCAAAGCTAACAGATTATTTGTATTGTTACCTCCTTGCATATTTTAATCTCTAAAAGTTTGCTGTACCAAAGGAATCAGAGTAATACATGCAAATTTCAAGTAATCCGCAGTATCGATGCTCCTCTGTCCCCTGCATCACTGATTCTTACCATCCTAGATATTAACGATTTTCCCATACTTTGGGTGAACTGACTCAAAATATCTGTGATCTGCTGAGTAAAATCCTCAATTATTTCCTTAAACACTCTGTTACCTCCTTGGTTCTCCTGTTTCTGCCTGAGGATTGGGCATGGTTCTGCCTGAGAAGCTTCTTCTCTAACATTATTTCACTTTCTTGCTCTGATTTCCTTCCCTCATTGTGGCAATTTGTATGGGTCTGTTCAAAGGTCATATGTGCATTTCTTTTGTCAAACTTCAGCTTTTTCCGAGCTAAATGAACATCTTTTTCTTCCACTTGATACCCTCCCCCAGCCTGCTCTTTTAAAGGAGAGCCTGAAGGCTGAGAATTCCCATGCAAACTAGCTAACTCTTTTTCAATCTGAATTTTTCCTAAACTGCTCATCTACATTTTTACACATAATACAGTAACTTGTTAATAAAATCCAGTCTATCCTGCTTACATCTACCAGCTCCTTCCCTGGGCTAGTTGGAATTCATTGCAGACACCTTTCCAAGTCTCCAGGTTACCCCTCCTGTATCCTCACTTCCCAGTTTTCACCAAGTGCAGTCTTTTTATCCCCTTCCCTTGCAAGGAAAGAATATATTAAATCCTCATAACCTGGTTTACTAGTCTCTTCCTTTAAATCCTTCCTGCCTCCAAATAGAGGTTTTATACCCTGTGATCCTGTTCATGACTTCCAATTTATCATCAAGGCAATATTCATAACACTGATGGTGACTATGAATATGCTGGCATAGTTCTCATTTGCATAGTATAAAAGACTCTCCATATAGAAGGCAGAAGAAAAACATGTATTTAGACACCAGAAAGCCAAATTCCAGAATGAGAAAGCAAAATCTGTCATGGTGACCAAGAAGTTAATAAACATGATCACTGCAGGGGGCAAAGTCATTCCAAGCTTCCATCCACCCTCTCTGCCAGGGCTTTCTCACAAGCAAACACTCATGAACCTGAGCCTTGTCATACCTTCCTTCCTGCATCCTCTCTCCTCTTCCCTAAACTTGGTCACTTATTTCCTCCTGGTTCTGCTCCACTCTTCCTGTTCTGCATGTTCAACAAGCTCCTCCCACCCACCACATGTGTCTTAGACCTCCAGATGATTCAAGTAGGTCATGGACCTATTAATGAATGAGAAAGGCTTTCCATTTAAATTGTTATTATGTATAGGAAGCCAGGTTGTCCAAATTTTAAACACCTTCTTCCACTGTCCCATTTTAACTCGTCTTTCTGATTATGAAGCTCACTATCTACATCATGTTGCCTCTTTAAATGACATATAGCTACAGAATCCTTCATTTTGCAGATGAAGGGGCTTGAGATTAGAAAGAGATAGGTCACCAGACTTTCCCAATCTCACAGAATTGGCTAGTAAAACAGCTGAGTACCTAAAAGGAAACGGCAAGTATCCCCTTCCTCATATTGCATTCTTTTAGTAATTAGAGCAGAGGTTTGCCATTTGCTAAGGCCAACAGACAAGAAGAAACTGCAAAGAGAACATTTCTGGTTCCTTCTTTGCTTTCTGAATCTGTTTGGTTAGAATCTTCACATAACTTTTAAATACGCTTAAAATCCCAAAGATTTTAAATGTTTATTAACATAAACAACAAAAAAGTTATTTACTTCTATATCCTTATTAACCATGCTGTCCTTAATAAGTAGCTCAAATAGCTCAAATAGTTACTTATAGAGTGAAAACCACTTTCATGGCACTACAAATTAAAGAGTTGACAAAGGAAATAACGATTAAATCCTAACATATTAGTGAGCTGCCCCAGGGTGTAATTTAGTCACCCTGGAGGCTACATTAAGTCTTTCTGGTCTCCAGATGATCACAGAGTATCCTGAATTGATAATTGACTGAACAGTGCATTAAAATCATTAAAGTTAATGTTCCTTCCCAAATAACTAACTTCTGTACAGGAATGATTTAGAATTTTCCTTAATACGTTGGAAGGAGAAGATGTATTTAATATGGCTGCTGATGGGATGATTTATATGTAATAACTCAAGGAAGTAGGTTTTTAGTATCAATCCTAACTTACAAAAGTACAATACTCTGTAATTTATAGACTGTTCCTAAAACACACCATGTTCCAGATAAAATGGCCTGCTTTCTATTCGTTCCTTTTTCTGTTCCACATCTCATCATGATGCTTCTGCAATGGATGTTATATGCCTGGACTGGATTCTCTTATCAAACTTTAGCTCATTTGAAGGTTTAACTGAAGTGCCACCTTCAGTTAGAGACCTTTCCTAATTACTCTATTTTCACAGTCCCTACCATCTATATAATTCTACAATCCTACCTAAACATGCGTATATATATATGTGTGTGTGTGTGTGTGTGTGTGTATGCACATATATTTTGTCTCATGTGATACATCAATATATTGTTTGCACATATATGTATATACAGGTGTATATATGTATATATACATATATAT
Organism: Notamacropus eugenii; assembly: GCF_028372415.1. Lineage (NCBI taxonomy): Eukaryota > Metazoa > Chordata > Mammalia > Diprotodontia > Macropodidae > Notamacropus > Notamacropus eugenii. The sequence goes on from NC_092875.1 coordinate 265,656,550, forward strand.
ATGTATGCATGTGTGTGTATTTGTAGAGTAAACATGTATTGTTGGTAGAGATCTGGTATTGAAGTCATAAAAAATTCAAATACTGCTTTTGATTCACACTGATTGGCATATCACAGTGTGTAACCTTAAGCAAATTATTTAATTTCTTTGTATTCTGGGCAAGTTTCTGGGACTAAGTTGTGAAGAAAGTACTGACTTAAAATGGTAGGGAGAGTTTTCTCATGGAATAGTTATTTAAAGGAATGAAATTACAGGTCCAGTTCCTATTTCTATAATTTGTTCTTGCTGTAGCTCTTTGAGGACAGAAACTGAAGCATTGCATGTGGAGTCAGGAAGTTGAGATTTAAGTCATCCTCAGATACATGTTAGATATGTGACCTTATTCTAGTCACTTCACAATTGACTGCCTCAGTTTCCTTAAATGGAAAGTGAGGGTAAATCTGAGAGTCGTTGTGGAAATCAAATGAGATATCTATAAAGTACCTAGCACTTTACAGTTATATTGTGTTGGTACCAAGTAGGCACTTAATAAATGCTTATTTCCTCTCTCCACCTTATGTCTCTATACTCAAAGCAACTGGTATAGTCCCAGGTACATAGGAGGCACTTCAAAAATGTCCCCTGAATTTAACACGATGATGTGGGTAGTGGCAATAACAGTGTCCACATTTTACAGATGGGATAAGAGACATCCAGAAGTTGTGATTTTCCCAATGGAGAGTCACAACTTGAATCCAGTACTTTTCATATTAAATCCAGTGTTTTTTCCTCTATACTATACAAATTCTCTCCTAATTGAAGTTTTTTTATCTCCTCGCTACAGATCTCTCTCCCTCTCTCTCTCTCCCTCTCTCTCTCTCCCTCTCTCTCTCTCCCTCTCTCTTTTTCTCTCTCTCTCAGGCACACACACACACACACACACACACACACACATAAACACTCACACCCACATACACACTCACACATATACATATCCATTTAGGAAAATCTGGTGGTTATATGAAGAAACAATTAGGTGGGCAATGTTAGCTGAATTTATGCTTGGTGTAATGTTTCAAAATATTGACCTTTGTCTAGAGATCAATATTAATCTTGCATATGTCAAAGGTGATTTTTTTTTATCACTGTACCAATTGGTTATCTAACCTTGGCAAGCAATTTATGAAAACCAAACTCAAAGATACTGTAGTTTTGTTTAATTACAGTGCAAGATATATCTAAAATACTTATGACCAAATCTTTTCCTCAAACAGTCTTTTCTCCTTTTTTCGTCCCAATACTAATAGATAATTTCATTTAGGAAACCAAATAATCATCAATAGATTGGTATGAACATTTATTTCATCTGAGGCATGAAAGAGTTTTATGAATAGTCTAGATACAAGCATCTCTTATCTAAGGGCAATGTTTAGACAAAACTAGATTTTTTTTCCAACTGTGCCTTTTTCAGTTTTTTAAACTAATAGTTGGGAACAAAGAATGAGGTTTAAAGAGCTAAAATTATATGTAAATGTTCTCTAGTCAAAACCTCTCAATTTCGACATGACAAGGTAGAGGTTTAGAGAGAATGTCCTCGTATGTCATTAATGAGAAGGGTGGGTCAAACTGAAATCATCTGACCCTGGCTTTAGCCTTCCTTCCAAGTTTCATGCTGCCTCTGGACAGTATTAAATACAAGTCATATCTGTCTTAAAAATAATGATCTTTTAAATAGAATGTTGTATTCCTTTCATTATCACAGTGATAAAAAAAAATGGATTATACATGCAAATTCTTGTACCACACCTTGCACTTTCCTAGACTAATGGAATTAATGTAATTTAAAAGCAACTCTCTCCATATTGTCTTTCCATTTGTTCCATAGAGGAGTTTGCTGTTATTCAGCTGTACCCAACTTTTTATTACCCTGTGGACCATATTTTCGTATCAAAGATACTTCGGTAGTTTGACATTTCCTTTCCCAGTGCATTAAGGCAAAGAGAGGTTAAGTGACTTGCTTAGGGTCACACAGCTAATAAGTTTCTAAGACTGGATTTGAACTTGGATATTCCTGACTCCAGGTCCAGTGTTCTTTCCACTGAACCCCAAACTGCTTTTTCCGTAGAAGAGTACAAATTGTAAATTAAGCTTTAAGAAAATATTATTTCTGTTTCTAGTTCCATCAATTACTATTACTGTGATACTGGACAACTCACCAAACCTTAACTCCAGTTGCCTCAAGCATAAAATGAGAGGGTCTACTAGATAATGTCTTCTACCTCTAACTATAGGACTCTGTGACTAATTGTAATACTAATGAAATTAAAGGTATTCCACACCTACTAATGGGCCTTCCCATTAAAGGAAGCTTGATTAGAGGAGGCCCACATCTTTTGTTAACTTCTAATGCACTGGTTCTCAAGGGTTGTGATGCCCTCTGACTCTGAAAAGTGTATAAATACTCAGAGGTGAAGTTCTACTTTGAGGCTTACTCATTGAAAGTGTTTGTTTGGCCAGATGAGACTCTGGGCAGCTGCTAAGGAGCCCCATAGTTTTGAAATATTGGTGCTTCTGTCTCTGGTAACTATGTATATATGATCAGACCATTATCTGTCTGTTGATCTGTCAGACTTTGGAAGCACTGTCTTTTCATTGATCTTTGTTTCTTTGTATTTTCTCTGAAGTTCAGGGTGCTGACTTCTTCCCCTGAACTAATGAATGAGATGTGTGCTTGATTAAAGTGGTGTTAGACGCCTCAAATGTTGCTTTCCTTTTAGAAAAGCAAATCTAAGAAACTGTGACAGGAGGCCCTCCTACGTATGTTGAGGTCCTAGCTTTTACACTAGTTCAGGAATCTCCTCTGTAGTTGCTATAAAATGGGCATCTATCTCCCAATTAATCACTTCTGATATGGGGCAGCTCACCACTTAATAAAGGACAGCCGATTCTATTACTTGACACCTCTAATTGTGAGAATGTGTTTCCTTTTCTTTAGAGGAAACCTATCTCCCCTTAACTTCTACCCACTTAGCGATCTTATTTGTTCCCTACAGCCACATTGAATAAGTGTAATGTCTCTTCCCACTGACAATGTCCTTCCTAGTGATTCAGATGTCTAAATTTGTCCAGACTACCTATCTTCTCTTCCTTATTTCTTCGTTGACTTGGTTTCAATTATCTTCACCATCTTCATTGTTCCCTTACAGTCATGCTCTGCTTATCTGTGTCTTTCTGGTTTAAAGATACCAAAACTAAATATGCTCCCTCAGATGTGGCACAAACAGTGCTTAGTGGAGAAACATTTATATATTTATATCTGCTAATGTAGTTTAACATCATCTTAGCTTTTTGGTTGTCTTTAGCTACCATATTTCACACTATTTAATCACATTAAGTCTTTTTCAAATGTACTGTCATCTATGCATCTTCTATTCTATGTATTTCACAATGGATTTCTAATCTCAGATTTAGAAGTTTTAATTTACCTCCTGCAAATTTCATCTCAGTTTAAACCCATTGTCCTCATGTGTTAAGATTCTTTCTTTGAACTATTATCTAATTAAATAAACTTAGTATCACATGAAGATTTTTTTGTTAGCCTAACTGTTGAAAAGAATAAGATTTAAATAAAAATCACAGGGAGGAAAGGATGATAATGACAAAAATGGTTCAAGCTATTCCTCCAGTTCAGTGCTTGATCTTAATACCATGTCTAAAATCAGTAAGCAGACTAGAAAAATTTCAAAAAGAAAGGGAAGAAAGGAAAAAAAAATGAGGGAGGGAAGTATGAAAGAAAAGAAAGAAGAAAAAAAGAAAGGAAAGGAAGAAGGAAGGAAGGAAGGAAAGGAAAGGAAAGGAAAGGAAAGGAAAGGAAAGGAAAGGAAAGGAAAGGAAAGGAAAGGAAAGGAAAGGAAAGGAAAGGAAAGGAAAGGAAAGGAAACGAAATGAAATGAAATAAAATGAAACAAAATGAAAAAAGGGATCCTCCTTTAAAAAAATATGTATATGTATATGTGTATTATATATATATATGTATATATATATACATATATATGATGATAAGGGTGCTTAAAGGAGAAACCTGGGGAAAAATCACTCCAAAATATCTAAAAGCAAAGCCTGAAAGCAAAGTATAGTTTGGACATAAAGTCCACTAGAATTCCTAGAAATGGTGAAACAATATTTAAAAATATACTTTTTATTAATAAATTATTTCATTTGTTTTCAATGTTCTACAATCACTTCCATTTATTTTAGATGCTTTCCTCTCCATCCCCTCCTTCCCCCCTCCCTACCCACTCCCTCCCTGAGACAGCATACAATTCTTTGTAGCTTCTACACATACATTCCTATTAAATACTTTTTCACCTCAGTCATGTTGCATAGAAGAATTTTAAAAAATGGAAGAAACCAGAAAACAAAGCAAAATAAAAGATAATACAAACAAAAGTGGTCTGCTTCAATCTGTGATCCAATTCCATAATTCATTCTCTGGATGCAGATGACAATTTGCCACAAGAGTCCAATGGGAATTTTTGAAGTTTTTCCATTGCAACGAAGTGCTAAGTCTACCAGAAAAATCCCTTGCACACAATGGTTGTTGCTGTGTACAAAATTCTCCTGGTTCTGCTCCTTTCACTCAGCATCAGATCATTTAAGTCTTTCCAGGCCTCTCTGAAGTCTTCCTGTTCATCATTTCTTATAGTGCAATAGTATTCCATTTCATTCATATACTACAATTTGTTCAGCCATTCCCCAATTGATAGGCATCCCCTTGATTTCCAGTCTTTGGCCACCACAAAGAAAGCTGCTATTAATGTTTTTGTACATGTGGGACACTTTCTGATTTCTAGGATCTCTTTGGGATACAGTCTTAGAAGCTATATTGCTGGGTCAAAAGGTATGCACATTTTACAGCCCTTTGGGCATAGTTCCAAATTGCTCTCCAGAATGGTTGGATCAGGTCACAGCTCCAATAACAATGAATTAGGTTTCCAACTCCCCCACATCTTCTTCAGCATCAATCATTTTCTTGTTCTGTTCTGTTTGCCAACCTGATAGGTGTGATGTGGCACCTGAGAATTGTTTTGATTTGCATCTCTTTAATCAATAGTGATTTAGAGCATTTTTTCATATGACTACAGATAGCTTTAATTTCTTCCTCTGAAAACTCCCTATTCATATCCTTTCACAATATATCAATTAGGGAATGACTTGTACTCTTGTACATTTGATTCACTATGTACTCTTGTACATTGACTCTCTATATATTTTAGAAATGAGGCCTTTATTACAGACACTTGTTGCAAAAATTCTTTTTCAGTTTTCTGCTTTCCCCCTAATCTTGGTTGTATTGGGTTTATTTGTGCAAAACCTTTTCAAATTAATGTAATTAAAATTGTGGATTTTGTACTTCAAAACCTTCTCTGTCTCTTATGTGATCAAAAATTTCTCCATTCTCCATAAATCTGACAAATGCACTATTCCTTGCTCCCCTAATTTGTCTATAGCATCAGTCTTTATACCTAGATCATGTATTCATTTGGATTTTATTCTTGAGTATAGTGTCAACCATTGGTACTTGCCCAGTTTCCGCTACACTTTTATCCAGTTTTCCCAGCAATTTCTGTCAAATAGAGAGTTCTTAACCTACAAGCTTGCGACCTTAGGTTTATCAAACAGTAGATTGCTATAATCATTGACCACTGTGTCTTGACTACCTAACCTATTCCACTGATCTGTCCTTCTGTTTCTTAGCCTGTATCAAGAGGTTTTGAGCATTGTTGATTTATAATACAATTTGAGATCTGGTGGCTGTACCACTTTCCCTAGCATTTTTCTTCATTAGTTCCTTTGATATTCTGGACATTTTGTTCTTCCAGATGAATTTTGATATTATTTTTCTAACTCTAGAAAATAATTATGTCGTAGTTTTATTGGTATGGCACTGAATAAGAAAATTAATTTAGACAGAATTGTCATTTTTATTATATTAGTTCGGTCTACCCACGAGCAACTGATGCTTTTCCACTTAGTTAGATCTGACTTTATTTGCAGGAAAAGTGTTTTGGAATTTTGTTCATATACTCCCAGGGTTTCTTTTGGCAGGCAGACATCCAGATGTTTTATACTGTCTACCATAGTTTCAAACGGGATTTCTCTTTCTGTCTGTTGCTTGTGGGCTTTGTTAATAATATGTAGAAATATAGATGATTTATGTGGGTTTATTTTGTAACCTGTAACTTTGCCAAAGTTGTTTATTATTTTAAGTAACTTTTTACTTCATTATATGGAATTTTCTAAGTATATCTTCATATCATCTACAAAGAGTGATAACTTAGTTACTTCTTTGACTATTCTAATTCCTTCAATTACTTTTTCTTCTCTTATTGTTGCAGCTAGCATTTCTAATATCATATTGAAAAACAGTGATGATAATGGACATACTTGTTTCAAACCTGATTTTATTAGAACTGAATCTGCCTTATCCCCATTGAATATCATGCTTGCTGATGGTTTTAGGTAGATGCTGCTTATAATTTTAGGGAAAGTTTCATTTATTCCTATGCTTTCCAGTGTTTTCAATAGGAATGAGTGTTCTATTGAGACAAAAGCTTTTTCTGCATCTATTCAGATAATCATGTGGTTTCTGTTAGTTTTGTTGTTGATATGATCAATAATGCTAATAGTTTTCCTAATATTTAACCAGCCCTGCAATACTGTATAAATCTGGTGTGATCATAACATATTATTCTTGTGGTAAGCTGCTGTATTCTTTTTGCTAATATCTTCTTTAAAATTTTGCCATCAATTTGGAACTAAACCCAAAGGACTACAAAAATATGCATACTCTTTTACCCAACAATACTGCTTCTAGGACTATATCCCCAAGAGATCATAAAAATGGGAAAGGGGACCACATGTACAAAATTATTTATAGCAGCTCTCTTTGTGTTGATCAAAATTGGAAATCAAGGAGATGCCCATCAATTGAGGAATGGCTGAAAAAATTGTGGTATATGAATGCAATGGAATACTATTTTACTATAAGAAATGATGAACAGGAAGACTTCAGAATTACTTGGATAGACTTTTATGAGCTGATGCTGAGAGAAAGGAGCAGAACTAGGAGAATTTTGTACAGAGCAACAACCACAGTGTGCGAGCAATTTTTCTGGTAGACTTAGTGCTTCATTGCAATGCAGGGACTTAATTAATTCCCAATGGTCTCTTAAGGCAAAATGCTTTCCACATCCAGCGAAAGAACTATGGAATTTCATCTCAGAATGAAGGACATCATTTTCTTTTGTATTATGTTTTGTATGTTTTGAGATTTCTCCCAATCATTTTTAATTTTTCTATGCAACATGACTAAGATGAAAATGTATTTAATAAGAATGTATGTGTAGAAGCTATATGAAACTGTATGCCATCTCAGGGAGGGAGTGGGGAGGCAGGGGGGAAGGCATGAGGGAGGGGAAAAAATCTAAGATATATGAAAGTGATTGTAGAACACTGAAAATACATAAAATATTAATAAAAGATAAAAATAAAATTTTTGCATCTATACTTATTAGAGAATTTGGTCTTTTATTTTCTTTATCTCTTCTGGCTCTTCCTTATTTAGGTAACAGAACCATATTTGTATAATAAAAAGAATTTTGTAGGAATCCTTCTTTCCCAATCTTCCCAAATAGTCTATATAGTACTGAAAATAACTCTTCCTTAAATGCTTGATAGAATTCACTTGTAAATTCATCTGGCCCTGAAGATTTTTTCCTAGGGGAGTTCATTGATGGCCTTTTCAATTGCTTTTTCTGAGATGAGGTTATTTAAGTATTCAGCTTCCTCTTCTGTTAATCTGGACAATTTATATATTTTTTAAAATTATCATCCTTCTCATTTCGATTGTCAAATTTATGGACATACATTTGGAGAGAGTAATTTCTAATTACTGTTTCAATTTCCTCCTCATTGGAGGTTAGTTCACCCTTTCCATTTTTGAGATTGGTAATTTGGTTTTCTTATTTCATTTTTTAAAATCAAATTGAGCAAAGGTTAATCAATTTTATTGCTCTTTTTATCAAACCAACTGTTAGTTTTATTTATTAGTTCAACAGTTCTCTTAATTTCAGTTTTAATAATCTCTCCTTTGGTGTTTAATATTTCTAATTTGGTATTTAATTGGGAATTTTCAATTTGTACGTTTTCTAGCTTTTTCGGCTGCATGCCCAATTCATTGATCTCCTCTTTCTCTATTTTATTCATGTAGGCATTCAAAGATATAAAACTTTCTCTAAGAACTGTTTTTGTAGTATCCCATAAGATTTGGTCAGTTGTCTCATTATTTTCATTCTCTTGCATGAAGTTGTTGATTGTTTCTATGATTTGTTGTTTAACCCACTCCTCCTTTAGGATTAGATTAGTTTCCAATTAATTTTGGTCTATCTTTCCATGGCCTTTAATTACATATAAGTTTCATTGCATTATGATCTGAGAAGGATGAATTGACTATCTCTGCCTTTCTGCACTGGATGGGGAGGTTTTTATGGTGTAGTACATAGTCAATTTTTTGTATATGTGCTATGTGCCACTGAGAAAAAGGTATATTCCTTTCTATCCCCATTCAGTTTTCTTCAAAGATCTATCATATCTACCTTGTTCAGAGTTTTATTCACCTCCTTAACTTCCCTCTTGTTTATTTTGAAGGTAGATTTATCAAGTTTCAAGGGAGAGTCCCCCACTATTATAGTTTTTCTGTCTTTTTCTTCCACGAATTCCCTTAACTTCTCCTCTAAAAATATACTTCAAATAACTTTCATTATTGAAGTGAAAGTGCTACAGGACAACGGGGAATAGGAAATGAGAGCCATGGATGAAAAAATGGAAATGACATTAAATATTTGGTAGAAGAGGTATAAAATCTTTCCCAAACAACAAACTCCCTGAAAGTCAAAGTGGACTAAACAAAAGTCAATGACCCTAAAGACAGAAGAAATAATAAAATAAAATCAAAAGTGTCAAAAATAAGAGAAAATGTAAAGAATCTTATTGCCAAAATAATTTGCCTTGAAATAGATCAAAGAGGAAAGAAATAATAGATTTGGATTATTTGAATGTGTAATGATTAAAAACGAACCTGGACATTTAATTTCAAGAGACCTTACAAGAAAACTACCCAGGTCACTTAAATCTATATAGCAAAGTAGCAGGCAAAAGAAAAAAAGAAAGAAAAGAATCTACTGGTTATCTCCTGAAAACAAACAAACCAACAAAAACTATTGTGTGACTTCCAGACATCAAGAAGGTTGAGCAAACATTAAATTTCCATAACTCATCCATATTTACCTCCAAACAACCATTTAGTAATTCCTAAATCCTTGAAAAGAAGAACTATCAAAAATATCAGTTGAAATAATCTTTTAGCACAAAAACATGGAATATCATCAGGAAACATCTGCTTCACTTGAGTAAAAGAGAAGTACAGGATAGGATAGGAGGCATCCCAGAAAGTCAGCAGCCAAACCTGGGGGATTTTCTGAATTTTATGATAGTGGAGCAGACAAATGCCAACACCAGGACCTCCCATGTGCCTCAGGATAGCCAGGGGAATGGGCAGACTTCAGGTCTGAGAACAGCCATTTGCTTTAACATAGCCCTGATCAAACAGATAGTCAACAATGACCAGACAACCATGTGATTCAGTATAGCCCTGGGGAAATGCATAAACACCCACACTGGCCCAAGAATGTGACATACTCCAGCACTAGCACCACAGTTTAGCACCAGGTAAGCTACCAGTCCCTACTGCCTCCAATAATACCAGCTACCCACCACTCCACCCCTCAGTAGAGCAACAGAAGTCAGGGTCCCCTGTAGGCCTCAGTCCAACACCAATGCAGCATCAGGTAAACAGCCTGGGCCTTCAGACCCTAGCATAAGAAATATGAGACAGTGTCCCTTCCAACCTGGGAGTAGATCTCAAATTTAGTAGAAAAGAAAAGGCCAGAAAAGAGGACATTCCCCCCAATATTTTTTTACATTGTGACCATAGAAAGTTACAGTGATGGGGAAGATTAACATACAAACTCAGAGGAGAACAACCATTTCAAAATACCTATGATCAAAGCACCAAAGAAAAACTTGAAGTAGGCTCAAGCCCAGAAAGAACTCATTGAAGAGCTAAAAAGGGAGTTAAATATTGTGTAAGAGTTGGAGAAGAAAAAAAATTGGGTAAAGACATGAGAATTATGTAATAGAATCATGAAACAAAGAGCAAACAGATTGAAAAAAGAAAACAACTTCTTAAAAAGTAGAATTTGACAAATGGAAAAGTAGACATGAAAGCAACTTCTTAAAAAGTTTAAGCAGCCAAATGGAAAAGATAGTGCAAAAGCTTACTAAGGAAAATCAACACTTTAAAATTATAATTGGGCAAGTGAAAGCTAATGACTCTATGAAGCATTAAGAATCAAACAGGTCAAAGGAATTAAAAAAAAAACAGAAAAAAATACAAAATACTCTGGAAAAAAATGAGTGGCAAAATAGAACCAAGAGAGATAATGTGAAAATCACTGAACTTTCTGAAAATCATAATGCAAAGAAAATTCTCAACAGCCTCTTTCCAGAAACTATCAAGGAAAACTGCCCTGATATCCTATAATGAGAAGACAAAATAAATATTTGAAGAATTCAACAGTGACTTCAGTAAAAGGATGTCAAAGTAAAAACCCCAAAGAATATCACAGGCAAATTTCAGAACTGTCAGGTCAAGGGAAAAAATATTGCAGGTGGCCAGAAGGACACAATTCAAACATTGGTGAACCATAGTCAGGATTACATAGAAATCATCGATGTAAAAAATTGAATACCTCAAGGGAAAGATGACTATTCAGTTAAATAGAAGGATTTCAAGCTTTCAGAAGAAGATGAGAATTGAATGGGAAGAAGATGATGTTCAATATCAAGACTGAAGGGAATGTTAGAAAAGTAGAAAAGGGAAAGGAACAGGAAGAGTGGAACAAGAAGAGGGGAGCTAGAGTGGAGCTGAGAAGAAATTGGTCAGAGCAGTCAGAATTTAGAGAGAGAGAGAGAGAGAGAGAGAGAGAGAGAGAGAGAGAGAGAGAGAGAGAGAGAGAGACAGTCAGACAGACAGACAGACAGACAGACAGAGAGAGAGAGAGAGAGAGAGAGAGAGAGAGAAATGCAGGCAACTGGCTAGCATGAGTGAGAGAGATTGTATGTGATTTGTATGTGATTTGTTTAGGGGAGCTGGTTTGTGGGAAGCCTAGCAGAGGGAAGGATGGTGGATGGTACTGCCATATGCATTGTTTTTGTGTACATATTTCTTTGTGGCTATGATGAATTTGGTTTTCTGGTGTCCGAATAGAGGTTTTGGTTGTCTTGCAAGTAGACAGTCTGTTATACTTTGTGGTTCAGAATTGCACCAGCATATTCATGGCCACTGTAGGCCTTGTGAATATTGCATTGACATTACAAATGAAGATAAGAATGGGATTGGGAAATATCAGACCTCTCTTTGGAGGCAGAAAAGCTTTAGAGGAGGAAATGACATCCCATGATGGGAGGATTTAGCTTATTCCTCCCTAACAAGAGACTGGGCTAAAAACACAGGGCTCTGTGAAAACTGGGAAATGAGGCTACAGAAAGGAGAACCTAGATACTTTGAAATGTATTTTCAAATAATACCAGTAGAACTGAGGAAAAAATTGGCAGCAATATGTAGGAGAGTCTGGGTCTTGCTAACATGTTATCACCCTATGCATAAAAGCAGAGACTAGCTACTGGAAGACAAAGTTCAGATGGGAAAGGAGTTGGTTAGTTTGCATGAGAAGTTTTTATCCACAGAATTCAAATTCTCCTTTGAAAGAACGAGTTAGACTGTCTCAGGTGGTAGAAGAAGAAACTATGTTAGCATAGTTCAAAAGAAGAAGCAACAAATGTAACAAGAGGAAAGATGTGTGGGAGATTTCTCAGGCAGAAGCACAATGGGAGAATTAAGCAGGGCACACAGTTCTTGGGGAGGTAACTGAGGATTTTACTCAGCAGGAGGTCACAAATAGTTTGAGTCAGTTTTCCTAAAGGATGGGAGAATCATTAGTATCTTTTCTCTTTTTTTTAGAATTTTTTAAAATTAATTAATTTATTTAACTTTTAGCATTCATTTTCACAAAATTTTGGGTTACAAATTTTCTCCCCTTTTATCCCCTCCCCCCCCAAACACCAAGCATTCTAATTGCCCCTATGACCAATCTGCTCTCTCTTCTATCATCCTTCTCTGCCCTTGTCTCCGTCTTCTCTTTTGTCCTGTAGGGCCAGATAAGTTTCTATACCCCTTTACCTGTATTTCTTATTTCCTAGTAGCAAGAACAGAACTCGACAGTTCTTCCTAAAACTTTGAGTTCCAACTTCTCCCCATCCCTCCCTCCCCACCCATTACCTTTGGAAAGGCAAGCAATTCAATATAGGCCATATCTATGTAGTTTTGCAAATGTCTTCCATAATAGTCATGTTGTGTAAGACTAACTATATTTCCCTCCATCCTATCCTGCCCCCCATTGCTTCTATTCTCTCTTTGGATCCTGTCCCTCCCCAAGAGTGTTGACTTCAAATTGTTCCCTCCTCTCATTGCCCTCCCTTCCATCATCTCCCCCCATCCTGCTTTTCCCCTTCTCCCTCACTTTCCTGTATTGTTAAGATAGGTTTTCATACCAAAATGAATGTGCATTTTATTCCTTCCTTTAGTTGAATGTGACAAGAGTAAACTTCATGTTTTTCTCTCATCTCACCTCTTTTTCCCTCCACTGATAAGTTTTTTACTTGCCTCATTTATGGGAGATAATTTGCCCCATTCCATTTCTCCCTTTCTCCTCCCAATATATTTCTCTCTCACCGCTTAATTTCATTTTTTAAAGATATGATCTCATCCTATTCAATTCACTCTGTGCTCTCTCTCTGTGTGTGTGTGTGTGTGTGTGTGTAATCCCACCCACTACCCAGATACTGAAAAGTTTCAAGAGTTACAAATATTGTCTTTCCATGTAGGAATGTAAACAGTTCGAATTTAGTAAGTCCCTTATGACTTCTCTTTGCTGTTTACCTTTCCATGCTTCTCTTCATTCTTGTGTTTGAAAGTCAAATTTTCTTTTCAGCTCTGGTCTTTTCGTCAAGAATGCTTGAAAGTCCTCTATTTCATTGAAAGAGCATTTTTTCCCCTGAAGTATTATACTCAGTTTTGTTGGGTAGGTGATTCTTGGTTTTAGTCCTAGTTCCTTTGACTTCTGGAATACCCTATTCCATGCCCTTCTATCCCTTAATGTAGAAGCTGCTAGATCTTGTGTTATCCTGATTGTATTTCCACAATACTTGAATTGCTTCTTTCTAGCTGCTTGCAATATTCTCTCCTTGACCAGGGAACTCTGGAATTTGGCCACAATGTTCCTAGGAGTTTCTCTTTTTGAATCTCTTTCAGGTAATGATTGGTGGATTCCTTGAATACTTATTTTGCCCTCTGGTTCTAGAATTTCAGGGTGGTTTTCCTTGAAAACTTCATGAAAGATGATGTCCAGGCTCTTTTTTTGATCCTGGCTTTCAGGTAGTCCCATAATTTTTAAATTGTGTTTCCTGGATCTATTTTCCAGGTCAGTTGTTTTTCCAATGAGATATTTCACATTCTCTTCCATTTTTTCATTCTTTTGATTTTGTTTTGTGATTTCTTGGTTTCTCATAAAGTCATTAGCCTCCATCTGTTCCATTCTAATTTTGAAAGAACTATTTTCTTCAGTGAGAGTTTGAACCTCCTTTTCCATTTGGCTAATTCTGCTTTTGAAAGCATTCTTCTCCTCATTGGCTTTTTGAACCTCTTTTGCCAGTTGAGTTAGTCTATTTTTCAAGGTGTTCTTTACTTCAGCATCTTTTTGGGTCTCCTTTAGCAAGGTGTTGACCTGCTTTTCATGCTTTTCTTGTATCTCTCTGATTTCTCTTCCCAGTTTTTCCTCCACCTCTCTAACTTGATTTTCAAAATCCTTTTTGAGCTCTTCCATGTCGTGAGCCCATTGAATATTTATTCTGGATGTTTGGGATACAAAAGCCTTGAGTTCTATGTCTTTCCCTGATGGTAAGCTTTGTTCTTCCTCATCTGAAAGGAAGGGAGGAGATATCTGTTCACCAAGAGAGTAACCTTCTATGGTCTTATTTTTTCCCCCCCTTTTCTGGGCATTTTCCCAGCCAGTTACTTGACTTCTGAGTGTCCTCTCCACACCCACCATGCCTCCAGATCTGCCTAGCTAGTGCTTGGGGTCTGAGATTCAAATGCTGCTTCCCAGCCTCAGGGCTTTGGGTGGGGGCAGGGCTGCTATTCAGTGTGAGATTGAGTTCAGGTGCTCAGGTGGGGGCAGGGCCACCACTCAGGGCTTTTATGTTCCCTCAGGAGGTATGTGGAGACCTTCAAAAATGGATCTGAACTCCTGCCTGCTTTGGGAGCCCCTGTCTGCTGCTGCCTCCACTGCTGCTTCCCGAGGGGTCCTGAGTTATGGGGACACCCAGCTCCCCTCTTGGCGAGCCAAAAAGACTCTCTCACTGACCTGTGGGTGGAAGGACCTGCACAGCCACAGCTGCTGAAGATTCTGTCCCTGAAGCCTGGTTGGATCTGTTCCTCTCAGTGCTGGGTGGCCAAGGCAGGGCTGGGCTCTGCTCCAGGTTGGGTGCGTGATGAACCTTTCGGGTCAGTTTTTCAGGGCTCTCTGGAAAAGAAATGTCCTCTGCTCCATTGTTCTATGGCTTCTGCTGTTCCAGAATTTGTTGGGAGTTCTTCTTTATAGGTATTTTATGGGCTGTGGGTTCGAAGCTAGAATATGTGTCTCTTTCTACTCCACCATCTTGGCTCCTCCCAGAATCATTGAAATCTTGGGGAGAATCAGTGAAAAAGATAAATTTCTTTGAGAGAGAAGAGTAAATAGTGGATTCAAAGTCAGAATAGATTGACAAGAAAAGAATTATTTACTGCTCTATTGAGAAGAGGGGTAGATTTTGAAAGATTAGATAACATTCAGACTAATGAACTATGCAAAATATATAGAGAAACAGGGCTTGATATTAGACCCAACAGGGAAATAAGAACTGTCTCTACAGATCCTGTTGAAACATTGTATCCAAGTTCATCACACCTGTAGGGAGAATAGGAAATTGGCTGTGCTACAACTCAGAGTAATGAAATTATACCTGTAGTCAGAATGATGACCCCCAAACTGCAAATTAGAAAATAGTAAACAACAGGGCTATGTTATAAGGCTATAATAAAGGGTTCGTGGACTCCAGAAGCATGGCTGACCCTATATCTGCTCTGCTTCTCGTCATTGTCTCCATGTTTTTATTTCTTTTTGTTTGTTTGCCTTGTTTGTTAGATTTGTTTTCTGCATGCTTAGTACATTCCATTTGTAGATGACTGATAAGCCAGATGTCAACCCTCTCCATGACTGTGACGTGTCACCCCTGAATCTGGAGTTGACCAAGCTCCAAATACCAGCTAAAGAACTGACCTGCTGAAAGGACCTCTTGGGGCAGGGACAGCTCTACATCCAATTTCAGTAGGAACTAGTTATAGAAAAAGAGATCTTCACGAATTATCCTAAGACTCTGGTAGTAATTCAAGGTAGTAATAATGGGGTGCTTGGGTTCAAGTCCCACCCTTTGATATTGTTTTATGTGTTTATTTTGTGTAATCTTTGTAATACTGTCGTAAAGTTCTGCTAAAACCTAAGATATTGTTTAGTATGCTTATTTCCTCTTATCCCTGTAAAAGTTCTGTTGATGCCAGTTACCCCATTGACCTGTGTAATGGATAAGAAAGATCGTCGGATCAAAAGTATTGATAAAGCACTTTGGCTTATTGTCAATGTAATTTTGTTTCTTAATGGGAAGATCTTTCTCATCGATTAACAGGACCATGTGACCTCCTTAGGTCACATGGAAGCCTGAGTCACATGAGTCAAGTCACGTGAAACATGAAGGAATGGAGCAGAAAAGGTGGAACAGGAAAAGGTGGAACTAGAGCAAAGCTGAGAAGAAGTTAGAGAGCAATTGGAGCTGGGGAAGACAGCTGGCTACTGTGAGTGAGAGAGATGGTTTGAAATTTCTTTAAGGGAACTGAATTTTTCTTTGCTTTTTATCTCTCTTTTAAAAAAAATGTTTATTTTTAGTTTTCAACATTCATTTCCACAAGATTTTGAGTTCTAAATTTTCTCCCCATATCTCCCTCCCCCCAAGAAACCATGTATTCTGATTACCCATTCCCTCAATCAGTCCTCTCTTCTATCATACCCCTCCCTTCCCTTATCCCCATCTTCTCTCTTTTCTTGTAGGTCAAGATAGATTTCTATACCCCATTACCTGTATTTCTTATTACTTAGTTGCATGCAAAAACATTTCTCGACATTCGTTCCTAAATCTTTGAGTTCCAACTTCTCTCTCCTCACTCCTCCTTACACATCCCCATTGTGAAGACAAACAATTCAAGATAGGCTATACCTGTGTAGTTATGCAAAAGACTACCATAATAGTCTTCTTGTGAAAGACTTAACTATATTTCCCTCCATCCTATCCTGTCCACCATTCATTCAATTCTTTCTTTTGTCCTTGTCCCTCCCCAAGTGTTTACTTCTAATTACTCCCTTTTCCCATATTTCCTTCTATCATCCCCCCACATCCACTTATCCCCTTCTCCTCTACTTTCCTGTAGTGTAAGATAGATTTTCATACCAAATTGAGTGTGCATGTTATTCCCTCCTTAATCCAAATGTGATGAGAGTAAGCTTCATTTTTCCCTCTCACTTCTTCCCTTTTCCACTTAATTGAAAAAGCTTTTTCTTGCCCCTTTTATGAGAGAAAATTTGACCCATTTAATTTCTCCTGTTCTCCTCTCAATATATTTCTCTCTTACCCCTTAATGTTATTTTTTAGATGTCATCCCTTCCTATTCAACTCACTTTGTGCCCTCTCTCTGTATGTATAAAATCCTTTCAACTACCCAAATACTGAGAAAAGTCTCAAGAGTTACACATATTATCTTTCCATGCAGGAATGTAAGCAGTTCAACTTTAGGAAGTCCCTTATGATTTCTCTTTCCTATTTACCTTTTCTTGCTTCTCTTTATTCTTGTATTTAAAAGTCAGATTTTCTATTAGTTCTGGTGTTTTCATCAAGAATGCATGAAAGTACACTATTTCATTGAATGACCATTTTTCCCTTAAAGTTTTATACTCAGTTTTGCAGGGTAAGGTTTTCTTGGTTTTTATCAGATTCCAAGCTCTTTGATCCTTTAAGGTAGAAGTTGCTAGATCTTGTGTTATCCTGATTGTATTTCCACAATACCCAAATTGTTTTTTTCTGGTTACTTGCAATATTTTCTGTTTCACCTGGGAACTCTGGAATCTGGCTACAAAATTCCTAGGAGTTGTTCTTTTGGGTTCTCTTTCAGGAGGTGATCAATTGATTCTTTCGATATTTATTTTACCCTCTGATTCTAGAACATTAGGACAGCTTTCCTTAATAATTTCATGAAAGATGATGTCTAGGCTCTTATATTCCTCATGGTTATCAGTTAGCCCCATAATTTTTAAATTGTCTTTCCTGGTTCTGTTTTTCAGGTCACTTGTTTTCCAATGAGATTTTTCACATTGTCTTCAATTTTTTCATTCTTTTGCTTTTGTTTTGTAATTTCTTCATTTCTCATAAAGTCCTTAGCTTCCATCTGCTCCAATTTATTTTTTAAAAAACAGACTATTCTCTTCAGTGAGCTTTTGAACCTCATTTTTCATTTGGCTAATTCTGCTTTTTAAAGTATTTTTTTTCCTCATTGACTTTTTGAACCTCTTTTTCCATTTGAGTTAGTCTATTTTGAAAAGTGCTATTTTCTTCAGCATTTTTTTGAGTCTGCTTTTGCAAGCTGTTGACTCACTTTTTGTGATTTTCTTGCATTGCTCTCATTTTTCTTCCCATTTTTTCTCCACCTCTGTTACTTGATTTTCAAAATCTTTTTTGAAGTCTTCCATGGCCTGAGACCACTTCAAATTTATTTTTTAAGTTTTGAAAGAAGAAGCTTTGACTTTGATGTCTTTCTCTAATGGCATGCTTTGTTCTTCCTCATCTGAAAGGATGGAGGAAAATACCTTTTCAGCCAGAAAGTTACCTTCTATAGTCTTATTTTTTTCCTTTTCTTGGACATTTTCCAGTCAGTTACTTGACATTTGAGTCCTTGGTCAAGTGGAGGGTATACTCTAGGGACCTGTCAGTTCCAAGTTTCTTCAAGGTGGCATAGTCAAGGGAGAGGAGTTACTCCTCTCCTGGCCTGTGCTCTGCTCTGGGAGTAACCATAAGCTTTTTTGCCCAGGATCTGTGAGAAGGGTTCCTTCTCCACAGCCACAATCATCTCCAGCATGCCAGCAATCCCTCTCACCCCAGGGCTGCCACCCAGAGCTGAGATTCCAATTAACTGTTTGATTCCCTGAAAGTCCTTAAGCTCAGGGCTCCAACAATGGACATTGCAACTGCCTGGGGCTGGGGATAGGGCAGGATCTTGCTCCCTTCTCACCCAGGTGAAAGAAATTTCTTACTGACCTTTGAAGCTTTCTTTGACACCTGTGCATTGAAGAATGTGGGAACCGCAGCTGCTACCCATGATTCCCTGCCTTTAAGACTGCCTTGGTCCTGACCATGCAGTGCCCCCATGGTGAAGGCTGTACTGTGCTCCACCCTGAGCCTAGGGTGATAGACTTTTCCTTTCAGCCTTCCAGGCTGTCTTGGGGTGGAAGTCTCTTTCACTCTGTCATTTTGTAGGTTTTGCTATTCTAGAATTTGTTTAGAGTCATCGTTACAGATATTTTATGGACTTTGTGGGAGATAGCTACAACTGGACCACCCTTCTACTCTGCCATTTTGGCTCTGCCCCCAAGGGAACTGATTCGTGGGAAGCCTAACAGAGCAAAGTTTAGGGATGATATTGTCTTCTGCCTTGTTATTGTGTATATATTTCTTTGTGGCCATGATGCATTTGGCACTCTGATGTCTGAACGGATGTTCTGATTTTTTCTCCCATGTTAAAAATCTGCTATATTTCACAATTCAGAATTGCTCTGGCATATTCATGGTTGCTGTAGGCACTGTGAACATTGCATTGGTGCTATAATGGTCAAATATGAACAGGAAATTTTTAGATAAAGAAATCAAAGCTATCTCTAGGTATATGAAGAAGCCCTCTAAATCACTTTTAAATGGAGAAATGAAAATTGAAACCTAGTGAGCTACCACCTTATCCCTATCAGACTGGCTAGTATGAAAAAAGGAAAGTGGTAAATAGTGAAGAGAATATATGAAAATTGGGACACTAATACTTTATTGCTGTAGTTGTGAACTGATTCAATCATTCTAGGATGCAATTTGGAACTGTGACCAAAGGACAACCAAACTATACATACCCTTTGATCCAGCAATACCACTACTGGATCTGTATCCTAAAAGGGTCATAACAAAGGGGAAAACATCAACATGTGCAAAAATATTTACAATAGCCCTACTCACCATGGCAAAATATTGGGAAATGAGGGGTCATATGTCAGGTGGGGAATGGCTGAATAAGTTCTGGCATATGAATATAATGGAATATTATTGTGCAATAAGAAATGATGAAAAGGCATATTTCATAAAAATCTGGAAAGACTTGTACGAACAGATACAAAGTTAAATAAGAATCAGGAAAGTATTGTACATAGTATCAGCCACATTGTGTGATGATCAACAATGAATGATTTAGCTCTTCTCAGCAATACAATGATACAAGACAATTACAAATTCCTCTTGAAGGAAAATGATATCCACATCCAGATAAAGAACTGATGGACTCTAAACGCAGACAGAAGCATACTTTTTTCACTAACTTTATTCTTTTTCATGTTTTTTTTTCCCTTTTGATATTTCTTCTTTCGCAGCTGTGACTACTATGGAAATGTTTTACATGATGACACATATATAACCTGTATCAAATTACCTACCATTTTGTAAAGAGAGGAGGGAGGAAGAAAATTTTGGAACTCAAAATATTGTGAAGTGAATGCTAAAAATTATCTTGACATATGTGGGCAAAAATAATATGCTACAACAAAAACCTACTGAGATTATTATAACCAAAATCCAGAATGTCCGGGTCAAAGAAAAATGCTGTAAGTAGCCAGAAACAAAATTCAAATATTGAGAAGTTATAATAAGATTCACACATGATTTAACTGGTACTACAAAAAAGGAACTTAGAATATTATATTTCAGTAAGTAGAAGTATTGGCTTATCCTAAAAGAGAGAAAAAGGTCTCTTAATGAAAAGGAGGACTTCAAATTATTCTGGATGACAAGGTCTGAACTGTGCAGAAACTTTGAAGTTCAAATGCAGTAATTAGAAGAAAGACCAAAAAAAAATCACAAAATGATAAAAGACTAAACAAGGATAAACTGCTTACTTTCTAGTATGTGGAATTGATATTTGTGTCCCTTCTGAAGGTCACATAAAGAGTCTAATTGGACAACCCTTACACTGGTTCCATTATGTCCTGATGATTGTATGAGAAAAATGGGAAGCAAATCAAATAGGAATACATTAGGGAGAAGAACAAGGAAAAGAGAATTTTTGGGAAATAATCTCACATAATCAGGGCGTGCAAGCAGATGTCTATAAAAACAAGAAGCAGGGTGTAGGTAAGTAGCTGACACGTGAAACTCACATTTACTTGGCCAAAGGAAGGAACAATACACACACACACACACACACACACACACACACACACACACACACACACTATGGTACAGAAATACATTTGATACAGAAATAAATTTCTCTCATTGAGGAAAAATGAAGCAAAAGAGAAAGAGTGAAATGAAAGGGAAGTTAGATTAGAGAGTGATACGTACATAGAGATACATACATATATACATGCATGCACACATACATACACACATATTATATATATAGCATACAATATACATTTTTATGGAATGATTGAACAAGTTATACAGATAGAATACACACACCGAAACATCCTTACATACATGTATATGTATTTACATATGTACATTTTGTAGACAGACAGATGTACACATGACTTGGCCAATATGGAAATTTGTTTTTATCCTATGACTATACTTGTTTGTAACATGGGTTTTGTTTTTTTCTTTTATTCTCAGTTGGGAAGAATGTTAAGTTGAGAGTGAGAAAAGTGGATTTTTGTTGATCAAAAATATAATTTAAAAAAAGAGCAAGTTCTAGATTAAAGTCTTTTGCCAAATACTTAAGATTTGCTTCCAGGTTGAAGTAAAACCATTAAGTACCTTTGAATATAATATTGTCACAGGCCCCAGATTCACTTAACTTGACTTTCATCAGTTTGTAGTTATCTGTTTTGCACACAATTCAAGTATGTGTATCCGTGTGTATATGAGTATAGATATTTGTATACATATGAATTTATAAGTTAAAAGAAGTTGAAGAGAGAGCAAGAGAAATCTATATTTATGCATCAGAGTCCATGTTAATTTTTTTTCCCAAGAAACTAACGTGCAAGAAAATACTAAATATGGGTGCCATAAAACAGAGTTTTATAGTTTTTATCAGCTAGAACTTAAAATGATAAATAGTGTGTGGTAAAATTCTATCTATGGGTTTCACCATAAATTTTAAGATTTAAAATTAAGGTTGCCTTCATAGATCAATTTGGCCAAAAATAGTGATGCTTGGAGTAGTTATTGTATGATAAAATGTAAGAGTAGTTTTGGCACCTTCTTTTCAATTTATCAGAGAACGCTGCCAAGCAAATAATATCTCTTGTTCTATATAATGAAACCTAATTCACTTGTTACAATAATAAATTTTGGTTAGTAGTTACAATGTCAACTGTTGATGCTTTTGTTAGTATTTTTAAATGGATTTCCTAAATCTTATACTCTTGGCTAAGTCAGAAGTGTTCTAAGTGTTTAGCAGTTGTAAAGGAAATTCTAAAGCAGAGACAGGTTGAGTTAAGGACATGGTGGAATGAAAAAGAAAACAAGGATACTTGGTAAAGCTGTGATGTGGGCCAACCATTAAGGAACACAATTGTGAACTATTTCAAAAAAGTTAATCATCTAGTCATACTTTGCCTCACCAATATAATTAGTAATCTTATATCCCAAAGAAATAAACAGTGAAAGGATTCATATTCACATACCCATAGACACAGATCCACTACATAGATAGATAGATAGATAGATAGATAGATAGATAGATAGATAGATAGATAGATGGATATGCATGTGTACAAAACAGAATGGAAATCGTGTAGGCTCCAATCTATTGTGGAATTACTTGAAGCAATTATGGTGTATGGATATAATCAAAAATTGTATTATAAGAAATAATAAAAGGGATACATGTAAATATTTGCTTTCAGCCTGTTAACCATATAATAAGAAGACTCTTTGGCTACAGAGGAATTCAAGAAAGCACTAGTTGGTTTATGACTATTCTTGGTAGGTTTTTTTTTCTTTTGAGGAAATGACATCTGGCGAGAGAAACTGGTACAAAGGGAGAGGCCTAGGGCTTCTCTCCTTCCATGGCTGACACAGGGGTACATTTATATAGCCTCAGTTATTTGCCTACTTGCCTCAGCATTTGTCACCTTATTTAAGCTGAAAGAATTGGAGACTATGATCTTATGCATTTCTTTTTTTTTTATTAATTTATTTAACTTTTAACATTCATTTTCACAAAATTTTGGGTTCCACATTTTCTCCCCTTTTTTCCCCTCCCCCCACCCCAAAACACCGAGCGTTCTAATTGCCCCTGTCTGCCAATCTGCCCTCCCTCCCTCCCCATCCCTTCCCTTTGGAAGGCAAGCAATTCAATATAGGCCAGATCTGTGTAGTTTTGCAAATGACTTCCATAATAGTAGAGTTGTGTAAGAACTAATTATATTTCCCTCCATGCTATCCTGTCCCCCATTACTTCTGTTCTCTCTTTTGATCCTGACTCTCCCCATGAGTGTTGACCTCAAATTGCTCCCTCCTCCCTGTGCCCTCCCTTCCATCATCGCCCCCACCCTGCTTATCCCCTTATCCCCCACTTTCCTGTATTGTAAGATAGATTTTCATACCAAAATGAGTGTGCATTTTATTCCTTCCTTTAGTGGAATGTGATGAGAGTAAACTTCATGTTTTTCTCTCACCTCCCCTCTTTTTCCCTTCACTAAAAAGTCTTTTGCCTGCCTCTTTTATGAGAGATAATTTGCCCCATTCCATTTCTCCCTTTCTCCTCCCAATATATTTCTCTCTCACTGCTTGATTTCATTTTTTTTAAAGATATGATCCCCTCCTCTTCAGTTCACTCTGTGCACTCTGTCTGTATGTGTGTGTGCATGTGCGTGTGCATGTGTGTGTGTGTGTGTTATCCCACCCTGTACCCAGATGCTGAATAGTTTCAAGAGTTACAAATATTGTCTTTCCATGAAGGAATGTAAACAGTTCAACGTTTGTAAAGTCCCTTATGACTTCTCTTTGCTATTTACTTTTTCATGCTTCTCTTCATTCTTGTGTTTAAAAGTCAAATTTTCTTTTCAGCTCTGCTCTTTTCATCAAGAATGCTTGAAAGTCCTCTATTTCATTGAAAGACCAATTTTTCCCCTGAAGTATTATATTCAGTTTTGCTGGGTAGGTGATTCTTGGTTTTAGTCCTAGTTCCTTTGACTTCTGGAATATCCTATTCCATGCCCTTCAATCCCTTAATGTGGAAGCTGCTAGATCTTGTGTTATCCTGATTGTATTTCCACAGTACTTGAATTGTTTCTTTCTAGCTGCTTGCAATATTTTCTCCTTGACCTGGGAACTCTGGAATTTGGCCACAATGTTCCTAGGAGTTTCTCTTTTTGGATCTCTTTCAGGTGGTGATCTGTGGATTCCTTGAATACTTATTTTACCTCTGATTCTAGAATCTCAGGGCAGTTTTCCTTGATAATTTCATGAAAGATGATGTCCAGGCTCTTTTTTTGATCCTGGCTTTCAGGTAGGCCCATAATATTTAAATTGTCTCTCCTAGATCTCTTCTACAGGTCTGTTGTTTTTCCAATGAGATATTTCACATTCTCTTCCATTTTTTCATTCTTTTGGTTTTGTTTTGTGATTTCTTGGTTTCCCATAAAGTCATTAGCCTCCATCTGTTCCATTCTAATTTTGAAAGAATTATTTTCCTCAGTGAGCTTTTGAATCTCCTTTTCCATTTGGCTAATTCTGCTTTTGAAAGCATTCTTCTCCTCATTGGCTTCTTGATCCTCTTTTGCCAATTGAGTTAGCCTATTTTTCAAGGTGTTATTTTCTTCAGCATTTTTTTGGGTCTCCTTTAACAGGGAGCTGATCTGCTGTTCATGCTTTGACTGCATGTCGCTCATTTCTCTTCCCAGCTTTTCTTCTACCTCTCTAACTTGGTTTTCTACGAGCTCTTCTATGGCCTGAGCCCATTGAGTGGGCTGGGATATAGAGGCCTTGACTTCTGTGTCTTTGCCTGATGGTAAGCATTGTTCTTCCTCATCAGAAAGGAAGGGAGGAAATGCCTGTTCCCCAAGAAAGTAACCTTCTATAGTCTTATTTCTTTTCCCTTTTCTGGGCATTTTCCCAGCCAGTGATTTGACTTCTGAATATTCTCTTCAAACCCACTTCGCCTCCGGATCCTAGCAGCCAGTGCTTGGGGTTTGAGATTCAAATGCTGCTTTCCAGCCTCAGGGGTTTTGGGGGGGGCAGGGCTGCTATTCAGCGTGCGATTAAGTTCAGGCGCTCAGGTCAGGGCAGGGCCACCTCACCGGCTCAGTTCCCTCAGGGGGCTTACGAAGAGACCTTCAACAATGGATCCAGGCTCCTGCCTGCTTGGGGAGCCCTGGTCTGCTCCCGTCTCCACTGTTGCCTCCCGAGGTGGCCTGAGTTATGGGGGCACCCCACTCCTCTCTCGACCCGCCAAAGAGACTGTCTCACCAACCCCTGTGACCTGTGGGTGGAGGGATCCACGTGGCTGCTGGAGATTCCGTCCCTGAAGCCCGCTGGGATCTTTTCCTCTTGGTGCCATGGCCACGGCAGGCCTGTACTCAGCTCCCAGTCCTGGCGCCCAGTCCACGGTGCGAAGGACCTTTTGCGAGAGGTTTGCAGGTCTCTCTGGAACAGAAATCTCCCTCGCTCCAATGTTCTCTGGCCTCTGGGTGCAGAATTCGCCGTAAGTTACTTTTTTGTAGATGTTCTATGGGTTGTGGGTTTGGAGCTATGTGTATGTGCATCTTTCTACTCCGCCATCTTGGCTCTGCCCTGATCTTATGCGTTTCAAAATGTAAATAGAGTGAGCCATCAGAGACCCAGAATTTAGATTTGGAGAGTCAAGTATATGTTGAGTTTTATAACGATTCCACTATCAACTCACTGAGGTTTGAGGGGTCAATATTCATGGCCTAGAAGAGCAATAGCTAATGTGAACACTCATCTAGAAACAAAGCTTGTAATTTTCTCAATCTGATGTGTACTTGATGAGGTCAATGTAACATAGAAGTTGTGCCAAGTCTGATCCCTCTCTACCCATACACTGATGTGGTATAGGAAAAGTGTTTTCCTGAAGTGGTGGTGGTGATTTGGGGGAATGTTAGCTTTTTCTTATTGTTTTATCTTTGAAGTTAATGATTTTTTGTAAAATCTGATGGATGATGACTGGTGAAATGGAGCTAGAGCGACTGTACTCATTGCTTTATATTGAGGGCAATAACCAAAAAAGGTTATATTGGTTGACTGGTGGCTTCAGCTAGTAGCATTATGGAATGGTAGTCCATGCTTTCTGAAGAATCTAGAATCCTGAAGGAAGAGACTTAATCTACTTAATTGAAGAATAGTGAGCAAAGAACAAACTAATAACTAAAAATTCAGTGATAAATTATGAATTAAAAGACTAATAATAAGACATGTTTACCACCTCTTGACAGAGAGGTGATAGATTGATGGACTAGAGATATAGAGTGAGATGTATATTCTCAGTCACAACTAATGTAAGGTTATGTATTGCTGACTATAGGTATTTGTTACAAGGAAAGGTTGTCCTTTTTTTTTTAGTGCAAAAGGGAAAGTAAGTTGAGACAATGGGAGTTAGTGATAGCGACACTTTACAAAAAGGAAGAAAAGAAACAATCACAAATATCAAAATAACACATTTTGAGAGTTTAAGACATCTCAGTGGCCACCTAGCCTAATACATGAAAGACAGCAATAAAAAAAAAAAAGAGGATAAATGAACTATTACCAAAAAAGAAAAAAAAAGTAGAAGATACCTAAAAGAAATTCAGAAGGGAAGATCAACAAGCCACATGCTGTTTGAATTAACATGTTAAATTTGAATTAAAAAACAAATAATAATTTAGTGGGAAAATGTATATGCAATCACAATTTTACATGCAAATTCTTTTTGTTTTTCTTTGTATTATAAATTAACATTTTTACATAATAATATTTATAAAATGAAAAAATATATATTGACAAAGAAAATGAAGATTACACTAGATGGAACTGGCTTAATGTGGCATGAAATGAAAACATGACATTCAGGACAAGGTGGCATTTAACGTAAGCCAGTAGTCTATGTACAATAAACCAGAAGTCTGATTGGTTTTAGGGTTTGCTCCCATCCAGTTTCAATCACTGTAATATACTCTTTCTGACTCCCTAGTTTTTAGACTTTTTATCACTATAGTCAAAGCTTGAATTCACATTTAAGAAAAGTTTAGTGAACTCTGAATTTCAACTTCTCATGTTAACCCACTGCACACATTATTGTTTTGTTTTGCTTCTGTAGCACTGACAGGATATTCACAGCACTTAAGGTAGCTATGAATATCCTAGGTGTAATTCTGAATTGCAAAATGTAACAAACTCTCCTCATGGAAGAGAAAACTAAAACATTTATTTAAATACCAGAAAGCCAAATCCAACACCAGAATGCCAAATCAATTATAGCAATAAGAAATCTACACACAATTATAATGTGGGAGGCGCCATCATCCCCAAGTCTTCTCCCTTCCAGTGCCTTCCCACAAATGAAAACACAGCTTGCTGCCTACTTCCTCTCCCTCAGCTTTAACTACTGTGAACAACTCCCTTTCTGCTCCACCCCTTCCTGCTCCACTCATTTAGCGAACTCCTGCCATCACAGACTCATGTGACTCAGGTTTCCTTGTGACTCAAGCAGGTCATATGGTCCTATTAATGGGAAAGGTCTTTCCATTAAAAAGTAAAATTACATTAATGATACAACTTCATACACCATAGGTTTTCTTACAAAATATCAAGGTAGATAAAAAAAGGCTGATAAATTTAGATTTAAATGTCTAGAATGATAGGCTTTTATTTTCCAGAATATCAAAATTAATATAAAATTTAATCTGAAGAAGACTGAAAGATCTGTTAAGGGGAATGGTCTTAATCTCTCAACAACTATAAATCCTAAGGTAGAAATAATTTCACTTTTCTCTTACTATTTAAATGTTCATGGTCAGCTACATTTCATGTCGCCAAAGTATGCCTTTTAATTCTCAATATTTATATTAGATCATAGACATTAGCTCATGGTACTACAGTTTTCACTTTAAATAAATTACATGAATATGACTGTATATAATTCCAAAAATTCAGATTGCAAAACATTTATGAAAATTATTGACATAAAGCAGAAGCTGTACAATGAGATGTTTCATGATGCAAGCAGTGTACATGGTGGCAAGAAACTGAGAAGATTCTCTAAGTCAGTACATTTGTGTATGCAGAAAGTGAGTGATATGATGCCTCTCCCTGTGTTCAACAGTGGTCATTATATTTTCACTATGACTGGCTACAAATGTGGAAAGTGAACCATTTCATAAATGCAAACTAATAGATTCAGAAATGAAAATGAAAATTAGAACACATAAAAGAGAACCAAGAAGGTCATTGATAATCTGTGAACTTGGTGTTTTTGTGTTGACCATAGGGTGCGTGTGTTGGTCCTTCATTGCTGAAGAAGACCATGTCATCAGAAAAATGATGACATGACCTGCACTTGACTTTTTTTTTTTGAGTGAGGGAGGGCTGTGCAGGTCACCAGCCTCACTTCTCCTCCAGAGCTATCTGAATTCAGTGACCAGATATTCATCAGGATTACTGGAGATGACCCAGGATGAGGCAACTGGGATTACCCAAGGTCACACAGCTAGTGAGTGTCAAGTGTTTGAGGTGAGATTTGAACTCAAGTCCTTCTGACTCCTGCACTGATGATTTATCCACTGCACCACCATGATATAGTCAAGCACATAGCCTGAATAAAGTAGCATGAAAAGTCAGTGTTTGCAGGGAGTTGACTTGTCTGTGGAAAGATAAAGAAGAAGCTATTTTTAAGATGGAGAAACCATCTCTGAAGGATTGAAGACTGAAATCAGAAGAGTATTCCTTCAGGCTTGACAATTCAAGTCAAGGCTCAACACTTCTTCAAAGATTTGAAGGTAAATTGCCCTGAAGGAAAACAGATATTTGCACCAAGCAGTGGTTGGTTTGCACGATTTAAAAATCTTGCAGCTTTTCATAATGTTCAAATGTTAGGAGAGGCAGTTATTGAAGCAACAAAGAAGTTCCCAGAGTATCTGTGGGGAGGGAATAATAAATGTTAGTTCTTACTTGATGGACCAAATCATTAATGCAGACAAAAGTGGCCTATTTTATCAAAGAGTACCATTCTAAAGCTAGGTCTCAGTTGAGGAAAAAACTGTGCCTGGGCTTAAAGCTTCGAAAAATAGAATCACTCTTCTGCTTGGAGGGATTCATCTAGGACTTGAAAATAAAAACCTGTCTTTGCTCATTACTCAGAAAATCTCAGAACATTGAAAGGAATCAGCAAGCCAACACTACCTGTGTATTATTTGTGCTAACTGTAAGGCTTGGATAATCTTCATAATCTTTGAACAATGATTTATTTCACTGCTTAATTCCCAAAGCTGAGATAATGTCCTAGGTAACCCTCCCCATTTGGATGATTTTAATGAAAATGTAAAAGGGATCTACCTTACTCATAATGCTACCTCATTACTACAACCTATAGATCAAGGAATGATTGTAAATTTCAAGTTACATTATTTATGCACAACATTTTTCCAGGAAATTGCAGCTTTGGGTGCAGATAAGACATTGAGAGATTTCTGGAAGTTCTGTAATACTTATCATGCAATACTGAAATTCCTAAAGTCTGTGAAGGTATAACAGAAACATGCATGCTGAGAATCTGGAAAAACCTATACCTGCAATTAGTTCCTGGGGATTTGATGAAGAGTTGAATTGAAGCATAGGAATAGAAGCCAGAAGTGAATGAGAATCATCAGAAGGAGACAATTGAGTCTTAAGAGAAGAACTATGTATTGAGAATATGATTAAGCCATTAGATGCCAAGTTTGCAAAAGAAAAGGAAATTCACAATCTGAGGTCAAACCAAAAGAAAAACTTCAGAATGGAACAACTGGCAGAAACATTTCATCGTTTGAGTGATATTTTTTCTTGTATTGAAACAACAATTGCAAATACTTCAAGATTTAACAAGTCTAAACACTAGTTGAAGAAAATATTGCTTGTTATATACAGATATATGAAGAAAAAAGGAGAGCCACTGTTTAAAAACTTTATGAAAAAAAAAGTTATTCAGCCAACCACCAATGATAGGTGCAAGCACCAAGTGCTAAGTGCAATGGGGGAGGAAGAAGCAACATACTGCACATCATTGTTAACTTTACTGTATAATACTGTACATACTTTATCATTAAATTTAACTGTCATTTAATAATTCAGTTTATTATTATGTTATAGCATTTAAAATGCCTGCATTGTAGTATATTTTGCAACATGTATAAATGAATTATGTTGTGTATGTCTTTTGAGTAGGCTAAGTGAAGTTGGTAGCTGGTTTAAATTCTCATTGTCTATGGAATGGTCTACTTGCGTAAAACTGAGAACTATCCAAAATGAGAGGAGCTTGATCAATCACCTCTTATTCATTCCTGATTAATTGAAAACACTACAAAGGCAATATGAGGTATTAGAAAGAGTCCTAAATTTATAATCATAATACCTGGGTTTTATTTTCAATTCCAGGCATGTGATTTGGGGTGTGTTTTCAAGGCCTCAATTTCCTCATTTGTAAAATAAAGATGGTGGTCTAGATGATTACTAAGGTCCCTTAAATAGCTAATATCTGTTTATTCCTCATCTCTTCAATCTATTACAAAACTATTATTTGTTGATTCCAAGAAATCTAAGTCTAGAAAACAAATTACTTCATTAAATTAAGAAAAGTACCATAATTATTTGCTTGGCATGCTAAATTATAACTAACTATAAAAGACTTGTCATTAGATTGCTAACAATTATGAACTGCTACTACCCCCAGGGGTTCTAAGGAACAGCACACTCTTCCTTTCCATTCAGGAGCTCATGTACTCTGTACTGATATTTGTAATATGAACAGGGTCAGTGTCAGGGAGTCTGACCACCTAGAAGAAGCACCAGACTGCTTTTCTCATAGTCATTATATCTCCAAACACAGTGCCATGGGCAAGGAGCTAGGAGATTAATTTGATATTTTTGGTTCATGTTTAGGATATTCCTAAATGGATAATTAGAAACAGCAAAAAATACTGAATATATAATGTCAATTAGATAATGGAAAGATATTTTATTTCATGTACCCAAAAGAAATGCTCAAACACGAAAGACTCTCACAAACATACATAGAAAATGCAATAAGGAAAAACTACTTGAAACAATAAAGAATTTTATCTAAGTTGCAGGATATAAAATAAGTTTTCAGTTCTTCCAGGATGGTGGAGAGGTGTTTACTCTTCTCCTGGTCTGTTCTCTAGTCTGTGACTGACCACAAGCACTCTTTTCTTCCCTGAAACTATGAGGAGAATCCTTCCTCCACTGTGTACATATTGTCCCTTCCTCTCAAAGGAATATAATTTCCTTGAAGTTATGGCAGGTTTCCTTTCTCTCTTTGTATTTCTAACATCCAACACAGTGCCTGACACATATAATAGGTGCTTAATAAATTGAATCTAGAGGCCAACAGAAAGATTACACATGGTGAGTCAAAAGAGAATTAAACCTAGAATAGAAGGATCTGAGTTTGATGCCAAGGTGTTACTTAGCATCAATGAGGGTTAGAAAATTGGGGAATCTCTTTGGAATTCGATGTCCATATGCAGAAGCTTGACTGGATGATTTCTAAGCTTCCTTTCAACTCTTACTACTTTGCTATTCTGACTGGATTTATGACTCTGAGGATAAGTTGGATCACTGTATCTTAACCTCTAAAAAAAACCTTCCTTCATTTTATTCTCACTGGCATTTCTATGAATTTCTCCATTCACTAAAAAAAAAAAAAATTCTGCCTTGAAGGTTGTTTTACAAAACTCAAATCTCCTGATAGCACCCCTAATTAGGGGGAAGTCCTTTGGTACCACATTGCAAACATACTATTTTATTTGAACTTAAAAAGGTTTCTTTTTTTGTTTTAGAAATTTGAGCTTGTGTGTGGACCTTTAAGAAATTATCTGTATATGTCTTTCTCTTTCATGTGTGTGTATACACATACATACACACACACGTATATATACATACATATATTTATGTGGAAAATTGTCAAAATCTAATAAAATATGCTGCCTGTATCTAACATTCTAACATTTGAGGTGATAATTCCCAATTTAGTGTTTTCTTCCATTGAATTTTGTTATACTTATAATTTTTCAAATCCAAAACATATTTTCATTCCTCAGTCTGAACTAATTCTTTCCCCCTATGCCTACCTTAATGAACATTCCAGTTCTACATTATGTTCCTATTGTTGCTATTTCTTTATGTGTTTATTTCACTTGCCACAATAACTATGGTTTATGAAGTTTTCTGTCACCCACTCTCCAAAAAATCATTACCCTTGTCTCTCTTTGAAGGACATTTATCTATGACATGATTTTAAGAAATCAATTCTGCCCATTCTTTACTTCTTTCGCCTTTCAGGGTGTTCTAGAATTTAATCTCCCTTTATGGTTTTAGCAAAAGATGTATCTTTTCATTTTTTCAGTGACTGATATATGGTGAAACTTCAAAATGTAATGAGTTTTCTTATTCCAAGGGTGGGGAAACAATGGCCTTTTAGATCCTTTGGTACATTTTTTTGACTGAGTCCGAATTTTGTGGAACAAATCCTTTTATTAACAGGATTTATTCTGTGAAATTTGTAGTCAATTAAAGCACCGCACTTGAGGACATAGAGGATCACAGGTTACCCAGCCCTGGACTCTGTTCTGCTTTTTATCCCAGACAAAAATGTGATTCTGGCTTCTACTAATCTCTCTACTCCATATCTTTTTGCTTGAAACACTTTGAATTTTGAACCTCAGTTCCTAGAAATATAAATTAATGCAGAAGGCAGTGGCTATTCAGTACTAGCAAGCACTGGAGCAAAACAACATACATTTATTAAGCATCACCTCAGAACAGAAACTGGGTGGCCAAAATACAATGATTTGAACAAAGAGCTAGGCATAGCTTACATGCTAAATTTGGAATACTCCAAAATGAAAAGTTTGGATTCTGACGGATAGATTTTTATTTTTATGTATTAACTCAGGTAAACTGACTAGCAAGTTGGGAAGTTTTGCAATCTGCATTTGTTGATGGAATATTGCAGTGACAGAAAAATTCATAATGTTATAAGTAAAAGACCGTAGAAAGATAAACTAAAAATTAATTGGAGACTAAATAACCTACTCCTAAAGAATTAGTAGGTTAAACAACAAATCATAGAAACAACCAGCAACTTCATTAAAGAGAATGATAATAATGAGGCAACCCACCAAATCTTATGGGATACTGCAAAAGCAATTCTTAGGTGAAGTTTTATATCTTTGAATGCCTACATGAATAAAATAGAGGAAGAGGAGATCAATGACTTGGGCATACAGCTGGAAAAGCTGGAAAAAGAATAAATTGAAAATTCCCAAGTAAATACCAAATTAAAAATACTGAAAACTAAAGGAGAGATCAATAAAATTGTAATTAAGAAAACTATTGAACTAATAAATAAAATTAAGAGTTGGTTTTATGAAAAAAATAATAAAATTGATAAACTTTTGGTAAATTTAATTTAAAAAATAAAGAAGAAAATAAAATTACTACTATCAAAAATGAAAGGGGTGAGCTCACCTCTAATGAGGAGGAAATTAAAACAGTAAGTAGAAATTACTTTGCCCAATTTTACGCCCATAAATTTGACAATCTAAATGAGATGTATGATTATTTTAAAATATAAATTGTCCAGATTAACAGAAGAGGAAGTTGAATACTTAAGTAACACCATCTCAGAAAACAAAATTGAACAAGTCATCAATGAACTCCCTAGGAAAAATCTCTGGGGTCATATGGATTTACAAGTGAATTCTATGAGACATTTAAAGAACAGTTAATTCCAATAGTATGTAGACTATTTGGGAAAACCGGGGAAGTAGAAGTCCTCCCAAATTCTTTTTATGATACAAGTATGGTTTTGATACCTAAACCAGGGAGAGATAAAACAGAGAAAGAAAATTATAGACCAATTTCTCTAATGATTGTAGATGCAAAAATTTTAAATAAGATTTTATCAAAAAGAATACAGCAACTGACCACAAGAATAATATATTATGATCAGGTAGCATTCATACCAGGAATGCAGGGCTGGTTCATTGTTAGGAAAACTATTAGCATTCTTGATCATATCAACAAAATAACTTACAGAAACCACATGATTATCTCAATAGATACAGAAAAAACTTTTGACACAAAAAACCAAACATTCCTATTAAAAAAACACTGGGGAGCATAGGAATAAAGGGAAGTTTCCATAAAATAATAAGCAGTATTTACCTAAAACCCTCCGTAATTATTATATACAGAGGAGATAAGCTAGATGCATTTCCAATAAGATCAGAGGTGAAACAAGGATATCCATTATCACCACTATTATTCAATATGGTACTAGAAATGTTAGCTGTAGCAATTAGACAAGTTAAAGAAACTGATGGAATTAGAATAGGAGAAGAAGGAACTAAGTTATCACTCGTTGCAGATGATATGATGATGTACTTGGAGAATTCCACAGATTCAAGTAAAAAAAAAAAAACTACTTGAAATAATAAACAGCTTTGGCAAAGTTGCAGGTTTTAAAATAAACCCGCACAAATGTTCTGCATTTCTATATATTAGTAACAAGCCCAGTAACAAGAGACAGAAAGATATCCCATTTAAATATAAGGTAGATACTATAAAATATTTGGGAGTTTATCTGTCAAAAGAAACCCATGACTTTATAAACACAATTACAACACACTTTTTGCACAAATAAAGTCAGATGTAAATAAGTGGAAAAACATCAGTTGCTTGTGGGTGGGCTGGGCCAATATTAAAAAAAAAAGACAATTCTACCTAAATTAATTTATTTAGTGCCATACCAATCCAACTATCAGATAATTATTTTCTAGAGCTGGAAAATATAATATAAAAATTCTTGCAGTAAGTGTCTGTGATAAAGGTCTCATTTCTAGAATATATAGAGAACTGAGACAAATGTACAGAAATACAAGTCATTCCCCAGTTGATAAATGGTCAAAAGATATGAGCAGGAAGTTTTCAGAAGAATAAATTAAAGCTATCTATAGTCATATGACAAAAATGCTCTAAATCACTATTTAATAGGAATGTATGCGTAGAACCTATATAAAATTGTATACCCTCTCAGGGAGAGAGAGGGAAGAAAAGGAAGAAGGAGGGAAAAATCTAAGTTATACGGTAGTGATTGTAGAACACTGAAAGTAAATAAAATTATTTAAAAAAAAAACTTTGTGTTCCAAATTCTCTCCCTTCCTCTCTTCCCCCTCTCCAATGATAAGGTAAGCAATTCAACATAGGTTGTACATGGGCAACTCTGTAAAACATTCCCTTTTATTCATGTTGTGAAAGAAAACAGACCAAAAACCAAAATAAAACAAAGCTCAAAAAAAAAAACAAACAGTATGGTTCCATCTTTATTCATACAGCATCCTTTTATTTTTTTTCCTCTGGATATGAATAGAATTTTTCATCATAAGTCCTTCTCAGTGGTCTTGGATCATTGTATCGGTGAGAGTAGCTGTTATTCATAGCTGATCATCTTGCAATAATGTTGTTACTTTGTGTATAGTACATTTCACTTTGCATCAGTTCATGCAAGTCTTTCCAAGTTTTTCTGAGAGCATCCTGATAATAATTTCTTGTAGTATAATGCTCTTCCATCATCGTCATTGTTTGTTCAACTATCCGCAGCAGATGAGTATCCCATCAGTCTCCCATTCTTTTCCACCAGAAGAGCTACTAGAAATGTTTTCGTACATGTGAGTCCCTTTCTTTTCTATTTTCTATCGTTTTTATCTTTTGTAAGATATGGTATAGTATATACATTTAATACTATTTGCTTATCTCTCTATCTATCTACCCATCCATCCATCCATCCATCCATCCATCCACCATCCATCCATCCATCCATCCATCCATCCATCCATCCATCCATCCATCCATCCATCCATCCATCCATCCATCTATCTATCTATCTATCTATCTATCTATCTATCTATCTATCTATCTATCTATCTATCTATCTATCTATCTGTCTGTCTGTCTGTCTGTCTGTCTGTCTGTCTGTCTGTCTCTCTGTCTGTCTGTCTGTCTCTCTGTCTGTCTATCTGTCATCTATCTGTTTTTGTAGCAGTACAGTAAAGGCTCATTTTTCCAACATCCCCTACAACATTTGTCATTTTCCTTTCTTACCCTATTAACCAAGCTAACAAATCTAAGGTATAACTTAAGAATTGTTTTATTCTGTATTTTTATTATCTACAGTGATTTTGAACACTTTTTAAAAATTCTGATAATAGCTTTGATTACTTCATCTGAAAACTCTTCACATATTTTGATCATTTATGAATTGGGGGAATGTTCTTGTTTTTATAAATTTGACTCAGTTCTCTGTGTTTGAGAAATGAGGTCTTTATCAGAGAAACTTGCTTCTATTTTTTTCACAGTTACTGTTGTTAACTGTTTCCCTCCATTCTATTTCTCTCTGTTTATTTTATTCTCTGCTTCTACTTGTCCTTTCTCAAAAGTGTTTTATTCTAACTACTCACCCCATCTCCCTCTATAATTAGTTTTTAGAAATTTGAGTTATATCAAGTATTTGAAGATATCTTTGTTTTCCTTTGGAGGCTTCTCTTTTCCAAGTTACAATATCAAATGAAATTGAGGCCATATTGGGCAATATGG
Source organism: Notamacropus eugenii (assembly GCF_028372415.1). NCBI lineage: Eukaryota > Metazoa > Chordata > Mammalia > Diprotodontia > Macropodidae > Notamacropus > Notamacropus eugenii. The sequence continues at coordinate 265,692,979 of NC_092875.1, forward strand.
TGCAATAGAAAAAGTGATGAGTTTTAATTATGAGACTTTAGTTCAAAGCCTAAATAGGACATTTATTAACTCCTAGAAAACTCAGTGGCTAAAGCCCTGGGCCTGGTGTTATGAAGACCTGAGTTCAAATCTGATCTTATATAGTTAATAGTTGGGTGAACCTGGCAGAGAGCTTAACCTCTGTTTGCCTCAGTTTTTCCATTTGTAAAATAGGGATAATAATATCATGTACCTCCCAGGATTATTGTTATTCAAATAAGATGATTGTAAAGTGTCAGCATTTTAGCTAGCCTGATATATAATAGAGCTATAGAAATATTAGCTATTATTGTCTTTTAAACTCTCTAGGTCTCATTGCCTTATATGTAAAATGAAACATTTGAATATCCTGTTCACCAAGTCATCCAAGTCCTTAGTAAAATGCTATATATATCTAGAAATGAAGAGAATACTTTAGATGAAGTCACATAGGCAGATTAAAATGAAATTGGCACTATCATATTCATAAAACCTATGTCCAGGAATGTATTGATAACAGTTTAACAACTGACTCAAAAATAAGTCCACAAGTCAAACTTGAATTAAATTTGCATTATTAACATTTTTTTACATCACTTTTTAAAGTCTAGACAATAAATAAAACAAATCAAGCATTGATTTGGAGCACCTTTTTCAAGGTGTAAAGCTTCCCACTAAAAACTGAATAATCAAGTAGCTGGAGCTGACACAATACACTTCCCGCTATATTTATTTTGATTTCTGCCAAAATAATAAGTAGAAATATAATATATATTGACATCCCTCACATTTTCCACACTGTGTTCTTGGAAGTCACATCAGGAAATAAATGGTGAAAATAATCTACTGATATGAAGATGGGGTTGGGGTTAGTATATCAAAAGCTCAATATTAGTCAATGGTGTGATATGCAAATATTAAGAGAGTAATTTAATCCAAGAACAATTATTAAGTGCCTACCATGTGACAGGCACTGTACTAAGTGCTGGACACAAAAAAGAAAGGCAAATGATAGTCTTTACCTACCCATAAGTAGCTCACAGTCTGTTGGAGGATCTAACATGCATAACTTGCAGTTTAGTTGGCATTAGATAAACAACACCAGGAGAATTTAGCTGATTTCTGACTGCCACACTTTGGGAAAGGCATGCCTAGATAAATTAGGAAACTGGAGAACGTCCAGAGTATGAGAAATAATATGATGAAGGACCTCTATTCTATGACATATGAGGGTAAGTTGAATGAATTTGGAATGTTGAATGAATTAAAGACAAAACTACAGCTCTTATTATGTATGTGAAAGGCTCTTCTATAGAATAATGAAAGACTTACTATGGTTGCATTCAGAGGATAAAGTAGAAGCAATAGTTGAAGGTTTCAAAGAAGCAAATTTCAGCTTTGTGATAGGAAAAATTAGTAAACATAAATAAAGACTTCATAGCAAGTTATTGTATATACTTTGGTGACACGTTCTTTCTCTTCTTCGTCGTCTTTTTCTTCTGCTAGATTGAATGGCTACTGAAATTCTTTCTGATTCTAAATACTTTGACCCAATGACTGTGGGAATGTAGATTGTATTACTAAGAAGAAACCTCTCTGAAATGAAAAAAAAAGTATACTTTAAAGTAGTAATAATTATAAAATGTGATACTATAGAAAAATTATGGACTATTTGGATCAAAACAGTACACATATCAATTTTGGTGCAAATCTATGTTTAAGCTTTTTAGTTAATTTTCCTTCCTTCATTTATCCTGAACTTTTAGAAAGTACTCTCATTCTCTTTAATCCCAAGGATGGGATTAAAATCTCAGTAACTCTTCAGGCTTTTTCTTGGACAATATTTCAAGTTGGCTACTACTCTATCTAGTAGAGTTGATTTAGTGACATATGAAGCATCTATCTTCCATCCATATGTCTTATGTTTCTGATCCTGTACAACTCTTGGAGTCAAATGAAGAAGAGCTCAGTATCTGGCCTATCTGCTAACACTGTGGTCTTCTCTTGATTTAATCAAGTTTGAAATCCAAATAACATATTCTGATGACAACAGTACACTGTTTGCTAGTCTTTCATGCTTGGAATGAATTCGCACAGAGATAGCAAGGTAGCACAATGGATAGAGAACTGGGCCTGGAGACTTCAAATCTAGTTCAAATCTCATCTAAAATGCTTTCTAGCATAGACTTAAGAACCCACAGAATGACTTAATGAAGCAAATCTCTAGCCCAAGAGAGCCTGGAACTTTTCTTGGAAATGTCTATTGTGTCATGCTGAGGGCAGGGCACAGGCCAATGTGGGTCATGCCAGCACAGACAAGACCTAAGGAGGCCTTCAGGAGATGGAATCTCTCCCACCTGGGGGAATTTCCAGACTTCATGTCCCCAAAACGTGGAAGAAAAATTGTAAAGTCAGTGGAAAAAGCATGTGGGACCAGTGCAGGAGAGTGGAGTGGTCCAGACCCAGTCTCAAGATAGGAGACAGGAAAAGGGGACTGAGGAACCTGCAGCAGCCACAGAAACAGCAGGGGCAGCAACAGTGACTGTTTCTGGAGCTCTAGGTCCACAGATTGTGGGGTAATTCAGAAGCTAATAGTGCAACTCCCCAGCCCCACTGGAAACAGAGATGCACCTTGACAAAGAGCTCAACAGTCAAGTAAATGACTAAGAAAATGAGCAAAATCAGGAAAAAGAATCAGATTATAGGATCTTACTTGGTAACAAGTAAGACTAAAACATGCAAATAGAAGACAACAAAGTCAAAGTTCCTCAGTCCAAAGCTTCCAAGAAAATGTATGAATTGGTCTCAGATCATGAGAAAGCTCAAAATGGATTTTGAAAATCAAGTAAGAGAAGTAGAGCAAAAAATGGGAAGAGAAACATAGTGATGCAAGAAAAATGTGAAAAATGGGTCAACTGTTTGTGAAAGGAGACCCCTCAAGAAATGCTGAAGAAAATAACACTGTAAAACACAGACTAACCCAAAAGACAAGAGATCTAAAAAGTCAATGAAGAGAAGAATGCCCTAAAAAGCAGAATTGTCCAGATGGAAAGGAGGTCTAAAAGCTCACTGAAAAAGATAATTACTTAAAGATTCGAAAGTAGCTGATAGAAACTAATGATTTTATGAAAAATCAAGAAAGCATAAAACAAAACCAAAGAAATAAAAAAATAGCAGACAATATGAAATATCTCATTGGAAAAACAACAGACCTTGAAAATAGATCCAAGAGAGAGAATTTAAAAATTATGGGACTATCTGAAAGCCATGATCTAAAAAAGAGCTTGGCATCATCTTTCACGTAATTATCAAGGAAAACTGTCCTGATATTATAGAACCAGATGGTAAAATAAATATTGAAAGAATCCACCCATCACCACCTGAAAGAGATCCCAAAAGGAAAACTCCTAGGAATATTGTAGCCAAATTCCAGAGTTCTCATGTCAAGAATAAAATATAGCAAGCAGTCAGAAAGAAGTAATTCGAGTACTATGGAAATAAAATAAGGATAATGCAAGATCCAGCAGTTTCTACGTTAAGGAATCAAAGGACTTGGAATACGAGATTTGAGAAGTCAAAGAAACTAGAATTAAAACCAAGAATCAGCTACCTAGCAAAATGGACTATAATACTTCAGGGGAAAAAATGGTCATTCAGGGAAAGAGATGACTTTCAAATATTCTTGAAGAAAAGACCAGAGCTGAATAGAAAATCCAATTTTCAAACACAAGAATCAAGAGAAGCATGGAAAGGTTAACAGGAAAGAGAAAGCATAAGCAACTTACAAAAGTTGAACTGTTTACATTCCTTTATTTAAATTAAATTATTTTATTGCTGTTCTACAATCACTTCCATACATCTTAGATTTTTTCTCCTCCCTCCCCCTTCTGCTTCCACACCTTCCCTACTCCCTCCCTGAGACATTGTACAATCTTTTATGGGTTCTACACATATGTTTCTATTAAATACATTTTCAACTTAGTCATGTTGCATAGAAGATTTAAAATACATGGGACAAACCATAAAACAAAACATAATATAAAAGAAAATGGTCTGCTCCATTGTGTGATTCTACTCCATAGTTCTTTCTCTGGATGTGGAAGGTGTTTTGCCTCAAGAGTCCACTGGGAATTTTTTAAGTGCTAGTGTTGCAATGATGTACTAAGTATATAAAAAAATCCTTCACACACTGTGGTTGTTGCTGTGTACAAAATTCTCCCGGTTTTTCTCCTTTCACTCAGCATCAGTTCATATAAGTCCTTCCAGGCCTCTCTAAGCCTTTCTGTTCATCATTTCTTATAGCACAATAGTATTCCATTACATCCATATACTACAATTTGTTCAGCCATTCCCCTATTGATGGGCATTGCCCTGATTTCCAGTTTTTGGTCACTGCAAAGAGAGCTGCTATAAATACTTCTGTATGTCTGGGGCCATTTCCCATTCCTATAATCTCTTTGGGATACAGTCCCAGAAGCTATATAGCTTGGCAAAGGGGTATGCACATTTTTATAACCCTTTTGGTATAGTTCCAAATTGCTGTCCAGAATGGTAGAATCAGCTCCCAGCACGACCAACAATGAGTTAGTATTCCAACTCTCCCACATTTTCTCCAACATTTATGATATTCCTGTTTCATCATGTTAGCCAATCTGATAGGTGTGCTGTGGTACCTCAGAGTTGTTTTGATTTGCATCTCTCTAATCAATAGTGATTTAGAGCATTTTTCCATGACTATAGATAGCTTTAATTTCTTTCTCTGAAAACTCCCTGTTCATATCCTTTGACCATTTATAAACTGGAGAATGATTTGTATTCTTCTACATTTGTCTCAGTTCTCCATATATTTTAGAAATGAGACCTTTATCACAGACACTAGTTGCAAAAATTCTTTCCCAGTTTTCTTCTTCCCTCCCAATCTTGGTTACATTGGGTTTGTTTGTGGAAAAATTTTCAATTGAACATAATTCAAATTACCATTTTGCACTTCACTACGCTCTCTCTCTCTCTTATTTGGTCAAAAATTTCTCCATTCTCCATAAATTGAGAAACACACTATTCCTTCCTCCCCTGATTTGTTTATAGTATCAATCTTTACAATTAGATTATGTACCCATTTGTACTTGGTTCTTGTGTATGGTGTCAGGCATTGGTCTCTGACCAGTTTCCAACACAATGTTTACCAGTTTTCTCATAAATTTTTGCCAAACAATGAGTTCTTTCTGCAGAAGCTGGAGTCTTTAAGTTTATCAGAGTAGGCTACTATATTCATTGACCACAGTGTCTTAAGTACCTAACTTATTCCACTCGTCTACCACACTGTATCTTAGCTAGTACCAAGTGGTGATTGTTGCTTTATAATTCAATTCGAGATCTGGTAGGGCTACACCACCTTCCCTACCATTACTCTTCATTAGTTCCCTTGATATTCTGGCCCTTTTGGTCTTCTGATGAATTTTGATATTATGTTTTTTAGCTGTAGAAAATAATTATCTGGTAATTTTATTGGTATGGAACTGAATAAGTAAATTAATTTAGGTAGAATTGTCGTTTTTACTATATTGACTCTGCCTATCCATGAACAACAGATGCTTTTCCACTTACTTAGATCAGACTTTATTTGTGTGAAAAGTGTTTTGTAATTGTGTTCATATAGTCCTTGGGTTTATTTTGGCAGGCAGACTCCCAGACATTTTGTAATGCCTATTGTAGTTTTAAATGGGATGTCTTTTTCTATCTCTTGCTGGTGGGCTTTGTTAGTAATATATAGATATGCAGATGATTTATGTGTTTGTTTTATAACCTGCAAATTTGCTAAAGATGTTTATTAATTCAAGTAGATTTTTACTTGATTCTCTGGGATTCTATAAGTATATCATCATATTATCTGCAAAGAGAGATAACTGAGTTTCTTCTTTGTCTATTCAAATTCCTTCACTTTCTTTTTCTTCTCTTATTGATTCAGCTAACATTTCTAGTACCATACTGAATAACAATGGTAATAATGGATATCTTTGTTTCACCCCTGATCTTATTGGAAATGCATCTAGCTTATCCCCATTGCATATAATGCTTGCTGATGGTTTTAGGTAGATACTGTTTAATATTTTATGGAAAGTTCCATTTATTCCTTTGCTGTCCAGTGTTTTCAACAGGAATGAGTGTTGTATTTTGTCAAAATCTTTTTCTGCATCCATTGAGATAATCATATGTTTTCTGTTAGTTTTGTTGTTCATATGATCAGTAATGCTAACAGTTTTCCTAATATTGAACCATCCCTGCTTTCCTGGTATAAATCCTGCCTGATCATAACGTATTATTCTCACAATATGTCGCTGTATTCTTTTTACTAATGTATCATTTAAAATTTATGAATCTATATTCATTAAGAAAATTGGTCTATTATTTTCTTTCTCTGTTTTGGGTCTTCCCAGTTTAGGTGTCAGAACCATATTTGTGTCATAAAAGAAATTTGGTAGGACTGCCTCTTCCTCAACTTTCCAATAGTCTATATAGTATTGGAATTAACTGTTATTTAAATTTTTTATAGAATTCACTTGTAAATCCATTTGACCCTGGAGATTTTTTTCCTAGGGTGTTCATGGATGGCTTGTTCAATTTCTTTTTCTGAGATGGGGTTATTTAAATATTCAACTTCCTCTTCAGTTAATCGGGCAATTTTTGTTATGTAAAATAATTGTCCATCTCATTTAGATAGTTGAATATATGGGCATACATTTGGGCAAAGTAATTTGCAATTATTGTTTCAATTTCCTCCTGATTGGAGGATAGTTCACACTTTTCATTTTTGATACTGGTAATTCGGTTTTCTTCTTCCATTTTTTAAATCTAATTGAACAAATGTTTATCAATTTTATTGGGTTTTTCATAAAATCAACTCTTTTATTTATTAGTTCATTTGTTTTCTCAATTTCAATTTTATTTATGTCTCTTATTTTCAGTATTTCTGATTCGGTATTTACTTGGGGATTTTTAGTTGGTGCTTTTTCTAGCTTTTTCAGCTGCATACCCAATTCATTGGCCTACTCTTTCTCTATTTTATTTTTGTAGGTTTTCAAACATATAAAACTTCCCCAAAGAACTGCTTTTCCAGTATTTCATAAGGTTTTGTAGGTTATCTCTTTATTGCAATTCTCTTGAATGAAGTTATTTATTATTTCTATGATTTGTTGTTTAACAACAACAATTGTTTAGGATTAGATTATTTAGTTTCCAATTAATTTTTGGTTTATCAATCCATGGCCATTGACTACATAGAAATAGCATTATGATCTGAGAAGGATGCATTGACTATCTCTGCCATTCTGCACTGCACTGTGAGGTTTTTATGGCCTAGAACATAGTTAATTTTTGTATATGTGCCATGTACTGCTGAGAAACAAGTATATTCCTTTCTATTTTCTCCAGAGATCTATTCTATCTGTCTTGTCCAGAGTTTTATTCACTTCCTTAACTTTCTTGTTTATTTTGAGGTTAGATGAATCAAGTTCAGAGAGAGGGAGTTTAAGGTCCTTCACTAGCATAATTTGGTGTACATTTCTTCCTGTAACTCCCTCAACTTCTCCTCAAAGAATCTGGATGCTTTACCACTTCGAGCATATATGTTTAGTAATGAAATTGCTTTGTTATCTATGGTGCTTTCTAGCAGGATATAGTTTTCATCCTTATCTCCTTTGCTTAGATTTATTTCTACTTTTGCTTTATCTGAGATTAGGATTGTTATCCCTCCTTATTTTTTTTTACCTCAGCTGAAGCACAATGTATTGTGCTCCAACCTTTTACCTTTAATTTGTGTGTATGCTCCCATTTCAAATATGTTTCTTGTAAACAACATATTTTTGGATTAAGGTTTTTAATTCATTCTGCTATCCATCTCCATTTCCCCTTCACATTCACAGTTATCATTACTATTTTTTTCTTCCCCTCCATATTTTTTCTACTCATTTATACTTTGAGTTCTCCCTTCTCCCTTCCCCTTCACAACAGAGTTTTAATTTTTGACCATCTTCCTCCCCCTCCCTTCTTTCCACCCTCCTCACCTTTACTCCCCTTTTCACTTACTTATTATCTTTTAACTTCCCCTCCCTTTTTTGCTTTCCCTTCCTACTGCCTATAGAGCTAGTTATATTTCTTTATTTAACTGAGCTTTTTATTCTCTCCTTGACCCAAATCAGATGAGAGTAATTTTCAAACAATACCCATCTCACTCCCCCTTTTCCCTCTAATGTAACATAATTTGGTGCCTCTTCATGTGATATAATTTACCTTTTTCTCCCTCCTCCTTTTCACATCTCTCATTACTACCCCTTCACACCCTTAATCACATTTTTATAATCATGTCATTTACCTTATAGCTTCTCTCTTAATCTTTGTCTATCCCTTTTGTATATCATAGTTAATATATAATTCTCAGGATTAAGAAGTATCATCTTCTCTTATGGTGATGTAAGTAATTTGCCCATATTGATTGACAAGATTTCCCCCCCTGTTTACCTTTTTTATGCTTCTCTTGAGTCCTGTGTTTGAAGTTTGATTTTTCTATTGACTTCTGGCCTTTTCATCGGGAAGGTCTGGAAATCCCTTACTTTATTGCATGTCCATATCTTTGTCTGAAATACTATGCCCAACTTTGCTAGGTAATTGATCCATTATTGGAGTCACAGCTCCTTTGCTTTACAACATATCATATTCCAATACATTCGATCTTTTAGTGTGGAAGTTGCCAGGTCTTGTATGGTCCTGACTGTAGTTCCTCGATATTTGAACTGTTTTTCTTTCTGGTTGCCTGTAGTATTTTTCTCTTTCACTTGATACTTCTGGAATTTGGCAAGGATGTTCCTTGTTGTTTTTAGCTTCGGATCCCTTTCAGGAGGTGAGAAGTGCATTCTTTTGAAGACTATTTTGCCCTCTGCTTCTAAGACTTTTGGACAGTTTTCCTTGATTCTTCCTTGGAAGATATTGTCCAGGCTCTTTTTTTTGTCCTGGATTTCTGGTACATCAATATTTCTTAGATTTTTCTCTGCTGGATCAATTTTCCGGTTCAGTTGTTTGTCCACTTAGATATTTTACATTTTCCTCCCTTTTCTGATTCTTTAGATATTGCTTGACTGATTCTTGATATCTCAAAGAATCATTAGCTTCTACTTACCCAATTCTAATTGTTATCAAATTGTTTTCTTCAGTTAACTTTTGGATCTCCTTTCCCATCTGTCCAATTGTTCCTTTTGAGAAATTATTTTCTCCAGTTAGTTCTCCTACTTCCTTTTCTATTTGTACAGTTTTGTCAGTTAAGTTTTTTGCTTCCTTTTCCATTTCTCCAATTTTCCTTTTTAATGAGCTTTTCTCTCAGTGAATTCTTTTTTTGATATTTTTCAAATCACTGGCCATTTATTCTTCTATTTCTCTAATGTGCCTTTTAAAATCCTTCCTGAGCACTTGCAAGAATGCTCTTTGTGCTTCAGACTAGTTCCGATTCCCTTTTGAAGTTTCAGATGAGATTACAATCTCAATACTGACCTCTTTGGTGTTCCTATTTCGGTCCTTTTCCCCCTAGAAAGATGCTATGGTACTTTCTTTTTTGCTTTGCTTCTTACTCATGGTGATCACCCTTTTCCAGACTCTTAAAGTAGATCTCTGCTTCGAGGTCACTGGGGCCTATGTCCCACAGCTCTTGTGCCTTGAACTTGAGGTTTTATATGTTGTACCTTTGGTTCTTTCAGCTGGAAGCTAAAATGTTGCAGATTACTTGGTGCTGAGCAGGTTGAAAGCAGAGGTTAGGTGAAGTCCTTCTAGGTTGTCCAGGAGTTACCCTGTGTTACCGTAACTGTGTTGGGTGTGGTGAGGGGTGGTTTGGCTACAGGAGGTCTCCTATGTTGAGCTAGAGCATAGGCAAGCTCAACAGTTGGTGAACTTGTCTGCGCTAGTGTCTTTGCAATTTCCCTTTGGCACACCTGGGGTTCTGGTGTTGGAGTTTGCTGGCTCCACACCCCTGGAGCTCAGGATCTCCTCCAAGTTTGCTGAGGTGGGGTTTTCTGGAACAGGTCTGATCATGCACTTGTTCCCTTCAGCCACAGCAAGAGGGACTCTCCTAAGTAATTATCCTAGTCTCATGGGCTAAGAGACTGTTTACCCCTTTGCCTCATCCCAGTGTTCCAGGATTTTTCCTCGAGAAATGTTCTCTGGGCTCTTCAAGGTCAACAAGGGGAGAGAGATAATAATTACTTATCACTCTGCCATTTTAGCTCCCAGAAGTTTAAGTAGGTGACTTGCAGACATTTAATATATGGGCTAATAGTCCTAGCATCAGCTGCTGCATTTACATGGACTTCTGTGCTTCTCTCTTCCTTGTTTCCACTGGACTCCTGTCCTGAGCTGATGTGTTTGCTGAGTGTCAGCAGCTTCAGATCACCTGGGGATTCCTACTGGGCCCCGCCATCACAGAGACCATGCTGCTACAACCTGTGTGCTCCTCCAGCCACAAGCAATAGATCCTTTCCATCAAACTTCCAGTCTGTCCTGGGCTGAAAATCTGCCACTTTCTATCTCCTATTGGATCCTGTCCCTCCAAAATCCTTTCAGGTTCTCTTTTTAGAGGTATCTGAAGGAGTTTTTTTAGAGCTCAGGTGAGTATTTGATCTCACTCTGGCATCTTGGCTCCACCCTCAACTGTTCCTACATAGGAAGATAATATTTATATCTCTTGAGTCTTTTCTCAATACTATAGTATTTGGAGGGGTTATAAACATATAGACAGAGAGCACAGGGTAGGATGAGAGAGGAATATATTGGGAGGAGAAAGCTAACAACTGAATGGGGCAAATTATCTCTCACTTTAAAGAGGAAAGAGAAAACTTTTTCAATGGAAGGGAAGAGAGGGGAGGTGAGACTGAAAAATTGAGCCTTACTTTCATCACATTTGGCTTAAGGAGGGAATAACATGCATACTCAATTTGCTATGAAACTCTATTTTACACTACAGGAAAACAGGGGAAAAGGGATAAGCAGGGGTTGGGGAAATGATAGAAGGGAGGACAAATGGGAGGGGGTCATTATTAGAAGGAAATACTTTTGAGGAGGCATATGATCAAAAGAGAATTAATGGGAGGCAAGATAAGATGAAGGGAAATATAGTTACCCTTCCACAACATGACTTTTATGGATGTTGTTTGCATAAACACATATGTATTACATATATGAAATCGCTTGCCTTTTCAGTGGAGGTGGGTGAGGAGGGAGGGTGGGAGAGCAGTTGAAACTCAAAGTTTCAAAAATGAATGTTAAAAATTGTTTTTACATGCAACTGGGAAATAAGATATACAGGCAATAGGGTATAGAAATTTATCTTGTCCTCCAAGAAAGTAAAGGGGATGGGGATAAGAGAAGGGAGGTGTGTGATAAAAGGGAGGGCAGACTGGGAGAAGGGGTAATCAGAATGCACACTGTATTGGAATGGGTGGAGGAGAGAGATGGAGAGATAGTTTGGAACTCAAAATCTTGTGAAAATGAATGTGAAAACTAAAAATAAATAAATAAATTAGAGTTTATAAAAAAGATTCAGTTTTACTAGCTGTGTAACCTTGAGCAAGTCATTGGACTATTCTCTGCCTCAGTTTCCTCACTCTTCAAATGGGTATAGTAATAGTACCTTCCAGGTTTTGCTGTGAGGTTCCAATTAGATGATATTTTTAAAACACTAAAAACTATGCTCACCACAGAGTAACCGTTATATAAATGGTATTATTTTAACTTTTAATCCCTTATGTACTTTTTGGAATCATTCATTTTCTTATACTCAACTAAAACACTCCCTTCTACATGGTTTCATCAGGTTCTAGTATCCTTGCTGTCCAAAATTATCTTATATAAATGATAATTGATATATTTTTTCTATGTTTGTAGAGATATCCATGCTATCCCTTCCAATGCCATAGAATATAACCTCAACTTTTGAAGGCTGAGGTAATTTATTTTTTACCTTTTTCCCTCTATATCTCATAGTGCCAAAATATCTGAAATATAGTAGGTTTTAAATAAGTACCAGTTGATTGGCTTATTCTCCAGTTTGGTACTGCCATTAGCTTCTGTTTGAAGTATGTAACAAGAATGATTTGTTTTCTCTTAGAAATTAAAGTAGACTTCATTTGCTCAACTCAGGATTTTATGGGTTCCCCTGATGGACAAGGGCACCTTTCTCTAATGCTATCATTTTGAGTCCCCATTCTCTGTGCCCTGCTATGATAGTTGCCAATGACATGCAACCAAGTATGAATTAGGGAATTATTTTCATTTAGCTTTTACAAAATAATATTGACTTTGAAAATATAGTAATAGCAGTCAATAAACTAAATTAATAAAATCAATAAAATAAATTTAACATCTACTATGTGCTAGATCCTGTATCTGACATGACAGGGTCAAGAGAGAATTCAAACCCAGATTTTCCTGACTTTAGGACTCAATTAAATAGTACTATCTTCAATTTAAGCGAAAAAAGCGGTTGAATTTTTAAAAAGTACTTCTTTGGAAAACTGAAACAAATTATGAATGATTTGGAGACTTCATTTCTTGATATTGAATAATCTAGTTTAGAGCACAGAGTAAATGCAAGGAAATGTTCTTATTTAAAAGGAGTGAAAGAAATCTTCTTTTCCTAAGATGAAAGGGAATAGAGTGATGAATACTCTATATGAATATAATATGGTTTAAGTTAGGACAACCTATTAGTAAATGTTTCTGAAGTACTTTGAGAGATTTTCATTGTCAAATCGAGGCATGTGGTTTTTGACAGGAGAAGTTCCCTTTCTGTCCCCACCAATTATGCTTCTACTTCTCCTAAAAGAAGAAAGCAAGATGTGGCTGAATAACCATAATGCAGAAAGTAGCCTCATGTGCCCTCACCTGTTTACATTCATAACAGCATTTGCAAATCTTGTCAGTACTTGACTGTTGGAGCCATCTGTTGCAATGTTTAATTAACTACTTCTTCCTTGAGAAGGGGAGGGATGGAGAGGGAAAGAGAGGGGGACAGAGAGAAAGAGAAAGGGAGAGGGGGTTGGAGGAAGAGAGGGAGAAGGAAGGATGAAAGAAATGAAGGAAAAGAAAGGAAGGAAAACAAAAAAGAAAAAAAAACAAATTGTTTCCACAAACTAGACCAGTTCTCACTCTCTTTCTCTGTCTTTGTATCTCTCTCACACACCCCCACCTCCTTTTCCTCTCCTCTTTCTACTTTCCCTTTCTCTTTTTATCATTCTCTCCCTTTCTCACCCGACTCTCAAGATAATAGATTAAAAGTTTGAAAGGACTAGTGAATCCATCTAGTCATCCTCTCTCAATTTACAGATGAAAAAAGATGAGGCCAAGAAAGGATAATTGACTTCTCCAAAATAACAGAACCAGCAAAGTCTTGAAGTAGACCCAGGTCTTCTATCTCCAAAATGAATGCACTTTCCACTGTTCCTTGAGAGCAATGTCCTTTAATGAAGATTGTGCTTGAATATTTATAATCTATAACAGAGAGTTTAGCAAGCACCTTGCAGGCCCAAAACAAATGAAAGTGTAATTGAAAAAAAGTAACAAAAAATTAACTAATAAAAGAGATATGAAAACACTATGGTTTTCTAAGTCAATGGGTACCTCTTAGGATTCTTATGTACCATTTAATGACTTCTGTTTCTATTTGAGTTTGATACCACCATTGGTCTAGAATGTTCTAGTGCAGAATATTCTTGGTGAATGAATTCCTTCTATTGATGGATATCAGCACTTAATTTTAGAGAGGTGACTGTGCTATCAGAAGGTTAAGCCAGTAGCTCAGAATCCATAGAGTGTTGACTGTGTGTCTGAGGTAGGAATTGAATCCGAATCCTTGACTCAAAATCCAGCCCCTTATGTATTATACCACACTGCCATTCTCACACTATGGTATACAATACATGGTTTCTGAGATTGAAAAATAGGTGAAGATTTTATATATATATATATATATGTGTGTGTGTGTGTGTGTGTGTGCAAGTATATGTGTGTATGTGTATACACACACACACAAAATTAAAAGGTACAGAAATTAAATAACGCATTAAGACCATAAAGTCTTATTGTTCTTGACCTTGAATATGTTAGAAATTCTACCAGTTCCATTATTTTCAATCACTCACTAGTTTTCTTCATATTTTTTTCCTTATTTTAATGCCTAAATGTGTTTGTCATGCATATAATGGAGAGCCATTGAAGGTAAGAAAGCTCATGGGTCATTGTTTCCATATAGTCTTCTGTTATTTTGTTTTGACTCATGCCTCTTGATCTCCTCTGTTTGTTCCATCCTAGATTCATATTCCTAATTCTGTTTTTCTTCTGGGTGTGTTATCTATCTATCTATCTATCTATCTATCTATCTATCTGTCTGTCTGTCTGTCTGTGTGTATCTGTTTTTCTGTCTATCTATCTACACACACAAATATTTACAAATACATCTACATATGTATGTACCTATATGTAGCTATCTCCATATATATGTGCATGTGTGTTTATATATACATATACATAGATGTGTATGTATAAAAAACAAATTATACATACATATATATATGTATACACACATATATGTATATATACAAGTATGTGTGTATATGTGTTGAATACACACACACCTATGTGAGAAGCAGCATGGCTTAGTGAACAACTTTAGACAGAACAACCTTGATTCAAATCCTACTAATGAATTCTATATGTGACTCTGAACAAGTCACTTCAGTTCTAAGTGACCCAGGAAGTTCTTTAAAATTTCAGAGTTTCTACAATTCTGTACTATTACCAGGTTTGCTGGTAAATTTGACAAAAAAAACAAAAACAAAAAAGAAACACTTCCCTCCACCTCATAATTCCCTGGTCCAACCCCTGCCAGCAGGGAGAGTTATGTCTCACGTTATTATAGTGAGATTGGTAATGATTCTACTTCTATATAGGAGGCAGATACACATTTTTCCTGATGGACTGTGAGAAAAAAGTGTGTAACCCCTGAGATTTCACACTGGCTATAATGTTATATGTGCAGAAGCAAATCAGAATTGTATATAGCATAGCATGACTGTGGTGTCTTTATTTTCTCCAATTTATACATTAGAAACAAAAATTCCACATGAAGGGTGAGGTAAGCAGTTTCTCAAACCTCAGAATATGTAATGTCAATGTGATACCCATAGCAGGTGCTATGAATATACACTTGTATCTCCATGCCTGGTTTGCAAACTATAACAAACTCTCCTCCAAGACAAAAACAAAATATTTATTTGAAACATTACTATTAGGATACCAGAAGGCAATAATAAGGCAGTCATTGTCAATCTGGGGAGCGCCAACATTGCAAGCATATTCCCTTAAGCAAGTTCTTCTCTCTGCCTGTTTCTCTCTCTATGTCTGCTTTTGTCTCCACCCACACATTTCCCTCAAAGCAATACAATATATACTCTTTTCATTCAAAGACTGGGTACTTGATTGGCTTAGAGAAGCATGGAAATCCAGACTTAATTGGGAAAGTGTGGGAACCCTGGGACCCAGAGCCTAATTGGCTCTGCACCAAGGCTCCATGTGAGGCCTATTAATGGGCAGAGAAGATTTTATATCCCATTAACCTTACACAATACCAGTAGTTAGCAAGCAGCAGATATTGGCTTTTAAGTATATCTCAAATTCTATATGCACTTGGTTTTATAACTTTCCAGTCATTTACTTCAAAAGTGGCTCACCTACTGTTCTGAGGAGATTCTTGTATATCTTCCATACTGATATAAGCCTTACATTCTTTTCTACTTTTTGTTCCAACCAGGTCTCATGCTCAGGTCTTTTTCTCACCCTCAGGGAAATGTCTAATATGATCTTTCTTTTGTTTTAGTCAAATGTTGTATTTAAATTTATGCTTCTATGTAGTCCCTGGCTGCTGGTTATCTATATGTTTGTTTAATGTGTTCACATTATGGTTCCATGACCTCAATGAGAGACAACATGCTATGGCAGAAAAAAAGTCCTGGGTTTAGAACGAAAATGCAGGAGAAATCCTGTCTCTGATGCTTACAGTTTGTGTGACCTTTATCATGGGATATAACCTCTCTGGATCTCAGTTTTTCTTATCTTAATAATGAGATATCAGACCAGATGACCTCTGAGATCCTTTCCAAATCCAAATGCTATCACCCAACCAAAGGTTATGCATATATAGAATATTCAACAATGATGACATATCATACTACTCTATACTTTGAGATATAAAAGCATTCCATATCTATTATCTCATTCAATTCTTATGACTCTGCAAAGACATTATTGTCTCCATTTCATAGAAAAATGCAAAAACTCCACAGGGTTATGATTTTCCCAAGATCACTGAATTATTTAATGGTAGAGACAAAACTATAACCCATTTGTTCTGATCCATTTCTCACCACTTTTGCTGCATACTTGCAAATCTTTTTCAAAGCTATTGACGTAACAACAAATTTGCTCGGAGCCAAACATTATAGAAAAAAATGGAAAGGGGATCCAAATAATAATAACATTGAGGACAAAAAGAGATTTCTGCTCCTCCTTTTGAATCACCGATAGTACCCTTAGGTAAGGAGAATGCTGAATGTGGGATAGGAGAATAGCTAAGAGATCAAGAAGTCATCCCTAAGGCAATATGAAATTTTGACTGCATTAAGTTGTTCTTTGCTCTGTTATTCACTCATTATTGGTGATACTCAATATTTCCACATTCCTGAAAATGTGGTACTTCCATTCCTTTTCTGTCTTTATAAGCAGAGATAACTGGGAATTTCAAAACATGAGTGAAGTGCATCTTCTGACCATTCCAGTGACATGACCACCCCAATCTGTATCTGCTTAACTTCATCCTCAGGGCTTGAATGAAATAACCTATGTAATATATGAATGTAATAGAATGCTATCATTCTATAAGAAATGATGAGCAGCAAGATTTCAGAAAAATTTTGATTTTCATGAACTGATGCTGAGTGGAGTGACTAGAATGAGGAGAACATTATACATAATAAGAGCAACATTCTGTGATGGTCAACTATGTTAGACTTAACTCTCCTCAACAATGCAATGATCTAAAACAGTTCTGAAAGAGTCTTGATGGAAATTTCCTTCCACAACCAGAGAAAGAACTATGGAGTCTGAATGCAGATCAAAGCATTCTATTTTCACTTTTGTTGTTTTTATTTTCTTTCTGATGGTTTTCCCTTTTGATCTAATTCTTATTTCACAACATGAGGAATGTGAAAATATGTTTAACATAATTGTACTTGTATAACATATATGAAATTACTTGCTGTCTTAGGGATGAAGCAGGGAGGGAAAATTTTGGAACTCAAAATCTTACAAGAATGAATGTTGAAAACTACCTTTACATGCAGTTGGAAAAAATAAAAAGCTATTAAGCACAAAAATAATCAAGTGGCTGGCACAAAAGAGATATTTAATATTTGCTAGTTGATTAGTAACAAAATAATCGAATGAAACAAACAGAAAAAAAAATTTGCCCAGTTTTCAGAAATCATTGGGCCCTATGGTTTCACTCTTAGAAAAAATATTTTCTCTGAATTATAATTCTGTTCAGTACTTAGAATGTCTTCTTCTTAGAATTCTTCCTGCTTGTTGGCTTTTCTCTCTCCGTGAGGAGGTAGACTTCAGGAATAGTCATGCTTATGGTATTTAACTCAGTAATTCTGCCATTTTCTCACTTGATGTTAATCTCTTGCTTCCTTGCCTCGAGCTGTCCCCTACACATACACACTCACAGAGAGAGAGAGAGAGAGAGAGAGAGAGAGACAGACAGACAGACAGACAGACAGACAGACAGACAGACAGACAGAATGACCACAGAATGACAGAATGACAGAGAGACAGAGACAGAGAAAGACTGTGTGTTATAAAATCTTATCTGTATCTCTCCATTTGCAGTTTTTCTTGTCTGGCTCTCATGATCACTAGAGACCAAGTTCAGGCTAAAAAAGATAAATGGATTAAACAGTTTAAGACAAGGGAAATAGAAGCGTGTGAAAGGTAGCAAATTAGAAACTCAATTTCAAAACAAATAGGGAATGAAGAAAGTACAATCACAGGGAAAAAGGTATTGGCAGCCTTGAATGATTTTACTGCCCAATTAATTTGTGATGAATAAATGTAGTACTGATTTCAGTCTAATGATAATTTTTTTTTTGTATTACCAAACATTGCATTTAGATAACTTTAAGAAAATCAAGGAAGAGTTTATTTAATTGGTTAGATTTCCAAACATTCTCTTCAAAGAATATGGAAAGTGTTTCTAAATGCTATATACTCCTGGAGTTTTCATTAATAAAATATTTGTCCTTTTAAAAATCTAATCAGGTTAACAGATATTGTAATAAGCAGTGGATTTTCAAGTGGGAACACATAGATTCAAATCTTACCTCAGAGACATAAGCACTATGTGATTGCAAATATTAGTTAAGCAGTCACCTCCACGTGTGAAATATGGAAAATAATAGCTAAGCACTTTATAGAACTTACGGATCTCATTTGATTCTCATAACAACCATACATGATAGTTGCTATTATTATCCTCATTTTTCAGTTTAGGAAACTGAGACAAACCAGTGTTAAGTGACTTGCCCAAGTTCATATACCTAGTAATTGTCAAAGACTGAATTGGAACCCATGGTCTTGCTGCTCCAGATCCAGTCCTGTATCCACTGTACCACTTGGATGCTCCTTTTATTGTTATCATCATCATGATTATTATCATGATTATCAAATATTATCATTTTTATTAGGTTCTGAAATAATTATTTTGTAAAATTAATTAATTAATTTTCTGTTTTCAACACTCATGTCCATAAAATCCAAATTTTCTCCCCCTTTGTTTTCCCTCTCCAAAACTACATGCAGTCTTGTGAGTCCTACACATACATTTCCATTAAGCACGTTTTCACATTTGTTATGCAGTGCAGAAAAATTACAATGAATAGGAGAAACCATGAGAAAAACAAAACATAAGAAAGGAGAAAATAGGCTGCTTTATTATGCATTCTGACTCTATAGTTCTCTCCCTGGATATGGATGGCATTTTCCCTCATGAGTCCTTTGGAAATGCTGTAGGTCCTTACATTGCTGTGAAGGGGTAAGTAAGTCTATCAAAAACAGTCCTCACATTCTATGGCTGTTACTGTGTATAATTTTCTCTGATTCTGATCACTTCACTCAATATCAGTTTATATAAGTCTTGGCAGATTTTGCTTAAGTCTGTCTGCTCATCATTCCTTACAGGACAATAGTATTCTATTATATTTTTATACCACAACACATTCAGCTATACCCCAATTGATGGGCATCCCCTCAATTTTCAGTTCTTGGTTACCATAAAAAGACTGACTTTAAATATTTTTTAACATGTGAATCATTTTCTCATTATTATGTTCTTTTTGGGACACAGCCTTAGAAACAATATTGTTAAGTCAAAGGGAATGAACATTTTTATAGTCCTTTGGGTATAGTTCCAACTCACTCTCCAGAATGGTTGGATCAGCTTACAGCTCCACCAAAACTGAATTAGTGTTCTACGTCCTCAATACCTTCTCCAACATTTATCATTTTCCTGTTTTGTCATGTTGGCTGATATGATAGGTGTGCTGTGGTACCTCAGAGGTCCTTTTATTGGCGTTTCTCTAATCAATAGTGATTTAGAACATTTTTTCATATGACTGCAGATAACTTCAACTCTTTTCCTCTGAAAACAGTGTGTTCATATCCTTTAACCACTTATCAACGGGAGGATGGCTTGCATTCTCATAAATTTGACTCAGGTCTCTATATATTTTAGAAATGAGATCTTTATCACAAACACTAGTAAAAATTCTTTCCCAGTTTTCTGCTACACTTCAAATCTTAGTTGTATTGACAAGGCTTAAAATTTTTTTTTCAATTTAATGTAATCCAAGTTATCCACTCTACATTTCGTAATGTTCTCTGTCTCTTATTTGGTCATAAATTCCTCCATTCTCCATAAGTTTGACAAATAAACTTTTGCTTGCTCACCTGGTTTGTTTCTAGTATCAGTATTTATACCTAACTTGTGTACCCATTTGGACTCTATTCTTGTGCATGGTTTCAGGCATTTGTCTATGCCCTGTTTCCACCACACTATTTTCCAGCTTTCCCAACAAATTTTGTCAAACAGTGAATTCTTATCCCAGAAACTGGGATTCTGGGGTTTCTCAAACTGTAGACTGTTATAGTCATTGACTACTGTGTCTTGAGTACCTAACCTCTTCCACTGATCTAACCCCCCCCCCTTATTTTTTAGCCAGTACCAAGTGGTTTTGATGATTGATTCTTTGTAAAACAATTTCAGTTATTTGAGTCACCATCCCTAGCACTAATTTTCATTAATTTTCTTGATATTCTGGACCATATATTCATCCAGATATATTATTTTTTCAGGTTCTAGAAAGAAATTTTCTGGTGGTTTGATTGATATGACACTGAATAAGTAAATCAATTTAGGTAGAATTATCATTTTTATTATATTAGCTTGGCCTACCTAAAAGAAACTGATGTTTTTCCAGTTATTCAGATATGAATTTATTTGTGTTTAAAGTGTTTTGTAACTGTGTCCATATAGTCCATGGGTTTGTTTTGGCAGGTTGTCTCTCAGATATTTTATAGTGTCTACTGTACCTTTAAACAGGATTTCTCTTTCTATCTCTTGCTGGTGGGCTTTGTTAGTAATATATAGAAATGCAGATGATTTATGTGGGTTTATTTTGTAACCTGCAACTTTGCCAAAGTTGTTCATTGTTTCTAGCAGTTTCTTAGGTGATTTTCTAGGATTCTCTATGTATATCATTATATCATCTGCAAAGCATGATAATGTAATTTCTTCTTTGCCCATTCTAATTTCTTCAATTTCTGTTTCTTCTCTTATTTCTAAAGGTAACTTTTCTAGCAATATATTGAGTAGCAGCGGTGATAATAGACATCCTTGTTTCATCCCTGATCTTAATGGAAATGCATTTATATTGTACCCATTACATATAATGTTTGCTGTTTTTAGTAGATACTACCTATGAGCTTAAGGAAGGCTCCATTTATTCGTATGTTCTCCAGTGTTTTCAATGGAAATGAGTGTTGTATTTTGTCAAAAGCTTTTTTGCCTTTATTGAGATAATCATACGATTTTGGTTAGTTTTTTTGTTGATATGATGAATAATGGTGATAATTTTTCTAATATTGAACCAGCCATACTTTCCTGGTATGAATTCTACTGGATTATAATGCATTATTCTTATAAGTTGTTGTATTCTTTTTGCTGATATTTTATTTAAAACTTTTGCATCCATATTCATTAGGGCAATTGGTTTATGATTTTCTTTCTCTGTTTTGGCTCTTTCCGGTTTGGGTATCAGAACCATATTTGCTTCATAAAAAGAATTTGGTAGAACTCCTTTGACAGCTTCCCCAGATAGTCCCTATACTGTTGAATGAACTGTTCTTTAAATGCTTGATAGAAGTCATTTGTAAATCCATCTGACCCTGTGGACTTTTCCCTAGGCAGTTCATTGATGGCTTGTTCATTTTTTTTTCTGAGATGGGATTGCTTAAGTATTCAATTTCCTCTTCTATTAAGCTGCGCAATTTATATATTTTAAAAATGTTCATTCATCTCACTTAGATTGTCAAATTTATGGGCATACAGGTGGGCAAAGTTATTTCTAATTATTGTTTCAATATTTTCCCCATTGGAGGTAACTTCACCCTTTAATTTTTGATATTGGTGATTTGGTTTTCTTCTTCTTTTTCTTTTTTCTAAATCAAATTGACCAAAGGTTTATAAATTTTATTGTTTTTTTTTTTTCAAAAAAACCCCACAACTCTTAGGTTTATTCATTAGTTCAATAGTTTTCTTAACTTCAATTTTATTTATCTCTCCTTTGGTTCTCAATATTTCTTATTTGGTATTTTCTTGCGTACTTTTGATTTGTTCTTTTTCTAACTTTTTCAGCAGCATGCCTAAGACATCGAACTCCTATTTCTCTTTTTTAATCATGTAGGCATTCAATTATATAGAACTTCCCCTAAGATATGCTTTTGTAGCATACCATAAGTTTTGCTAGGTTGTCTCATTATTGTCATTCTCTTGAATGAAATTATTGATTGTTTCAATGATATATTGTTTTACTCACTGGTTCCTTAATTTCCAATTAATTTTTGTTCTGTCTTTCCATATCCCCTTATTACATATAA
The DNA here is from genome assembly GCF_028372415.1 of Notamacropus eugenii. Taxonomy (NCBI): domain Eukaryota; kingdom Metazoa; phylum Chordata; class Mammalia; order Diprotodontia; family Macropodidae; genus Notamacropus; species Notamacropus eugenii. The sequence goes on from NC_092875.1 coordinate 265,715,296, forward strand.
TTTTCATCGCATTTTGATCTGAAAAGGATGCATTGACCATCTCTGCACTGGACTGCGAGAATTTTATGCCCTATTGCATGGATAATTTTTGTGTATGTGCCATGTACCACTGAGAAAATGGTGTATTCATTTCTGTCCCCATTCAGTTTTCTCCAGAGATCTATCATATCTACTTTATCCAGAGTTCCATTCACCTCCTTAACTTCTTTTTTTGTTTATTTTGGCATCAGATTTATCAATTTCAAAAGGGGAAGGTTGAGGTCCCCAACAAGTATAATTTTGTGTCTATTTGTTCCTATAACTGTTTTAACGACTCCTCTAAGTATTTAGATGCTATACACTTGGTATATATATGTTTAGTCCTGATATTACTTCTGCCATCTGTCTCTCTCTTATGGGAGAGTTAATCCCATTGACATTCACAGTTATGATTACTCTCTTTCTCTCCATCCTATCCCTCCCTCCTCCAGTTTAGGTTTTTATCTTTTCCTTCTCTCTTCAACTGGACAATAAATATTGTAAATATTTAATAATAAATAAATAAATACATAAATATTTATTTTTGACTACTATGGTGCCTTTTAGCTGGATATAGTCTCCTTCCTTATCTCTTTTGATTAGATTTATTTTTGCTTTTCCTTTATCTGAGATTAAGATATCTATCCCTGCTTTTTTTGGTACTTCTGTTGAAGCATAATATATTCTGCTCCAACCTTTCAGCCTTACCCTGTGTGTATTCCCCTGTTTCAAATGTATTTCTTGTAAATAATATATTGTAGGATTGTGTTTTTTAATCCATCCTATTGTCCACTTCTGTTTTACTGGAGAGTTCATCCCATTTACATTCAAAGTTAATATTACTGTCTGTATCTTTCTCTCCATCCCATTCCCCCAATGTTTATGCCTTTATTTCTCCCTTGTCTCTTCCCTTCCTCAAAAGAGTTTTACTTTTGACCATCGCCTCCCTCAGTTTTCCCTCTTCTCTATCAGCCTCTCCCTTTTCTTTCCTCTTTCCCCTCCTACTGCCTGTAGGTAAGTTAGACTTCTATAGTTAATTGAGTATGTTATTAACTCCTTGAATTAAATTGAATGAGAGAAAAGGTTAAACAATGTTCATCTCCCTCCCTTCTTTCCGTCTACTGTATATTTTGTTCCTCTTCATGTGATGCAATTTACCCTTTTCTGTCTCTTCCTTTTCTTCTCTTCTTTCACACCCCTTAATTACAATTTTAAAAGGTAACTTCTACCCACACCCTCTAGCTATGCATATCCCTTTAAAATATCATAATGAATGTACAGTTCTCGAGATGAACAAGTATCTTTCTCCCATACAGGGATGTAAACAGTTTGTTCATATTAAATAAGTTTTTTTTTTTCCTGCTCATCTTTTCATGACTCTTGTGAAACTTTTATTTGAAGATGAAGTTTTTTATTGAGCTCTGGACTTTTTCATCAGAAAGGTCTGAGAATCCCTTATTTTGCTGAATGTCCATCTCCTTGCATGAAAGATTATGCTCAATTTCACTGGGCAACTGATCCTTGGTTATAGTCCAAGCTCCTTTGCCTTACAAAACATCATATTCCAATCTCTCTGATCTTTTCATGTAGAAGCTGCAAGGTCTGGTGTGATCCTGAGTGTAGTTCCTCAATATTTGAGTTGTTTCTTTTAAGATTCTTGCAATATTTTTTCCTTGATATGATAATTCTGGAATTTGGCAACAATATTCCTTGGCCTTTTCAGTTTGGGGTCTCTTTCAGGAGGTGATCAGTGGATACTTTCTGTTACTCTTTTGCCCTCTGGATATAATACCACAGGAAAGTTTTCCTTGATGATTAGATCTCTATTTTTTTTTTTTGCTCTTGACAACTCTCACATAGGGAGCTCAGACTGGATGGCCTCAGTTCTGAACCACCCCTCATTCAGGCAAAAGACAGTATTCCTCACCAATAAGAAGAGTTCCCTACCAAAGGGTTTTCATACATAGGTTATATCACAAAGATAACTATCCTATTGTTGCTACAAATATTTTCTTAGATAATAATGCATGATTTATAGGTTGAAAACTATTTGAAATATCTTTAGAAATGTTTCATTTTCAGATGGAAATCTGGATATTAGGATTTGGGATTTTTAATGCAAACACCCTTTCTCTACCTTCTAATATAGATCAAAATTAATAATTTCATTTTCATGTAGTCCACAAGAACAAGTGCTACCCATCTTTATAATCCCTGAATATATTTGTGTAATTGAGGAAATCTGGGGAGCAGCATGTTTTTAATTTGATGTACGAGAGTAAGTAGAGTTTCACATTCAGAATATTCAAAATTTTGAATATTTTGGTAGAGAAAGAAGAATAGAATGTCTAAGATATAGTGTTGATGTATACATACAAAGTGTAATTATGACATGGATAATGACCTTAGAGTGAATATTGAGAAGAATTATAAGACAGGAAGAGAGTCATGACAGAGCAACTTCATAAAAACCCAAGGAAAAAAGAATATTTGGATGCAAAGGTTGGGTAACTGTAGAGGGCTAAGGGGAGTACGAGTCCCTTGATCAAGGCCATAGCTGAGGCAAAGCCTGTTCCCATGGGACTTGTGCTTGCTCAACCCTGGCAGAAGCTCTCCATAACCCTGGAATCTGATGTTCCTGCAGATACTGACATTCTTTGCAGAAAAGTTGCATTTGGGTCTAGCAACTGAGGAACTAGCTTCAGGAACAAGATAAGCTTCGTTACTTCCTTCAGGTGCCAGGACATGGGTAAGTCATGAGATGGTGAAGTCATGGGATGAGCTCAGCCTGAATGTGATTGTGATTACAGCCTTTATAAACCCTGATTCTCAGCTGAATAAACAGAGTTGCCTTACATCCTGCCTCATTCACACATAGTATGTGTCAAATATAGTATAGAGGTTAGGAAGGATGTGGATTGACAAAATGTCACGTGATTTTTGTCAAAAAAGGTCATTGGTGGCTTTGGAAAGATTGAATAAAATTGGAGCAACAGAAGCTAGATTTCAAGGATCTGAAAAGTGAATGCAAGGCAAGAAAGATAAGCCAGCAAGTATAGATAATTTTTACCCCTAGAAGTTTTGTTATGTAAAAAAGCAAAACTATTAGAACATAGCCTGAGAGAATAATAGAGGAAATTAAAGGTTGATGTTTGTTGATATCAAGATAGAAAAGGGGTTAGAAAATTAATGAAAGAGAAGGAATAATTTAGGAGATAACATCAGGAAGAGAGAATGGAATGAAGGAATCCAGTAGAATGGATAGCATTGAAGTCACTTAATCCTCAGAAATATCAGGAAAGGGGGAAAAATGAGGTATGGTGTTGAGATGACTTGAAATTATTAGTTATTGTTCTTTGTACTTGAAAAGGACAAAATGACATCACTATGTCAGGATCAAGGTATAATGTGTCTGCTGTAGCTGATCAGATTAATATAATCTTGGAAGGCTCACACACAAATAGGCCACAAATCTTCTACATGAACATTTAGAATGGAGGTGTTTCTTAATTTGAGCATCTAACATTTTGTTTTAGGTACTACAGTTCTGCTTTGCTTCTAGAGGATAGCACCTTCTTTGATATAGGCATGCCATGCTGGGAGGTCCTTTGCCACTGTCTCTTACCTCCCACAATCAATTAGTTTGAAATTGACAGTTTGGTGAATGGGTTTATTTTTTTCACTGAAAATGAAGTAAGATTCACCACTGAAACAGGGCACGGTGGGGATAGTGATGGTAACTGGAAGGAGAGGGAAAAAATGGAATAGGCTCTGTGGGAAGTAAGATAAATAATCAGAAAAGAGTAGAAAGTTTGTTTTCTTACATTGGGGGCCAAACTAAAACTGAATAACATAAATTTGTACTGACTCTAGACAAAATGTTTGAATGACTTCTAGTGGCAGTTAGGAGAACCAAACAGGAATAGCGAAAGCAGATATAGTAGGAGTCTTCTAAGCTTGGAGTTTGCAAAAAAAAAAAAAAAAAAACATGAGCAGCAACAAGACAAGGGTAGTGATTCCACAGTAAAAGAGTATAAAGTTTAAGTGGTTCACAAAATGAGGTCACAGCAGTGGTGATGACATGGACAAGAAGGGAAGAGAATGATGACTAGCAAGAGTGATGAGAACAAAGAAGAGATTTCAGAATTGTGAGTCACATAGAGGGAATGTGAGAAGACAGTAAAAAAAAAAAAAAAAAAAAAAAAAGCCTCCATATCACACTATCTACCAAACACAGAATTTCACTCTGAAATGTGTATAGGAAGACAGTCATATGTATATACAAGACATGTGTTCAAAGTGCAACTCACTTCTCCAAACCCACAGGGATGACAATGACTTTTGTTAATATTATTGTACTGCTCCTCTAAATATTACATGATCTATAGCTTCTCATGGCATGTAACCATGTAGTATAATCTCTGATAGGCATTCCCACCTGTAGGTAACTCATCACGGTTGCTGGCTTGTGTTTTGTTGCTCCAGTGATGATTTCTGATCACCACTATGTGTAAGTCCCTGTATTAGTCACAAAGTTGTAAAGTTTCTCTCTTTCCAGCATTTGACTTAACTTCGATACTAGATGAGACATAAGCATTCTCTGCTATCTCTGACTTACCTAAAGAATAGGAGACTTAAGTAATAGATGTTGTTGAAAAGCAGGGCCCTCAGTAAGTACCCCCAGATACCGAACGGGGAGGGCTGTTTCACAGGTTCCTAGATCTGCATTTACAAAAGGACAGGCAACTTTTGAGGGTTTAACAATCTCCTTTAATCAAGAACATATAACATTCACCTAGTTCAGGGGGAAAAGGTCATCACTATGAACTTCAGAGAAAATACAGAGAAATAAACAATCAACATAATCAATACACATATTACAAATCAAAAGATATATTCAACTGTGTGAATATAGCTACCAGAGAGGAAATCACCAGCATCTGGGTTTTCAAAGCTAGAGGGTGGGGCGGTGGGGGAGTTACAGGGTGGGGAGTGGTTCTTGGTGGTCTCCCAGAGTCTCCTCTGACCAAACAAATACTTCCAGTCAGTAAGGCCCAAAGTGAAATCTCACTCTTCGAGGATTTATACCCTTTTTTAGAGCCAGAGAGCATCACAATGCTTGAGAACCAGTGACTCATTAACAAAAGGTGTGAGGCTTCCTACAAATTTTCCCAAGCCCATTAATAGATGGGAAAGATCCTTAATCACATTAACAACACAAATACTTATACTGTTTCTAGTCAAAACAACTCTTGTTTCTTTACTTTATTCCTAGTAAAGATTCTTGATTGTTGAAGGCAAGATTCAGTCAGAGGTACCTGATTATACTAAAACAAAAACAGCCAAAGATCCCACTTTCTTTGTGACCACTCACATACCAAGGCTTTAGGCTGGGGATAATCTTAAGCAGTTTTTCTTTCATTTGCTGGCCCCATTCCCAATATGGATATTCCATTAATTCTGAAAGTTTTGGCTACAATTAGTATTTTCACTCAACGAGGAGATGTTTTCAATCCTGGCATCACACTCTTCAGAACAGCCCCCAGATAAATATTATCTTCAAACTTTAACGAAAACTTTTCATTTCTTCTTTTTCTCCCACTTTCCTCTGAATGAAGATGAGAAAGTTGTTGAAAATAAATTATTGTCTGATTTCTAGACAATGTCTATGTTCTGGGCAAGAGAAAGATCATGGAAGGGCTGGATGTTATCAAGAAATTAAACAATGATAGCTACCATTTATAACACAGAGAAAATAAAGGCTGAGGTAAGTGAAGTGACGTACCTAACGTTACATCACCAATAAATTTCTCATAAAAGACTTGAACTGAAGTATTTACTGAAAAAAAATAGCATTCTCTCTCAGATAACACTCAGGTGTCTCAAAGCATGAAATATAGAAAATAAAACTAATCAACCTTTATTTTAGTTCTGTCTTCTTTATTTTTTATTTAACTTTTAACATTTATTTTCACAAAGTTTTGGGTTACAAATTTTCTCCCCTTTTATCCCCTCCCCCCCCGAACGCAAGCATTCTAATTGCCCCTGTGACCAATCTGCTCTCTCTTCTATCCTCCCTCTCTGCCCTTGTCTCCGTCTTCTCTTTTGTCCTGTAGGGCCAGATAGCTTTCTTTACCCCTTAACCTGTATTTCTTATTTCCTAGTGGTAAGAACATTACAGTTGATCCTAACACTTTGCGTTCCAGCTTCTTTAGCTCCCTCCCTCTCCACCCCTTCCCTTTGGAGGACAAGCAATTCAATATAGGCCAAATCTGTGTAGTTTTGCAAATGATTTCCATACTAGTTGTGTTGTATAGGACTAATTATATTTCCCTCCATCCTAGCCTGTCCCCCATTACTTCTATTCTCTTATGATCCTTTCCCTCCCCATGAGTGTTGACCTCGGATTGCATTCTCCTCCCCATGCCCTCCTCTCTATCCTCCCCCCCACCCTGCTTGTGCCCTTGTCCCCCACTCTCCTGTATTGTGAGGTAGGTTTTCCTATCAAAATGAGTGTGCATTTTGTTCTTTCCTTTAGTGGAATGTGATGAGAGTAGACCTCATGATTTTCTCTCGCCTCCCCTCTTTATCCCTCCACTAATAAGTCTTTGCTTCCCTCTTTTATGAGAGATAATTTGCCCCATTCAATTTCTCCCTGTCTCCTCCCAATATTTCTCTCTCACTGCTTGATTTCAATTTTTTTTTAAGATATGATCCCATCCTCTTAAATTCACTCTGTGCACTCTGTTTCTATGTATGTGTGCGTGTGTGCATGTGTGTGTGTGTACTCCCACCCAGTACCCAGATACTGAAATGTTTCAAGAGTTACAAATATTGTCTTTCCATGTAGGAATGTAAACAGTTCAATTTTAGTAAGTCCCTTATGACTTCTCTTTGCTGTTCACCTTTTCATGGTTCTCTTCATCCTTGTGTTTGAAAGTCAAATTTTCTTTTCAGCTCTGGTCTTTTCATCAAGAAAATTTGAAAATCCTCCATTTCATTGAAAGACCATGTTTTCTCCTGAAGTATTATACTCAGTTTTGCTGGGTAGGTGATTCTTGGTTTTAGTCCTAGTTCCTTTGACTTCTGGAATATCCTATTCCATTCCCTTCGATCCCTTAATGTAGAGGGTGCTAGATCTTGTGTTATCCTGATTGTATTTCCACAATACTTGAATTGTTTCTTTCTAGCTGCTTGCAATATTTTCTCCTTGACCTGGGAACTCTGGAATTTGGCCACAATGTTCCTAGGAGTTTCTCTTTTTGGATCTCTTTCATGCGGTGTTCTGCAGATTCCTTGAATATTTATTTTGCCCTCTGGTTCTAGAATCTCAGGGCAGTTTTCCTTGATAATTTCATGGAAGATGATGTCTAGGCTCTTCTTTTGATCATGGTTTTCAGGTAGTCCCAGAATTTTTACATTGTCTCTCCTGAATCTATTTTCCAGGTCAGTTGTTTTTCCAATAAGATATTTCACATTATCTTCCATTTTTCGAATCTGCGTGGTATGTTCTGTGATACCTGTCTTTCTCATAAAGTCCTTAGCGTCCATCTGTGCCATTCTAGTTTTGAAAGAACTATTTTCTTCAGTGAGCTTTTGAATCTCCTTTTCCATTTGGCTAATTCTGCTTTTGAAAGCATTCTTCTCCTCATTGGCTTTTTGAACCTCTTTTGCCAATTGAGTTAGCCTATTTTTCAAGGTGTTAATTTCTTCAACATTTTTTTGGTTCTCCTTTAGCAGGGTGCTGATCTGCTTTTCATGCTTCTCTTTCATCCTTCTCATTTCTCTTCCCAGTTTTTCCTCCACCTCTCTAACTTGATTTTCAAAATTCTTTTTGAGCTCTTCAATGTCCTGAGCCCATTGGGTGGGCTGGGACACAGAATCCTTGATTTCTGTGTCTTTTTCTGATGGTAAGCATTCTTCTTCCTCATCAGAAAGGAAGGGAGGAAATGTGTGTTCTCCGAGAAAGTAGCCATCAATAGTTTTATTTCTTTTCCCTTTTCTGGGCATTCTCCCCAGCCAGTGACTTGACCTCTGAATATTCTCCTCACACCCACCTCTCCTCCTGGTCCTCCCAGCCAGCGTTTGGGGACTGGGATTCAAATGCTGCTTCCCGCCTTAGGGCTTTTGGCTGGGGCAGGGCTGCTATTCAGTGTGAGAATTAAGTTCAGATGATCAGGTTGGGGCAGGGCCACCTCTCAGGCTCAGTTCCCTCAGGGAGTTTATGTACAGACCTTCCACAATGGATCCAGGCTCCCGCCTGCTTGGGGAGCCCCTGTGTGCAGCTGCCTCTCAGCTTCTACCTCCCGGGGGGGGGCCCGAGGCATGGGGGTACCCCATTCCCCTCTCGACCACCAAAGAGACTCTCTCACCGACCCCTGTCACCTGTGGGTGGAGGGGCTTGTGCCGCCACTGGAGATCCCATCCCTGAAGCCTGCTCAGATCTGTACCTCTCAGAGCCGCGGCCACTGCAGGTCTGGGCTGGGCTCCACGTCTCCAGGGCGACGGACCTTTTGCAAGAGGTTTGCAGGTCCCTCTGTGGGTGGAGGGACCCGCATGGCCGCAGGAGATCCCATCCCCATAGCCCGCTTGGATCTTTTCCTCATGGTGTCGCGGCCGCTGCAGGGCTGCACTCAGCTCCCAGTCTCGGTGGCCAGTCTGCAGCACGAAGGACCCCCCGCGAGAGGTTTGCAGGTCTCTCTGGAACAGAAATCTCCCTCGCTCCAATATTCCGTGACCTCTGGGTGCAGAATTCATCGTGAGTTGGTCCCCTCTAGCCGTTCTGTGGGTTGTGGGTTTGGAGCTATGTGTATGTGCATCTTTCTACTCTGCCATCTTGGCTCCGCCCCCTAGTTCTGTCTTCTTAATGCAGGCATATAATCAGTAAACTTGGAAGGACAGATTCCAAATAGAAGCCCAGGATAAATGAAATCATAAACATACATAACTATTTTCATTGGTTTAAAATGATCTCGTCTAAAAAATAAACTTACAGATGAGATGGTTTGATTGTTGTCACTGATTTTTGAGAAATTACAGAAAGCAAGAAGGACTAAAAATAGAGGCAATGCTCCAAGTTACATAAATAATAGTGTCTTTCATATTAGAAATCAGAGGGCTTGACATCTTTTTCTAGGAACATCTTTGAAAATGATTATTAATGACATGGTAGAAAACAAAGGAAATGATAGATAGAAGATAGCATAGCTTCCTTAGGAAGAAGACCATGGCAGTACTAAAAATGTTACATTTGGAGTCAGAGGACCTATGTTTAAATTCTGACTTTGCTACTTAAAGCTCTGTAATACTGGGGAAAACAACATTTCTGGGTCCCATTTACTAATTTTTCAACTTTAAATGACAGGATTGGACTTTTTTTTTCGTTTTGGTCCCTTCCAGTCATATTAGATTAAGCTCATTTCCTTTTTTTATTTTTTGTAACAGAGAGGGTAACCTAGTAACTCAGAGAGATGCTATAGATAAAATACACCTTGAATTGAAGCAAGGCACTTGATAAAGAGGTTTATGATATCTTAGTAGATGAGATGGAGAGAGTCACAGTGGGGTAGTAGTGCTATTAGGTGGACCGAAAAATTTATGACTGACCAAAACAAGAGAATGTTGATTAACGAATTCATCTTGACCTGGAAGGAATCAAACTCCAGGACCCTGTTCTTAGCTATTTTCTGTTTAGCAATTTTATCTTCAATTTGGATTAAGTAGATGACATACTTCTTAAATTTGTAGGGATATCAAATGAATGACAGAATTAGGATCCAGAAAAATCTCAGTACACTACAATAGTTGGCCAAAACTAAGAAGATTAAATTTAGCAGAGATAAATGATAAGTGCTAAAATGGGGAAAAATTAACTATATAAATGTAGAATGGATAAGGAAATGTGGCTAGAAAACTATACAGGTGAAAAATGCATTGGCTATAAGATTAATATTAGTCAGCATTTTGGGCAAATTAACAAGCAAAGAAAAACTAATCTGATTTTAGTCTGTATTAGTAGATATATAGTGTCCAGCATAAAAGAGGTTAGAGTCCTGAAAGATTCATAATAGCTATGCAGTAGTAATACTTTTGGGTGCCACATTTTAGAAAGACCATTGTAGTGTTAGAATATGTCTAGGGAAAGAAAGAAGGATACTCTCAAATGTAGGCTATGTGGACACTGTCTTTGAATTCCCAGTGCACAGCAATTAGTGGGGAAACAGAAACTGTCTTCAAATATTTGATGTTTTATCACGTGGGAAAGGGATTTTCTTTCACCTGTTTTTTTTTTTCTTTTTCTTTTCATGGTCATTTCTGCATTTCTTGATTTGCATTCAAATAGAAAGGCAGACCTCTTGAAGACACTGTCAGCTAATTACAGCATTCATTTCTTTCTTCTTGGTGAACCAGCAAAATACAACACAGTACATCATGAGCAGGATGCTTTTATTTTTTTTTTCACTTTCTTTTTTCTTTTTAATTGAATTATTTTGTTTGTTTTCTGTGTTCGATAATCACTTCCATATAGGCTAGATTTTTTTCTACTCATTCTCCCTCACCTCCCCTCTCTCCCTACTCTTTCCCTGAAATGGCATACAAACATAGATAGGTTCTACACTTACATTCCTGTTAAATGCATGTTGCATAGAAGATTTAAAATGAATGGGAGAAACAATAACACAAAGCAAAACATAATAAAAAAGAAAATAGTCTATTTCTATCTGTGACCCAATTCCTCAGTTCTTTCTCTGAATGTGGAAGATATTTTTGCCTCGAGAGTCCCTTGAAAATTTTTTAAGATCATGCATTTCAATGAAATACTAAGTCTACCAGAAAAATTCCTCACACACTGTGGTTGTTGCTGTGTAAAGAGTCTCCTGGTTCTGCTCCTTTCATGCAGCATCAGTTCATATAAGTCTCTCCAGGCTTCTCTGAAGTCTTCCTGTTCCTTGTTTCTCATTGCACAATTCCATGACATTCATACACCACAATTTATTCAGCCAATCCCCTTTTGATGGGCATCGCCTTCATTTCCAGTTTTTGGCCACCACAAAGAGAACTGCTCTAAATATTTTTGTCCATATGTAACCCTTTCCCATTTCTATGATCTCTTTGGGATAGAGTCCCAGAAGCAATATTACTGGATCAAAACGAATGCACATTTTTGTGGCCTTTGGGCATAGTTCCAAATTGCTCTCCAGAGTGGTTGAATCAGCTCACAGTTCCTCCAACAATGAATTAGTGTTCCAACTCTCCTATATCTTCTCCAACATTTATCACCTTGCTGTTTTGTCACGTGAGGAATCTGACAGGTATAATGTGATACCAGAGTTTTTTGATTTGCATCTCTCTAATCAATAGTGATTTAGAGAGTTTTTCATGATTATAGATAGCTTTAATTTCTTCCTCTGAAAATTCCCTGTTCATATGGTTTGACCATTTATCAACTGGGGAATGACTTGTATTTTTGCACATTTGACTCAGTTTTCTATATATTTTAGAAATGGGACCTTTATAGGAGATACTAGTTGCAAAAATTCTTTCCCAGTTTTCTGTTTCCCTCCCAATCTTGGTAGCATTGGGTTTGTTTTTACAAAACCTTTTCCATTTAATGTAATCAAAATTATCCGTTTTGTACTTCATAATGCTCTCTATCTCTTGTTGGATCATAAAGTTCTCCATTTTCCATAAATCAGACAAATACACTATTCCTTGATTCCCTAATTTGATTATAGTGTGAATATTTATACCTAAATCATGTATCCATTTGGACTTTATTCTTGTGCACAGTGTCAGACATTGGTCTCTGCCCAGTTTCCAACATAATGTTATTCAGTTTTCGCAGCAATTTATGTCAAACAGTGAGGTCTTAGCCCAGAAGCTGGGGTCCTTGAGTTTATCAAAGAGTTGATTGCTATATGCATTAACTACTATGTCTTGAATACCTAATATATTCCATTGTTCTATCCCTCTGTTTCTTAGCCAGTACCAAGTGATTTTAATGATTGCTGCTTTATAATACAATTTGAGATCTTGTAGGGCTAGGCCACCTTTCCAAGCCTTTCTTTTCATTAGCTCTCTTGATATTCTGGACATTTTGTTCTTCCAGGTGAATTTTCATATTATCTTTTCTAGCTCTAGAATAATTTTCTGGTAGTTTGATTGGCATCACACTGAATATAATTTAGGCAGAATTGTTATTTTTATTATATTAGCTTGGCCTACCCATGAGCAACTGATGTTTTTCCACTTACTTAGATCTGACTTTATTTATGCGAAAAGTGTTTTGTAATTGTGTTCATATAGTCCATGAGTTTGTGTTGGCAGGTAGAATCCCAGATATTTTATAATGTCTACTGTAGCTTTACATGAAATTTTTCTTTCAATCTCTTGCTGTTGAGCTTTATTAGTAATATATAGAAATGGAAGTGATTTGTGTCAGTTTATTTTGTAACATGCAATATAGACAAAGTTTCTTCTTTTAATCAAGTAGTTTTTTACTTGATTCTCTGGGATTCCCTAAATATGCCATATCATCTGCAAAGAGTGATAACTTAGTTTCTCCTTTGCCTATCATAATTCCTTCAATTTCTTTTTCTTCTCTTATTGCTACAGCAAGTATTTTTAGTACCATGTTGAATAACAGTGGTGATAATGGACATACTTGTTTCACCCCTGATCTTATTGGAAATGCATCTAGCTTGTCCCCAATGCATATAATTCTTCTGAGTGGTTTTTGGTAGAGACTGCTTATTATTTTTTTGAAAAGTTCCACTTGTTCCTACACTTTCCAGTGTTTTCAATAGGAATGGGTATTTTGACAAAATAGGAATTTTGTCAAAAGCTTTTACTGCATATGTTGACATAATCATGTGGTTTCTGTTAGCTTTGTTGTTGATATGACCGGTAATGCTAATAGTTTTTCTAGTATTGAAGCAGCCCTGCACTCCTGGTATAAATTCTATCTGATCATAGTGTATTATTCTTGTGATAAGTTGCTGTATTCTTTTTGCTAACATCTTGTTTAAATTTTGCAACTTTATTCGTTAGAGAAATTGGTCTACAATTTTCTTTCTCTGATTTGGCTCTTCCTGGTTTGGCTATCAGAACCATAATTATATCACAAAAGAATTTGGTAGGACTCTTTCTTCACCAATTTTCCCACATAGTCTATGTATTATTGGAATTAACTATTCTTAAATGTTTGATAGAATTCACTTCTAAATCCTTCTGACACTGAAGAATTTTTCCTAGGGAGTTCATTGAGGGCTCTTTCAATGCCCCTTTCTGAGACGTGGTTATTTAAGTACTCACCTTCCTCTTTTGTAAATCTGGGCAATTTATATTTTTTAAAATAATCATCCATCTCATTTACTTTTCTAATTTATGGGCATACAGTTGGACCAAGTAAGATCTAATTATTTTTTTAATTTCTTCCTCACAGGAGGTTAATTCACCATTTTCATTTTTTATGTTGGTGATTTGGTTTTCTTCTTTATTATTTTTTGTAATCAAATTGACCAAAGTTTTATCAATTTTTTGTTTTTTTCATAAAACCATCTCTAAATTTTCTTTATTACTTCAATAGTTTTCCTAATTTCAATTTTATTAATCTCTCCTTTGGTTCTCAGTACTTCTAATTTGGTATTTACTTGAGGATTTTCAATTTGTTCTTTGTCGAGTTTTTTCAGGTTCATGCCCAATTCATTCATATCCTCTTTCTCTAATTTATTCCTGTAAGCATTCAAAGATATAAAATTGCTTTTTCAGTATCCCATAAGATTTGGTAGCTTGTCTCATTATTGTCATTGTCGTGAAGGAAGTTGTTGGCCCTTTCCATAATTTGTTGCTTTACCCACTCATTCTTTAGGATTAGATTGTTTAGTTTTCAGTTAATTTTTGGTTTTTATTTCCATGCCCTTTGATTACATATAATTTTATTGCATTATGATCTGAGAAGGATGCACTGCTTATCTTTGCCTTTCTGCACTGGATTGTGAGGTTTTTATGGCATAGCGCATGGTCAGGTTTGGTATATGTGCCATGTACTACTTAGAAAAAAGTATATTTCTTTCTATACCCATTCAGTTTTCTCCAGAGATCTATCATATCTTCCTTAGCCAGAATTTTATTCACCTCCTTAACTTTTTTTCTTATTTATTTTGAGGTTAGATTTTTCAAGAGCTGAGAGGGGGAGGTTGAGGTCTCCCACTAGTATAGTTTTGCTGTCTATTTCTTCCTGTAACTCTCTTAACTTTCTTCTCTGAGAATTTGGATGCTATACCACTTAGAGCATATATGTTTAGTAAAGAAATTGCTTCATTGCCTATGGTGCCCTTTAGCAGGATAAAGTTTCCTTCCTTATGTCTTCTGATTAGTTCTATTTCTGCTTTTGCTTTATGAGTGATTAGGATTTCTACCCCTGCTTTTTTCACATCTGTTGAAACACAAAATATTCTGCTCCAACCTTTCACCTTTACCCTGTGTGTTTGACCTCTTTTCAAATGTGTTTCTTATAAACAGCATTTTGTTGAATTATGGTTTTTAATTCATTCTGCTATCAATCTCAGTTTTATGGGAGAGTTGATCCCATTCACATTCACAGTTGTGATTACTATCTGTATCTTTCCCTCCATCCTTGTTCCCCTTGTTTTTCTCTTCTCCCTTTCCCTCCACAATAGGGTTTGAATTTTTGACCACTGCCTCCCTCAGTCTTCCTTCCCTTCTTTCAGTCTGCCTCCCTTTTAATTCACTTTTCCCTTACTACTACGTCTTCCCTCCCTTTTACTCTCCCCTCCCTTTTCTTTTCCCCTTCCCCTCCTACCACCTGTAGAGGTAGTTGCATTTCTATACATAATTGAGTTTATTGTACCTTCCTTAAATATAATCAGATAAAAGTACCTATCAGACAATGCTCATCTCCCTCCCCCTTTCCCTCTACTGTAATATATTTTTGTGCCTCTCCTTGTGATGGAATTTATTTTTTTTCCTGCCTCCTCCTTTTCACATCAGTCATTACAATCCCTTCACACCTGTAAATCACATCACTTTTAAATATCGTAATGAATACACAGTTCTCAAGATTAACAAGTATAATCTTCCCTTTTAAGGTTGTAAAGTTTCTCCCTATTGTGTAACATGTTTTTCCCCCCCTTGTAATCTATTAATGCCTCTATTGAGACCTGTGTTTGAAGATCAGATTTTTCTATTGAGTTCTGACCTTTCCATCAAAACAGTCTGGAAATCCCTCATTTCATTGAATGTCCATCTCCTTGCCTGAAATATTATGCTCAGCTTTGCTGGGTAATTAATTCTTGGTTGTACTACCAACTGCTTTGCCTTATGGAATATCATATTCCAGTTCCTTTGATCTTTTAATGTAGAAGCTGCAAGGTCCTGTGTGATCCTGACTGTAGCCCCTCGATATTTTAAATTGTTTCTTTATGGCTTCCTGCAGTATTTTCTCTTTTACTTCATAGTTTTGGAATTTGTCAACAATATTCCTTGGTGATTTTAGTTTGGGGTCCCTTTCAGGAGGTGAATGGTGGATTCTTTCAATGACTATTTTGTCCTCTGTATCTAGAAATTCTGGGCAATTTTCTTTGATGATTTATTGGCTATTATTGTCCAGGCTCTTTTTTCATCATGGCTTTCTGGTAGATTAATAATCTTTAGATTTTCCCTCCTGGATCTACTTTCCAAGTCAGTTGTTTTTGCAGTTCGATATTGTACATTTTCTTCTATCTTTTCTTTCTTTAGATTATGTTTGAGTGATTCTTGATGTCTCATAGATTCCTTAGCTTCTCCTAGCCCTATTCTAATTTTTATGAAATTGTTTTCTTCAGTTCACTTTTGCAACTGTTTTTCCATCTGTTCAATTATTCTTTCTAAAGAGTTATTTTTTCCAGTTATGTTATGCACTTGCCTTTTCATTTGTCCAATTGTCCTTTTAAATTGTATTGTGACTTTTTTTCATATTTTTAAAGTCACTGGTCAGTTTTTCTTCTTTTTCTCTAGTCTGGCTTTTAAAATTCTTCCTGACCTCTTCCAAGAAGGCTCTTTGTGCTTCAGACCATTTCATATTCCCTTCTGAAGTTTCAGATGGATGTACAGTCTCAGTGTTTACCTCTTTGATATTTGTGTTTTGGTCCTTGTTCCCATAGAACAATTCTATGGTCTTTTCTTTTCTGCTTAACCTCTTCCTCATGATAATCACCCTTTTCCTGTCTTTTAAGTTTGATCTCCCTGTCTGGGGCACAGGGCACTTGGTCCCACAGTTCTTTTGCCTAGAACTTGAGACTTTGTGTGCTGTGGCGTCTGTTTCTTTCAGCTAGAAGTTATAATGTTCCAGCTTATCTGGTGCTGATCTAGCTGGTGTTGGAAAGCAGAGGCCAAGTGAGGACTTTCTGGGTTTCCCTGAAGTTACCCTGGAGCTAGCTCATTAAGTGTTAGGGAGGGGTAGTGTGGTCAAAGGATGTGTCTTCTGCTGAGCTAGATTATAGACAAACTCAGCTCTTGGTGATCCTGTCTGCACTAGTACCTCCCCTATAACCTTGGAGTACTGAGGCATTCCTGGGGTCCTGGTGTTAGCAGTTGCTGGCTTTACACCTCTGGGGCTCAAGAAATTCCCTTGGTTTGTTGAGATGAATCTACCTGGGGCAGCTCTGATCCTGCACTGTTCCCCTTCTATCACTGCAAGAGGAACGTTCCTTAGCAATCTTCTTAGCCTCACGTGCTAAGCATCTCTTTTCCCCCTTCATCTGCTCCCACTATTCCAGGGTTTTTCCTTCGGAGATATTCTCTCCAGTAGTCAAGGTCAGCAAGGGGAGACAGTAATTACTGATCACTCCCAGAACCTGAAATCTATTTTTTTTTCATTTTAATTATATTTTATTTTTTCCAGTTACATGAAAAGATACTTTATAACATTCATTTTTGTAAGATTTGGAGTTTCAATTTTTTTCTCCCTCTCTCCTTTCACTTCCCATCCAAAACAGCACAAAATCTCATGTAGCTTATACACGTGTAATTGTGTTAAACATATTTTTACATTAGTCAGGTTGTGAAAGAATAATTAGAACAAAAGGGAAAAATGAGAAAAAAACAACAATAAAAATGAAAATAATATATTTTGCTCTGCATTCAGACTCTGTAGTTCTTTTTCTGGATGTGGATAGCATTTTTAATCATGAGTCTTTTCAAATTGTCTTGAATCATCATTTTGCTGAGAAGGGCTAAGTCAGTCGTAGTTGATAATTCCATAATGTTGCTGTCATTGCATACAATGTTCTGTTTTTAAATACTCTAAGTTTACCTATTTGTGGCTGTAGTGGTTTATTTTCTTATTTTCCCCAACTATTTTTTTATCTCCATGCTTTTTTAGGCTATTCTTCAAAAATCCAAAGATTTTGTATGTATTTTAATTTTATATTTCTGATATAACGGAGGACAAAACTAACTTTTGTCAGGAGTTTTGAAAGTAGAAGAATTTCATGCATAGAGGAAAGGAAGAAGAATCACTATAAATTTGACTTAAAATAGATGAACATGAGAAGGTTCAAATTGAAGAAGTGTGGCTATTTCCATTTGGATATAAAAGAAAAATTCAAAACTTATTTTGGTAATGCAATTATTTTTGTGAAAAAAAGTTGATGCTCTTTCTGAAGATGAATGAGCATTCTACTATCATTGTTTACAATGTACCAATTTAATTATATCAGTGAGGAAGAGACAGATCCTTTCTCTCCCAAAAAGGAAAAAATAACTCCACACAACTTGTTTGGAAAGTTGTAGTAAGGGTCAAAGGAAGAAATAAGTGTATTTGATAATCTTCTGTTTGGGAGTTTTAGCTGAACTTCCAACTGAAGATGAGGTTTTGGATGCCATTAGGGATCTCTCATGTAACAAAGTGCGTGGTACTGATACATCAGAGATCTACAGAGGAGGGAGTCCACTGTACATATAAAAGTTGAATGAAATCTTCAATTTTATGTAGCAAGAGAAGGTTAATTCCCAGAGATCAAGGATATCTCCATTGTCCATCTATATAAAAGAGCAAGAAATGAATTTTTCTGTGACAACAACAGGGGTCTCTCTCTCTTTCTGTCTCTCTCTCTCCTCATTTCTCTTTCTCTCTCTCTTTTTCTACCCATACTTGAAATTTGCTTGCCAGAGTCTTATTTGATTGATTGATCCTTTGCCTGGATGATGGTAATTGTCTTCTTTTAAAAATTTTATTTGTTTTCAGCGTTCTACAATCACTTACATATAACTTAGATTTTTCTCCCTCCCTCCTGTTCCTTCCCCACTCTTTCTCCCCTCCTTCCCTGAGAGGGCACACAATTTTATAAAGCTTCTACACATACATTCTTATGAAACACATTTACCCCTTAGTCGTGTTGCACAGAAGAATTGAAATGAATGGGAGAAACCACAAAACAAATTATCTACTACATTCTGTGATCGAATTCCATAGTTCTTTCTCTGGATGTGGAAGGCATTTTGCCTTAAGAGACTATTGGGGTTTTTTTAAGTCCTTGCATTGCAATGAAGTTCTTAGTCTACCAGAAAAATCCTCTCACACTGTGGTTGTTGCTGTGTATAAAGTTCTTCTGGTTCTGCTCCTTTCACTCAGCATCAGTTCATATAAGGCTTTCCAGGCCTCACTGAAGTCTTCCTGTTCATCATTTCTTATAGAACAATAGTATTCCACTACATTCATGCACCACAATTTATTGAGCCATTCTCCAGTTGATCGATTTCCAGTTTTTGATCACAACAAAGAGTGCCGCTATGAATATTTTTGTACATGTGGGACCCTTTCTCATTTTTATGATCTCTTGAGGATACAGTCCTAGAAGTGATATTGCTGGGTCAAAGGGTATGAGCATTTTTGTAGTCCTTTCTGCAGACTTCGAAATTGCTCTCCAGAATGTTTGGATCAGCTCAAAACTCCATCAAATTATCGTCTGTCTCATTTAGATTGTTGAATTTATGGGCATACAGTTGGGCAAAGTAATTTCTTGTTGTTGTTTTAATTTCTTCCTCATTGGAGGTGAATTCACCCTTTTCATTTTTCATATTATTAATTTGTTTTTCTTCTTTCTCTTTTTAATCAAATTGACCAAAGGTTTATCAATTTTATTGCTTTTTTAATAAAACCAAATGCTTGTTTTATTTATTAGTTCAATAGTTTTCTTAATTTCAGTTTTATTAATCTCTTCTGTCGTTTTCAGTATTTCTAATTTGGTATTTACTTGAGGATTGCCAATTTTTTTCTTTTTCGAGCTTTTTCAGGTTCATTCCCAATTCATTGATCTTCTCTTTCTCTATTTTATTCATGTAGGCACTCAAAGATATATTAAATATATAGTACTAAATTACACACTGCTAAGTACTACTTTTGCAGTATTCCACAAACTTTGATAGGTTGTCTCATTATTGTCATTCTCTTGAGTGAAGTTTTTGATTGTTTCTAGAGTTTGTTGTTTAACCCACTCATTCTTTAGGGTTAGATTACTTAGTTTCCAATTAGTTTTTGGTTTGTTTCCATGGTCTTTGATTACATATACGTTTTATTGCATTGTGATCTGAGAAGAATGTATTGACTATCTCTGCCTTTCTGCACTGGATTGTGAGGTTTTTATGGTGTAGTACATGGTAAATTTTTGTATATTTGTCATGTACCACTGAGAAAAAGGTATATTCCTTTCTATCCCCATTCAGTTTTCTCCAGAGATCTATCATATCTCCCTTATCCAGAATTCTATTCATCTGTTTAACTTCTTTCTTGTCTATTTTGAGGTTAAATTTATCAAGTTCAGAGAGGGGGACTTTGAGTTCCCCCACTACTCTAGCTTTGCTGTCTATTACTTCCTGTAATTTCTTTAACTTCTCCTGTAAGAACTTGGAGCATATATGTTTAGTAACGAAACTGCTTTGTTGTCTATGGTACCTTTTAGCAGGATATACTTTCCTTCCTCATCTCTTTTGATTAGATCTATTTCTGCTTTTGCTTTGTGTGAGATCAGGATTGCTACTTCTCCTGAAGTACAATATACTCTGATCCAACGTTTTACTTTTACCCTATTGGCATCTCTCCATTTCATATGTGTTTCTTGTAAACAACATGTTGTTGGATTATAGTTTTTAATCCATTCTGGTATCCTCAGTTTTGTGGGATAGCAGATCCCATTCACATTCACAGGTATGATTACTACCTGTGTCTTTCCCTCCATTCACTTTCCCCTTGTTTATTCTCTTAGTTCTCCCTTCTACCTTTCCCTCCCCAATACAGTTTTAATTTTTGACCACTGCCTCCCTCAGTTTTTAATCCCTTCTTTCAACCCCCCTCCCCTTTAATCCCCTTTCACTTACTACTCCTTCCCTTCCTTTAGCCTCCTTCCTTTTTCTTTCCCCCTTCCCCTCCTACCATCTACAGAGTTACTTGTATTTCAGTACTCAACTGAGTTTGTTGTACCCTCCTTGAATCCAACCAGATGAGAGTACCTCTCAAGCAATGATCATCTCCCTCTCCTCTGTCCCTCTATTCTAATATATTTTCATGCCTCTTCCTGTGAAGGAATTTATTTTTTATGCTTCCTCTTTTTCATATCTCCCATTACAGTCCTTTCACACCTTTAAATCCCATTTTTTATCATCACTTCATTTAATTTATACCCACTTCCTCTATCTATGTATATCCCCTTTACATTTCATAATAAATATAAAATTCTCAAGATTAACAAGTATTATCCTCCTTTATAGAGATGTAAACAGTTTGCACATATTAAGTTTTTTTTTTCCTCTGTGTACCTTTATATGTCTCTCTTGAGACCTGCATTTGAAAGTCAAATTTTATATTAAGGTCTGACCTTTTTATCAGAAAGGTCTGGAAATTCCTTATTTCATTGAATGTCCATCTCCCTTTCTGAAATATTATGCTCAACTTCTCTGGGTAATTAATCTTTGGTTGTAGTCCTAGCTCCTTTGCCTTATGGAATATCATATTCCAATTCCTTTGATCTTTTAATGTAGAAGTTACAAGGGCCTGTGTGAGCCTGACTGTAGCTCCCCAATATTTAAATTGTTTCTTTCTGTCTGCCTGCAGTATTTTCTCCTTCACTTGATAGTTGTGGCATTTGGATATTCCTTGGCGTTTTTCCTTTGAGGCCCCTTTCAGGATGTGAACAGTGGATTGTTTCAATGACCATTTGCCCTCTGGATCTAGAACTTCTGGACAATTTTCCATGATGATTTCTTGGAAGATATTGTCCAGGCACTTTTTTTCATCATGGCTTTCTGATAGACCAGTAATCCTTAGATTTTCTCTCCCAGATCTTTTTTCCAGGTCAGTTGTTTATCCGGATAGATATTTTACATTTTTTTCTATCTTTTCATTCTGTTGATTCTGTTTGCCTGATTCTCGTTGTCTTATAGATTCATTAGCTTCTACTTTCCTTATTCTATTTTGTGTCAAATTATTTTCTTCAGTTAACTTTTGCATCTCCTTTTCCATCTGTCCATTTATTCATTTTTAGGAGTTATTTTCAGCAGTTAGGTTTTGTACTTCCTTTTCCATTTTTCCAGTTTTCTTTTTTTAAGGAGTTGTTCCCTTCAATGAATTCCTTTTTCATATTTTTAAAATCATTGCCCAGTTTTTCTTCTATTTCCCTAATTTGGGTTTTTAAGTCTTTCCAGAGGTCTTGCAAGAAGGGTCTTTGTGCTTCAGACCAGTTCATATCACCTTCTGAAGTTTCAGATGGGAATACAGTCTCAATATTTACCTCTTTGGTATTTGAGTTTTGGTCGTTGTCCCCATACCAAAATTTTATGGTCTTTTCTTTTCTGGTTTGCTTCTTACTTATGATAATAATACTTTTCCTTGCTTTTAAAGTAGATCTCTTACTCTGTGCCACAGGCAGCTCTGTAACACAGTTCTTGTGCCTAAAACTTGATGCTTTGAGTGTTTTGGCCTTTGGTTCTTTCAGCTAGAAACTAAAATACTGATGCTTACCTGGTGCTGAGCTGGCTGTTATTTGAAAGCAAAGGCCAGGTGGGGTGTTTGGGGTGTTCCCCACAGTTACCCTGGAGCTACCTTGTCAAGTGTGGGGCAGGGTTGGTGTGGACGCTGGAGGCTTCTCTTCTAAGCTGGAGCATAGCAAGTTCAGCTGTCTGCTCTAGTGTCTTCCCGATTTCACTGGGGTGCTGAACCATGCCTGACATCCTGGTTTTGGCAATTATTGGCTTCACATCCCTGGGCTTCAGTATCCTCTCCCAGTTTGTTGAAGTGGGGCTGTCTAAACAGCTGGTCTTGCACTGATTGCTTTTGGCCACAGGAAGAGAAATCCTCCTTAACAATCTTTCTAGTCTCATGGAATGAGGGTATATTTACTCCTACTGCTGCTCCCACTGTTCCAGGATTTTTCCTGGGTACATATTCTCTGGGCTTGTCACGGTCAACAAAAGGAGGAAGATAGCAATTACTGATTAACAATAAAATCATTTAGTTTGTTTCCATATTATTTTAGGATCCTTTTACTCTGCACGTTTTTGTATGTTTTTTGTTTTTTTGTTTGTGGTTTCTCCCTTCCTCAAAAGGCTCATACTTAAGATATATTTGCAGATATTATGTTTTATATAATCATTTGAAATATTCAGTTTAGGAAAAAAAAGGGAAAAAAAGCTTTTCTCAGTTTCAAGGCCCTTTGCTAATTGAAGATGTAAGGAAAGTTTATGAATAAATGTAGCTGATGCAACTATGCATACTTATGCTATATAGGATCTTTGGAATATAGACAATAAATACAGTACATTTTAGAAAGATTTCTACTACACGAATAAAAAGGGCCAGAATTTAAAGGATTAATTCTAACCTTACAAAGGGTTTTCTTTTTTGGGATAAGTCATTCCCTGAGGGATACAGACAGTTAAGGCTTTAGTGAAGTGGAGTATGAAGGGTGAAAATAAAGACTGAAATCATGCCGGTGCTTCTTATTAATTTCAGCAAGATTTAAATACTGCAGGAGGCAGGAAAACACTTTGAGTAATGGTGCCTGTTATTTTACATGTCCACTTCTGAAATGTACAGGAAGAGGACCAATGATGAGAACATACCTTTAAGCAAAACCATGAAGAGAAGAGTTAAAAGAAGAAAGAAAAGCTAAAGAAAAAAATTGGTAGCTTCCCAATTTTCATGTCTCCATGAATGATAAAAGTCCTGAGATAGGAATTGTTACTTCCTTTTTTTAAAAAAAAAATTTTAAATTCTATTTATTTATTTATTTGTTTGTTTATTTATTCATTCATTCATTCGCTTATTTATTTAACTTTTAACATTCATTTTCACAAAATTTTGGGTACCAAATTTTCTCCCCTTTTGTTCCCTTCCCCAACCCCAAAACACCGAGCATTCTAATTACCCTTATTACCAATCTGCTCTCTCTTCTATCATCCATCTCTGCCCTTGTCTCCATCTTCTCTTTTGTCCTATAAGGCCAAATAACTTTCTATACCCCTTTACTTGTATTTCTTAATTCCTAGTGGCAAGAACAGTACTCGACAGTTGTTCCTAAAACTTTGAGTTCCAACTTCTCTTCCTCCCTCCCTCCCTATCCCTTCCCTTTGGAAGGCAAGCAATTCCATATAGGCCAAATCTGTGTAGTTTTGCAAATGACTTCCATAATAGTGGAGTTGTATAAGACTAACTATATTTCCCTCCATCCTATCCTGTCCCCCATTACTTCTATTCTCTCTTTTGATCCTGTCCCTCCCCATGAGTGTTGACCTCAAATTGCTCCCTCCTCCCCGTGCCCTCCCTTCCATCCTACCCCCCACCCTGCTTATCCCCTTATGCCCCACTTTCATGTATTGTAAGATAGGTTTTCATACCAAAATGAGTGTGCATTTTATTCCTTCCTTTAGTGGAATGTGATGAGACTAAACTTCATATTTTTCTCTCACCTCCCCTCTTTATCCCTCCACTAATACGTCTTTTGCTTGCCTCTTTTATGAGAGATAATTTGCCCCATTCCATTTCTCCCTTTCTCCTCCCAATATATTTTTCTCTCACTGCTTGATTGCATTTTTTTAAAGATATGATACCATCCCCTTCAATTCACTCTGTGCACTCTGTCTCTATGTGTGTGTGCATGTGCGTGTGCATGTGCGTGTGTGTAATCCCACCCAGTACCCATATACTGAATAGTTTCAAGAGTTACAAATATTGTCTTTCCATGTAGGAATGTAAACAGTTCAACTTCAGCAAGTCCCTTAAGACTTCTCTTTGCTGTTTACCTTTTCATGCTTCTCTTCATTCCTGTGTTTGGAAGTCAAATTTTCTTTTCAGCTCTGGTCTTTTCATCAAGAATGCTTGAAAGTCCTCTATTTCATTGTTTTTCTGGGTAGGTGACTCTTGGTTTTAGTCCTAGTTCCTTTGACTTCTGGAATATCCTATTCCATGCCTTATGGTCTCTTAATATAGAAGCTGCTAGATCTTGTGTTATCCTGATTGTATTTCCACAATATTTGAATTGTTTCTTTCTAGCTGCTTGCAATATTTTCTCCTTGACCTGGGAACTCTGGAATTAGGCCACGATGTTCCTAGGAGTTTCTCTTTTTGGATCTCTTTCAGGTGGTGATCTGTGGATTCCTTGAATGCTAATATTGTCCTCTGGTTCTACAATCTCAGGGCAGTTTTCTTTGATAATTTCATGAAAGATGATGTCTAGGCTCTTTTTTTGATCATGGCTTTCAGGTAGGCACATAATTTTTAAATTGTGCCTCCTGGATCTATTTTCCAGGTCAGTTTTTTTCCCCATGAGATATTTCACATTATGTTCCATTTTTTCATTCTTTTGGTTTTGATTTGTGATTTCTTGGTTTCTCATAAAGTCATTAGCCTCCGTCTGTTCCATTCTAATTTTGAAAGAACTATTTTCTCTAGTGAGCTTTTGAACTTCTTTTTCCATTTGGCTAATTCTGCTTTTTAAAGCATTCTTCTCCTCATTGGCTTTTTGAACCTCTTTTGCTAGTTGAGTTAGCTTATTTTTCAAGGTGTTCTTTTCTTCAGCATTTTTCTGGGTCTCCTTTAGCAGGGTGCTGACCTGCTGTTCATGCTTTATCTGCATTTCTCTCATTTCTCTTCCCAGTTTTTCCTCCACATCTCTAACTTGATTTTCAAAATCCTTTTTGAGCTCTTCCATGGCCTGAGCCCATTGAATGAGCTGGGATAGAGAAGCCTTGACTTCTGTGTCTTTCCCTGATGGTAAGCATTGTTCTTCCTCATCAGAAACGAAGGGGCTAAATACCTGTTCACCAAGAAAGTAACCTTCTATAGTCTTATTTTTTTTTCCCTTTTCTGGGCATTTTCCCAGCCAGTGACTTGACTTCTGAATATTCTCTTCCCACACACTTCGCCTCCACATCCACCCAGCCAGTGCTTGGGGTCTGAGATTAGATGCTGCTTCCCAGCCTCAGGGCTTTGTGCGGGGGCGGGGCTGCTATTCAGTGTGAGATTAAGTTCAGGTGCTCAGGTGGGGTCAGGGCAGCCCACCTCACAGTGGCTCAGTTCCCTCAGGGGGTTTATGCAGAGACCTTCAACAATGGATCCTAGCTCCTGCCTGCTTGGGGAGCCCCTCTTAATTGCCACCCCCTCTGCTGCCTCCCAAGGGGGCCCGAGCCACAGGGACACCCCACTCCCCTGTTAGCCACCCAAAAAGACTCTCTTACTGACCCTTGTCACTTGTAGGTGGAGGGACCTGCATGGCCGCTGGAGATTCCGTCCCTGAAGCCTGCTTGGATCTGTTCCTCTTGGTGCCACGCAGCTGAGGCAGAGCTGGGCTCGGCTCCTGGTCCCAGGAACGATGGACCTTTCGCATCAGGTCTCTCTGGAACAGAAATCTCATCTGCTCCGTTGTTCTGCGGCTTCTGCTGCTCCAGAATTTGTTGCTCTGGAATCTTTTTTACAGATATTTTATGGGCTGTGGGTTTGGAGCTAGTGTATGTGCGTCTTTCTACTCTGCCTTCTTTGTTCCGCCCCCAGGAATTGTTACTTCTGATGACATTAAGTCATCATTTGAAAAGGTGAAGAAGAACAGAGTAAGGAGAGGGAACAAACATTTGACTAGTGCTTGCTTTGTGCCAGGAAAGGACTTACAAACATTTTCTTATTTTATCCTCACAACAAAACTACCTCCACATATTATTAATATTCCAATTTTGCAATTGAGGAAATTGAGGAAAACAGAATTCAGGTGGTTTCCTCAGAGTCATGAAGGTTGTAAGTGTCTGAGGGTATATTTGAATTCAGATCTTCTGATGCAAGACCCAGCACTCTGTTCTTCACATCAAAAACTATCTCTAAGAGTAAATTTTTCCCCTTCAATTCATATTTTACTCACAATTATTTGGAATTTTGTTACTTCCATGATGAAATCCAGATATTTCTATAATTGTTTGAAAACAACATGAGTTTTGGCAATGAGAATTAAGAATTTTGGTGATCGTTTATATATGTGTAAGAAAGAAAAATTAGCTCACCTTCTTCCATTCCATTTATTTCTCTTTATATTTAGCCATGTTTCTATGTCAG
Organism: Notamacropus eugenii; assembly: GCF_028372415.1. Taxonomy (NCBI): domain Eukaryota; kingdom Metazoa; phylum Chordata; class Mammalia; order Diprotodontia; family Macropodidae; genus Notamacropus; species Notamacropus eugenii. Next base: position 265,741,904 of record NC_092875.1, read on the forward strand.
AGACAAAAATCTACAAACGGAGTAAGAAAAATTTGATTTGATCCTATTTTTGAAAACAATATTCATTTTAGTTAGTAAAGAAAACATACAAAGGACTTCATGGACAAAACTAAGTATAACTTTTTTCAAGACAGGATGGAAACTCTGAGTTGGAAGGAACATCAGAAATCACCTAATTAAATTGATAAATAGGAATCCTTTCTACAGTATCTGACAAGTAGTCATCCTAACTCTAGCACAGGATAAATGATTACTCCTCTCTCCCTCTAGGTAGTACCAATCACTTTTGGACACACTTAATCATTGTGAAATTATAATTCTAAAGAATTATTAGATTCTTGAAGAAGAAAAAGAAAGTCTAGCATAAACATAAGCCTGGATTTGGGGACCACGGTTTTTAAAGTGAAAGTTTTTGCTACTATAATCTAAAATGCTAAAAGGAAAAGTTAGCCAAAGAGTAAAGAAAAAGTCTCAAAACTAAAATTTTGAACATGTAGAAATGACTATGATTATATAAACAACTATGAAATAGCTTCCAAGGCCTTCCATGAATGTAGAGAGAACTCATCAACCAGTTCAGAATTTATAGAGAAATAATACAAAAAATGATGTTTTTGTTGACGACAATGGAAGACTATACACTAACTTAACAATAATACTTGAAAAAGGGCAATTATCATTCATAAGAGGGATCCTCCAGATATTAAGATAGAAGAACATGTCCCTGGGTGAAGGGATTATAAAAATTATGGCTGATTAGAAAAGAAGCATTAATGAAGCCACTGCACAAAATGGAGAGAACTTGCTTGATGGAATCTATGAACAAAAGAAAACAACTGAGAGAAACATGACACTTCACTGTCAATAGAAAAAAATTCTTTTGTGTGGAATGAAGGAGTGAGAAAGAAAAAACCTTTTCTCCAAGACAAAAAAAAAAAAAAAAGAAGCTAAGCATACAGTGGTTTGAACACAGGAAAATTTTTGATGGTACTATAGCCAAAGAAACAAAGATAGGTTCTTGAGAGGGTTCTAGAGATTTGTGTGTTGGCTAACAAAAACTAGCTGAAACAAGATTGGGGAGCATAAGGTTCTTCTAGTTCTTTTTTAAATTTATTTATTTATTTTTAGATTTCAACATTTATTTCCAAAAGATTTTGAGTTCCAAATTTTCTTCCCATCTCTCCCCTCCCTTCACCCCAAGACGCCAAGTATTCTGATTACCCCTTACCCCAATCTGCCCTCCCTTCTATCATATCCCTCCCCTTGTTTATCCTTATCTTCTCTATTTTCTTGTAGGGCAAGATAGATTTCTATACCCCATTACCTTTATATCTTATTTCTCAGTTGCATGCAAAAACAATTTTCAATATTCTTTTTTTAAAACTTTGAGTTCCAACTTCTCTCCCTTCCTCCCTCCCCACCCATCCCCACTGAGAAGGCAAGCAACTCAATATAGCCTAGACATATATAATTATGGAAAAGACTTCCATAATCATCACGTTGTGCAAGACTGCCCATATTTCCTTCCATCCTATCCTGTCCCCCCATTTAATCTATTCTCCCTTTTGACTTTGTCCCTTCCCAAAAGTGTTTACTTCTAATTACTCCCTCCTCCAATTTTCCCTCCTTTCTATCATCGCCCCTTTTATGCCCTTCTCCCCTTCTTTATTGTAGAGTAAGATAGGTTTTCATACCAAATTGAGTGTTCGTGTTATTCTGTCTTTAAGCCAGATCTGATGAGAGGAAACTTTTCTTTTGCCCTGTTACCTCCCTCCTTTATCCGTTCGTTGAATAAACTTTTTCTTCCCTCTTCTATGGGAAATAATTTCCATGTTCAACTCCTCCCTTTTTCCTCCCAATGTATTCTTCCCTCACCCTTTAATTTCATTTTTATATATCATCCCTTCCTATTCAACTCACCCTGTGCCCTCTGTACATATATATATATATGTATATATATATATATGTATGTATGTATGTATATATATATATATATGTATGTATGTATATATATATATACATATGTATGTAATCCCTCCAATCACCCAAGTACTGATAAGAGTCTTAAGAGTTACAAATATCATCTTTCCATTTATGAATGCAAACAGTTCAAATTTAGGAAGTACCTTATGATTTCTCTTTCCTACTTACTTTTTCATGTTTCTCTTGATTCCTGGGTTTGAAAGTCAAATTATCTATTCAACTCTGGTCATTTTATTAAGAATGCTTGAAATTCCTCTATTCCATTGAATGACCATCATTCCCCCTGAAGAATTATGCTTTGTTGTGCTGGGTAGGAGATTCTTGCTTTTAATCCTCTGTTCTTTAACTTCTGCAATATCATATTCCAAGTTCTTAGAAACTTTAATTAGAAGCTGCTATATCTTATGTTATTCTGATTGTATTTCCACAATATTCTAATTCTTTCTTTCTGGTGGCTTGCAAAACTTTCTCCTTTTCCTGGGAACTCTGGGTTCTGGCTACAATATTCCTAGGAATTTTTTCTTTTCAGATTTTTTTCATGGGGGTGATTGGTGAATTTTTTCAACATTTACTTTACCTTCTGGTTCTAGAATATTTTTTCCCTTGGTAATTCCCTGAAAGATGATGTCTAGGCTATTTTTTTGATCATGATATTCAGGTAGTCCCATGACCTCTAAATTGTCTTTCCTAGATCTATTTTTCAGGTCAGTTGCTTTTCCAATGAGATATTTCACACTGTCTTCTATTTTTTCATTCATTTGGTTTTGTTTTGTAATGCCTTCTTTCTCATAAAGTCATTAACTTCCACTTGCTCTGTTCTAATTTTTAAAGAAGTATTTTCTTCAGTGAGCTTTTGAACCTCTTTTTCCATTTGGCTAATTCTGCTTCTTAAAGCATTCTTCTCCTCATTGGCTTTTTTACCATTTGGGTTAATCTGTTTTTAAAGGTGTTATTTGCTTCAGCATTTTTGGGTCTCCTTTAGCAAACTATTAACTTGCTTTTCATGATTTTCTTCCATTACTCTCATTTCTCTTTGCAATTTTTCCTCCACCTCTCCATCTTCTTCTGATGATATACATTATTCTTCCTCACCTGAAAGAATGGAAGAAAATACAGGGAAGTAATCTACAATCTTATTTTTTTGCCCCTTTTTGTTGCCTTTTCCCAGCCAGTTACTTGACTTTTCAGTCTTTTGTCAAGTGAATGGTACACATGGGGCGAAGCCAAGATGGCAGAGTAGAAAGATGGGCCTATAGAAACTGCCTCACATAGCCCATAAAATACATGAAAAAATGAGTCTAAACCAATTCTAGGTAAATGGAAGCCATAAAACAGCAGAGCGCAAGAGATTTCCAGCCCAAGACATGCTGGAAGGCTGACAGGAAAAAATTTCTATCTGAACAAGTGCAGAGTGCAGCCCAGAAGCTGTTCAGTACAGCAGGAATACGATGGAGCAAGATTCAGGGCCCTAAAAGCAGCAGCAGCAATTCCCAGGTTGCTCAACCCACAAACACAAAAGACAGCTTCAAAGTTTTTTGAGAAAACTATTTGAACTGGGTGAAAAGCTAACATGCCATGGACCCACCAGGTGCAGCCACTGCAGTGGTAGTGTCCATTTTTGGAGCTCTCTACTTAAAGACCTTGTGGAAATTGAACAGCTAATTTAGTTCTCAGTCCTGAGTGACTCCCCTGGGTTGAGGAAGAGTGCTGGTGATGGAGCTGGTGGAAGCTCAGGAGAGAGAATTCTACTGACTGATTCTGGGCAGAACATAGTGATTGCAGTAGGTACCAGACCAGAGCACAGGCGAGGAGAGGACCAACTCCTCTCCCTTGGTTGTGCCACCTTGGAGGAAATGAGAACATACATCTCAACAGAGTATACCCTCCTCTTGACAAAGGACTCAAAAGTCAAGTAGCTGGCTGTGAAAATGCCCAATAAAGGAAAAAACAAAATAAAACTATGGAAGGCTACTCTCTTGGAGAGCAGGTATTTTCTTTGTACTTTCGGATGAGGAAGAAAAATGCATACCATCAGAGGAAGACCTAAAAGTCAAGACTTCTGCATCCAAAACCTCCAAAATAAATATGCAATTGTCTCAGGCCATGGAAGAGCTCCAAAAGGATTTTGAAAATCAAGTAACAGAGAGGGGTGGAGCCAAGATGGTGGAGCAGAAAGACACACATATGTAGGGTAACCCCACACAGCCCATAAAATACCTGTAGAAAAGGATTCTCAATGAATTTTGGAGCAGCAGAAGTGGAGAACAACAGAGTGGAGATTTCCAGCCCACGGTGACCTGAAAGGCCCATGGGAAACATCTGTTGCACCATACACAGAGTGGAGCTCAGAGTCCAACCCACCCTTGGCCTCGTGGCGTGGCCCACGAGGAGCCCTCGGGGGCAGAATCTCTAGGCGTGGAATCCCCAGTCCCTCAACCCACAGGCACCAAAGGTCAGTGAGGAGGTTTTTTCAGCTGGCCAGGAAGGGAGAAGGGCCTTCCTATAGCTCGGGCAGCAGGCAGCTGCCTCAGAGGCCACATCCCAGGCACAGCAGCCACATACATTGTTGGAGCGTAAAAACCCTGGGGGCACTGAGGAGCTGATTCTTGCCTCAACTCTGTGTGGAGACTCTGGGCCAGCTGGTCTTTGTCTCACACTGAATGCTGGCCTTGCCCATCCAGCTTATTTGAAAATCAGTCCCCAGTGTTGACTTGGAGGAAATGGAGGCCAGGTGGCTGTGAAGAGGTAACTGCTAAGATTCTGGGCACAAAAATCCCCCTCTGCATCCAGACCAGTACACGCTTGATCGTGCCACCTTGGAGGAGCTGAGATCTCACAGATTCCCAAAGTATACCGTATTCTTGACAAAGGACTCAAAAGTCAAGTAACGGGTTGGGAAAAATGCCCAAAAAAGGGAAAAAAATATAATACTATAGAAGGTTAATCTCTTGGTGAACAGACATTTTCTCCCATCCTTTTGGATGAGGAAGAACAATGCTTACCACCAGGGAAAGACATAAACATCAAGGCTTCTATATACCAAGCATCCAAAATAAATATTTAGTGGGCTCAGGCCATGGAAGAGCTCAAAAAGGATTTTTAAAATCCAGTAAGAGAGGTGGAGGAAAAATTGGGAAGAGAAATTAAAGAGATGAAAGAAAAGCATGAAAAGTGGATCAACACCTTGCTAAAGGAGACCCAAAAAGTGCTGAAGAAAATAATACCTTGAAAAATTGGCTAACTCAATTGGCAAAAGACATTCAAAAAGACAATGAGGAGAAGAATGCTTTCAAAAGCAGAGTTAGCAAAATGGAAAAGGAGATTCAAAAGCTCACTGAAGAAAACAGTTCCTTAAAAATTAGAATGGAACAGATGGAGGCTAATGACTTTTTGGAGAAACCAAGGAATCACAAAACAAAACCAAAAGAATGAAAAAATGGATGATAATGTGAAATATCTCATTGGAAAAACAACTGACCTGGAAAACAGATCCAGGAGAGACAATTTAAAAATTATGGGACTACCTGAAAGTCATGATCAAAGAAAAAGAGCCTAGACATCATCTTTCATGAAATTATCAAGGAAAACTGCCCTGAGATTCTAGAACCAGAGGGCAAAATAAATAATGAAAGAATCTACCAATCACCTCCTGAAAGAGATCCAAAAAGAGAAACTCCTAGAAACATTGTGGCCAAATTCCAGAGTTTCCTGGTCAAGGAGAAAATATTGCAAGCAGCTAGAAAGAAACAATTCAAGTATTGTGGAAATACAATCAGGAAAACCCAATATCTAGCAGCTTCTACATTAAGGGATCGAAGGGCATAGAATATTATATACCACAAGTCAAAGGAACTAGGATTAAAACCAAGAATCACCTACCTAGCAAAACTGAGCATAATACTTTAGGGGAAAACATGGTCTTTCAATGAAATAGATGACTTTTAAACATTCTTGATGAAAAGAGCAGAGCTGAAAAGAAAATTTGACTTTCCAACACAGGAACGAAGAGAAGCATGAAAAGGTAAACAGCAAAGAGAAGTCATAAGGGACTTACTAAAGTTGAACTGTTTACATTCCTACATGGAAAGACAATATCTGTAACTCTTGAAACTTTTTTCAGTATCTGAGTAGTTGGTGGGATTACACACACACACACACACACACACACACACACACACACATAGAGAGCACAGGGTGAATTGAATAGGATAGAATCATATCTTAAAATAATGAAATTTGTCAGTGAAAGAGAAATATTTTGGCAGGAGCAAGGGAGAAATGGAATGGGACAAATTATCTCTCATAAAAGAGGCAAGTAAAAGACTTTTCAGTGGAGGGAAAAAGTGGGGAGGTGAGAGAAAAAAACATGAAGCTTGCTCTCATATTTAACTAAAGGAAGGAATAAAATGCACACTCATTTTGGTATGAAAACCTATCTTACAATACAGGATAGTGGGAGAGAAGGGGATAAGCAGGGTGCGGGGGATAATTGTAGGAGGGCAGTGGGAGGAGGGAGCAATCTTGGGGAGGGATAGGATCAAAAGAGAGAACAGAAGAAATGGGGGACAGGATAGGATGGAGAGAAATATGGTTAGTCTTACACAATATGATTATTATGGAAGTCATTTTCAGAACTACACAGGTATGGCCTATATCGAATTGTTTGCCTGCTGAAGGGAATGGGTGCAGAGCGAGGGATGAAGAGAAGCTGGAACTCAAAGTTTTAGCAACAACTGTTGAGTATTGTTCTTGCAACTAGGAAATAAGTAATACAGGTAATGGGGTATAGAAATTTACCTTGCCCTTCGGGACAAAGCAGAAGATGCGGATAATGGAAGCGAGTGGTGTTAGAAGGGAGGACAGATTGATGATAGGGGTAATTAGAATGCTTGGCGTTTTGCAGTGGGAGGAGGGGAGAAATGGGAGAAAATTTGGAATCCAAAATTTTGTGGAAATAAATGTTGAAAACATAAACAAATAAATTTAAATGCAAAAAAAAATATCAAGTAACAGAGGTCGGGGAAAAATTGAGAAGAGATATGAGAGAAATGCAAGAAAATCATGAAGAGTCAATCAACAACTTGTTAAAGGAGAACCCAAAAATGCTGAAGAAAATAACACCTTTAAAAATAGGCTAACTCAATTGAAAAATGAGGTCCAAAAAGTCAATGAGGAGAAGAATGCTTTAAGAAACAGAATTAGACAAATAGAAAAAGAGGTGCAAAAGCTCACTGAAGAAAATAGTTCTTTAAAAAGTAAAAAGAGCAGATAGAATCTAATTAGTGTATGAGAAACGAAGAAATTACAAAGCAAAACTAAAATAATGAAAAAATATAAGACAAAGTGCAATACCTCATTGGAAAACTACTGACCTGGAGAAAAGATCCAGGAATGATAATTTAAAAATTATGGGACTAGCTGAAAGTCATAATCATAAAAGAGCCTTGACATAATCTTTCATGAAATCATCAAGGAAAATTTCCTTAACATTTTAGAACAAGAGGGCACAATAAATATTGAAAGAATCTACCAATCACCCTCTGAAAGAGATCTGTAAAGAGAAAAGATCCTAGGAATATTGTAGCCAAATTTCAGAGTTCCCAGGTCAAGGAGAAAATATTGCAAGCAGATAGAAAGGAACAATTTAAGTACTGGGGAAATACAATCAGGATAACACAAGATCTGGAAGCTTCCACATTAAGGGACTGAAGGTCTTGGAATATGATACTCCAGAAGTCAAAGGAACTAGGATTAAAACCAAGAATCACCTGCCCAGAAAAACTGAGTATAATACTTCAGGGGACAAAAGGTCATTAAATGAAATAGAGCCCTCTGAAGCATTCTGGATGAAAAGACCAGAACTGAATAGAAAGGTTGACTTTCAATTACAAGAATTAAGAGATGCATTAAAAGGTAAACAGGAAAAAGAAGACATAAGGGACTTACTAATTGAACCGTTTACATTCTTAGATGGAACAACAATATTTGTAGCTTGTCCCGGGTCTGTCCCCGGGACCTTCGAGTGAGAATCTCCCTTCGGTGGGCACCGCTTCGAACGTCTCCGGACCTACCCCGGGGGACACGGCGGCAGGCAATAATCAGGCAATGCGCAGGAGGTTCATAGCTTTATTGCATGGAGGAGTCCCACGAGCAGTTCAGGGCGTTGTCTTATATAGGGAGGTTCTTCCGGGCTGCCATCCTAACCCGCCCCGAGGGCGAGGCCTACCACCCGATTGGATCCAGCCCACCCGACCAATCCCGTGGGCTCACAACTCCTCTATGGGAGCCGTGTCTCCCTCGGATTGGTGGGCTGCCACTCCCGGGGAGGCCCCTATCCGCCCAGGCGCCTAGGACCGACCCCCGTCAACTCCCCCTTTTTGTTTTATTATAAGGACATCCGCCTTTACCTGCTCTAGGACCCTCTTCCAAAGTTTTATCGTGCAAGAAATAAGGCAGGGAAGCAGCACACACAAGAGTATTACTATCACAACCATTCCAGCAGCAACCCCAATGGTATGCAGAAATGTGGTAAAATCTAATCTGGAAATCCAGTCAGGAAATGTCCCATGTTGTTTCTCCAAGTCCCTCTTATATATCTCAGTTACATTCCTAATCTGTCTTACAATGTCATCTAAGTGCTCTATATAGATCTCTAGATTTCTGTGGTCCTGCAATCGCCGGATCGCATCGTCCAGCTCCTGGCTGGCGTTCAGTCTGAGCGCCGTCATGCACAGGGGCCGTGCCAGCCCGACGTGACATGGGAGTCCCTCCAATATGGCGTTTACTCGTAGGAGTGTCGAGATCGCCTGTACAGCATCAGTCAGCGTACTGAGCTCTAGGGCTACCCGCCTGTTAATTTGCTGTTGCAGTGCCCATGCCCGAGCGGACGTTGCCATGAAATCTGACAGGTCGGCAGCCATCATGTGGACCTGCCGCTGCATGGCAGAGATTTCCACCTGCTCTAAAAGGCTAGTCACTAACCCTACCATATCTATGGCGGATATTTCCAAGCCCCTCTTCTCCCTGACCATCACAGCCCTAAGGAAATCAGAGTCGGCAAATGCCTCATCGGACCCAACAGGGAGAAAGGTAACTGGGGGAATGGATAGAAGTATGACAAAGGTGGTATTGGAATGTACATCATTGGGCGTCAAGGTGTTAGAGAGGGTCCCATTGGAGCAGGATACATTGTATTTGCCCCCTGTCTGAGTAATGTTCCCTTCCCTACAGATTAGAAACATATCAGTCCTTTTCAGGGTCTGGACTGCAAGGGAGAAATGATTGCAGTGTCCAGAGACCTGACCCTCGTGGCAGGTAAATCCTTTCTTCATGATCAGGTCCCACCATTGGGAGCAGATGGTGTCATTGTCCGTCAGCGGCCCACTATTGTCTGTCATGTGGGTGATGTTTCCAAAGGCCGCTGCCATTTTCCAGAGATGGTTTTGGATGACTACGCTCCCATTTCTCGCCAGGACGTGGGGCACTGGAGCTGCATAATACGGTCCTGGCGCTCCATCCATGAAGTAGATCTGCTGGGTGTCGTTCCACTGCTGTCCCATTACTGCATGCCCTGTGGAACAAACTTGCATACCAATGAACATATTGGGTGTAGGCACGCAGGGGGGTAGAGGGGAGTAGGGGATCTTTCCACTGGGTAGAAAGCTAGATTGAAGCTGTCAGCAGCAGTGTCTGTGGTTGTGATGAGGGCTGCTTCCTCTCTGGGCAGCAAGGTTAAAGCTGTCAGCAGCAGGCTCAGGTGGTGTATGATCCCTCTCCGGGGTCTCCGGGCTCTCCGACATCGGTTCCCACCTACGGATCCTTCCAATGGGAATCCACGCATGACCTTTTCCTATGGAGACACAAACATACCCTGGACCCCATATTAGTATCTTATACGGACCTTTCCATTTCCCTGAGGCCATATCCTTTACCATGGCCCATGTGTCTTTATATCCAGCCTGGGTATTACTTTCCTTGCGGGGTTGTCTTGGAAAAGTCACAAAATGTCTCATAGCTGGAGTAGTATGTGCGCTTTTTGAGACAGCTGTATCAAGCTCTGATTGTATTAGGCCTCTTGATCTTAGCTCTGATTGTATTAGGCCTCTTGATCTTAGCTCTGATTTTATTAGGCCTCTTGATCTTAGCTCTGATTGTATTAGGCCTCTTGATCTTAGCTCTGATTGTATTAGGCCTCTTGATCTTAGCTCTGATTGTATTAGGCCTCTTGATCTTAGCTCTGATTGTATTAGGCGATCTCTATCTCCCCTTCTTTGTTTAGCGAGGATCGCCTTTAAGGTAAAATTGATAAGAATGCATAGTGGCTGGTTACTTTGGTATAGCAGCTGCCAGGAGCTTACAAATGCTTGATTAACATCTGTAAGGAACCTGAACTTTACTGATTTTTTCTTTATAACAAACACAGGAGCATTCCAGGGTGCTAATTGCTCCTTAAACAATAGTTGTAATGCCTGGAGTTTTTCTGAAGTCAGAGACCATTGCTCCACCCAAATCGGTGTGTCTGACTTCCAATTCAAGGGTGGGAACTCCAGTACAACAGCAATGGCCCTTACTAAAAATTTGATAGCTTCATCCCGAGGCGGCTCATAATGTCCCTTTTTGGAGCTTGTGGACAATTGGAAGGCTTGGAAGGCGGAAGTTAGTGTTGCCACCAGTTTTGGGTCTGCTCCACCGCCCTCATCCAGACACTTATCAACTATTTTATCTACAGAGGGGTCTGCGGGCAGGGTGGAGAGTATTCCCCTCTACTTAGTGAGTCCCTCCTTGAACAGCTGAACTATGAGTTGCGATGAGGGACCTCCCTTCCCAAACCTTTTCCATACCGCTTCCTGCACCCTAGTCATAAATTCCAATGCTGATTCACTCTGTCTCTGCCTTAGGTGACTTATAAGGGTTTGAGTGCGCGCTGCAAGGGCATCTAGAGCCTTCATGGCTACTTCCTGGAAAGCTCGAATTATAGGTTCAGGGAGGGCTAACTGCTGTTGGAACTCGGCATAGTCTCCAAACCCTGTGAGCTGATTAATGGTGTTCTCTACATCATTGGGGTGATTGGCTTCTGCATAAATCTTCGCTTGTCTGTTCCAGTCATGATCCAAGCCTGTGTGAGCCAACCACGGGGAGACTGTTAGAATTTTCTGCACCCACTGTCTACAATCCTTTATGTGTATTTTTATTCCCACCTGCTTACATATCTTGTACACTTGGCAGGCGAGAACTCCTGCATCCTCTGGTTCCATTCCCTTGGAAATCTGAGAGCCCATGTTTCCTCTAGATAGCCCCGACTATCTAGGTTGCCTGACTCTTCTACCCTTAACCGGGTAGGGTTATACTCACCTCACTCGGCGGGGGCTGCAGTCCCTGTTCGGGCGCCAGCTGTCCCGGGTCTGTCCCCGGGATCTTCGAGTGAGAATCTCCCTTCGGTGGGCACCGCTTCGAACGTCTCCGGACCTACCCCGGGGGACACGGCGGCAGGCAATAATCAGGCAATGCGCAGGAGGTTCATAGCTTTATTGCATGGAGGAGTCCCACGAGCAGTTCAGGGCGTTGTCTTATATAGGGAGGTTCTTCCGGGCTGCCATCCTAACCCGCCCCGAGGGCGAGGCCTACCACCCGATTGGATCCAGCCCACCCAACCAATCCCGTGGGCTCACAACTCCTCTATGGGAGCCGTGTCTCCCTCGGATTGGTGGGCTGCCACTCCCGGGGAGGCCCCTATCCGCCCAGGCGCCTAGGACCGACCCCCGTCAGTAGCTCTTGAAACTTTTCTCAGTATTTGGTTAGTTGGAGGGATTACACATACACACACATACACACACACACATATAGACAGAAAGCACAGAGTGAGTTGAATAGGAAGGGATGATATCTAAAAACATAAAATTATGAAGTGAGAGATGAATGTATTGGGAAGAGAAAGGGAGAAATAGAATTGACCAAATTATCTCTCATAAAAGAGGGAAAAAAAAAAACCATTTTCAATGGAGGAGTAAAAGGGGTGTTGAGACGGAAAAAGTGAAGCTTACTCTCATCATATTTGGCTTAAGGAGGGAATAACATGCTCTCTCAGTTTTGTATGAAAATCTCTTACATCAAAGGAAAGTACAGGAGAAGATAAGTGCAGTGGGAAGATTATAGAAGTGAGGACAAATAGGAGGAGGGAACAATTAGAAGTAAGTACTTCTGGGGAGGGGCAAGGTCAAGAAAGAAAATAGAATAAATGGTGGCAAGATAGGATGGAGGAAAATATAGTTCATCTTACACAACATGACTATTATGAAATTCCTTCACAAAACTACACATATGTAGCCTATATTGAATTGTTTGCCTTCTCGGTGGGTAGGGGTGGGGAGAGAGGAAGGGAGAGAATTTGAGACTCAAAGTTTTAGGAAGGAATGTTGAGAATTGTTTTTGCATACAGCTTGAAAATAAGAAATACAGGTATTGGGGCATAGAAATCTATTGTGCTCTGCAAGAAAAGAGAGAAAATGTCAAATAAGGGAAGGGTGTGATAGAAGGGTGGGCAGATTGTGGGAAGGGGTAATCAGAATTCACAGTTTTTGTGGTGGGGGACTAGAGAGATGGAGAGAAAAATGGGAACTCAAAAATTTATTTAAATGAGTGTTGAAAACTAAAAATAAATAAATATAATAACGTGGAGGGTATACTCTAGAAATCTATAAGTCCTCCGTTCCTCCAAGGTGGCACAATCAAGGGTGAGGATGTCACTCCTCTCCTCACCTTGCACTGTGGTCTGGGAGCAACTAAAACCTTACTTCTCGCAGGATTTGCGAGAAGAATTCCCTCTCCAGAGCCTCCACCAACTCCATCACAAGCTCCACTAGCTAGTACTCTTCCTCACCCCAGGGCCACCACTCAGGACTGAGACTCAGATCAGTTGCTTGATTCCCCCAACGCCTTTAGCCCAAGGGCTCCAAAAATGGACAGTGCTGCCACTGCAGTCACTTTCACTGCCCTGGGCCAGGCCTCGTGCTGGACACTGCTTCCTTCACCCACTGACCTTTGAAGGTGTCTTTGGGGTTTGTGGGTTGAGGAATCTGGGAACTACAACTGCTGCCCATTATTCCGCACCCTGGAGCCTGCTCCAGTCAGATCCCTGCCACTGTGCATGACCAAGGCAGGGCTCTGCTCCCCTCTGAGCCTGGTGCAATAGACCTTTCCTGTCACTGTTCCAAGCTGCTTTGGGCTGGAAATCTCTTTCACTCTGTCATTTTGTGGCTTCTGATGCTCTAGAATTTGTTTAGAGTCATTTTTTACAGGTGTTTTATGGGCTGTGGGGGGAGAGCTTCTACAGGTCAGTCCTGCTCTGCTTTCTTGGCCTTGTCCCTCAGCTTTTTGAGTTCTAAACTGCCCCCTGCACAAAATACATACTTTTCCCACCCTGATGCAACTCATTGAAGGAGTTACTTCCCTACTACTGCACTTACTGATGATGATGAGTTGTATCATCATCATCATCATCATCATCATCATCATCATCATCATCATCATCACCATTCTTTTTATTTTGGTGTTGTCCATGTGACTGAGAATGAGAATTGCGCTTTTGCCCATTTATATTTTTGTTGTGCTGTTGTTCTTTTCAAATTAAATTCTTTGCATGACCTGACAATTGAGATCACTTTAAAAGTGGCTTAACATATGATTGACATTTATAACTACCTAAAACACTTCACACTGGGTCTAGAAGTATTTAAGGGCTGGAAAAAGTACTGTTAATAGGAAACACTTGCAAAAGAAATTAGAAGGAAGACTAAATGACAAACAATACAAAAGAGTGGTCTTGTCATGTAATAATATCAGAACTAACAAACCATGCAATAAAGTAAGGTTGGAAATTAATAAATGGAGTGGGTGTTCTTATTCTTTTTGTGTCACAGGTGTCTCTGGTAGTCTGGTTAAGTCCATAGTCTCCTGAGAATAATGGTTTGAGATACATAAAATAAAATATACAGAATTGGAAGGAAAGCCAATAATATCAGAATATAGCCATCAAAATATACATTTTTTCTAAAGTTCACATACCCCAAGTTAAGAATACATGACTTAGAGAAAAAAAAGTCTTTACAATCTATATTGAAGCAAAAAAATATAATCAAATAATGGAGAAAATAGCAGTTATGGATGGATAGAACAATGATAAAAATAATAGAATAGAGATCTATTTCATTTTCATACTGTATTTAATTTTTATACGAACAAACCAAAAATGGATTATTAGGAATTGAAATCTAGGATAAGGGAGATATTAAGAGAGGACATAGATTCTCTTAGTAAACTTATGTCTCCAGGCCAAAACGAGGTGTATAATAAATAGGCAGATTTTTACCACTATACCATCAAGATATATGATTCTTCTCTATCAGAAATATAATGGAGAATGAGGCAGGGGTGCCACAGGATCAAATAAGGAAATGATATATTCATTTTCAAGAAGAAAAAAAAACTTTTGTCTATGAGAAGAAGAAAGAAGAATGGCAATGTAGCTAAGCATACAGTGATCTGAACAGAGGAAAAAATTATATGGAATTATAGCCAAACAAACAAACCCATGTTTCTAAGAAGTCTCTAGAAATTTCTGCTTTGCCTAACAAGACTAAACTGAAACAAAATTGAAGAGCACTTGAATCTTTCATTTCCCTGCTGCCCCATGCATAAAAGAGATTCTTTCTCACCCTGATATAAGTCACTGAAGGAGTTATTTTCCCATTTCTGCCTGTCAGATACTGTATTGTCGTCGTCATCTTCATCATCATCGTTATAATAATCATTACTATTCTAGTTATTTTGGTGTTGTCCATGGGTGGGGCAATGGAGGACTCAAAATGATTTTTCCCCATTTATTTTCTTGGTAGTTATGATTGTTTTTTTTTATTTATATACTTTGCTTGAAGTACCATACTGCACACTAGGGGCTCTTATTTAATAAATTTGACTTCAATTCCTTAGAGGACTGAATAAAATACTATAGTATTTTGTGAGTATTTAAAAATGGAAGTCAATAAAACCAGCCCTACTCCATCAAGAGATCTTGCTACTGATCACTTTTTTATTTTCGACAAGATTACTAAATGAATAGTTAGATGGTACAGTGGATAGAGTGCCAGGCCTCAGTCAGGAAGACTCATATTGCTGACTTCAAATCCAGGGGCTCAGACACACACACACACAGACACACACAAACTTAATCCTGTTTGCCTCACTTTTCTCGTCTGTAAAATGAATTGGAGAAGGAAATAGAAAACCATGCCACTAGAAAACGGCAAATTGGATCACTGAGACAGACATGACTGAAACAACTGACAAACTAAATTGGCAGATCACTGAATCTCTATGGACATCATGCCTATCGATTTCAGCAAAGCATTTGGCAATGTTTTTCATATAGTCTTTGTGAAGAGAAAAAATGATTTAGATGTCTAGATTACACTACAATTAAAGGAATTTGGAACTAGTTAAACGATTAGACTAAGGAGTAATAATTAAATCATGAATTGCAACTGGGTGGAAATTGTCTGGTGGAATAGGCTGTGGTTATGTCTTTGGCCTTATGCTGCTTTTCCCCCCTAATTCCCCCCTAGAATGAAGGTATATGTGTTATTTTCATCAAATTGTAGGTGATACAAAATGAGATATAAAGCTGACATATTGAATCAGAGTTCAGATGCAAAAAATTTTTCAGCATTTTAGAACAATGTCCCCAATCTAATGAGATGAAATTTCATAGGAGTAAATACACTTTAATCGCAACACTTTAATAAAATTAACTTCCAAACACACAATGTGGTATAGCTAGGCATGGATAGATGAATAGTTCATGTGAAAAAAATCTCAGAGTTTGAATGGACAGAGAATAATATAAATCAACAGAATGACATTATAGCCAAAAGATCTGGTGTCATCCTATATCATATTAATTGAAACTTTCATTTGAGAATGAGGGAAGTAATACCTTTTTTCTGTCTTGGTCTGGTTAGACGACTAGTCCTGAGAACTATATAGTTTTTATTTTATTAAATTTTATATCTAATTACATAAGTAATAATACTTAATGCATGTGAACATATCAATATGCAAAGAATAAAATAGTGTTTTTCATGAAGTCATCAATTTCAGTCGTACTAATTTTGTGTTTTTAATATTTTATATATTTAATATGATAGTGAGAAAAAATGCTTCACTTATGTGCCATTATTAACTTTTTTCTTCTGTGTATTTCTAATGCTTAACTAATGCTCTTATCCTTCTTTTTAGCATGTCTACCATTATCCACCCACTTGCCTCCTGAAAACTGAAGTCCTCCCTTTGCTAAATGAGTATAATTAAGGAAAACAAATAAAAGTATTGTATATAACAGAATAATATGTTCCATTTTTGCATATCTCTGCCAAGAGGCAAACAGAATCCTTCATCATAAATCTTCTGAAATCATGATTGATCACTTAATTGATGGGAGTTTAGTAGTCTTTAAATGTTATGTTCATTTAAATTATTGCAACCATTATGTAATGTTTTCTTGGTTCTACTAAATTTCACTAAGTATTAGTGAAAATGAATCTTCCCAGGGTTCTGTGAATTTATAACTGACTCTGTAGCCCAGGGAGTCTTATGGAGTGCACTCTCACTTTGTAGGCTGACTTGGTAAACCTCAAATTGATATTCATTGACTGGAATTGAATTTCAAGAGAGAGACTACCACGGCACCTCTAAAGCTCAGGTTTTCTCAGGGATCTAGCAATAATAATACTACTCTTACTTACTTGATTCTACCACTTACCGCTGTAGCTTCTGAGTCCCCATAAGTATGATTTCCATTTATTTAAGATCAGTCCCATGATACTATAAATTCTAACATATAATCACTCACTGACAAGGCAACAGCAAATAACTTCACAGTTTTGTTGTAAGACAAATGAAGGAAGATTTTTTTAAATTGCACTGTATCCATAAACCTGGGTCACAGTCTCCTGCCAATGTACATAGAGTCTGTGTCGATGGGGAGTTGAAAGATATTTAAAGCAATCTAATAGGAAAGTTCATAAATAAGGAAACTCATATGGTCAGGGCATTCATGACTCTGGACCGAAGGCCTTGTAATTTCATCTAAATAGATTCAGTGTATTATTCTATCTTCTTAGGCATTGATTTTGTCTTTCAACACATGAACTATCCTTCCTATATTCCTGTCACCTGCAAGATCGATAAGCACTTATCTTTATTCAAGTTACTGACAAAAACAAAATAAAACAAAAATATAGACAATATGAAACCAGGTGAGCATAAACGATTCTGTTTCAATAGCTACTTTGCTCTGTGTTAAATTCAAAGGGGGTGTGGTGTGATCATTTTATCATTTTTGAATCATGTTGTCATCTAGCTTGCATATTTAGTTTTCTGTCAATCAAAATTTCATGAAGTGTTATTAAGAAATCCACAATCTATCAATCAATCAATCTATCTATCTGGCTTACCACATCAGAGATGTATGATAAGGAGTGAATAAAACAAATGAACTTAAGCATTTTGCAAACCTTAAAGAAAATATAAATCTTAGCTTTTGTAATTTATTAATAACTGATTGTGCTCAGGGTAATGTGATAGAAGCTAGTGACACAGAGGTGAACACAGTCTCCGCTCTCAAGGATCTTACAATATGACAGAGATTTCATATATGTACACAATTAGCTAAAAACAAGAAGGAACTTTATCATCTCATTTTGGAGGGCCAACAAAGTACTACTGGAGGAGACAAAGATTTTCAGCTTTGGAAATTAAAGAGGAAAACTGAAAGCTACTCCTGAATCTGGACCATTCAATAGCCCAATTCAGGCACTATTGTTAACTTGTTCTGAGATCCTGGACAAGCCATTTAGCTTTAGAAGTCTTTAAGAATCCATTAAGATGTATTTCACTGGGACTTATTAGCAAGGTCAAGTTGAAAAATGTTAATTATACTGATATATTTCTGGTCATGTAAAGTTATGACATCTCATTCCAAATCATTGCCTTGGTTTTGGTGCACAAGAATGAAAATTACTGGCATTGTGCATTAATGGAGGAATTTTATTTTACTTTGTTCACATGAAACAAAGCAAATTACGATTTTTTATTTCATCATGAACTCAAAATACAAGTGGCATAGATTCAATTGTGAGTGGTCATTCTGAAAGTTTTTTTTTTTTATCCCAGATTTCCTGTTGCATTTATTTCAATATTATGATCCAGTAAACTGATTGGCATGGTGATTATATTCAAAACAGCTTAACTGTAAAAAAAAATAACTAAAATTTGGGCTCTCAGGTTAACTGAGATAGCATGAGATTAACATTAATATTTTGTTAGGAGTGGATACTAAATAATTATATCCAGTTGAGCATAGAGTATTATCAGTTCTTTCTGTGCACACTTACAACCATGTCACTGGAATAATCCTAATAATGCCTTCCTTTGCTGAAGAGTAAGTAAAATGGCATCAGTTTGGGACAATATTTATAAGTGGTTGTTTACCTATCAATTGACTTTCACACATCTAATACCCTGAAAGCAGTGCTTTTATTATCTCCTGGTAGTGATTTTCATTTCAAATTATTGCAGATTTTACTCCATTTTGTTAATGAAGTTTGAAGGGTGATAGCAAAAATTTTCATTTGTATAACCCAACATCATTGATTACCCAGTTCCATGGCCTTATAAATGTGGAATCTGCCAGTCTTTCAGAACTGCATTCATCCCCTGCAAAATAATTCTACTGACAATTTCACATGTTAAAAGCAATTTATCTGTATCCTTTTCTTCCCTGGAAACCAGCATCAATATGCAATTTTTCCATTTGGTGTCAAATGGGATATATGTAAATCGTTCATCTCTATAGAAATCTAATGAGTTTAGATTCTCAGTATTCCTAATTTCTTTCTTGGGCTCATTATTATTCTTCCTGCAAGAAATAGCTATCTATCCAGGCATGTTTTTCTTCAAGATTGGATTTTTTTCCCCTAAGTTACTGTACAGTGTATATTATTGCAATACAGCTAAGGTGTATTAACATAGTGTCACTCACCTGTATCCTTTTGAAAATCATCTAGCTTTTAGAAGCCCTAGCTAGTGTGTATTATAGCTAACTCATCTCTACAGAACAGGGCTTTTTAAAACCTGTGACAGTTCCTACATTGTCTGTTGGAAAGAAGGCACAAGATACTTAGAGAGATTACGTTCAGACCATCACTCTAACTAAGTATAGTTTCTATCCAGTGTCATCCAAATATTTTTATTTCCATGCAGCATTCCCTGAACAAAATTTTTCTGTTGAGTCAGATACTCTTTTTCTATATGCACTTTCTTCCTTTATCTGAATTCAACCCACAGTTGAAATTCATCTGGCTTGGGCAAGGTATCCTTGAGAGGTGAAAAGGTATCAAGATAAAGCACAGAGTAGCAGAAGCTAAGAAACATAAACAAGTCTATATGATTCCAATCAAGACTATAAGAAATACTTAACAAGAAAATCTAAGGAGGAAGAGGCAAGTTGAAATTGAGGAGTTTTGTGAAGACCTATTGAAAGAGGTGTCACTAGGAAAGATTTCCATAGGCATAATTCCAGTTGAAGGCACCACCATCCTCCTGGTCACTGAAGCCCACAGCCTAGATGCCATCCTCTGCTATTCACTTGCAATCATTCCACACATCCAATACGCTATCAAGTGTTGTTCTGTTTTCACAAAATCTTTTTTTTTAAAAAAAAAATCATTCCTGTTTCTCTCTACTCACACAGCCACACTGGTACAAGCCTCAGACTCTCATACCTAGGCTATTGCAATAACCTTCTGGCTTGTCTCACTGTCCCAAATCTCTCACCACTCCAGTCTATCTTCCATTAAGCCACCAGAGTGATGTTCCTAAAGTATAGGTCTGACTGTGTCACTGTCCTACTCAATAAGCCCCAGTATCACCTTATTATTCCCAGGATCAAATATAAAATCCTTTGTTTGGAATTTAAAGCCCTTTTCAATCTAGGCCCCTTCTTAACATTCTTCTTTACTCCACACATGCTAAAATCCAGCTGCCTCTCCTTGGACTTGATACTCTAGTACATCTTCCAATTCCATTCCTTTTCCCTGGCTCTCTATCATTAGTGGAAGGTCCTGACCTCTCTTCTACACTTTCTGACTTTCCAAGCCCCCATGAAGACCCACATCAAACACCTCTTTTACAGGACTTCCCTATCTCCCCTTCTGCCTTCCCTTCAACATCCCCCTTCTCTAACATTGCATATTGTTTACCCTTTTATATTTGCATGTTGTCTCTCATTTAAATGTGTGATTCTTAAGGGCAAAGTCATGGTTCTTTTTAAAATTTTCTTTTGAGTCCAGTGCTTAGTATGTTATCTATAGCAAAATTATAATAAATATTTGTGAACTGACTGACTTGCCAGAATTTTGTTCTCCACTGCTTTTCATTTATCTTTCCCTGACAACCTCTTTTTTTCTGCCTTCTTCAGTCTGTTCAGGTTGCCAGCTCTACCAAGAACATTATGTATTCTTGAATATGGATGACCTTTGTTTTCATTAGTTAATTATATTTCCTGAATTATCGTTCTCATTCTGGTTCTGCTTCTGACTTTCCAGATCTTGACAGGATGTGCCCTTCTCATCCCACTTTTTAACTCTTTTTAATGCATTTTCTTCTCTCATTAGAATGCAAGCTCTTTGAGTGCAAGAATCGTCTTTCTTTTTGTTTGTACTCATATATTCAATATATAGCACAGTGCTTGGCACAAACTAAATGTTCAGTAAAAGCTTATTACTTGTCTGGCTTATTATTATTGAAGAATGAGGAAGAAACATCTTAGCTTTTTCTGTAATTGGAAAGTTTGCAAGAGATGCAGCAGAGGAAGAAAGCAAAGTCCTTGTCAACTGATTGAATATGAGAAATCAAGGAGAGGGTCAAGTGAGAAATAACCCGAGGTTGGAACTTCGGAAGAACCATCAAGTAATAGTAATAATAATAAACAGATACATAATAATGTAAGGTTTGCAAAATCTTTCATGAATATTATTTCCTTTCATCCTTATGAACTTTGGGAGATAGGTGCTGTTATTATTCCCATTTTACAGAGGAGGAAAATAAAACTGGCAGAGATTAAGTGATTTGACAAGGATCATACAGTAAGTGTCTGAGGTAGAATTTCAACTCGTCTTTCTGATTACAGGTCTATCACTATCTACAGTGCCATCTATCTAGCTTTTCATGAAAATAAAGAGAAGAGTTGGGTTTAGGAGGAGATTTTGGACATCTCAGTGCCCCTCATTCAACTCCAAAGTTAAACAGTTTACTGTTATAAGCTTTAATTATCCTATAACTTATGATCCTACGGTTTTTTTTTCCCAGGGTGTGGGATACATTGAGAAGCTAAATGATTTACCAAGTGATATGTAGCCAACATGTGCTTGTGGTGGGAATTGTTAGGTCTTCCTCACACTGAGATCAGTTTTATATCCACAATATCCATTTTTATCCATGATAAAATTCTGCCTCTCTTTGATAAGTGAGCACAATTTCATCTAATTTAAACTTTTTTTTATTAAAATATATATAGCTATACTTTACAGGAGAAGAAAAAAATAAAAATCGGGTGTCATCTTAGAAATCAGTTGGGAAAGATAATAAGGCTTACATATTTTTATGAATAGGACAAGGAAAAATAACTATTTTTCTAAAACAATAAATGACAACAAGGTATAGTTACACATCAATGTGAAGTTAAAAACTCTTTGCATATGTGACCTCATTGATTCTCATAACAATCCCGTAAGTTTTGTAAAACAGTAGTATCAAACTCAAACAGAAGTGAGATAAATAAAACTGTACATAAAGATCCATACAGCCCCATATTGATTAGAAAACTAGACATTAATATCATTTATATTCTATTGAATTTTTATTTATTCTGTCCTTTATTTCTCAATTATATTTTAATCTGGATTGAGTGTATTGCTGGTCCTGATGCCACAGTAGGGGCTCATGTTTGACACCTTTGCTATAGACAATATTATTACCTTTTACAGATGAGAAAACTGAGACAGAGAGTAGTACAATGACTGGCAAAGGGCCACAACTCAAAAAACATCTGGAGCTAGATTTAAACCAATATCTTCCTGATTAAAAGGTCAATTTATCAATGTTCTACATAAATCATGTTATCTATGACTAAATATAATACTGTGCATGTTGTATGAATAAGGCAGGGTATTATGTTTATCACCTACCTAGCCTCAGACATTATGTTTTCTTTATTGTATTAAAAAATTACACTGGCCTTTTTCGACCAACATATCCAACTATTTGAGCCTGAGAATCATTAAAATCCCTACATCATTTTTTTTCAAACTACTCTGTAGTCATCTCTTCTACTATATTTCAGTATAATTGATGGACTTTACATTAGTCCTGATTAAATTTTATTTTATCAGATTTGACCCAGTGTTCTAGTCTCTCACAGTATATTTGAATCCCCATGCAAAATATTATGGGTTCACTATCTATCTATCTCTTCCAGCTTTAAGTATTCTGTGAGTTTGAAAAGCAAACTCTCTATGCCTTTAACTAAGTCAGTGATAACAATGTTAAAGAGTTCAGGACCAAGCACAGATCCCTGGGTCTCTCTATTGGAGACTTCCTCAAAGTTGATGTTGAATCATTAATGACTACTCTTTGGATCAGGTCATATAATCTGTTTGAAATACATCAAACTTCATTATCACACAGCCATCTTTTCATTCTTGCCATAAAAATAACTTGACATACTTGTCAAATACTTTGCTAAAATCCAGTTAAGCTTGATCCACAGAATTTGGCTGATTTATCAGTCTGGTAATCCTGTCCCAAAAGAAACAAGGTTAATTTAACATGACTGATTCTTGATGAAGCCATTCTGGCTCTATGTTATCAAGACTTCAGTTTTTGGTTAAGTAATAAGCTCATTAATAATATATTCCATAAATTCCCTAAAATCAAAACCAAGTTCCCTGGTCCATGAGATTTATTTTTTTAAGCTAGTCTCTTTTGTTCTATAAATACTGGGATATTTTCTCTCCTCTGACTCACTGGTAATTCTCTCATTCTCCAGTTTCTTTTAAAGATCATTCACTGATGGTATCTCAGCAAAAATACCTGCCAGTTCTCCTCTAGGATGCACTTCATCTTTGTTGGTGACAAATTAATTAATGCTAGTTCCTGAAGAGACTGAAGCTAAAAGAGCTTATGTTTTGTGTACATTTTTTCCAATCAAGGAGGTGAAGAACCAGGATTCTGACTACCATGCTCTGCATCATAGTTTTTTATTATATATCATTGTATTTTAAGGGACTTGATTTTAGCTGTTTTAATTGCAAATTTGCACAGTCGATAAAATATTGGATTTGGTGTCAGAAATACTTGAGCTCAAATTCTGCTTCATATAGTTATTAGGTGTGTGACCCTGTACAAATCTGAATTAGACTCAATTGTGCTTATATATAAAATAAGGATAAAAATAGCATCTGTCTCATGACAACGTTAAGAATATTAAAAAAAATCTGCCTTTAACTTAATAAATCTTAAAGTACTATAAAATATTAACTATAAATATCATAATAATTATCATGTCAATTAAAATTATATTTACTTAGATATCGCCTAAAGTTTAATTCCCCAGGGAAGTTTCTTTGCTTTCTTTGCTCTTTATATGTAGTCTGACACTTACGGACCACTTTTACTCATGATTGATTGTTTATATAGTTTGTCAAGGAATCTGGTCCAAGGGATTGTCCTAATCATACAACATTATTGATCTTGTTTTGTGGTTGAGGAAACTGAGACATATAGAAGAATAGATGATTTACTCAAGCTTACTTAGTATGGAGTTAGAGCTAAAATACAAAATACCCACTGATTTCTTTTATCTTTGTAAATGACCACAGTTAATATGATGCCAGCATGGAATATTCTCTGAAATATACTTAGACATTTTTAAACTAGTTTGGGAAACATTGAAAAAGTTCAGGTGTTTTCTTTTAGTAGTGTGATTTGAGCTGTATTCTGTGAATTTGATAGCTGTATATTAAACGAAGACTAGATTTTCTTGATTAGAAATGCATTGACGGAGCCAAGATGGCAGAATAGAAAGATGCAGGATAGGCTAGCTCCGAACCCACTGCCCATAAAATATCTGTAAAAAAGATTCTGGAGCAACAAATTCTGGAGCAGCAGAAGCCACAGAACAATGGAACATAAGAGATTTCTGTTCCAGACAGACCTGATGCAAAAGGTCCGTTGCACCCCGGACCGGGAGCCCAGTCCAGCCCTACCTTGGTTGCGGCACCAAGAGGAGCAGATCCGAGCAGTCTTCAGGGACGGGATCTCCAGCAGCCACACGGGTGCCTCCACCCACAGATGACAAGGGTCGGTGAGAGAGTCTTTTTGGGTGGCCAACAGGGGAGTGGGGTGTCCCCACAACTCAGGCCCCCTCGGGAGGCAACAGCAGAGGTGGGAGCAGACCAGGGCTCCCCAAGCAGGCAGGAGCCCAGATCCATTGTTGAAGGTCTCTGCATAAAACTCCTGAGGGAACTGAACCCATGAGGCGGCCCTGCCCCCACCTGAGCACCTGAACTTAATCTCACACTGAATACCAGCCCTGTCCCCTCCCAAAGCCCTGAGGCTGGGAAGCAGCATTTCAATCTCAGACCCTAAGCGCTGGCTGGGAGGATCCAAGGCGAAGTGGGTGTGGAGAGAATATTCAGAAGTCAAGTAACTGGCTGGGAAAATGCCCAGAAAAGGGAAAAGAAATAAGACTATAGAAGGTTACTTTCTTGGTGAACAGGCATTTCCTCCCTTCCTTTCTGATGAGGAAGAACAATTCTGTATCCCAGCCCACTCAATGGGCTCAGGCCATGGAAGAGCTCAAAAAGGATTTTGAAAATCAAGTTAGAGAGGTAGAAGAAAAACTGGGAAGACGAATGAGAGACATTCAGGTAAAGCATGAACAGCAGGTCAGCACCCTGCTAAAGGAGATCCAAAAAAATGCTGAAGAAAATAACACCTTGAAAAATAGGCTAACTCAATTGGAAAAAGAGGTTCAAAAAGCCAGTGAGGAGAAGAATGTTTTAAAAAGCAGAATTAGCCAAATGGAAAAGGAGATTCAAAAGCTCACTGAAGAAAATAGTTCTTTCAAAAGTAGAATGGAACAGATGGAGGCTAACGACTTTATGAGAAACAAAGAAATCACAAAACAAAACCAAAAGAATGAAAAACTGGAAGAGAATGTGAAATATCTCATTGGAAAAACAACTGACCTGGAAAATAGATCCAGGAGAGACAATTCAAAAATTATGGGACTACCTGAAAACCTTGATCAAAAAAAGAGCTTAAACATTATCTTTCATGAAGTTATCAAGGAAAACTGCCCTGACATTCTAGAACCAGAGAGCAAAATATGTATTCAAGGAATCCACAGATCACCATCTAAAAGAGATCCAAAAAGAGAAACTCCTAGGAACATTATGGCCAAATTCCAGAGTTCCCAGGTCAAGGAGAAAATATTGCAAGCAGCTAGAAAGAAACAAGTCAAGTATTGTGGATATACAATCAGAATAACACAAGATCTAGCAGCTTCTACATTAAGGGATCGAAGGGTGTGGAATAGGGTATTCCAGAAGTCAAAGGAACTAGGACTAAAACCGAGAATCACCTACCCAGCAAAACTGAGTATAATACTTCAGGGGAAAAAATGCTCTTTCAATGAAATAGAGGATTTTCAAGCATTCTTGATGAAAAGACCAGAGCTGAAAAAAAAATTTGACTTTCAAACACAGGAATGAAGAGAAGCATGAAAAGGTAAACAGCAAAGAGAAGTCTTAAGGGACTTGCTGAAGTTGAACTGTTTACATTCCTACATGGAAAGACAATATTTGTAACTCTTGAAACTATTCAGTATCTGGGTACTGGGTGGGATTACACACACACACACACACACACAAATGCACATACACACACACACATAGAGACAGTGCACAGAGTGAATTGAAGAGGATGGGATCATATCTTAAAAAAATGAAATCAAGCAGTGAGAGAGAAATATATTGGGAGGAGAAAGGGAGAAATGGAATGGGGCAAATTATCTCTCATAAAAGAGGCAACCAAAAGACTTATTAGTAGAGGGATAAAGAGGGGAGGTGAGAGAAAAACATGAAGTTTACTCTCATCACATTCCACTAAAGGAAGGAATAAAATGCACACTCATTTTGGTATGAAAACCTATCTTACAATACAGGAAAGTGGGGGTCAAGGGGATAAGTAGGGTAGGGGGGATGATGGAAAGGAGGGCATGGGGAGGAGGGAGCAATTTGAGGTCAACACTCATGGGGAGGGAGAGGATCAAAAGAGAGAATAGAAGTAATGGGGGACAGGATAGGAGGAGGGAAATATAGTTAGTCTTATACAACTCGACTATTATGGAAGTCATTTGCGAAACTACACAGATTTGGCCTATATTGAATTGCTTGCCTTCCAAAGGGAAGGGGTGGGGAGGGAGGGAGGGAGGAAGAGAAGTTGGAACTCAAAGTTTTAGGAACAACTGTCGAGTACTGCTCTTGCCACTAGGAAATAAGAAATACAGGTAAAGGGGTAAAGAAAGTTATTTGGCCTTACAGGACAAAAGAGAAGATGGAGACAAGGGCAGAGAGGGATGATAAAAGAGAGAGCAGATTGGTGATAAGGGTAATTAGAATACTAGGTGTTTTGGGTTGTGGGGAGGGGACAAAAGGGGAGAAAATTTGGAACCCAAAATTTTGTGAAAATGAAAGTCAAATAAATTAATTTAAAAAAAAAGAAATTCATTGCTGATTGGAATTGATATAAGGCATGTGCGATTTTGTCAAAGCAGGTACTTGACAGCTGTCTGTCATCTCCCCTGTTGTATTGCCAACTTGTTTCCAAATTTAAGTTTACAAATTTAAGAACCTGAAGCACAAATATAAATTCATGTTAAAATATTTGGAAGCCTTCTGTATTGTGTGCTTAAAATCGTTTCCCACAAAACTCAGACAAGAATTCATGGAAAGGGAAAAAAATAACTTCAGATATGGAATTACCTATTTCAAAGAAAATTTTCATTCAGCATCAGGTAAGTAAAACTAAAAATAATGTCAAGTATTTATGGAGTGCTTTCCTATTTTAAAAGCAATTTCCTTATGCTATTTCATTGAGGATTTCTAGTATTACATTTTCCATTTTCCAGTTGAGCAAATAGGCCATTAAAGACACTAAATGACTAGCCCAAGGTAATACCTCTAGTTAGGGACAGGATTCAAACCAAGGTGGAGTGCTTTTCCAAGTACATTTTGCTTCCTCAAGCATAGTGAGCTATGAAAATGTAAATGTTGTAGGGAACTTGATTCCTGATCCAGTATATATTTCCACTGAAGAATTCCATTTGTATCAAAGTTCATTTGTCTGAGGTGCTAGGGTCCATGTAGGCATTCTTCCCTCATTGAGAAATGTATATATATATATATATATATATGTGTGTGTGTGTGTGTGTGTGTGTGTGTGTGTGTGTGTGTGTCTGTCTGTCTGTCTGTCTGTCTGTCTGTCTGTCTATCTGTGTCTGTGTGTGTACACACATATATCTGTGTGTATATATATATATACATACATATATGCACATATATATGTAAATCATATAAAAGGGGATATAGGAACAGGATTTTATGTTTTGCAACATAGAGATGAATTTGGAATCTTGCCATGACCAAAAGTTTCTCCAAGTATGTCACTGATACAAAGGAAAACTAAATGTCACAAAACTAGGTTGTGAGTGGGTGAAAGTTAAGGCACTAGAGAAGAAAAGGGAAAGAAATATTGGACAAAGGAAAAAAAGGTAATGATTTTTCCTAATTTTTATTTTGTTTTATTTTGTCTTTAAGCACCAGAGAGGGCTCTCAGAATCCTACAGCATTTAGACTGTCCACATATATCCATGTAACTGTTGGTACTCGTTAGACCTTTGTCCAATGATTAATGAGAAGATACACTATTCAGAGACCTGACTCATATTAATAATTCTCTTTATGAATGAAAATAAAAGATATAAATAATTCACACCTAAATGGAAAGGTGGTTGGTCATTTCTCTTCTGGCAAGTGATTGATTGAGTTGAATGTGTTGAACCACGAATTATACTACTAACTGGCACTTATTTAGCTCTTCAAATGATCTATCTTTTGACTAGTGACCTTGGCCTAGCATAGGAATGTCTGCAGTTGTGGTAAATCTCCATGAAAATTTGTCTTTTCTACTTACCTCCAAACCTGAAGGAGAAGCAGGTCCTTATTCTGCCCAGCCATGTGAATGAAAGTAGGAAGCCAAATGGTAAAAATGGAAGAGGGATTTCAAAAACAGATAGATATGGGAGATTGACTTGGGTCTGATAGAGAGGGGACTAGAAAGTCAGTTTGGGACAATACTATACTTCTGGAAAAAATTCAGGGAAAAGAAACAAGACACTGATTCTCATGATGATGGACTATTGCTGGTGGTCCATTAAGTTCTCGGATTAAAACCAAATTAGATTCAATTTTAAAAGTATAAATGAAATTCAGCATACAATTATAGAAACTCCAATCTTACCTTTTCAAAAAAGGAATTGATACAAAAAAAGAAAGAATGGAAAAGAGATCAAATCAAAGACAGTAATATGGAGTTGCTTCTTTGCCTAAGAAAATGTAACTGATACAATATAACAATATGAGTCATCTAGCAAAAATTTGATCCATTTACCAAGTTGAGAGACATTGTGAATAACTATAAGACTACTTTCGAATATATATCCATTTATAAAATCTTCTGAAGAAAGTTTGTAGAAGATTATTAAGACCTGACAATTTGTCGTTGTTTCTGAAAAGTTTAGTTTGAAATACAATCTCAAGAATATTCAAAGATAAAAGTAAAAGCAAATGAAACAAAAATGAAAAGAAGCTAATACAACATACATCTGTAAATATACATATATAAAATAAATATGGATAATGATGATATATAATATGTTTATATGCTATATGTTATACATGTGTGTATATGTATATGCAAATGTGTTTATATACACACATACATAAACATACATATGCACAGACATGCATGCATATACATAGTCATTTACACAAACACATGCACATATATGCATACATGCATACATACATACATACATACATACACATACCCATACTCATACTCATACACATATACACACACATACATATACATATACTTTTGTGTGTAGTGACATCAAAAGCATCACATTTTGTTTCTGATATCTCACTTCTCCCATGTGCCATATGGCAAAGAGGAAAAGTTATCAGGAAAGACAAAAATATTTAGAGTAGCTCGAGTACATTAAGTATAAACATTGGATATCTATTCTGGAAATAGAACAATTTTGAGGGTAGAAGGAACTATTTTTACATTATCTAAACTTTGGGAAGTTACTAAAACATATAGACTATTAGTGCAAAAAAAAAGATAATTGAGATGTCATCAATTATATTGTACCAATATTCGTATTTTGTCTTCTTTATAAACATAGTGATGACATCATGAAAATACAACACAACAGGAAGATTTCCACAGAAAAATTCTACAAATATTACATTTTTAAAGTCACATAATTAAATAAAAGTCATATTTAAGGCTTTGCTGCACTTTATTTATTATTTTGGAGAACAAAATATTATTTCAATGACTTCCCTAAAAAACTTGGCTTCTATTCTTATATTTAAGATTTAACATATATAAAGGTGAAGGTTGATTGATTTCATTAATCGTATTATCCCAACACCATCTCCTTTTGGTAACTGATAAGATACCAGTTGTGTTCCACACACGTGTGTTGTTTCCAGCATTCTTAAGTACATTTTAAGTGACTACGTCAAGTATAATAGAAAGAATGCTAGGCCTGGATTATTGACTCTGCTTTGTTACAATGCATATCATTTAACTTCTCTCAGCCCTAATTTTCTAAGTTTTAAAATGAGATAGTTGGACTAGATTATGTCTAAAATTCTTTCTAGCTCTAAAATTCTATGATTTTTTTTAAAAAAGAAATTATAATAGCATCTTGATTCTCCTGAACATCCATCCACCTCTGTCCCAACTTCTACTAATTTTTCTTCCTGTTGGTAAGTTTCTCTCACAATATCCCTTTAGTATCCACGATGTCCAATGTTACTTGATGTTTCCATTAAACTGTGAACAGCCTATAAGGCCCTAGACCATCTCTCTATCCTGTCCTCTTCGGGATTCTTTCATGGGGAAATCCCTCTACAGCTTCCATTCATTTTCATCTTCCCCAAATGGAATGTAAGGCCTTAAAGGAAAGGTCACTCTTTTGCTTTGTATTTTCATTCACATCTCTTTGCATAATGCATATAGCATGTGGTAAGTGCTTAATACTTTATCTAATACTTCAAGAAGTGCTCTATTGATCTATCAGTCTCTAAACTATATCCATCTCTAATATAAATTATCCCTCTCTCCATCCCTCCATCTATCTATCTATCTATCTATCTATCTATCTATCTATCTATCTATCTATCTATCTATCTATCTATCTATCTATCAGTCTGTCTGTCTGTCTGTCTGTCTGTCTATCTGTCTGTCTGTCTATCATAGAAAAACCTAAGAAAATGTGCTTTTCTCTGGTCAGTTTGGGGAAATTTACAACAACTTGGATTGGAAAAAAAATTCCACACTTGCTTAAGAAAGGGCAAGCATGTAAATGAATCTATGCTGGATAATCAGTGATTTAATATTTTTATCGAACATTTAGATAGAAGAATCAAAAGTAAGCTTATCAGATTTGCCAAAGACACAAAGCCTGGAGGTAGTTAACAAACTTAATGACAGAGTTGGAAACCAAAATGATTTTGACAGACTGAAAGGCTGGGGCAAAGATTTCAAGATGGCATTCAATAAGAATGAATGTAAAGTCAAAGAACTAAATCAAAATGTAATCTTCACAAGTATAAAATGGGCTTTAAAAATAATTTGTAAGTTTCAATGGAGTGCAAGCTCAATAAGAATAAAGAATGTGATATGGTCATAAAAAAAGTAATTATTGTCTATTGAGTAGCAGAGGAAAGGTAGATGGCACAGGGGATAGAGTTTCCATGGCTGGAGTTAGGAAGACTCGAATTCCTGGGTTCCATTCTGGTTCCAGACACTAATTATGTGACCCTGGGCAAGTCATTTAATCTTGTTTGACTCAGTTTCTTCATCTGTGAAATGAGCTGGTTCATTAACAAGAAGGAAATGGCAAAGGAACCCAGTATCCTTACCAAGAAAACAGCAAATAGAGGGACAAAGACTTGGACACTATTGAAAAATCTCTGAACAACAACAAATTGAACAGTTGGGTGTCCGGGAGTAGAATGGTGGTAGGACTATTGTGTTCTGCTGCAGTTAGACTATACCTGAAGAGTTCTGTTAATTTTAGGTAGGAACCAGTATTGAGATAGGACATTGATTAGCCAGAGAGCATCTGGAAGAGAGTAATTCACGTAATAAAGGTCATGGAGTCCATGTCTAATGGGTATCTGGTGAAAGAATTAGGGATGTTTAACTTGTAGAAAAGAAGACTCTGAAAAGGTGTAGGGGAATGGAAATGGACAAAATTACCGGTTTTAATTATTTGAAAGGCTATTAGAACTATTAGAAGAGGATTACCTTGTTCTGCTCGACCCTAGAGGACAGAAATTGGAGCAAGGTGTAGAAGCTTCAGAGAGGCAAATTTAGGCTTTCTCTCTCTCTCTCTCTCTCTCTCTCTCTCTCTCTCTCTCTCTCTCTCTCACACACACACACACACACACAAACACACACACACGCACACACACAGAAAGAAAAAAACAAGCAAAAATAAAAAAAATCTTAATAATTCATACTATCCTTGAGTTGATTGAGATCTATTAAAAGGTAATGGATTCCCTAAAAGTGGATGTCTTCAAAGAAAGGGTAGGTGTGCTATGGTATAGTTTCTGACTTAGATGTGGTTAGATTATATAACCAATAGGATGCATCTGAATTTCTGTGATTTTGTGAATTCCTTAGGCCTACTATTACTACTAGTAGCATTACTACTAGTAGTAATAATAGCCCTTTTACTAGTACTACTACCTAATAGCTATATAGATCTTAATATGTTGCAGGCATTTTGAAATTATTATCTCATTTTATTCTAACAATATTTTATATAATTTATTAGAACTTTATTCTAACAATAACTCTAGAGGTAGATGCTATTAACAACTTGATTTAACAAATGAAAGAATTGTGGCTGATATGAAATAAGTTACTTGCCTATGGTCACACAGTTAGTAAATGTCAGAAGCCGCATTGAACTCAAATTTTTTTGATACCAGGTCTGATACTCTATCCACTGAGTTACACAGCTGCTTCAGCAAATATAAGGAGCATAGAAGGAATTGTTTTTGGAAAGGAATCTAACTGAAAATAAATGAGCTGTATGTACAAAGAAAGAAAAAAATAAAAGAACCAAAATTAACTTGTAAGACAGTTTTTCCTTTGAATGAATTAATAAGCAAAGAAATGTCATATGAGCCTGCAACTTAACATTAGCAGTAGCTGTTTGTATGGTTCTAGGCAACTTTGATGATTTATAAGCTAGTGTTGGTCCCTCAGAAAGCATTCTGAAATAGTCATAGGTCTGACAAATGTTCTATTATGTCTTTCCACTTATATAAATTAAAGATGCCAAAATGACTCTCTTTTTTTAATTTTAATTTCGTCAAAAATGTGTTCTGGTTGCAGTTTTATATAGTTCTGTTTTAAATTGCATTTTCCAGCCAAATTGCTATAATACCCTAAAAAATAGAAGTTTGTAATGGAAAATGTAAGAGAATGTGTGTAAACTCACTGCTGCAATAACGTGAAGCCTTTTAGTAACTTAGACTTCAGTCTGTGGAAGCAGAAAGTAAACATGAGGTGAAGAAAGGGAATGGCCAAATTCTTAAAGGACCAGCCCATTCCTTCTTGACCTAGAGTTGCATCCAGGAAAGTTAACTTCATCCTTTACTTCTTATTCACATTTTTGTTTATGTTGTAAGCAGGTTAAAGAAAGGGCATGGATTTGAAAAAGGGAACAATCTATAAAATGTATAAGGGATACCCATTATAAAATGACTTTAGAAGGCAACCAAAAAAGGGCATATTTGGACAAAACATTTGCCTGCTTTAACTCCTCCTCCTCCTGCTCCTCCTGCTTCTCCTGTTGTTGTTGTTGTTGTTCTTCTATTAGGAAAGCTCTACTTCTCTTGCTTAAAAATTTAGCATGAAATATCCCTCAGATTGCTCCTTTTAACGTGAATAATGTAGACAGGTAATTATCCAAATTTATTAATAGTTTGTAGCAAGGAAGGGAAATGGTGCATCAAGGTCTTTATATAAAATGCAATTGTGCCAGGCCTAGAGGCCTGTGTGGGCTACCCGAGTCTTCTTACCTCACCTCCGAGGTCTTCGGTTGGCCAAAACCGGATGCTCATATGAGAGAAAGGACGTTCCAGAGTCGAACAAGGGTTGAGCTTTATTTCAGGGTCTCCGTTACAAGTGCAGGGGGATCTTCCTTAGGAGGAAGAGGGGGAGATTTCCTAAGGAGGCTAAGATCTTAAGGGATTGGAAGTAGAAGTACAAGTGGGGAGAGAGGGGGAGGGGAGAGAGGAAAGAAGAAAAGCGGAGCCTACTGTCCTCTTGGCTCCTCATGTGCTAAGAGAGCTTTCAGGCTTCCTCAATCCTACTTAACCTTCAGCCGCATAGTTTGCATCTGAATACCGTGCTGTTAGGTAACTAGGTGTGCCCAGATCCAGGACAATCTCGAGGGCGGGGAGATCTCTCTCCCATCACGTTTCTCATGGGAAGAGGCGGAATTACTCGAGATAGCTTGGTTCACCTCGATCCCCTGCCGTTTCCTGGGGGGGGGTCTCGTGAGAGCTCTAAGATTTAGAACCTCCCACCTTTACCCGCCCGAGACTGTCCACACGGAATTGAGCTTCCAATCCCAACACAATTGATCCTGGTGATGTCATTGTCTGTCATGTAACTGGCTACAGAGAGCAAAGTGTTGTTAGGTTGGGTAATGTTTTGCAGTTTTAGTGGCACTGACATTAGTTCCACTTAAAGGGAAACATCAGTGTCAATAAGGAAAGTCATTGAATGGAACATTAACCCTAATTGTCTTTTGATTAACTTGCCTGTCTAAAGCAAGCTAACTACCCTGCTACTTTTTGTTACTATGGGAAAAAATATTGTGCATTTAAATTTTTTTCCCTCAACCACTGAAATGTTTTAGTAGCTATCAATAAACATGTTGACTTGCATACTAAGTTCCTTAAGGAATAGGCATGTATCCAGTCACTTTTATCCAGTTTGTCACCATTACCCCAGTCTCCCCTCCCAAGTGGAAAACATAGAGATGGCTAATAGATATCTCTCCAAAGAATGAACATATATTTTTTGTAAATAACTGAGTCTTATATTAGAGATTTGCTTTAGTGATACATTCACTTAATGTATTCATAGAAATTGAGGATCACAGATTTAGAACTGGAAGGGAAAGCAGAGGTCATTTAGTCAAACTCTCTCACTTTAAAGGAGAAGAAAATGAGGTCTAGTGAGGTTAAGTGAATTATTTAAACTCACATTGGTAGTAAATGGAATGATCAAGATGAGAATTTAGGTCCCATGACTTCAATATTAGCATGCTTTCCACTGAACCATAATTCGATCTCAATATGTCAGCGTATTATTCTTTGTTAGAGTTTTTAATTTAGATTAATTAAATTTTAACTATTAAGTAGTACAGTGTTAGTCAAATACGTTTCAACACAGAACATTTAGTGACAATAAATATTTACTCTTCCTCTTCATGAGGGTGCATATTCTCTTGAAGATAATGGGAAAATAGGGAAATTAACTTTGTTTTCTTATTTGAAAACATTTATTTTGTTTTACCTTACATTCTCCTCTTTTTCTCTCTCAGAGAGGTACCTCATATACCAAATAAAATTTTTAAAGAAAAAGAAAAAAAAGGATGACAAAAATATCAGTAAAACCAATTAAAGTATAGAAAGAAAATCTGAAAAGGCATTCAATTTACCAAACCTGAAAGCTTCTCACTTCTTCAAAGTTATCAGATAGAGCTAAAGGTGTCCTGGAGTCAGCTGAACCAGTTCAGAAGAATCAACTTAAATTTTCAGGAAAAACATTAACACCTCTGGAATAATTGAATGTTACATGTTAAGGCTTATATTTTTGTTTTGTTGATTTTCTACACTTAAATGTTGGGAAATGCTTATAGTATAAATTGAATTTAAAAGTAGGAGGGTCAGTTAGGTGGCCTAATGGATAGAGCAATGACCTTGCAGTCTGGAGGACCCTAGTTCACATCTGGCCTTAGACACTTACTAGTTGTGTGAAGCAGGGCATGTTATATAACCTCAACTGCGTCCGAAAAAGGACGCTTGTCAAATATCCTTTTTTTAAAAAAAAAGTAGTTGGCTGTTAACCATTCACCAGCATAGTCCTGGATGGAGTTGTCAAGGTGTTGTCCTATTTCCTTTATATGCGGGGAAAAGGTTTGTTCTTCAAAATATCATAATATTCACTCATTTATTTTTCAGTTCTCAACATTCACTTCCACAAGAATTTGAAGTCAAAGTTTTCTCCCTATCTCTCCCCACCCCTGACCCCAAGACAACATGCACCCCATCTACCCTTTCCTCCAATCTGTTCTCCTTTCTATTACCATCCCTTCTTATGTGCTCCTCCCCTCTCTTTTCCTGTAGGGCAAAATAGATTTCTATACCTCATTACCTATACATCTTATTTTCCAGTTGCAAGCTAAAACAATTCATTAAAAATGATTAATTATTGATGTTTTCAGTTCCATATTCTCTTCCTTCCTCCTTCCCCACCTGCCTTCACTGAGAAAACAAGCAATTCAATACAGGTCATACACGTGTAACAATGCAAAGCACTTCCATAATATTTATGTTGTTAAAGACTAACCACATTTGCCTTTGTCCTATCCTCCCCTTAGTTTATTCCATTCTCTCCCTTGACCTGTCCTCCTACTATAATATTTGTTTCTGATTTTCCCTTTCCCCAATTTGCTGTCTTTTCTGTTATCTTCCCTCTCCTATTCCCATTGGCCTTGCCTTCCTGAAAGGTAAAATAGATTTTCATATCCAATTGAGTCGGTGTTATTCCCTTCTTAAGCCAAATTCCATGAAAGCAAGCTGACATTTCTTTTTATCTCCCCCTCTTCCATTCCATTGTAAAAACTTCTTGCCTCTTTTATGTGAGATTATTTGCTACATTCTATCTCTCCCTCTTACTCCTAGTACATTCCACTCAACAGCAAATGTTATGTTTTAGGTCTTCTTCCTTCATATTCAGCTCATCCTGGGCTCTTTGTCTACATCTATAGCTATATCTATCTATCTATACATACATACACACATACAACCATGTATATATGCATACCTACACATATATAATATACATACACCTCAATACCCATACACACCTACACACACACACTTACACACACACACACACACAAAACTAATACTGAAAAAGTTCTCATGTGTTACAAATAAAATCTTTTCATGTAGGAATGGAAACAGTTCAATTTTAATGAGTTCCTTAAGGCTGCTCTTTCTTGTTTATCTTTTCATGTTTTCCTGGATTCTTGAGTTTGAATTAGGTCTGATATTTTCAACAAGAATTCTTGGAAGTTCTATATTTCATTGAAAGACCATTATTTCCCCTGAAATATTACACTCAGTTTTGCTGAGTAGGTGATTCTTGGTTTTAATCTTATCTCCTTTGACCTCTGGAACATCATATTTCAAATCCTTTGATCCCTTAGTGTAGATGCTGCTAAATCCTATGTTATCCTGATTGTATTTCCACAATACTTGAATTGTTTCTCTCTGGCTGCTTATAATATTTTCTTCTTGAACTGGGAACTCTGGAATCTGGCTACAGTATTCTAGAGGAGTTTTCTTTTGGGGATATCTTTCAGGAGGTGATCACTGAATTGTTTCCATTTAAATTTTGCCTTTTGATTCTAGAATATCAGGGCAGTTTTCCTTGATAATTTTTTGGAAGATGATATCTAGGGTCTTTTTGTGATCAAGGTTTTCAGGTAGACCAATAATTTTTAAATTATCTCTCCTGGGGAGCTAAGATGGTGGAGTGAGAGCAACTACTCACTTAAGCTCTTAGACAAACTCCTTCAAAAACTTCCAAAAAGAGAATCTGACCAAATTTTGGAAGTGCCAAATCCAATAGGAGACAGACTGTGGCTGATCCACAGTCCAGGACAGAGTGGAAGTTCGACAGAAAGGTTCTGTTCCACCACAATGGAGGAGCATACAGCGCACAGCACAGTGCATCCCCACTATGGCAGGGCAGAACAGGAAAGCCCCGGGATGATCTGCAGCAGTGGAAGTATGGCAGAATCTCAAGGAAAACACTCCTGGAAGGGAGTCTAACAGAAACGAGTGAGTGAGAGCTGCAGAGCCCCAGGTATCTGCAGCAGCTGCTCTTGAGACTATCAGTTTGCAGATTAAATGTCTGTAAGTCACCTAATTGAATTTCTGGGATCCAAAATGGTGAAGTGATCAGTAAATGCTCTCTCCACCTCCCCTTGTTGATCTTGAAAGAAGAATAAAATATTTCCACACAAAAATCCTGGAACAGTGGGATCAGCAGAAGGAGCAAACAGTCTCATAGCATGTGAGGCTAGGAAAATCATTAAAGAGTATTCCTCTTGCTATGGAGGAGGACTAGAGATGTCCCAGACAGCCCCACTGCAGCAAACCAGGAAGATTCATGGAGCTCCAGGGGGGTGGAACCTTGCAGCCCCCAACACTAGGACTCCAGGCATGTCTCAGCAGTCCAGGGGAAATGGGAAGACACTAGAGCATTCGGGATCAACTACTGCTGAGCTAGCCTTTGTTCTAGCTCAGATGAGGAGATCTCCCATAACCAGACCACCCATCTCCCACACTTAACAAGCTTGCTCCAGGGCTAAACCTGGGACACAAAAAAAAAAAAAAAAAGAATTCCCCTGGACTCTGTTTCCCACACCAGCCAGTTCAGTATCAGGTTCTTTAGCTTCTAGCTGAACAAACCAGAGGCCACAATACACAAAGAGTCATCATCATGAGTAAGAAGGAAAGTAGAAAGGAAAAGAGTATAGAATCTTTCTACGGGAACAAGGACCACAACACGAATACCAAGAGATCAGTATTGAGACTGCACTCCAATCTAAAACTTCTGAAGGGTCTCTCTGAACTGGTTGCATGTGGAAAGAGCACTTTTGGAAGAGTTGAAGAAGGAACTAGAAGAAAAATTAGCCAATGATTTTAAAGTATGAAAAGAAGAATTCACTAAAAAGAACAGTTCTTTAAAAATGAAAATTGAACAAATGGAAAAGGAAGAAAAAAACCTAACTGGGAAAATTGGAGAAATGGAAAAGGAAGTACAAAAACAAACTGGAGAAAATAATTCCTTAAAAGGAATATTTAGACATATGGAAAAAAAGATGAAAAAGTTAACTGAAGAAAACCATTTGAAAAAAGCTAGAATTGGGAAATAGAAGTTAATGACTCTACTATACATCAAGCATCAGTCAAGCAAAATCTAAAGAGTGGAAAGATAGAAGAAAATGAAAACTATCTAATTGGAAAAAACAACTAACCTGTAAAATAGATCCAGGAGAGAAAATTTAAGAATTATTGGCCTACCAGAAAACCATGCTTAAAAAAAGAGCCTGGACATTATCTTCCAAGAAATCATCAAGGAAAACTACCCAGAAGTACTAGATCCAGAAGGCAAAATAGGCATTGAAAGAATCCATGGCTCACCACCTGAAAGGGATCCCTAACTAAAAACACCAAGGATTATTGTTCCCAAATTCCAGAACTATCAAGGGAAGGAGAAAATACTAGGGAAGCCAGAAAAAAAATTGAAACATTGAGGAACTACAGTCAGAATCACACAGGACCTTGCAGCTTCTACATTAAAAGACTGAAGGAACTGGAATATGGTATACATAAGGTAAAGGAGCTGGGACTACAACCAAGGACCAATTCCCAATTATTCAGCATAACATTTCACAGAAGGAGATGGACATTCACTGAAATAAGGGATTTCCAGATCTTCGTGAGAGAAAGGCCAGAACCCATCAGAAAATTTGATCTTCAAACGCAGGTCTCAAGAGAGGTATAAAAAGGTAAACAGGAGAAAGGAAAAACGTGTTACCCAATATTGACAAACTGTTTGCCTCCCCAAAAGGGAAGATGATACTTGTTAATCCTGAGAATTGTATATCTATTAAGAAATATAATGGAGAATGGATAAATTCTTGACTAAACAAGAGATACAAAACATTATGAAGTGCAAAATGAATAATTTTGATTACATTAAGTTGAAAAGTTTTTGCACCAAAAAACCCAATGCAACCAAGACCAGGATGGGTGAAGAAAACTGTGAAAGAATTTTTTTCAAATACTGTCTGTAATAAAGGCCTCATTTCTAAAATGTATGGAGAACTGAGTCAAATGGACAAGAATACAAGTCATTACCCAGTTGATAAATGATCAAAGGATATGAACAGGGAGTTTTCAGAGGAAGAAATTAAAGATATGTATAATCACATGAAAAAATACTCTAAATCACTATTGATTAGACAGATGCAAATCAAAACAACTCTGAAATTCCACATCACACCTTTCAGATTGGCTAATACGATAAAAGAGGAAAATGATAATGTTGGAGAAGATGTGGGAGAGTTGGAACACTAATTCATTGTTGGTGGAGCTATGAGCTGATTCAGCCATTCTGGAATGCAATTTGCCACTATGCCCAATGGGCTACAAAAATGTGCGTACTCTTTGACTCAGCAATATTTCTTCTAGGACTGAATCCACAAGAGATCATAAAAATGGGAAAGGGTCCCACATGTACAAAGATATTTATAGAAGCACTCTTTGTTTTGCACAAAACCTGAAAATGAAGGGGATGCCCATCAATTGGGGAATGGCTGAATAAATTGTGATATGTGAATGTAATGGAAGACTATTGTGCTATAAGAAATGATGAACAAGAAGACTTCAGAGAGGCATGGACAGACTTATATGATCTGATGCTGAGTGACAGGAGCAGAACCAGGAGAACTCTGTGCACAGCAACTAGCACAGTGTGCGAGGTGTTTTTTTCTGGTAGACTTAGAACTTCATTGCAATACAAGGACTTAAAAAATTCTCCGTAGTCTTTTAAGACAAAATGCCTTCCATATTCAGAGAAAATCAGAATGTAGCAGGTCATTTTCTTTTGTATTATGTTTTGATTTATTTTATGATTTCTCCTATTCATATTGATTCTTCTATGCAACATGACAATGGTGAAAATGTATTTAATAGGAATGCATGTATAGAATCTGTATAAACTTTTATGCCATCTCAGGGATGGAGGTGGAAGCTAGGGGGAAAGGAGTGGGTGGGAAGGAAAAAATCTAATTTATGTTGTAGTGATTGAAGAATACTGAAAATATATAAAATAAAATAAATTATCTTTCCTGGATCTATTTCCAGATTAGTTGATTTTTCAATGAGATATTTCACACTGTCTTCTATATTTTTCATTTATTTTTGTTTTGTTTTATAATTTCTTGGTTTCTCATAAAGTCATTAGATTCCTTCTATTCCATTCTAATTTTTAAGTAAGTATTTTCTTCAGTGAGCTTTTGAACCTTCTTTTCCATCTGGCCATATCTGCTTTTTAAGACTTTCTTCTCCTCATTGTCTTTTTGGATCTGTTTTGCCATTTTGATTAATCTATTTTTAAAAGTGTTATTTTTACCAGGACATTTGGGGGTCTCCTTTAGCATACTGTTGACTCACTTTTCATGATTTCCTTGCATTGCTCTCATTTCTCTTCCCAATTTTTCTTCCACATATCTTACTTGACTTTCAACATCCTTTTTGAG
Organism: Notamacropus eugenii; assembly: GCF_028372415.1. Classification (NCBI taxonomy): domain Eukaryota; kingdom Metazoa; phylum Chordata; class Mammalia; order Diprotodontia; family Macropodidae; genus Notamacropus; species Notamacropus eugenii. The sequence continues at coordinate 265,783,017 of NC_092875.1, forward strand.
CTCTTCCATGGCCTGAGACCAATTAAACTTTTTTTGGAGGCTTTAGATGTAGAAGCCTTGTCCTTATTGTCTTCCTTTGATGGTATACTTTGTTCTTCCTCATCAGAAAGGATGGAAGAAAATAGTTTTTCACCATGAAAGTAACCTTCTGTATTCTTATTTTTTTTTCTGTTTTGAGACATTTTTCCAGCCAGTTACTTGACTTTTGAATCCTTTTTTTAAGTATTGTGCTTACTGCCATAGGATTCAGCGGTTTTGTATAGCAGTTCTTTGAGATATCCCTAAGTACCTGCAGGTTTTCACTTCCTCCAAGGTGGCACAATCAAAGGAGAAAAGTTTACTCCTCTCCTAACTTGTACTTTGGTCTGTGAGCAACCACAAGCGCTCTTTTCTGCTCTGGATCTGCTAGTAGGATTCCCTCTCCACAGCCACCACCAGTTTTGCCACGTCGGGCCTCATCCTCATCCTAGGACTGCCACTCAGGACTGAGTCCCAGATCAGTCATTCGATTCTCCAGAGGCTTTGGGCCAAGGGCTCCAAAATTGGATGCTGTTGCTGTCATAAGACCAGAGCTTGGGCCAGACTGACCTTCCCTCTCACCCAGGTGAAAGAGCTTTTTACTGACCTTTGAAGCTGTCTTTACAACTTGTAGGTTGATAAATCTGGGAATTGCAGGAGCTACATATGATTCCCATGCCCTGAAGCCTACTCCAGTCCTGTCTGTGCTGCATTGTGCACTGTAGGCTGTGCTCAATTCCTACCCCAGTGCAATAGGCTTTTCCTGTCAGCCTTCCAGGGTGTCTTGGGCTGGAAATCTGTTTCACATTGTCATTTTGTGGATTCTACTATTGTAGAATTTATGTAGAGTCATTTTTACAGGTATTTTATGGGCTACAAGGGGAGAACTAGAGCAGGTCCATCCTTCTACTCTGCCATCTTAACTCTGCCCCACCCCTTTCACTTTTGATTGTTTTGTGGTGCCTTCCACTTACATTATTGTAGTCATTCTTTATAATGTCTTCTTGGTTCCACTTACTTCACTCTAATCTAACGGGTTTTGGGGGGCTTTTCTCTGTGTCATATTTGTTATTTTTATAGCACATTACTATAACATTATATTCATATATGGGAATTTAATTAGCCAGTCCACCATCAATAGTCATCTATGTTTTCCACTTCTTTGCTATCAGAAAAAAGTGACTCTATAAATAAATATTGCATTTTCCTTTTTATGGAATTGTCATGTTATAAGTGACCTTCTCGAATATCTTAGTAATAGGATCTGTATCAAAATTCATGAACTGTCACTATAAAATTTTAAATTACTTTTCAAAATGGTTATGCTAGTTTACAGCTCCATCAACAAGTCACTTGTGTATTTATCTTTCCAAAGGCTTTCCAACATTGACTATTCCCATCTTTTGTCATCTTTACCATTTAGCTGGTTAGGAAGTTAACTCTTAATTTCTTTTGATTTGCACTGTTTTTATTAATATCAATTTGGAGCACTTTTTTATGAGATTATTCATAGCTTAAAATTCTTTTGAGAAATATTTGTCCATATTTTTTAACCACTAATGTTTTGGAGAATGATTCTTGGAAAGTCTATTTTCATAAGAGTTAATGCCAAATTTAAAGATTCCCCCTCCTAAAGATCTGTAGAACCACAGGATTAGCAATTAATTTCAAAACAGAAAAGGTCATATGAATTATCTGGTCTGATTGTCCTATTTTTACAGATGGAGAAACTGATATTCGCATATATAGAGTTGCCAGAAATCATCTGAGTTTAAATATTTACTTTAGTCTTTTCAAGGAGAATGTCATATAATGGAGAATATCCTCTTTGCATCATGAGTGCTATAAAAATAGCCCCAAATAGTTCAGGAAAAACTGGCACAAATCCTCAATGTTCCAAAACCAATTTGGCTCAGGAAACCTGTCTTTCAGAAGTACATTCCTTTCCATAATATTATTTCATTAAATCACTCGACATATTATTACCAATCCACATTAATACATTACACTTCAAAGATCAGTCTTCCCGTTTATGTTTGCTTTGCTCATGTCTTGTTAGAAATTGAAGAGGAGCATTATCTCACACAATCCCTATGGATCCTGACCTGAGCTTCCAAGAGAACAGTACTACATAATTCCTAACTATGCTCATTGTTCCCTTCTCTGCTAATGCTTTTGCCTGGAACAAAGCCAGATCAGCAACATGTTTATGGCACATTTGGTTCTGCTCTAGATATGTTAGCATACCCCTACTGCACTAATGTTGAATAGTCTAAATTCTCAAGGCTACTAAATTTCTATTTGTTGTTTAATCCACTGAACTCTTTTGGCTCGACTGTAAAATCTGTTGAGACCTCTCTTTCAGAAGCATCATTCCAAATATAACAACTAGCTTATTGTTGGCAGTTGATCAAAATTAGTTACAGTCAATTCTGGCTTTTATATTCATCTCCAAAACATACTTGAGTCAGGCCAGAGTAGACTAAAATGTAAATCTATGTAAGGTTTTGGAAGAATGTAATTTATAAGGAAAAGTAAAGCCTTGACTCAATTCAGTTAATCTCATCATTATGTAAAAGTCAATTTTCAGATAAATTGAAATAAATCAATATTTAAATCATTATTGAGGATATACTGTATCCTGTGAAAACTTTTATGGCAATATAAAGAAGACTAAAATGTGTTCTGTGTTCTTCAAGAACTTAACGTTCTATTAAGGGGCACACTTCGCATTTTCTTAATTTCTGCATCATTTGAGTAAATCTCATAACTTCTCTGAACCACCTGAGACTATTGTAATAGTTCAGCTTTTACATAATGGAATAAGCAATAATAAATACTTATTGAGTGCATATTCTAGGCAGGAGATCAAGCAAAATTCTAGAAGATTCAGATGTGTTCCCTTGTAGAAAGTCATATAAAATATAATATATATATATATATATATATATATGATATCTTTTGGATGATCTGTGGGTTTGATTAGCCAATGTGAAAAAAGAAAATATTTTGCTTAAAATAGAGTTATTTTCTGCAGTCCTTATTTTGAAAAAAAAACTCCTGAGACAATCTGTTCCAAAAGAGATGAAATTTTTCTGTCACCAAGAAAAATCCATTATCTGAAAGATATAGCACAATTTCTACACAATTCAGAAGCTCTGGAAAACATACTAATTTGCATTTGGGAAGGGTGCAGGATATACTAGTTTAATGATAGCAAAATTATCTTCATGTAAAAAAGTAAAACACCAAAAAAGAAATTAGCATGAATAGAGAAATATTAAATGAAACTAACCCTAATTGTGTTTTGGTTATTGTGCTTGTTAAAAACAACAAATTATTTTATCATGCTGTTTTGCTAAAGATCCTGCCTTTGTTGTACAAATTATCTTGTAATTTGAATTTTTGCTAGAAACAATATACTATATTGGCATATATTATATAATATATATATATATATTTATGTGATATGCACATATGAGAGATTACATGCCCATATTGTTTTAAAATCCAATGTTTACCATTTAACAATTCAAAATTAAGGCAGTTCATATGAGCAAGTTACCACAAGGAGACCCTGATTTCTTTTTATTCTTGTCTATAAAATGTTTTGAGGCAACTAATTTACACCCTCTAGTCAATGATGCATGGGAAAAAAAAAGAAAAAAAATACTCTGAGCTTAGCAGGAACATCAATAACCTGAATAAGAAATAGAAATTTATAAAAATAACGTAGAAAACACTGTGGTGTTAGTCAAAGTTGTTACTATCTCAGGGATAGGGACCATTTACCTTGCCCCTATAACCTGAAAAAGATCATTTTCTTGGCAAAAAATTTGAATGAAATACGACTGGAAAAATTCTATGAAATATGATTAGAAGAAACTTTTCTCGTGATGTCCTGGTAGGAGTAACAGAATGGCTATAGCATGACTGATTAGATATTTTGCGTTTAATTAACAGTCAATTATGCAGAGATGACCATGTGGCAATTGAAATATGGACATAATAATGGAGATAAAGAAGACAAGGGATTAAAAGATGCACAAAGGAGGAGGAGCACATTCCAGACAAGAGGGACAGACACCATAAAGACATAGAGATAGGGCATGTAATACCATGTGTGAAGAGCAGCAAGTAGGCTTGTTTAGTTTAACCATAGAGTATTTGCTGAGAAGTTATATATAATAAGGCTAGGATTATAAGTTGTGACAGATTGTGGAGAACTTTTAATGACAAATGGAGGAGTTAATATTTCATCCTATAGGTTAAAGGGAACCCCTGGAATTTTTAAGGAGGAGAGTAGCATTATTAGTACACTGCTGTACAAGAATCACTTTGACAATTTAGAGGAAGGTAGATTAAAGTGAAGAGAGATGTGAGGGAAGGGATTAATTGAAAAGTAGTTCAATAATCTGTGCAGAAGGTGACAACACCCTGAACTAGCATGACAACTATATGAGTAAAAAGAAAGAGATACATCTGAGAGATATCTGTGGAGAAAGAAATGGAATAGTTACTGACTGGATTTAGGGTGTGAATCAAGTAAAGTCAACTAGCAAAAATATTTCAATGTGCCAGGTATTGTGCTAAGTGTTTGGGGCACAAAGAAAGCTTTAAAAAAAAGAAGTTTCTGACCTCAAAGAACTGTGATTTTATGGGAGAAACAGCCTGCAAAAAATGGCATACAAAAATGATATAGGTTGCATTTATAAAGTGGGTCAAGGTTTTCCAAGTGTTTAATAAATATTTTCTTATTTCATCCTCATAAAAGTTTCTCTGAAATAGGTGATATTATTAATCTTAGAGGAAAAGCACTCTTATTAAGGGGGATAAGGAGAGGCTTCTTTGAAAAAGTAGTATATTGGCAGAGCCAAGATGGCAGAGTAGAAAGACACACATACGCTAGCTCTGAACCCACAGCCCATAAAATATCTGTAAAGAAGAACGCCCAACAAATTCTGGAGCAGCAGAAGCCACAGAACAATGGAGCAGATGAGATTTCTGTTTCAGAGAGCCCTGAAAACCTCTCACAAAGGTCCATTGTGCCCTGGACCTGGAGCCAAGCCCAGCCCTGCCTTGGCTGCGCGGCACTGAGAGGAGCAGGTCTGAGCAGGCTTCAGGGACAGAATCTCCAGCAGCGACGCAGGTCCCTCCAGCCATGGGCCCCAAAGGATGGTGAGAGGGTCTTCTTAGCTTGCCGAGACAGGAGTGGGATGCTCCCATAACTCAGGACCCCTCGGGAGGCAGCAGTGGAGGCAGCAGCAGACCGGGACTCCCCAAGGAGGCAAGAGCCCAGATTCATTGTTGAAGGTCTCCTCATAAACCCCCTGAGGAAACTGAGCCCCGAGTGGCAGCCCATCCCCAACCTGAGCATCTGAACTTAATCTTACACTGAATAGCAGCCCTACCCCCGCCCAAAGCCTTGAGGCTGGGAAGCAGCATTTGAATCTCAGACCCCAAGCACTGTCTGGGCAGATCTGGAGGCAAAGTGGGTGTGAAGAGAATACTCAGAAGTCAAGTCACTGGCTGGGAAAATGCCCAGAAAAGGGAAAAAAAATAAGACTATAGAAGGTTACTTTCTTGGTGAACAGGTATTTCCTCCCTCCCTTTCTGATGAGGAAGAACAATGCTTACCATCAGGGAAAGACGCAGAAGTCAAGGCTTCTGTATCCCAGCCCATCCAATGGGCTCAGGCCATGAAAGAGCTCAAAAAGGATTTTGAAAATCAAGTTAGAGAGGTGGAGGAAAAAACTGGGAAGAGAAATGAGAGAGATACAAGAAAATCATGAAAAGCAGGTCAACACCCTGCTAAAGGAGACCCAAAAAATGCTGAAGAAAATAACACCTTGAAAAACAGGCTAACTCAATTGGCAAAAGAGGTTCAAAAAGGCAATGAGGAGAAGAATGCTTTCAAAAGCAGAATTAGCCAAATGGAAAAGGAGGTTCAAAAGCTCACTGAAGAAAATAGTTCTTTCAAAATTAGAATGGAACAGATGGAGTCCAATGACTTTATGAGAAACCAAGAAATCACACACACACACAAAAAAAAAATAACAAAAAAATGAAAAAAAGGAAGATAATGTGAAATATCTCATTGGAAAAACAACTGACCTGGAAAATAGATCCAGGAGACACAATTTAAAAATTATGGGTCTACCTGAAAGCCATGATCAAAAAACGAGCCTAGACATCATCTTTCATGAAATTATCAAGGAAAACTGCCCTGAGAATTTAGAACCAGAGGGAAAATAAATATTCAAGGAATCCACAGATCACTACCTGAAAGAGATCCAAAAAGAGAAACTCCTGGGAACATTATGGCCAAATTCCAGAGTTTCCACATCAAGGAGAAAATATTGCAAGCAGCTAGAAAGAAACAATTCAAGTATTGTGGAAATACAATCAGGATAGCACAAGATCTAGCAGCTTCTACATTAAGGAATCTAAGGGAGTGGAATATGATATTCCAGAAGTCAAAGGAACTAGGACTAAAACCAAGAATCACCTACCCTGAAAAACTGAAATAGAGGACTGCCAAGCCTAGAGGCCTGTATTGGGCTACCCAAGTCTTTCTTACCTCACCTCCCGAGGTCTTTGGCTGGCCACGCCGGATGCACGTATGAGAGAAAGGACGTTCCAGAGTCAAACAGGGGTTGAGCTTTATTACAGGGTTTCGGTTACAAGTGCAGGGGAGTCTTCTTTCTTAGGAGGAAGAGGGGGAGATTTCCTAAGGAGGCTAAGCTTAAGGGATTGGAAGTAGAAGTACAAGCGGGGAGAGAGGGGGAGGGGAGAGAGAAAAGAAAAGAAGCGGAGCTCTACTTTTCTCTTTGGCTCCACACGTGCTAAGAGAGCTTTTAGGCTTCCTCAATCCTACTAAATCTTCAGCCACACAGTTTGCATCTCAATACCGTGCTGTTAGGTAACTAGGTGTGCTCCAATCCGGGACGACCTCGAGGGCAGGGAGACTCCACCCATCAGGTATCTCCGGGGGGAGAGGCGGAAATACCCGAGCTAGCTCGGTCTGACCTTCTCGAACCCCCGCTGTTCATGGAGGGCCTCGTAAGACTCTAAGATTTAGAAGTCCCACTTTTACCCACCCGAGACTGTCCACACGGAATTGAGCTTCCAGTCCCAACAGAGGACTTTCAAGCATTCTTAATGAAAAGACCAGAGCTGAAAAGAAAATTTGACTTTCAAACACAAGAATGAAGAGAAGCATGCAAAGATAAACAGCAAAGAGAAGTCACAAGGGACTTACTAAAGTTTAACTGTTTACATTCCTACATGGAAAGAAAATATTTGTAACTCTTGGAACTTTTCAGTATCTAGGTAGTGGGTGGGATTACACATACACACACACACATGCGTGCATGCACACACAGAGACAGAGAGCACAGAGTGAATGGAAAAGGATGGGATCATATCTTTAAAAAAATGAAATTAAGCGATGACAGAAAAATATATTGGGAGGAGAAAGGGAGAAATGGAATGGGGCAAATTATCTCTCATAAAAGAGGCAAGCAAAAGACTTTTAGTGGAAGGAAAAAGAAGGGAGGTGAGAGAAAAACATGAAGTTTACTCTCATCACATTCCACTAAAGGAAAGAATAAAATGCACACTCATTTTGGTATGAAAACCTATCTTACAATTCAGGAAAGTGGGGGATAAGGGGATAAGCAGGGTGGGGGGAATGATGGAAGGGAGGGCATTGGGAGGAGGAAACAATTTGAGGTCAACACTCATTGGGAGGGACAGGATCAAAAGAATGAATAGAAGTAATGGGGGGCAGGATAGGATGGAGGGAAATATAGTTAGTCTTACACAACATGACTGTCATGGAAGTCATTTGCAAAACTACACAGATATGGCCTATGTTGAATTGCCTGCCTTCCTAAAAGGAATGGGTGCAGAGGGAGGGATGAAGAGAAGTTGGAACTCAAAGTTTTAGGAAGAACTGTAGAGTATTGTTCTTGCTACTAGGAAATAAGAAATACACGTAAAGGGGTATAGAAAGTTATCTAGCCCTACAGGGCAAAAGAGAAGATGGGGACAAAGGAAGGGAGGGCTAATAGAAGAGAGGGCAGATTGGTCATAGGGGCAGTTAGAATGCTTGGTGTTTTGGGGTGGGGGAGAGGACAAATGGGGAGAAAATTTGGAACCCAAAATTTTGTGAAAATGAATGTTAAAAGTTAAATAAATAAATTGTAGAAAAATAAAAAAAGACATCGAGGGAAAAATTTAAAAAAAACTTTTAAAAAGATTATTTAATGCTGAGAATCCTCTTGTCTTGGAAAAGTAATTAACTGGGAATATTTTTATATGATCACTCAGTAGTGGAATACTTTTTGTTGTATTTTCAGGTTGCTTCTGCTCCTAGAAGGAAAAAGCCACCCACTCCCTCTTGATGTACATCATTCCACAATTTGTGGATAGGTCTAATAGTTAGATATAACTGATATAATAGTTAGATATAACTAATATAACATTTAATTTCACTTCTTTGTAAATAATAGCCTTTGCCTCTAGTAACATCCTTCTCCACATGAAAGTTGTTCGTGTACTTGAAAACAGCTACCATATTCCTCCTGAGTTTTTTCTTTTTTTTTTATCAAATTAATTCTTTACTAATACTATAATCTAATACTATATTCTAATACAGCATAATATATTCTAATATACTATACTAAGGATACTATACTATTATCTAATGCCTCATTTACTATAGAGGTAACCCTAGATTATTGAAAGCAATGCTAAGGAAAATCAAACACTGATACATATTGCCATGATTTTAAGCTTCCAAATATACGTAAGACCGAAGACAGAAAGCTGTTGTAGCATCAAGCATTCCAGCATAGACAGCAGAACCTGCTGCACAGATTCTTAGATCTGCCTTTCTAAAGAAAGTAACTTTAAAAGGGGTAAACAATCTTACTTTAATCAAGCACATATGTCATTCACTTAATTCAGGGAAAAAAGTCAGAACCTTGAAGTTCAGAGAAAACACAAACAGAAATAACAACCACAAATTACAAAGAGAAAACCCGAACAGACAGGGCTTCCAACTGCCTCGTCATAGAAAATACATACAGAAACCCTTACCAGAGAGAGAAGTACCAACATCTGGGTTTTCAAAGTTGGGGGGGGTGTTCTTAACTGCTGCCCAGAGTCTCATCTGGCCTAATCACAGAAACACTGGTCCAATCATTTGAGCCCCAAAGCAAAACCTCACCTCAGAGTATGTATACACTATTAAGAGGAGGGCATAACTCTTGTGATCCAGTGTCTCACCAACAATCAATAAACGGTGTGGGCCTTCATATAAAACAAGTCTCCCCCTAATCAAGCTTCCCTTAATAGCTCCACCAGAGACCTATTGATGCACAGGGAAGAATTTAACTCCCATTACAGCTGTCCTAGAACTACTTGATATGATCTAACTAAATAAAGAAAGATTCATCAGGAAGAAGTTGGTCACCAGGTAATAATTATTTTTTTCTCTCACAGAAACCCATAAAACTCTGTATTAAAGCATGGAAAATTTTTATCTGTTGCAATGGTGGGCATCTCCCTAAAACCAAAAATATTTAAAATTATCTGAAAAAGGAAAAGTTATTTATGCACATAATATTTCCTGTTCTGCCCACATTGAATAACTTTACTAACCCTCTGTGCCTTCCATATCCCATTTTACTTCCTTCCTTCCTTGCTTCCTTCCTTTACTGTTTCTTTCCAGTTCTCCTCAGGATTCCCCTTTTCTTGATTAACCTTCCAGCAATTAGTGCACTTACCTTCAGTCATTCCAAACACTCTAACAGTTTCTTCCTCATGTTCTTAACTTTTGCCTTTACATTTCTAATTCCATGTGTGTACACACACACACACACACACACACACACACACACACACACACTTTTTTTCTTTAGTGAAAAGTTAAGAACTTACTAGTTTCCTACTTGATAGCAGACACTATGCTCAATGCTAACATGATAGGGAAAAAATGACCGAAAAATATTCTTCCATATCAAAGAACTCACAAACTAGTGGGAGAGGAAGCAAACAAAATACTATGTACAAATAACTTAATTACAGGATGAACTAGATGTAATTTCAGGTGAAAACATATGTATTAGGAAGGAACAGGAAAGACACTGCTGAAGGTAGAATTTTACAATAATTGTTTTATTACCAGTTTTAATGCCATTTATGTTTGTCTGGTTTCCCTTGCTAGACTGTAATAATTTTCATCGTGGTAGTCAACAATAACCACATTTTACTGCATGACTGACATTGAACAAGTTGTTGAGGAAGAATTTTGTAGTAGGGGCAACACAAACATGATCATTATTTTCTACAAGAAGAAAATAAAATAATGTGACTAGATTTTTCTATTGGAGTCCTAAAAGCAAAACAAAAAGGAAATAAATAATTTTTAAACTTAATTTGTCATTGTAAATCTCATGTAGAATTTCAGTATTTAACCTAAGCATTCCCAATTATTTATTAAAATATGTAACCTTTTTCAAAGACATAATGATCAAGTAACTTAGAACTGTAAAACATAATTCATTTTGGTGTCCTAAAGCTGAGAAATACATTATTTTTTCTCTTGATAGGATTACTCCATAAAACTGGCCCATCTGTAAGCATATAAAAATGACTTTACAATAATAAAATGAAGACTTAAAATGTGTACTGAAAATATGGTTCATTTTAAAATGATCCATGCTTTTTGAAACTGCCATAATAATTTAAACTATCCAACTTACAGACTATACTTTCACACCATTACCCCCAATGTTTTCAGTCTATGCTATTATTTCCTGATGTATGGACATTTATTCCCAAATAAATTGATTCTCTTTATTGTTGGTCTAGTTCTAGAACTTGTCTTTGTCAGATGAAAGGTCTGGGTCAATCTGAATGATTGTGTGAAAGTCTTTGTTAGTTATGAAACTTCTTAGGCAGAATTGAATGAGTATTTGCATGTTGTCATCCTTAGAAGGTGGCCCTTTAATAGGATGTTAATGTAGCAGAATTAAAGAAGGTGACTGAGTTTTCAAAGACTATGCTTGTAGGGAAAGGAATCTGACAGGTTCACTATGCTGGAAAGGTTCTTGAGTAAGGGGCAACAGAAATCTCAGAAAATTTCAGAGGAGTGAGTGAAAGTAGTATAGCCAAGGAAAGTAACAATAAGAGAATGACAATAGAAAGAGCAGTATGAAATTCCTTTCTAAGTATATATAAGAGGAGAGTGTAGCAAATGAAAATCAATCAAAGATGAGGATGCAAAGGTGGATAAGGGGCATAAACAGCAGAATTTCATGGCAGCCAACTTACAGGTGAATCATTGTTTTATGTGAGAATAAGTTACAATATTGGAGTGAATGGAAAGGAGGAGAGAAGAAGCCTAGAAGGGAGTATGTGATATGCTCTAGTCAGATTGAGGGCTAGAGATGAGGAGGCAACTCCTATGGTCTCTCAGACAGAGACAATACTGAAGAAGAGTGAGTGAGGAGACAAGGGGAGGAATTAAAAGGGAAAGAGAAGAAGAGGTCTGGTTATGGGAGTGAGAAGGGCTACAACTGATGATGAATGTTCTTCTCAGGGGGAGAGAAGATCTCTTTAGAGACTCTTACTCTGGGTATAATCTGCAAGGATTCAATGTTTGAAGATACCACTCATACTGCCTTGGTATAGACCAAATTTTAAGTTCTAGGGCCAAGGGTTAGAGCTTTTGAGACAAATGGGGAAGGAAAATAGCTAGGAAAGAATGTATAGTACAGTACAGTGCTCCATATTCAGATATGTGAAGGGGTGGATCTTACCATGGGACAGTGTCTTCTCTGTTAACTGTCAGGAATTAGCATTTTTTTCTTCCGTGTATCACATTGGAAAAGGGGATATTAGGGGAAAGTTTGACAAAGTAACATCAGGAAAGAGCCCAGAAGGACTACCTCAGAAGATTTGATACCATTATTAATGCACACAATGAAGAGAGACTAGATAATTATAGGTGCCATGAGCCAAAGAATGCAGTTCTTGAATAAAACAAAACAAAACAAAACAAAACAAAACAAAACAAAACAAAACAAACTGGAGTGATAGTAAAGAGAGTAAGGGAGAAAATCCTCTCTAGAAAATGGTTAAAATGATGATTTTAAAAAGTTACGAACAGAACTCGTTGAATCAGAAGAGAGAGCTCCTTGATTAACTGAAAAGAAAGAAAAGGAGATTTAAATAAATCAACATTGGAAAGAAAAAGGAGCTAATAAATAAAACTTCAAAGCGAATTGAGTAATATAAGGGTAGGGCAGAGAGGGTTGTATGTGAGCAGAAGAGAGTCAGTGAGAATTAGGACCACCATGAAAAAAGATTAAGCTAAAATGACAGAAGACACAGTATTGTTTACAGCTGAAGAGGGGGAAAGTATTACTGAAAACAAACCAATAAAGAAAAATGGAAAATATTGACTTAACTTTGATAGCTCTGGTCTGAATAAGTTAGAAAAAATCCAATCAAACTGAAGACAAATGGGAGATTGGATAAGAAAATAAAACCCAAGCTCTCACTTAAAAGAAATGTTTTTTTAAAAAAAGACTCTAAAGAATAAAACTGAGGGAATGGGGAAAATATTATTCATCAAACGAATCTGAAAAGCAGTAATTCTAATAATGGTATGTGACAAAACAATTTCCAAAATGTATATATGTAGATGATTGGATTAATCATATTCATATTGCTCTGAATTTCATTGAGGAATATGTTGTCATAAGCAAAAAGATGATATGGAGAATGTTGCCATAAAGAGGAATTTCTTCTTTGGTTTACCCCAGGTGTCAAATTCCTGTCAAAGGCCTTCAAAACTTGAGAGTGTGACGGAACCAAATTATAATTTAGTTGATAAATGTTTAACAATATTAATGAAACACACAATATAGTGTAGATAATGTTGATTTGTGGTTTTCTAAGTTAATGTACTGTCTACAAAAATCAGTTGCTCCTTGAATATAACACCATAGGTTTAGATCATGTACAGACATTTACTCTGACATGGGTGAATTATAGCTTCCAATTAAGTATTTCATTTTGCGTGGCTCTATTCTGCATATTATTAAATACACTAACCTCTGTATTTCCATCTATCTGTTCTCCATATGTGTGGAAGACATAGATGTTTATAAGAGGAACATTTAAAGCTAAAATTATCTATACCTATTCAAATATTTTCATATTAATCAATTATGAGGAAACAAAATGGACTATTATATTCTCAATGCCTTTCAGTCAATTATGTCCGCCTTCCTCATCTCGCAAATGTGATTCATTCTATGTAAATATGTGAAAAATATATTTTGTCGTTTTTTCTTTCCACCAGGAATGCTCAGAATTATGCATAAACCATTTCCATAAACAGTATACAAACAGAAAGACATCCATCAATGGTAGTTGCTATTGTCTCCTGAGAGAGAGAAAAAGAGAAACAGAGAGAGAGAGAGACAGACAGACAGACAGACAGACAGACAGACAGGCAGGCAGGCAGACAGGCAGGCAGGCAGACAGGCAGGCAGGCAGAGACAGACGGAGAGAAACAGAGGCAGAGAGAGACAGAAAGAGAGAATCCATGAGTTTTTCCTATTTTTTTGAAGCTTACCTTCTTTGATGTCAAACTTGATCTCCAACTGTTCATAAAATAGTATTGTTTCCTTTTCGGTTTTATTTTTTATTTATTTGATCGAGTTCAACTATTCTTCCTGACCTTAATCTTTTAAAAGCTACCAGCAGTTTTATTTGTTGCTGCTGTTGTAACAAAGAAACCTCTTTACAACAAAAAACTCAGGGAAGGTGGTACATATGGTCTCATACTGATATGACATTCCATAGCATAACTTCTAAGTATGATGAAAGAATTCTAACAGTCTTTTTGCTATTCATATTGGGATTTTATAATAGATAAGTCAATGATGCAATATAGTTCTTTTTGCATTTTTTGCAGAGGTAAGATATTTCTTTGAATTTTCCCAAATGTAAGAGTGATGATAGAAAACGAGAAAAAAAGCTTTGAGTCTCATTTTCCACTTGTCTTAATATTCGTGTTTTCATATTACCTAAATTGTAATTTTAAATTTAAAAAATATTTAGTATTTTATTTTTCATTATTTACCTGTTAAATAATTTTAAAAATTCACTTTTAAAATTTTGAGATTCAAATTCTCTCCCTCCCTCCCTCCCCATGCCACTCACTGAGAAGGCAAACAATTCAAATAAAAGTTATGGATTGTAATCATGCAAAACATATTTCCATATTAGTCATGTTGTGAAATAAAACATAGAAAAAGAAACTCAAGAAAAATAAAGTTTAAAAATATGCTCCAATATGTATTCAGACAACATCAGTTTTTTTCTCTGGGGATGGACAGTATTTTTCATCATAACTCCTTCAGATCATTGGATCATTGCATTGCTCAGAATAGCTGAGTCATTCATAGTTGATCATCTTACAATATTGCTGTTACTTTGCACACAGTAAACTTCACATTTACATCAGCTCATATATTTGCAACTTCTTTCTGAGAGCATCCTGCTCAACATTTATTATAGTAGATATTAAATATAGTAATACTAAATACCAAATATTATAGTAAATAGTAAATATTCCATCACAATGACACATTTTTTGCAACCATTCCTCAACTGATGGGCATCCTAGAAAATTTTCCATCTCCCTGAGACCTGGAAAGACCTGTACATACAAACATTCCTATACATATAAGTCCCTTTTTCTTTTATTTTTTAAAATCTCTTTTCAACACAGATCTAATAGTGGCACTGCTAATTCAAAGAGTATGCATGGTTTTATAGCCCTTTCGGCATAGTAACAAATTGCTCTACAGAATAGTGAAATCAGTTCACAACTCCACCAACAGTGTATTAATATCTCATTTCCCCCACATTTCCTCCAACATTTGTCATTTCCCTTTTCTGTCCTATAAATAAATCTAATAGATATTTGCATTCCTCCAATCAATATGGACT
The DNA here is from genome assembly GCF_028372415.1 of Notamacropus eugenii. Lineage (NCBI taxonomy): Eukaryota > Metazoa > Chordata > Mammalia > Diprotodontia > Macropodidae > Notamacropus > Notamacropus eugenii. The sequence goes on from NC_092875.1 coordinate 265,798,074, forward strand.
TAAGGCACTTTCTCAAATGACTATAAATAGATTTGATTATTTCATCCGGAAAAAAAATGTTTATATCTTTAGCTCCTTTATCAGTCAGGGAATGGCTCCCATTTTAATGCATTTAAATAAATCCTCTATTTTGAGAAATGAGGTCTTTCTTAGAGAAACTTGCTTAAAATTTTTTTTTTCAATATTATGATTGCTAATGCATATTCCTTTGTCTTATATCTGGCCCCTGTTTATTCTATTATTTCTTTCCTTTCATTCTTTCCCTCTCAAAAGTATTGTGCTTTTTACTGCTGCCTCCCCCAATATCACTTCTCTTCTATCATCTCCCCTTTCTCTTATCCCCTTCCCCTCCTACTGCTCTGTATGGTAAGATAGAGGTCTATACCCAACTGAGTGTGTATGTGTGTGTGTGTGTGTGTGTGTGTGTGTGTGTGTGTGTGTAATCCCTCTAACTACCGAAATGCTGACAAAAGTTTTTAGAGTTGCAAATGTTATCTTTCCATGTAGTAATATAAACAGTTCAACTTTAGTAAGTCCCTTGTGACTTCTCTTTCCTGTTAACTTTTTCATGCTTCTCTTGATTCTTATGTTTGAAAGTCAAATTTTCTACTCAGCTCTGGTCTTTTCATCAAGAATGCTTGAAAGTCCTTTATTTCATTGAAAGACCATTTTTCCTCTGAAGTATTATACTCAGTTTTACTAGGTAGGTGATTCTTGGTTTTAGTCCTAGTTCCTTTCATTTCTGGAATTTGCTCTTTGAACCAATTTTGATGGGAACAAGATTCACTCCCTCTTCCCCTCCCCCAACTTCCCCTCCAGTGCAAAAGCTTTTTCTTGTATTTTTTACATGAGATAATTTACTTTACTCTATGCCCTCCCTTTTCCTTTCTCCCGGTGCAGTCCACTTTCTCATACCTTAACTTTTAAAGATTTATTTCATTCGTATTCATATTCAACATCTATCTACATATTCTCCTTCTAACTGTCCCAATAATGAGAAAATTTTAATGGGTTACAAATATCATCTTCCCATTAAAAAATATAAACAGTTTAACTTTATAGAGTCTATTATGATTGCACTTTCCTGTATACCTTATATATTTTTGGATTCTTATATGTAAGGGTCAAAATGTCTATTCAGGTCTTGTCTTTTCATTAAGAATGCTTGAAAGTCCTCAGTTTCACTGAATGCATTTTTTTTTTACCTAAAGGATTATATTCACTTTTGTTGCATAGGGGATTCTTGGCTGTAACCCTAGCATCTTTGCCCCCTGGGATATCATATTTCAAATCCTCTGATTATTTGAAGGAAAAGTGGCTACATCTTGAATTATCCTTACTATGGCTCCATTATACTGGAATTGTTTCTTTCTGGCTGCTTGCAATATTATCTCCTTCAGCTAGGAACTCTAGAATTTGTCTACAATATTCCCACGAATGTTTCTTTTAGGATCTCTTTTAAGAGAAGATCGATAGAGTGTTTCAAGTTGAATTTTACCCTCCGATTCTAGAATATCAGGGCAGTTTTCCTTGATGACTTCTTGAAATATGAGGACTAGGCTCTTTCTTTTTATCATGTCTTTCTGGGAGTTCAATACTTTTTAAATACTCCCTCCTGGATCTATTTTCCAGGTCGATTGTTTTTGTTTTTCCCCATTTTATTTATTTGCTTTTAGTTTTCAACATTCACTTCCAGAATATATTAAGTTTCAAATTTTTCCCGCATGCCCCCAATGCCCCAGCCCCAAAACACCATGCATTCAGCTTGCCCCTTCACCGAATCTTCCCTCCCTTCTATCACACCCCTCCCTTCCCTTGTCCCCATCTTCTTTCCTTTCTTGTAGGAAAAGACAGATTTCTATACCCCATTCCCTGTATTTCTTATTTCCCAGTTCCATGCAAAAACAATTTTTAACATTCGTTCCTAAAACTTTAAGTTCCAACTTCTCTCCCTTCCTCCTTCCCCACCCTTACCAACTGAGAAGGCAAGCAACTCAAAATAGGTTATATATGTGTAGTTTTGCTAAAGACTTCCATAATAGTCATGTTGTAAAAGAATAACTATATTTCCCTCCATCTTATCCTGCCTCCCTATTCATTCAATTCACTTTTTTGATCTTATCCCTCCCCAGAACGATTTACTTCTAATTAGCTCCTCCTCTCATTTTCCCTCCCTTCTATCATCCCCCCACACCCCAATTTTCCCCTTCTCCCCTTGTTTTCTGTAGTGTAAGATAGATTTTCATACTAAATTGAGTGTGCCTGTTATTCCCTTCTTAAGCCAAATGTGATGAGAGTAAGCTTCACATGTTCCCTCTCACCTCCCAATTTTCCCCTTCGTTGAAAAAGCTTTTCCTTGCTTTTTTTATGAGAGATAATTTGCCCCATTCCATTTCTTCCTTTCCCCGCCCAATAGATGCCTGTCTCATCTCTTAATTTTATATTTTTAGATATCATCCCTTCCTATTAAACTCACTCTGTGCTCTCTCTCTCTCTCTCTCTCTCTCTCTCTCTCTCTCTCTCTCTCTCTTTCTCTTTCTATGTGTGTGTGTGTGTGTGTGTGTGTGTGTGTGTAATCCCTCTAATTACTGAAATACCGACAAAAGTTTTTAGAGTTGCAAATATTATCTTTCCATGTAGTAATATAAACAGTTCAACTTTAGTAAGTCCCTTGTGACTTCTCTTTCCTGTTAACGTTTTCATGCTTCGCTTGATTCTTGTGTTCAAAAGTCAAATTTTCTATTTAGCTCTGGTCTTTTCATCAAGAATGCTTTACTTCATTGAAAGATCATTTTTCCTCTGAGGTATTATACTCAGTTTTACTAGATAGGTGATTCTTGGTTTTAGTCCTAGTTCCTTTCATTTCTGGAATATCATATTCCAGGCCTTTAGATCCCTTAATGTAGAAGCTGCTAGATATTGTATTATCCTGATTGTATTTCCACAATACTTGAATTGTTTCTTTCTAGCTGCTTGCAATATTTTCTCCTTGACCTAGGAAGTCTGGAATTTTACCACAATGTCCATAAGAGTTTCTATTTTTGGATCTCTTTCAGGAGGTGATCGGTAGATTCTTTCAATATTTATTTTGTCCCGTGTTCTAGAATATCAAAGCAGTATTCCTTGATAATTTCATGAAAGATGGTGTCTAGGCTCTTTTTTTGATCATGGATTTCAGGTAGTCTCATAATTTTTAAATTGTCTCTCCTGAATCTATTTTTTACAGGTCAGTTGTTTTTCAATGAGATATTTCACATTCTCTTCCATTTTTTCATTCTTTTGGTTTGGTTTTGTGATTTCTTGGTTTCTCATAAAGTCATTAGCCTTCATCTATTTCATTCTAATATTTAAAGAACTATTTTCTTCAGTGATATTTTGAATCTTCTTTTCCATTTGGCTAATTCTACTTTTTAAAACACTCTTCTCCTCACTGGCTTTTTGAACCTCTTTTGCCAATTGAGTTAGCCTATTTTTAAAGGTGTTATTTTCTTCAGTGTTTTTTGGGGTCTCCTTTAGCAAGGTGCTGACCTGCTTTTCGTCATTTTCTTGCATCTCTCTCATTTCTCTTCCCAATTTTTCCTCCACCTCTCTTACTTGATTTTCAAAATCCTTTTCAGCTCTTCCATGGCCTGAGACCATTGAATATTTATTTTGGATGTTTGGGATACAGAAGCCTTGAATTTTATATTTTTTCCTGATGGTAAGCATTGTTCTTCCTCACCTGAAAGGATGGGAGAAGATATCTGTTCACCAAGAAAGTAACCTTCTATAGTCTCATTTTTGTTTCCTTTTTTTGGGCATTTTCTCAACCAGTTACTTGACTTTTGGGTCCTTTGTCAAGAGTAAGGTATATTCTGGGAATCTATAAGATCTTAGTTCCTCCAAGGTGGCACAATCAAGTGTGTACACTGGTCTGAGAGCAGGGAAGAGATTTTTGTGCCCAGAATCTTAGCAGTTAACTCTCCACAGCCACCTGGCCTCCATTTCCTCCAAGCCAGCACAGGTGGCTGATTTTCAGATAAGCTGTGGGGGTAGGCCTGCTACTCAGTGTGAGATAAAGATCACTTCCCTCTGGGCCTCTACACAAGGCTCCTCAGTGCCCCTAGGGGTTTTCCTACCCAACAATGGATGCAGGCTGCTGTAGGGGCTGCTGTGGGAACTCCTGCCACCTGCCCCATGCGGCCTCTGTGGATGCTGACTGAAGTCAGAGCTATGGGAAGACACTTCTCCCTTCCTGGCCAACTGAAAAAAACATGTCACTGACCTTTGGCGCCTGTGGGTTGAGGGATCTGAAGACCCGCTGCTGCTGCAACTGCAGATTTTGCCCTTGAAGTGTCCAACTCCCTGAGCTGCTCTGCAGTTCATGGCCAAGGCTGGGCTGGGCTCCACTCAGTGCAACAGATGTTTCCCATGGGCCTTTCAGGTCACCCTGGGCTGGAAATCTCCTCCACTCTCTTGTTCTCCACTTCTGCTGCTCCAGAATTTGTTGAGAGTCCCTCTCTACAGGTATTTTATGGGCTATGTGGGGAGAGCCTGCATATGTGTGTCTTTCTACTCCAGCATCTTGGTTCCACCCCTGCATTGGCTTGTTTTTGAAATAATGTCTTGAAAGATGATATCTAGACTAGTTGGTTAATCCTGGCTTTCCAGTAGTTCAATAGTTTTAAAATTATCTCTCCTGGATCTATTTCAATGTCAGTTGTCCTTTGAGTTAGTCTATTTTTAAAGATGTTAATTTGTTCAACATTTTTTGGGTCTCCTTTAGCAAGCTGTTGACTTACTTTTCATGATTTTCTTGCATAGCTCTAAATTCTTTTCCCAATTTTTCCTCCACCTCTCTTACTTGATTTTGAAAATCTTTTTTGAGCTCTTCCATGTCCTGAGACAATTGCATATTTATTTTGGAGGTTTTGTACGCAGAAGTCTATACTTTTAGATCTTCCTCTGATGGTGTGCATTGTTCTTCCTCATATGAAAGGATGTATGAAAATACCTGCTCACCAAGAAAGTAACCTTCTATTGTCTTATGCTTTTCCTCTTTTGGGGGGCATTTTCCAAGTCAGTTACTTGACTTTTAAGTTCTTTGTCAAGGGGAGGGTATGCTCTTGGAATTTGTAAGTTCTCAGTTCCTCCAAGGTGACACAATCAAGGGAGAGGAGTTTACTCCTCTCCTGATCTGCCCACTGATCTGGGAGCAACTACAGCCACTCTTTTCTGTGAGTTGAATTCCCTATTCAAAACCTCTGCCAGCTCCACCAGTTAGCACTACTGCTCACCCCAGGGCAGTCACTCAGGGCTGGGATCCAGATCAGCTGCTCAATTCCTCCAGAGTCTTTAGGCCAGAGCTGCAACAATGAAAGCTGCTTCTGCCTGGGGCCTGGGCTAGACCACTGGGTTCTCTGTTCACCCAAGTGAAAGAACTTTCTCACTGACCTTTGAAGCTATCTTTGGTGTTTGTGAGTTGAGGAATCTAGGACCCCCAGCTACTGCTGGTGATACCTTGAAGTCCACTCCAGTTCTGTCCTTGGTGAGGTGAGGCCAAGGCCAGGCTGTGCTCCACTCCTCGCTGGGTGAGGCACACCTTTCCTGTTAGCCTTCCAGACTTACTTGACCTGGAAATCTCTTTCCCTCTGTCGTTTTGTGACTTTTAATCCCCTAGAATTTATTTAGAGTCATTTTTATAGGTATTTTATGGACTGTGGGAGGATAGCTTCTACAGATGTGTCCTTCTACTCCACCATCTTGGATCAGTCCCCAAAAGTTGTTTTAATATTGAGATATTTCACATTGTCTTCTATTTTTTTCATTATTTTGGTTTTCTTGTTGTTTCTTATTGTTTCTTGATTTTTCATAAAGCCTACCTTTGCTCAATTCTAATATTTAAGGAATTTTTTCTTCACTGAGCTTTTATACCTCCTTCTCCATATAGCCAATTATACATTTTAAGTAGTTCTTCTCTTCAGTGAAATTTTGTACATCTTTTTCAATTTGACCAATACCATTTTACAAGGCATTCTTCTCCTCACTGGCTTTTTGTTCCTCTTTTGCCATTTGGTTCAGTGTGTTTTCTCAAGTGTTATTTTCTTCAGAATGGTTCATGTTTCCTTTACCAAGCTGTATTCTCTCTTTTCATGATTTTCTTGCATCACTCACATATCTCTTCCTAAGTTTTCCTCCCTTTTATTTTTTAACCTAAATATTTAATTTTTTTTATTTTTATTTTTCACCATTCACTTCCATAAATTTTAAATTTTCTCCCCCTCCCTCCTCCTTCTCTCTGCAAGACAGCATGCAATCCTATATGGGCTCTACGCATACATTCTTGTCAAAAATATTTTCACATTAGTCATGTTGCATTATAATGAATGGGAGAAATTATGGGAAAGAAAACAAAATAAAAGAGAAAAGAGTTTTGCTTTACTCTGCAATTCAACTCTCTCTCTGAATGCTTTTTTCATCATGAGTCCCTTGGAAAAGTTTTAGGTTCTTGCATTGCTGAGAAGAGCTAAGTCTATCAAAGTTTGTCATAGTACAATGTTGCTGTTATTGTGCACAATATTCTCCTGGTTCTGCTCACTTCACTCTGTATCATTTCATTTAAATAACTCCAGGTTTTCCTGAAGTATACCTGCTCATCATTTCTTATAGGACAATAGTTTTTCATTACATTCATATACCACAACTTCTTCAGCCATTCCTCAATTGATGGACTTCCCCTGGATTTCCATTTCTTGGCCACCAGAGAAAAGAACTGCTATAAATATTTTTGTACATGTGGGTCTTTTTTTTCCATTTTTATGATCTCTTTGAAATACAGCCCTAGAAGTGATATTGCTGCCTCAAAGGGTATGCACATTTCTCTTACTTAATTTTAAAAATCTTTTTTGAGTTTTTCCATGGCCTGAGAGTAATTCATTTTGGGGAATGCACTTTGGATTTTTGACCTTTGCTTTGTTGTCTCCTTCTCAATGTCTTCCTTGTCACCATAATAACTATCTATGATCAGAATTTTTTTTTGTTGCTCTTTTTTAATGCCAATTTCTAGATATTTAGCTATTTGCTAAAAGAGGTCTCTGCTTTTAGGGTGGATGCTTTACTGTCCCAAACTTCAGGGATTTTGCACAACTATTTTCAGAGAAATTTCTTGGAACCTGTACGTTTTCAATTCTTTGAAGGTAGTGTGATATAAGGAGAGTTGTGTTTACTACCCTCCTGGCCTAAGCTCTTCTCTGTGAGTGATCACAAGTAAGTTTTTCTGCCATGGAACTATGACTAAATCCCCTGTTCCACTGTGACTTCAGTCTCTGCTATGCTACTTCTCTTCCTCACCATGGGATGGCCAGCAAGTCCTGTGACCCTTTCTTGAATCTGAAGAAAGCAACATAGTCCTGCCCCCACTTGCAGTAAAGAGACCTCTGTAATCTCTTTCTGATCAGTTATTCAAACTCCTTAACATTTGTGGGCTGAGAGATCAGGAAACAACTACTTATTAAATCACTCCCAAGACCTGCTCCCGGTTGTCTCCTGGGTCTGTGCTTGTATGGCTTGTTTTTACTGTGCTCTCACCCCAATGCAACCAGTTTTTCCTTATCGACATTTTAAGTTTTCTTTGGCTGGATAATTATTTCACTCACTTCTTTTCTGCGTTCTGCTTCGTCAGAAATCATTTGGCTTAAATGTGTTGAGAGGGATTGGAAAGTACTCAAAGAGTCACTGCCCTTTCTCTGCCATCTTGACTCAACCACTTCAACCATCATATTTTTTCACATAATAAAACAAGAAGAGAGGATGGAGAGTTTCAGTGACATAATTTTCATGAATATTGTGAATTATGAAGTACCCAAGAATGCTTTTCTATTTCACATTTTTGTTGTGAGAGAAAAAAAAAAATGTGATCTTTTCTGCTAAGTTTAGGTATGTGGAGACAAGTTCATCTCTTACCAACTCTAAAAATAATCTGTTCTTTCAAGTTTTGTTGACCTAATTTTCATTCTGTATCTTCAGGATAATTTGCCAGAAGTACATATTACTTTTATGAATAGAATGACTGACAGCATGCTGGGCGGGGAGGGCGGGATTCTGAAAAAAGGTCAATTCAATTTTTTTTGAATATTATTCTTAAAATCCTCAATATACGACATTTTCTGGGGATTAATAACTACACTGGAGGAGTTGATGACCTCAGACACAGCCAAGGGCCATTAACACTGGATGGATATTAATTCTCCCAACTACTAAGATTTTAATCATTAATATTTGAATAATATGTAACTGCTAATAAATCAGTGAAACTGGTGAATGAAAGAGATGTATGTCAGACTCTTGCATCAAAGAAATTAAATTTCATAGTACTAATATCCTTTTAAGAAATAGCCACTATTATCTTGAAATATTCTGTCATGAAAAATGTGCTATTTCCTTATTCCCATCACAAGACATTTCGAGCTATTACAAACAGTAGCTTGTTTCATAAAAAGAGAGAAATAAAATTCCAAAATATTGGCAGGCCCACAAATACAGAAGTAAACCCAGTTCCAAGTTATACTGTTCTGTCTTTGTGAGGGTGTTGGGATTGGAAGTTCAAATCCGTGTGGACGGTCTCGGGCGGGTAAAAGTGGGACTTCTAAATCTTAGAGTCTTACGAGGCCCTCCATGAACAGCGGGGATTCGAGAAGGTCAGACTGAGCTAGCTCGGCTAGCTCGGGTATTTCCGCCTCTCCCCGGGAGATACGTGATGGGTGGAGTCTCCCTGCCCTCGAGGTCATCCCGGATCTGGGCATACTGTTGTTATCTAACAGCACGGTATTGAGATGCAAACTGTGTGGCTGAAGGTTAAGTAGGATTGAGGAAGCCTGAAAGCGCTCTTAGCACGTAAGGAGCCAAGAGGACAGTAGGCTCCGCTTTCTTCTTTCCCCTCTCCCCTCCCCCTCTCTCCCCGCTTGTACTTCTACTTCCAATCCCTTAAGATCTTAGCCTCCTTAGGAAATCTCCCCCTCTTCCTCCTAAGGAAGATCCCCCTGCACTTGTAACTAGACCCTGAAATAAAGCTCAACCCTTGTTCGACTCTGGAACGTCCTTTCTCTCATATGAGCATCTGGTTTTGGCCAACCGAAGACGTCGGAGGTGAGGTAAGAAGACTCGGGTAGCCCACACAGGCCTCTAGGCCTGGCAGTTGGTGCCCCAACAGGGACTGGGAGCGCAGATAATCCTGGGTGTTTTTGGGGAACACCCGGAAGGGGCTGTGAAAGAAGCGAGTCCCGAATCCTAGATTCGGAAGGAGAGAAAGAGTGAGAGAAGCTTCCCACACCCATGGGAAAAGGGCAGAGATAGAGAATCTATTGCCAGTAATAAAGCCAGAGGAACAGGAGGTCTGGGCTGAGAAACTTCACAGGGAATGCAGGAAGGCGGGGGTCACAATAGAGTTAGATGACCTCTGAGAGTTTTGTAAAAGGATTTGGAAAGTTTCTCCTTGGCTCAAGCAGGCAGGAATATCAAGAGAAAAATGGGGAGCGGTCGGAGAGCAAATGACTGCTTATGAGCAACAATACCCTGGGGAGCTGGAGGATTTAGATTTCCTGATATTCGGTGTAATTAAGAGCCTGCTGGAAGGGCCGGAGAGGCCAGGGCGGGATTGGAATGAGAGTGGAAGCGGAGAGAGGGGAGGGGAGAACACGGGAGGGACGGAGAGTCCAGGCAAGCAGAAAGTTAAGCGGAAAGTTAAGGAGCGTAAAGAAAAAATAGACTCGAAGCTCCATCTAGCGGATGGAAAAGGCGAGGCAGGGGAGAATACGCCGTGCCTTCCCTCCGCGCCTCCTTATAACCTGCTCCATTGGTCAGACAGTCCAGGGCCACAGTCCAGTTTGGAAAAAGGAATAAGAAAGGCTATAGCGAATGGAGAAGATGTAGGGACATTTCCTGTGCTAGAAATAGCGGACCCCAGTGTCCCCGGTGGTGTTCGAAGGAGCCACATACCCATAGAGTGGAAGAGAGTGGCGACTCTTAAAGAGGCTTGTACCAAGCATGGCCCCAATTCACCCTTTGTCATAACCATGCTTGAGACTCTCAGTGGTCAGTTCGTTCTGACACCTAATGACTGGAAGAGCTTAGCTAGAGCCTGCCTTACCCCTGGGCAGAATGTGATTTGGGTATCAGAATTTTCTCAGGGGGTAAAGAGCACTACCGGTGGGCTAGGGGCTCAGGCCCCCCAGGCTTATCAGCAATTTACAGGAACAGGGCAGTTTGAGGCTACAGGAAATCAATTACAGTACTCAGCCTCTGATTATGTTTTGATTGCCGGAATGGCTATTGCCGCCTGGAAGGTTACAGCCTCTTAGAAAGAGAGAGAGTTTCCCATGACTAGGATTACGCAAGGAAACAATGAGCCATTTACTAATTTTGTGGCCAGGCTGCAGGAGGCAGTAGGTCGAGATATGGGAGAGGAAAACCAAGGGACAGAGATAGTGTTGAGGACATTGCTGTGGCAGAATTGTAATCATGACTGCAAAAAGGCAATGCTGGGACTGCCAAAGAATGCATCTGTTGAAGAAATGATACAGAGATGTGAAAGGGTAGGAAGTCAGGTCTACTTGGCACAGGTGCAAGGGAAGTACCTGGCCGCCGCCTTAAGTAATATCTCTTTGGAGAAAAAATGTTTTAACTGTGGAAAACCGGGACACCTTAAGAAAGAGTGTAGGAAAGAAATAAGTACAGGGAGGGGCCAGGACCCTTGTTTTTCATGTGGAAAGCCAGGTCACTTAGCTAAACAATGTAGGAAGTCGGGAAACGGGGTGAGGGGCCCCTCGAGGGCCCCGAAAGTGTACCCTTTGGCAGAGAATCGGGACGGCCCCTTGGAGGGAGAATACAGGAGATTATAGGGCCAGAGGAAGGAATGCAACACCTTTACAGCTTAGAGAAGTGCCAGCTTGCAGCTCATCAGTTTGCCATGATCCCCCTGAGAGACCCCATACAGGAGGAATCCCTGATATTACAGAACCCCTCTCATGCACCCGTAGTTATATATACAGGAGTTTATCCCACCGGCACCACAGCACTTCCATGCTCCAATGTGGTAGACGAGCCAGCTCATATAGACAATCAGCTTCCCATAGCTATTGCCCTTCCTTTAAAGCACTCAGTTCAAATCCAGTTACTAAAGGAAATAGGACAGAATAGACCCGAGTGTACAATCTGGCTCAATGGAATTCCCATGACTGCCCTCCTTGATACTGGAGCGGATAGGACCTGCCTTAGCGGTCGCTCAGTACCCCGGCACTGGAAGCTCAAAGAAAGCCAGAGACCAGTGTGGGGAATAGGAGGGTGCCAAAATACCTTAGAGACAATGCACCCAGGAAAGTGGGAGGCAGAGGATCGCCAAGGGAACGTATGGCCGTTGGTGATTCCAGGACTTAGTTTTAACCTCTGGGGCAGAGACATTATGAGCCGCCTCGGGATGAGGTTATCAAATTTTTAGTAAGGGCCATTGCTGTTGCTCTGGAGTCCCCACCCTTGAATTGGAAGTCAGACACCCCGATTTGGGTGGAGCAATGGCCCCTGACTCCAGAAAAACTCCAGGCACTACAACTATTGGTTAAGGAGCAATTAGAAAAAGGAAATATAGAGCCATCAAAGTCACCCTGGAATGCTCCTATGTTTGCTATAAAGAAAAAATCCGGGAAATTCAGATTCCTTACAGATCTAAGGAAGGTAAATCAGTCTCTCATGCCTATGGGAGCCCTGCAACCAGGTCTCCCTTCTCCTAATGCCATCCCGGATGGTTGGTCACTTATAATCATTGACATTCAGGATTGTTTTTTTCCATTCCTTTAAACAAAGTAGATTGTCCTCGGTTTGCTTTTACAATACCTCACCCCAATAATGAAGGACCTGCAAAGAGGTATCAGTGGAAGGTATTGCCCCAAGGTATGAGTTGCAGCCCCACCATCTGCCAGTGGTATGTTAATCAAGCCTTAGAAAGCCCCAGACAGCAATACCAATGCAAAATCATCCATTATATGGATGACATCCTTATAGCTGCACCTCAGCTCAAGGAACTGGAGAAGTGTTTCCAAGCAGTAGAAAGGAACCTTTTAGGACTAGGATTAGTTATTGCTCCTGAAAAGATACAGAGAGGACCCAATTACAAATATTTGGGATATCAGATACAGGGCACCATCATTCGGCCAGAACCCCAAAATGGGATATAAAGATCCAAACACTCAATGATGCTCAGAAACTAGTAGGAGCTATCCAATGGATAAGATCAAAGGTGCCTATACCTTTACCTCTCATGCAACCTTTATATTCCCTATTGACAGGAGACTCTGCTTTAAATTCCCCACGAACATTGACTCCTGAAGCAGCCAAGGCCATAGAGGCAATAAAAAAACAATTTTTAGATTCCACCACATTTCGGTGGGATCCAGGAGGAGATCTGGAGGTATCTATTATCTCCACCACACCTCCCTATGCCATCATACACCAAAAAGAGAAGCCCCTAGAGTGGGTATATTTAAGTAAAACAGGAAGTTATTTACTAAACCAGTGGGAATTTCTAGGACGGTTAGCACTAGAGGCAGTAAGAAGAGCCACCCACATATACCAAAAACAGCCAATTCTTTATGCTACACTCACCACTAAGGATGTAGAAGAGTTAGCTCAGAATCATGTTTCTTGGGCCACTATACTCCACTGGGCCCAGATGAAACCAAATTCGACTTTCCTATTCAAAGAATTATGACAGTGGGCCCCAGCACCAGTGAAAAGGTACTCACCAACCCCAGTAGAAGGGCCTAACATTTTTACAGATGCCACAAAACATCACAAGGCATCTATTTATAATTCGGCCTCCCAAGAGATATATATAGTTAACACACCCTACACCTCTACTAAACAGAACGAATTGGAAGCTATAATCCAAGCTCTCCAAATATATAGTGACATACCCATTAATATTATCACTGATAGTCAGTATGCATCTTTATTAATTTCATGGATTGAGGACTCTATTGTAGATTATCGGTCCAATATTTTTTCACAGTGTGAGCGGCTATTGACCACCATTAATAACAGAACACACCCTTTTTATGTTTTACATGTGCGCTCACATACAAATGGCACAGGACCAATTTTTGAAGGAAATCAAACAGCAGACAATTCACTATACCTTGTAGGGCACACTGTGGAACCACAGGAAAGGGCCCAAAAGGCTCATGATAGGTTCTACCTAGCCACAGAAGCCCTCTGCAAATTATATGGGATAACTCAGGAACAGGTTAGAAAAATTGTTAAGAGCTGTCTCCAATGTGTCCCATTCCACCCATCTCTAGACCAGGGTGTCAATCCTCGTGGCTTGGCACCCAATGAAATTTGGCAAATGGATGTCACCCATCTTAAGGGCCAGTGCATACATGTGACAGTTGACACATGGTCTGGATTCCTTATGGTGACTTTACAGACAGGTGAATCAAGTACTAAAGTAATTCAACATCTTTGGCACTGTTTTTCTGTTTCAGGCTTACCCTTAGAAATAAAGACAGATAACGGCCCTGCCTATACTTCTCAAACCCTTACACACTTCCTCCGCGATCTAGGGATTCGACATGTTACAGGAATCCCCTACAATCCATAAGGCCAGGCCATAGTGGAAAGGGCCAATCTCACCTTGAAGGCGATCCTCGCTAAACAAAGAAGGGGAAAAGGTCGCCTAACAAAATCAGAGCTTGATACAGCTGTGTATACACACAATTTTTGCATATCTCAATAAACTCACATACTACTCCAGCTATGAGACATTTTGTGACTTTTCCAAGACAACACCGCAAGGAAAGTAATACCCAGGCTGGATATAAAGACACATGGGCCATGGTAAAGGATATGGCCTCAGGGAAATGGAAAGGTCCGTATAAGATACTAATATGGGGTCCAGGGTATGTTTGTGTCTCCACAGGAAAAGGTGATGCGTGGATTCCCATTAGAAGGATCCGTAGGTGGGAACCGATGTCGGAGACGGTGGAGACGCAGGAGGCGGAGACCCCGGAGAGCCCGGAGACCCCGGAGAAGGATCATACACCACCTGAGCCTGCTGCTGACAGCTTTAACTTTGCTGCCCAGAGAGGAGGCAGCACTCATCACAACCCCAGACACTGCTGCTGACAGCTTTCCATCTAGGCATCTCTTTCCACTGGCTGAAGGAGGACTTTGATATCACAGACTCAGACACTTGCGGGGGGAGGAGGTGACCAATTTTCCACCTGTATAGATCCATTTGCAAGATTAAGGGGGGTTGTGATGTGTAAGTCGCCTACCCCAGCTGCTCCTCTTAAAATATGCTTTGGGATTAGTTAATTGCACTTCCCCTGTTGTAACTCAGCCATTTAGTTTCATCTTTGTTTTATTTGATGCCTCCCTTTGTCAGTTGTGCTAGCTGCAGATTTCTGTGTGAATGAAGTCTTGTTGTAGGGTACTCATATGCTTAAGGCCTTCCTAATCCACTCAGCCTCCAGCCACTGTTTGCTCTAGAGCCAGGTGCACTCCGCGCATAACAAAGAAGGGGAGATTTTGGGATTGGAAGTTCAAATCCGTGTGGACGGTCTCGGGCGGGTAAAAGTGGGACTTCTAAATCTTAGAGTCTTACGAGGCCCTCCATGAACAGCGGGGATTCGAGAAGGTCAGACTGAGCTAGCTCGGCTAGCTCGGGTATTTCCGCCTCTCCCCGGGAGATACGTGATGGGTGGAGTCTCCCTGCCCTCGAGGTCGTCCCGGATCTGGGCATACTATTGTTATCTAACAGCACGGTATTGAGATGCAAACTGTGTGGCTGAAGGTTAAGTAGGATTGAGGAAGCCTGAAAGCGCTCTTAGCACGTAAAGAGCCAAGAGGACAGTAGGCTCCGCTTTCTTCTTTCCTCTCTCCCCTCCCCCTCTCTCCCCGCTTGTACTTCTACTTCCAATCCCTTAAGATCTTAGCCTCCTTAGGAAATCTTCCCCTCTTCCTCCTAAGGAAGATCGCCCTGCACTTGTAACTAGACCCTGAAATAAAGCTCAACCCTTGTTCGACTCTGGAACGTCCTTTCTTTCATATGAGCATCTGGTTTTGGCCAACCGAAGACGTCGGAGGTGAGGTAAGAAGACTCGGGTAGCCCACACAGGCCTCTAGGCCTGGCAGTGAGGGCATAATATTTCTTTCTGTTACAATAGCTTGCCATCTAATCATTCTTTCACTCAGGAAATGCATAATAAATCCACACTAGGTACTGTCATAGAGATAAAGAAAAAGATGTCAGAAGCCTTGCCCTGAAGGAGCTCACCATCTAGTAACAGAAGATGAGACAGGTACAGGAAAAAAATAGAATAGAATAGATTAGTATGAAATTTCAAGTAGTACTGTTCCATAGTAACAAAATATATATAGGAAAATATGCTGTTATTGTTGCTTAACTTGGTGAAATTAAGTTGAAATCTCTGATATTTAAGACCTCAACAAACTCTTTCGGTATTCATGGAGTCAATCTTGCTATTAATCATTACTTTCTCTAACAAGTCAATAAACCCTGCTGAGAATATACACCAAAAATATAATCATACTAAATGATAGAAAAGATAAGTAAAAGTATTTATTTCAATTCACTATTCTTGAATAACTGCATTGTTTTAGTCCTATTAGGCTGTAGAAGAAAATAACCCTAAGGGACCCTAAAATCCAGTGAAGATTTTCAAAAACTAATTTTTTTTGCCCCCAATCACTTCAGTTGTTCTTTGCATTTATGACTGTAAACATGTTGTAAGCCTTTTCTTATTCCCAAATTAATTAGCTAAATTTTTAAAAGCAGATATAATTCCAAGAGTGTTAACACAGGAAAATATTGATCCTTCAATAAATTTAATGCATTTCAATAGCAAGTACTTTCTAAAACAGTGTCAGAATTAATAGGTTCAAATATATATCAGCATCGCATCTTACCTTTAAGAATTTATATTCTATCGATTGCACAGCAGACAGAAAAGTAATGCAGACTTTTTTTCTAAATAAAGACCCATTGACCAAAGGTCTTCTTTTAGTTTGAGAAATAAGTTAACCACAGCTTGAACCCAGCAGCTAGAATCCTCTTTGTTGCATAAAAGCCAAATTTTTAATCATTATTTAATCCTGGGCTGCAATAGTAATCATATAGAAAATATTTCTCTGGCTTGAGTAATTTAGCCTGCTACCCAGATTAAACCCAACATATCAGGGGGAAGATGGCAGAGAAAAAGCAGGGGCTCAGTCAAGCTCTCTCAAGATCTTCTCCAAACAATTTTGAATAATGCCTCCTAACAAATTCTGGAGAAGCAAAACCAACAGTGGGATGGGATAAAATAATTTTCCAGTCCAAGACAATGTAAAAGGTCAGTTTTAAAAGTCTACTACACCAGGGTGACAAATAGAACACAGTCTAGCACAGGTTGCTCCAGATCAAGCCAGGCCCCAGCAAACCAGCAGTATACTTTGGGCGTGATGGATTAAACAGTGGCTTTGGGAACTCTCAGTAAGCAGATGGTGAGGGGGTTGGAGAACTAGTCATAAGAAGTTTATAGGGGTCACTTTGCCAGCATTAGGTGCAGGAGTCACTTGTGCTGCCCATATGTGAATATGATTTGTAGTCCTAGATTGCAGTCCTGGTCCAAGGAGGACCACTACCACACCAGAATTTGAAGCCATGGGGGACAGAGACCCTGGTCACAGTTCTAGGAGTGGAAAAGAGTGCTTGTGGTCGCTCACAGAACAGAGCCCAGGCCAGGGGAGTAGTGACCACACCTCTCTTTAAGTCAGAACACAAAATCTGAAGCTTGGGACAGTGCCCTCCCTCCCTGAAGTAGAGAATAAATAGAGTTAAAATTCAAGAAGTAGTCTAGATAAAAATGAGGAGACAACAACAAAAAATAACCATTTTGGAGAGTAGTTTCAAACTATGACTAAAGGGCTAAAAAGTGATGCATACCCTTTTACCCAACATTACTGCTTCTTGATCTATATCCCAAAGAGATAAAAAAGGAAAAGGACCTATAGGTTCAAAAATACATACAACAAGTCTTTTTGTAGAGGTAAAGTGTTGGAAATTGAGGGGATGCCCATCAATTGAGGAATGGTTGAACAAGCAAATTTTGGCATATGATTGCGATGAAATAATATTGTGCTTTAAGAAATGAAGAGAAGGATGCTTCAAAAAAAAACCTGGAAAGACTTACTTGAACTGATGATAATGAAATGAGCAAGAACAGGAGAACATTTTACACAGTAACAGCAATATTGTACAATTATCACCTGTGAATTACTTAACCTAATCTCATCAATACAATGATTCAAGTCTCTTCCAAAGGACCTATCATGAAAAATCCCATCCTTCTGCAGAGAAAGAACTGATTGAATGTGAATAAAAGTTGAATCATGCCTTTTAAAACTTTATTATTCTTTTTTGTGTTTACATTTTCTTTTACAACATGACTAAAATGAAAATGTGTTTTGCATGATTACACACATGTAACCAATATGAAATTGTTAGCCTTCTCAAGTGGGGGAGGGTTTGGAAGGAATGGAGGGAATTTGGAACACAAAATTTAGAAAAAATTAGTGTTAAAATTTTTTTACATGTAATTGGAAGAAAATAAAATAGTAAATAAAAAATTGTTTAGAACCATAATGCTTGGAATGTCAGATATTAATGATTTTCTACTTAGGACTGTTAATTAGTGTTGATATACTATCAGACGCATAAACTCCCATTCATTAATCTTCTATAGTTTTATTACAATTATTTTTGTTTTTACCCTGTGTCCCTTGTTAATTATGACATTTGCCAAGATCCAGGAATTTAGATTCTCTGTTTTCAATAAGGTGAAACATCAATTATTTTTTTCAGATAAACAGATAAGTATAACTTATTAAAACAAATACAAAATAGTTTGGGGAAAAACAGACATAGCTGTGGAGATACTTACAGGTTTCATTTGTGTGGTAGTCCTTAAGATGAGACTTGTATGGAGATATATTGATTATAGTAAGGGGAGAGAATGCAAAAGGGTACATAGCTAGTGCTAGAATGAAACTGAATCAAACTTACTAAGTTAAATTTAAAACTTACCTATCAAGTACCCTCTTACATATTCTCTATCCCAATTTTCTTCAAAGACTTCATGACTCCTTGGCAAACTAGGACTGCCTGTTTTCTGGTGTCCTATCCAATATTATTTTCTCAAAGTGCCTCTGGACTTTCTCTTCCATGACCTCATCCAAAGTAATATGTTCAATGGTGCATTGTATGTTGAATTATGAATGCTTATTCTGCAAATGAAGTATTTTGGTAAACAAATAGATCAAGTTTCACATATGTTAGAAAAGAGTAGGTTCCAAAATACTAGGAAATCTCATGAAGTCTTTGTTTTACTAGAAAAAAGTGATCCAGAAAACATTAACAGCTACCCCTTATGTATATTTTTCTATACAATCTTTATTAGATTGGTTTATATACACTTTTAGGTCTCCTTGATGAAAACTAAAGGAGACACAAGCTTTTGCAGATCTTTACCTAGAGTAAATCTCAGTTGGGTAGTGAGGAAGGGTCACAATTATACAGTGTGTGAACCTTATGAGCTGGTCCTCCCTGAGGTACAAACAGAGCTAAACTGAACACTTCACCACTTATAAAGAATCCATATTTCATTTCAAAACCATAGAATAGTGCTAAATTTCTTAATTTTAGTTTTCCATTGTGAATTTACCTATCATCAGCAAACAAAAGCATTTCAATTTTAAAAAAACAAAACCTCAAGAAATTTTTATAAGGAACTGTGCAATTTTGTTATGTATAGTTTGTTTTTAACATGAAGTATATGCTACCATTCTACTTAATGTATCATAGCTTCCAAAAGGAAACTCTATTGGAAATATCTGTAGTGAATTATACCTTTATTCATATGGGGTTGGGATCTGGAATTTTGTTAATATGTGCAATTCTCAGACAACACAACTTCCTCTATTAATGAAGGGCCACACCAACTCTATAGCTTATAAAATTAGAGAATAAAAAGCAAGAGACTGGAGCCAAGACGGCAGAGTAATCAGGAATAGATATCTCCCCCTCCTTGTTGGCCTTGACGAGCCCAGAGAATATCTCCCCAGGAAAAACCCTGGAATAGTGGGAGCAGCTGAAAGCATAAAAAGACTCTTAGCACATGTGGCTAGGAAGATTACTAACAAAACTCTCTCTTGCTGCCACTGAAGGGGGCCAGTCCACCATCACACTTGTCCTAGACAGCACCACTTCAACAAACCAGAGAAGATCCTGGGCTCCAAGGAGTGAAGCCAGCAACTGCCAACACAAGGATTGCAAGGGTTCCTCAGCACCCCAGGGGAATGCGGAAGACACTAGAACAGATGGGATCCCCAACAGCCAAACTTGTCTATACTCTAGCTCAGCAGAGGAGATATCCTGGGACCATACTACCCCTCCCCCATATTTAATGAGGTAGCTCTAAGGCACATGTGGAGAAACCCCAAAATACCTCACCAGGCCTCTGCTATCCAACACCAGACAGCTCAGCCCCAGATAAGCTGCAGCATTTTAGGCTTCAAACGGAGGCCAAAACACACAAAGTCTCGAGTTTTACACAGAAGAACTGTGGGACAGAGGCCCTTGTGCCCTAGACACCAAGATCTACTTTAAAATCCAGGATAAGGGTGATGATCACGATTAAGAAGCAAACTAGCAAAGACCGTAGAATCTTTCCATGGGGACAAGGATGAAAACACATATACCAAAGAGGTCAGCATTGAGACTGTACTCCCATCTGAAATTTCAGAAGGGAATATGAATTAGTCTGAAGCACAAAAAGCACTCCTGAAATAGCTCAGGAAGGATTTTAAAAGTCATATTAGAGAAATAGAAGAAAAACTGACCAATGAGTTTAAAAATATGAAAAAAGAAATCACTGAAGAATTTAAAAGGGCAATTGGAAAAAACCTAACTGGAGAAAATAAATCTGTAAAAGGAACAATTGGACAGATGAAGAAGGAGATGCAAAAGTTAATGGAAGAAAACAATTTAACAAAAATTATACTCAAGCAAGTAGAAGCTAATGAATCTATGAGACATCAAGAATCAGTCACACAGAATCTAAAGAATGAAAAGGTAGAAGAAAATGTAAATTATCTAATTGGAAAACAACTGACCTGGAGAATAGATCCAGGAGAAAAAAAAAAAAACCTAAAGATTATTGGTCTACCAGAAAGCCATGATGAAAAAAGAGCATGGACAATATCTTCCAACAAATCATCAAGGAAAATTGTCCAGAAGTGCGAGATCCAGAGGGCAAAATAGTCATCAAAGAATTCACTGTTCACCTCCTGAAAGTGACCCCAAACTAAAAACACTAAGAAATATCACTGTAAAATTTCAGGAATATCAGGTAAAGGAGAAAATACTGCAAGCAGCCAGAAAGAAGCAATTCAAATATCAAGGAGCTACAGTCAGGTCACACAAGGCCTTCCAACTTCTACATTAGAAGATTGAAGGAATTGGAATACAATATTCCAAAAGGCAAAGGAGCTGAAACTACAACCAAGGATTAATGACAGCAAAGTTGAGCGTAGTATTTCAGGCAAAGAGATGGACATTCTATAAAATAAAGGATTTCCTGACCTTCTTGGTAAAACGGCCAGAACTCAATATGAAATTTCATCATCAAACTCAGGTCTCAAGAGAGGCATAAAAAGGTTAAACAGGGAGGGAAAAACAACAACTTTTACTAGATATGAGCAAGCTGTTTGCATTCTTATAAAGGAAGATGATACTTGTTAATCTGGAGAACTGCATGTTTATAATGAAATATGAAAGGGATATACATAGACAGAGGGAGTGGGTAAAAATTAGGTGATATGATGATAATAAATGTGATTTAAGAGTGGGAAGGGATTGTAATGGCAGATGTGAAAAAGAAGAGGCAGGAAAAAAGGAGATTCCATCACAGGAAGAGGCACAAAAATATATTACAGCAGAGGGAAAGAGGGGAGGGAGATGAGCATTGTTTGAGAGGTACTCTTGTTTGATTGGATTCAAGAAGGGCACAACAAACTCAGTTAAGTATAGAAATACAACTAGCTCTATAGGGAGTAGTAAGGGAAGGTGGAAAGGAAAGGGAGGGGAGACCAAAAGGGAGGGAAGAATTAATAGGAAAAGAGGATTAAAAGGGAGGGGGGCCGAAAGAAGGGAGAGAAGACTGAGGAGATAGTGGACAAAAATTAACTCTATTGTGTGTTGGGGATGTAAGCTCACTTCCATGTGGACAGTCTCGGGCGGGTAAAAGTGAGAACTTCTAAACCTTAGAGTTCTCATGAGGCCCCCCAGGGAACAGCAGGGAATTGAGGTGTGAGACCGGGATATCTCGTGCATTTCCACCTCTTCCCGTGGGAAACGTGATGGGAGAGAGCATCCCCGCCCTCGAGATTGGCCCAGATCTGGGCACACCTATTGTTATCTAACAGGCACGGTATTGAGGTGCAAACGATGCGGCAGGAGAGCTTAAGTAGGGTCAGGAAAGCCCAAAGGCGTTCTTAGCGCTGAGGGGCCCTTTCAGGACAGAAGGCCTCTTTTCCTCTCTTCACTCTTCCCTCCCTCCTCTCTCCCCACTTCCACTTCTGCTTTCATTCTCTTACTGTAAGACCTTTGCCTCCTTGGGAGATTTCTCTCTCTCTCCTAAGGAAGAGTTCCCCCTGCACATGTAACCAAGACCCTGAATAAAGCCTAACCCTTGTTCGACTCCAGAAAGTCTCTTCTCTCATACGTTTATCTGGTTTGGCCAGCTGAAGACCTGTGATAGGTAAGGTAAGACTCGGGCAGCCCTCAGGTCTCTAGGCCTGGCAGGTGGCGCATTCCAAACAGGGACAGGCGCAGATATCTTGGGTGGTTGGGACACCCGGAAGGGGCTGTGAAAGACGCGAGTCTCGAATCATAGATTCGGAAGGAGAGAAAGAGTGAGTAGCTTCCCACACCCATGGGAAAAGGGCAGGGATGGGGAATCAATTGCCAGTAATAAAGCCAGAGGAACAGGAGGTCTGGGCTGAGATACTTTACAGGGAATGCAAGGAGGCGGGGGTCACTATAGAGTTAAAAGACCTCCGAGAATTTTGTAAAAGGATTTGGAAGGTCTCTCCCTGGCTCGAGCAGACCAGAATATCAAGAGAAAGATGGGGAGCGGTCGGAGAACAAATGACCGCTTATGAACAACAATGCCCCGGGGAGCTGGAGGATTTAGATTTCCTGATATTCGGTGTGATTAAAAGTCTTTTGGAAGGCCCGGAGAGACCAGGGAGGGATTGGAATGAGAGTGGAAGCAGAGAGAGGGGAGGGGAGAACCCTGGCAAGCAGAAAGTTAAGGAGTGTAGAGAAAAAATAGGTTCGGAGCTCCATCTAGCAGATGCGAAAGGCGAGGCAGGGGAGCATACACCGTGTCTTCCCTCTGCGCCTCCTTATAGCATGCTCCATTGGTCAGACAGTCTAGGGCCACAGTCCAGTTTGGAAAAGGGAATACGAAAGGCCATAGAGAATGGAGAAGACGTAGGGACATTCCCTGTGCTAGAAATAGCGGACCCCAGTGTCCCTGGTGGGGTTCGGAGGAGCCACATACCCAGAGAGTGGAAGAGAGTAGCGACTCTCAAAGAGACTTGTACCAAGCATGGCCCCAATTCACCCTTTGTCATAGCCATGCTTGAGACTCTCAGTGGTCAGTTCATTCTGACTCCTAATGACTGGAAGAGCTTAGCCAGAGCCTGCCTTACCCCTGGGCAGAATGTGATTTGGGTATCAGAATTTTCTCAAAAGGTAAAGAGCACTACCAGTGGGCTGGGGGCTGAGGATCCCCAGGCTCATCAGCAATTTACAGGAACAGGGCAATTTGAGGCTACAGGAAATCAATTACAGTACTCGGCCGCCGATTATGTCTTGATTGCCGGAATGGCTATTGCCGCCTGGAAGGTTATAGCCTCTAAGAAAGAGAGAGAGTTTCCCATGACTAGGATTACGCAAGGAAATACTGAGCCATTTACTAATTTTGTGGCCAGGCTGCAGGAGGCAGTGGGTCGAGACATGGGAGAGGAGAATCAAGGGACAGAGATAGTGTTAAAGACATTGCTGCGGCAGAATTGTAATCATGACTGCAAAAAGGCAATGCTGGGACTGCCAAAGAATGCATCTGTTGAAGAAATGATAGAGAGATGTGAAAGGGTAGGAAGTCAGGTCTACTTGGCACAGGTGCAAGGGAAGTACCTGGCCGCCGCCTTAAGTAATATCTCTTTGGAGAAAAAATGTTTTAACTGCGGAAAACCGGGACACCTTAAGAAAGAGTGTAGGAAAGAAATAAGTACAGGGAGGGGCCAGGACCCTTGTTTTTCATGTGGAAAGCCAGGTCACTTAGCTAAACAATGTAGGAAGTCGGGAAACGGGGTGAGGGGCCCCTCGAGGGCCCCGAAAGTGTACCCTTTGGCAGAGAATCGGGACGGCCCCTTGGAGGGAGAATACAGGAGATTATGGGGCCAGAGGAAGGAATGCAACACCTTTACAGCTTAGATAAGTGCCAGCTTGCAGCTCATCAGTTTACTATGATTCCCCTGAGAGACCCCATACAGGAGGAATCCCTGATATTACAGAACCCCTCTCATGCACCCATAGTTATATATACAGGAGTTTATCCCACCGGCACCACAGCACTTCCATGCTCCAATGTGGTAGACGAGCCAGCTCATATAGACAATCAGCTTCCCATAGCTATTGCCCTTCCCTTAAAGCACTCAGTTCAAATCCAGTTACTAAAGGAAATAGGACAGAATAGACCCGAGTGTACAATCTGGCTCAATGGAATTCCCATGACTGACCTCCTTGATACTGGAGCGGATAGGACCTGCCTTAGCGGTCGCTCAGTATCCCGGCACTGGAAGCTCAAAGAAAGCCAGAGACCAGTGTGGGGAATAGGAGGGTGCCAAAATACCTTAGAGACAATGCACCCAGGAAAGTGGGAGGCAGAGGATCGCCAAGGGAACGTATGGCCGTTGGTGATTCCAGGACTTAGTTTTAACATCTGGGGCAGAGACATCATGAGCCGCATGGGGATGAGGCTATCAAATTTTTAGTAAGGGCCATTGCAGTTGCACTGGAGTCCCCACCCTTGAATTGGAAGTCAGACACCCCGATTTGGGTGGAGCAATGGCCCCTGACTCCAGAAAAACTCCAGGCACTACAACTATTGGTTAAGGAGCAATTAGAAAAAGGACATATAGAACCATCACAGTCACCCTGGAATGCTCCTGTGTTTGTTATAAAGAAAAAATCCGGGAAATTCAGGTTCCTTACAGATCTAAGGAAGGTAAATCATTCTCTCATGCCTATGCGAGCCCTGCAACCAGGTCTCCCTTCTCCTAATGCCATCCCGGATGGTTGGTCACTTATAATCATTGACATTCAGGATTGTTTTTTTTCCATTCCTTTAAACAAAGTAGATTGTCCTCGGTTTGCTTTTACAATACCTCACCCCAATAATGAAGGACCTGCAAAGAGGTATCAGTGGAAGGTATTGCCCCAAGGTATGAGTTGCAGCCCCACCATCTGCCAGTGGTATGTTAATCAAGCCTTAGAAAGCCCCAGACAGCAATACCAATGCAAAATCATCCATTATATGGATGACATCCTTATAGCTGCACCTCAGCTCAAGGAACTGGAGAAGTGTTTCCAAGCAGTAGAAAGGAACCTTTTAGGACTAGGATTAGTTATTGCTCCTGAAAAGATACAGAGAGGACCCAATTACAAATATTTGGGATATCAGATACAGGGCACCATCATTCGGCCAGAACCCCAAAATGGGATATAAAGATCCAAACACTCAATGATGCTCAGAAACTAGTAGGAGCTATCCAATGGATAAGATCAAAGGTGCCTATACCTTTACCTCTCATGCAACCTTTATATTCCCTATTGACAGGAGACTCTGCTTTAAATTCCCCACGAACATTGACTCCTGAAGCAGCCAAGGCCATAGAGGCAATAAAAAAACAATTTTTAGAGTCCACCACATTTCGGTGGGATCCAGGAGGAGATCTGGAGGTATCTATTATCTCCACCACACCTCCCTATGCCATCATACACCAAAAAGAGAATCCCCTAGAGTGGGTGTATTTAAGTAAAACAGGAAGCAGTTTACTAAACAAGTGGGAATTTCTAGGACGGTTAGCACTAGAGGCAGTAAAAAAAGCTACTCACATGTACCAAAAACAGCCAATTCTTTATGTTACACTCACCACTAAGGACGTAGAAGAGTTAGCTCAGAATCATGTTTCTTGGGCCACTATACTCCAGTGGGCCCAGGTGAAACCAAATTCGACTTTCCTATTCAAAGAGTTGTTACAGTGGGCCCCAGCACCAGTGAAAAGGTACTCACCAAACCCAGTAGAGGGGCCTAACATTTTTACAAATGCCACAAAACATCACAAGGCATCCATTTGTAATTTGGCTACCCAAGAGATATATATGTATATAGTTAACACACCCTACACCTCTACTCAACAGAACGAATTGGAAGCTATAGTCCAAGCTCTCCAAATATATACTGACATACCCATTAACATTATTATTGATAGTCAGTATGCATCTTTATTAATTTCACGGATTGAGGACTCTATTGTAGATTATCGGTCCAATATTTTTCACTGTGTGAGCGGCTATTGACCACCATTAATAACAGAACACACCCTTTTTATGTTTTACATGTGCGCTCACATACTAATGCACAGGACCAATTTTTGAAGGAAATCAAATAGCAGACAATTCACTATACCTTGTAGGGCACACTGTGGAACCACAGGAAAGGGCCCAAAAGGCTCATGATAGGTTCCACCTAGCCACAGAAGCCCTCTGCAAATTATATGGGATAACTCAAGAACAAGCGAGAAAAATTGTTAAGAGCTGTCTCCAATGTGTCCCATTCCACCCATCTCTAGACCAGGGTTACAATCCTCGTGGCTTGGCACGCAATGAAATTTGGCAAATGGATGTCACCCATCTTAAGGGCCAGTGCACACATGTGACAGTTGACACATGGTCCGGATTCCTTATGGTGACTTTGCAGCCAGGTGAATCAAGTGCTAAAATAATTCAACATCTTTGGCACTGTTTTTCTGTTTCAGGTTTACCCTTAGAAATAAAGACAGATAACGGTCCTGCCTACACTTCTCAAACCCTTACACACTTCCTCCACGATCTAGGGATTCAACATGTTACAGGAATCCCCTACAATCCACAAGGCCAGGCCATAGTGGAAAGGGCCAACTTCACCGTAAAGGCGATCCTCGCTAAACAAAAAAGGGGAAGAGGTCGCCTAACACAATCAGAGCTTGATACAGCTGTGTATACACACAATTTTTTGCTTATCTCAAAAAACTCACATACTACTCCAGCTATGAGACATTTTGCGACTATTCCACGACAACCCCGCAAGGAAAGTAATACCCAGGCTGGAAATAAGGAAACATGGGCCATGGTAAAGGATATGGCCTCAGGGAAATGGCAAGGTCCGTATAAGATCCTAATATGGGGTCCAGGGTATGTTTGTGTCTCCACAGGAAAAGGGGACGCGTGGGTTCCCATTAGAAGGATCCGTAGGTTGAAACCGGTGTTGGAGACGCAGGAAGCGATGAGCCCAGAGACCCCGGAGAAGGACCATGCACCACCTGAGTCTGCTGCTGACATCTTTGACCTTGCTGCCCAGAGAGGAAGCAGCACTCATCCCAACCACTGACATTGCTGCCCACTCCATCTAGACATCTCCTTTCAGAGGCTGAAGGAGGACTTTGATATCACGAACCCAGGACACACGGGGGGTGATCAGCTTTTTGCCTGAACACCACAGGCTTGTCCGTGAGGTTCATTTGCATGACTGAGGGGGTGGTGTAGTGTAAGGCGCCAGCATTGAGCTACTTCTCTTAGAATATGCTTTGGAATTAGTGATTGCACTTCCTCTTGTTGTAATTCAGCCATTTAGTTTCATCTTTGTTTTGTTGGATGCCTCTCTTTGTCAGTTGTTGTGCTAGCTGCAGATTTCTGTGTAAATGAAGTTCTTGTTGTGGGGTACTCATATGCTAAAGGCCTCCCTAACCCACTTAGCCTCCATCTGCTATTTGCTCTAGGGCCATGTGCGCTCTGCGCAAAACAAAAAAGGGGAGATGTTGGGGGTGTAAGCTCAGTTCCATGTGGACAGTCTCGGGCAGGTAAAAGTGAGAACTTCTAAACCTTAGAGTTCTCATGAGGCCCCCCAGGGAACAGCAGGGAATTGAGGTGTGAGACCGGGATATCTCGTGCATTTCCACCTCTTCCCGTGGGAAACGTGATGGGAGAGAGCATTCCCGCCCTCGAGATTGGCCCAGATCTGGGCACACCTATTGTTATCTAACAGGCACGGTATTGAGGTGCAAACGATGCGGCAGGAGAGCTTAAGTAGGGTCAGGAAAGCCCAAAGGCGTCCTTAGCGCTGAGGGGCCCTTTCAGGACAGAAGGCCTCTTTTCCTCTCTTCACTCTTCCCTCCCTCCTCTCTCCCCACTTCCACTTCTGCTTTCATTCTCTTACTGTAAGACCTTTGCCTCCTTGGGAGATTTCTCTCTCTCTCCTAAGGAAGAGTTCCCCCTGCACATGTAACCAAGACCCTGAATAAAGCCTAACCCTTGTTCGACTCCGGAAAGTCTCTTCTCTCATACGTTTATCCGGTTTGGCCAGCCGAAGACCTGTGATAGGTAAGGTAAGACTCAGGTAGCCCTCAGGCCTCTAGGCCTGGCAATTGTGGAGGGGAAGGGAGAGGGCAGAACTAAAAGCAGAAAATTGGGAAAGAATTTGTGCATCTATTGCCTGTGATAAAGCCTTCATTTCTAAAATATATAAAGAACTGAGTAAAATGTATAAGAATACAAGTATTCCCCAATTGATAAATGGTCAAATGTTATGAACAAAGAATTTTTCGAGGAAGAAGTTAAGGCTATCTCTAATCATATGAACAAATGCTCTTAATCAGTATTGATTAAAGAGATGCAAATCAAAACAACTCTAAGGTACCACATTACACCTATCACATTGGCTCACATGACAAAACAGGAAGATGATAAATGTTGGAGAAGACGTGGGAGGATTGGAACATTGGTGGAGCTGTGAGCTGATCCAACCATTCTGGAGAGCAATTTGGAAGTATGCCCAAAGGGCTACAAAAATGTGCATACCCTTTGACCCATCAATATTGCTTCTCAGACTCTATCCCAAGATATCATAGAAATGGAAAAGGGTCCCACATGTGCAAAATATTTATAGCAGCTCTCTTTGTGGTGGCCAACAACTGGAAATCAAGGGCATACCCATCAGCTAGAGAATGGCTGATCAAGTTGTGGTATAGCGATGTAATGGAATACCATTGTGCTATGAGAAACGAGGAAGGGGACAACTTCAGAGAGGCATGGAAACGCTTGTGAACTAATGCTGAGTGAAAGGAGCAGAACCAAGAGAACTTTATACGCGGCACCAATCACAGTGTGTGAGAAGGTTTTTCTGGTAGACTTATTACTTCATTGAAATGCATGGACTTAAAAAATTTCCAATGGACTCTTGAGGCAAAATACCTTTCACATCCAGAGAAAGAACTATGAAATTGCATCGCAGACAGAAACAGACCATTTCTTTTGTATTATGTTTTGTTCTCTTTTATAGTTTCTTCCATTCATTTTAATTCTTCTGTGCAACGTGCATTTAATAGGAATGTATGTGTAGAACCTATATAAGATTATTCACCATCTCAGGGAGGGAGAGGGTAAGGAGGGGAGTATGAGGGGGAGGGAGTGGAAAAAAAATCTAATATATATGGAAATGGTTGTCGAACACTGGAAGCAAATGAAATAATTCAATTAAAAAAAGACAAAACAGTACAAACAAATATTTAAATAATGTGCCATTTCATTAAGTCCTCTTCCTTGCTTTTTGTTTCCTTTTATGAATATATATTATTCTTCCTCTTTTTTTCAGGGAATAAGGTTTATTTGTGTCTGGTAACTCTTCCCAACTTCTCATTTTCCTTCCTTTGTTAATAAGTGAATTCAGCTTAAATAAAAGACAACACATTGACTATACTGGAGAAGGCATGTCACAATTTGATGCTGTAGGTAATTAATTTTCTTTCATGAACTGGAAGCTAAATATCAAATATTTTCTACATATTGCTATTATTGTTTTATCATGCAAATAATTATGTTTTTTTCTTATTTCCTACTTTATCACTGTGCAAGTCTTCCCATATTCCTTTTAATCCATTATATAGGCCATGTCTTATATTCTAATAATATTACCTTTTATTCATATTGCTCAGAGAGGACAATCACATCTAGTGTCAGGGCTTACTGAGACCATTTTTGGTCTGTTAGTACACCTTTGGTGCCTACCTGTCATCCAACTCTCACCTATGGCTCCAAGGAGTTGTAGCATGTGCATTGGCCACACCCAAGTAAAATCATATTGTCAAAAGAACTAAACCAGGTTGAGAGTAGCCTAAAAACTGATGTTGTTTCACGGTCAGGTCTACCCTAAGCACCTGAAAACTTCTCACTTTTGGAATGGACAGATGATCATTTGTTCCAAAAACCATGAAGGCAACTAAAGCAGGTACTGTGGAATACAGACGCTGAAGATGAAAGGCTCATTCACTGTATCATGGGCAATGGCCAGTCATCATGGTTTTTTGTCTTGTGATTGCACTTCAATGACTCTAGAAGAGACGGAGAAGCTGATGACTTTGAACAACTCTGCCTTATTTAAGTCCAATTGACAAGCAAGTTAAAACATCATCCCAGGATGTCATTGTTGCTCTTTAAAAATGACAAACAGTAATTACAACCTTAATTTTAAACTACACACACACAAAAAAATCACTATATGGAATGTGTTATTATTATTAATTTATTTTAATCGTTTTGTTGTTGTTTTAATATTCCATTGAATGGTGAATATTTTTGGTGAGCATATACGTCTTTGTTTTATGACACACTAACAGAGAGGCACTAAAGAGAGGTATTTCTGTATTTGTGCATATCAAAGGATCTTCTAAGAATTTAATTTTTATGAATAATCTTAAAGAATAATCTCTAAGACTTTATTGTGTTCCACTAAATGAAGTCAAAATTTTTTTTGTAAACAACAAAAGACAACTCTAATAGGATTTTAAATTATCTGCATTTTCAATCAATTTTCTGATTTTTGCTATAGAAAACAATGAACAAATCTGTCCTTTACATTTCCAATATTTTTTCTCAATTATTCCATCAAAATGAATGTAGAACTTTTTCATCAATCTATTATAAAGAAGAATAAGTATTTACGGATTTTAGCATTTAGTAATGTATCTTTTTATTTTCAGTATTATTGATAAATTAAATGCATTGGTGGCACAGTGGGTAGAGTGGAAGATTTGATTTCAAACTGGACCTCAGATACTTATTAGATATGTCACCCTGGACCAATCCCTTAGTTCTGTTTCTTTAGTTTCCTCATGTGTAAAATGAACTGGAGAAGGAAAAGGCAAACCATTCTAGTATTTTTTTCCAGAAAAAAATCTAATTGGGGTCATGAAGAGGCAGCCATGAGTGAAAGGACTAAACAATAACAACAACATTATTTGGTGGCCAGTTTAAGTTTTTGGTGGTACAACTTTAATTTTGTATGTTCTGAAAATTATTTAATTTAGCTGAATTTTATCCTTAATAGAAAAATTTTTTTCTTTATAATAGTTTTTGCCTCAATTTCATGACAAGGTACTTCTCATAATACTGCAATTTTACGATTTTTTCATTTTAAATCAGTGTTTCCCTTATCTTCATTTTTTCTCAAAGGTTATCAGATTTTTGATCAAGGGAAGTTCTGGTCTTTCTTGCCACCTATTTTTTTATTTTGCATTGACTCAATTTTGCAGGAAATGAATGGTGAGCAATGCTAATTTTTTGGCTTTTTCAACGTCCAATTTTGTAATATCATTGGCTTTTTTGAGTAGAACAGATTAAATAGGATATGATTGTATATGTTATTTTATTCACACTTTCATCATTACTAATGTAATGTTGCTTTTCACGTTCCTCTACTAATGAGAAATCTAACTGGACAGATGGAGAAATGCCATTCATATTTGAATTTTAATCCATTCCTGTTTGTTAAGTTGCAATCAAGTTCATTTGGAAAAGAAAGTGATATAATGTAAGGCTCAAGCTATCCAGTGGCCCTCATTCTACTTTGGAAGAATATATTCATGTTAACTAAACTTACGTTTTTTTAGTAGACTATAAGCCTTTTGCCTCTTTTGGAACTTAAAACTAATGTATTTTCCAAAATACTTTTCATCATTCTGCCCACCTCTACATTGTCATCAGGTTACTCAACATCCACCAAATTCTTTGTTCCAGCAAACTAATCTAACTGAGGTTTCTCATTTACAACATTGCATTTTCTAACTCTGTGCCTTTGCAGAAGACAATCTGCTATGCTAGAATAACCTAACTTCTCAACTCCAACTCCTGTGAAGGCATAGTTCAGGCCCACTGCTATGAAATAGGACCTTCCTAAGTCTCCTGTCTCACCTTCAATCCCATTGCTTATTATTTCCTTTCTCATTCCACTGAGCTTATTTTGAATTTATTTGTATTAAATTATCTGTTTTCCCCTCTTCCAGTAAAATATAAACTCGTTGAGATCAAGAGCCATTTTAAATTTGTTTTTATATTCCCAATATTAAGCTGTGTGCGATTCATACTAAAAATACTTATAACATGATTTTTGAATTGAATCAATGTCGTCAAATATCAAAATGCACTTTACTTGGATTCATTTTGTATTGGGTCTACCAGAGATGTTGATGGACAAGTTTTAATGATCTTCATAATGGGTTTTCTCCTCCCTCCCTCCTTCCCTTCCTGTCTCCCTTCCTTCCTTCCTTCCTTCCTTCCTTCCTTCCTTCCTTCCTTCCTTCCTTCCTTCCTTCCTTCCTTCCTTCCTTTCCTTTCCTTTCTTTCTTTCCTTGTTTCTTTCTTTCTCTCCTCTCTCTTTTGTTTTTGTTATTTCTGTCTTTCTTTCCTTTGCTTTATGCCTATCATGAACACTGGAAGGAAGCAAAATTATAATGCATCCCATATAACGACAAAATACTTCTTATTGTCTTTTTTGTAATACGAAATCATCTTTGCTTAATTCTTTAAACTTCTAAAGCAAGGTCCAAGAGCCATCCTTGTACTTACATGCAAAATAAGTGAAATAACCAAATAATTATTAAACACATCATATGCCAGGCATTTTTTAAAGTACTGAGTATAAGATAAAACACAAAATAATTCCTTTTCTCAAGGAGCTCATATTATAGTAAGAATTGTAATATGAAAATATTGATGTACATATAAGACACATGCAAGGTAAATTGGAGGTAATTTCAGATGGAGGGACTAGCATTGAGGTTAGATCAGGAAAGCTTTCTTGAAAAAGTTGGAATCCTCAAGTGTCCTGGATTTTTATTAAACACATATAAATTGTACGATATTTCACTTCTCCAAATAATATGCTAAGTAACTGCTCAGTGGATAAAGTCATTGACCATTGTTTAAATGCTTTAAATACTTAGAATACCAATACTAAGTAAATATTTATACATAGTCTAAAAACATGTGATTCTGAAAACCTTTTGCCATATTTTCTGCAAATTCATCATCAAAGAAAGATGTGTAAAACCAAATTATCTTCATATTTTTTTCCTTCATAGCTTATTTAACACTACCCCCAAAGAACCCTAAACAAAACAAGATAAATTAGTTAAAAAAAAACCTGTTGTGACCAAAATACTGCTAATGAGTTTCAACTTACTTAATTGGGTTGCTGAAGGTGTGGATAGCATGTTCAGTCAGTTGCTGAGACGATGCACAAAACTTATCTGCCATTCTTCTAAATTGGATGCTCCTAAAAATGGGGCATAAACTAGCACCAGTTTAATGATAATTGTGTCAAATGATTTATTCATATTGGATTATCAGTCCATTTTAAGTCCCACATCATTTTCAGATGATTTGTTCCTGAGTTCTTCCTTACTATGTATTAGGAAAGCTGATTGAAGAGAAAAGATCAATTGTAAAAGGTAAGGAAAGGGATAAAAATATCACAGTTCATAAAGTATATGTTTGAAATCATGGGCAAAGGCTGAAAGAAAATTATGTCCATCTGTCCTGGTTTTTTTTTTCAAGTTAATATTTAAGGCTATTGCTAATTTGGTCATATCATTATTGTCTATTGAAGACTTGTGGATAACCAATAACTGCCATAATGCATTGACTCATTACTGTTATACCTGCCAGCATCACATATTGTTTTGACTCAAAAAAATCACATAATTTATATGCTTGGAACAAAACTAATGAGGATACTCTTCATTTTTTTTCAACATTTTAACCAATAGGTCTAAACTACAAAATTTTATCCAAAGTCAAATACTCTAGAAAAATAAGAAAGTTGATTTTTGACTTCTAATTTATTTTAGGTACCTTATACTCTGCAGAGGAGCTGTGTTACTGCCTTTGTAATTATTTTTTAGATCAGTTTCCTTACTGAAATTCAGGAGACATTTTCGTCCATTTTCTGGTAGTAGTGAGATACTTATAATACATAAAGAGGTCAGGGACCCTAGAAGATATATGATCTGTCTTCATCAAAGGGCCAAACATCTGCCTTTATCACTATGTGCATATCCGTATCTATCCACCATCGAAGTATGTATATATATATATATATATATATATATATATATATATATATATATATATATATATATATATATAATATACGCATATATATATAGGTATAGATATAGATAGATAGATATACGTGTGTATACATATATATATATACATATATACATAGGTATATATACACATACATACACACAAACATGTGTATGTGTTTGTTTAAAATAACTAACATACACAGAATAATAAAAGTTCATATTTGCAAGCCTACCATGCACCATCACATTTCAGGCTCAAAATCCCACTCTGAAGCTAGCAATATGGGTTTTGTCATTCCCAATTTAAAGATGAAGAACCCTTATGAAAGCCCTGTTAGGATGCTTCCTCAGGATGGAAAGACAACTCTGATTTATTGAAACCAATTCCAACAGAACTCTCAACAAATACTCTGACAAATCTTTTCCAATCTAGAAAGATGTAAAAATACATAGGGCACTGAAGTTAAAATCAGTAGGAAATAGTTTCAATTGCAGATACTTTATTAATTGTGCAGCCCTATGCAAGTGACTTCACTTCTCTGTGTGTTCGTTTTTTCATCTGCAAAATGAGAAGAGGTCTGGATTTGAACCCTCTTTGATACTTTCAACTTCTAAATCTATCTTAATATTACTATAACTAAGGGTAGTTTCCGTGCCAATTACATGAATATCAGGATTATTACAAAAATTTGGCCAGCAGAAAAAAATTCTTGCCTATATTTACTCTGTCCGTAAAACATTTGATAAGTAAGGAATATGTTCTAGGTACTGTGCTCAGTTCTGGAATGCAAAGATAGGAAAAAACATAGCACCTTCTAAAAAGTATTTCCTAAGACAAGATAGAGTTGTGTTCTACATTTCTGGAAAGACCAGGCAAATAGATAAGTAACAGATATTTCAAAGTGAATACAATTATGGGAAAGGAGAAATATATAAAGTATAGATTTCCTCATAATCACTCAATTATTTTGGGGAATGAAGCTAGGTCTATAACCCATGACTTATGACTTGTATTCTGTTTTATAGTGTTTCCCTTTCCTCCTACATGATTATGTCAAGTTTCAAGTGAGCACAAACACACACACACACACACACACACACACACAAAACACACACATATGTACCACACTCTTTTTCCTCCTTGCTCTCTCCAAAGTTCAATTTTACTAAACAAATGTTTTTAAGTATGAAATATGAATAGACGGGACAGCAAATTGTTATGACTAAACGCAACTCTTATTACATCTCCTCAAAACAGAAAGATATATTCAAATGTCTTTTTACTTTCTTTTTCCACCCAGTGCTTAGTATAGCACAGGGCACATAGTAATCACTTAATGAATGCTTGTTGATAGGAGTGAAAGGAAGGTTATTCTTTTAGAGAAAAAAAAAACTTGCAGAAAAAATGAAAGAATGATATAATACAAATATTTATTGCAGTGGTGGTGGTTATTTGAGAGAGGGAGATAGAGAAAGAGAGGAAGAAAAAGAGAAAGGGAGGGGAAGGGGAAGAAATAAGAGAGAAAGAAAGAGAGAGTGTAATGCCTATGATTAAACAATCATTAAATAAATGCATCATAATATCTGCTGAGAAAAACATATGCAAAAATTAATATATAACAGCAAAAAAAAAAAACAACAAACATGATAACTTTGAATTAAAAAAAAAAGCTATGAGTCTATGCTATTCAACTCTTTCCAAGATATACGTTTAGGTCTCTATTATGTTCACAGCCCTATAATAGCTACTAGGTATGTAAAGAAAATCTATAGAGGGTGGAACCAAGATGGCACAGTGAGAACAAATATTCATCTAAGCTCTTAGAAAAACTCTTTCAGATAACTCTAAAAAGAGAATCTGACCAGATGTTGGAGGGGCAGAATTCAATAGGAGGCAGACTATGGCAGATTCACAGCCCAGAACAGACAGGAAGGTCAAAGGGAAGGATTCATTGCATGGGGCTGGAGGAGCACAAAGCACATAGCCCACAGGTTGTACCAGTGCATCCCCGCCACTGCAGGGCTGATCAGAAGGCCCCAGGCCCTCTGAGGCAGTGGCTGCACTGCGGAATCTCAAGCACATCAGCCCAGAATGGGAGACCAGGAGAACCAAACGAGTGAGAGCCATGGAACCCGAAGTATCTGCAATAGTTGCTCCTGAGACAATTAACCTACACATTAAATGTCTGTAAGTCACCTACTGGAACTTCCAGGAGCCCAGATGGCAGAGTGATCAGTAAACGCACTCCACTTCACCTTGTTGGCCTTGAAATACCCATAAAACATTTCCCCAGAAAAATCCTGAAACACTAGGATCAGTTGAGGGGAACCAGTCTCTTAGCATGTTAGGCTAGGAAAATCACTAAGCAGGGTCCCTCTTGCTGTAGTTAAAGGGGACCAGTGCAGGACTAGAGCTGTACCAGATAGCCCCACCTCAGCAAACCAAGAAGAGATCCTGAGTCCTGGAGTGTGGAGCCCTCAACCGCCAACACCAGGACACCAGGCACCCCAGGGGAATAGGGAAGATGCTAGGGCATCCCAGATCACCAACTACTGAGCTTGCCTATGCTCTAGCTCAACAGACAAGACCTGCTGTAGCCAAAACACCTCTCCCCCACACTTAGCACAGCTAGCTCGAGGACAACCTCAGGGAAACCTAGAAACACTTCACCTAGCCTCTTCTTTTTCACACCAACTAGTTCAGCACCTGGAAATCTGCAGCATTTTAGCTTCTAGCTGAAAAAACCAGAGGCCACAACACACAAAGCCTTAAGTTCAAGGCATAAGAACTGGAACAGAGCCCCTTTGTGCCCTAGAAGCAGAGTTCTACTTTTAAGGCCAGGAAAAAGGTGATCATCATCATCGTGAGCAAGAAGCAAAGCAGAAGAGAGAAGACAATAGAATCTTTCTGTGGAGACAAGGACCACAGTAAGAATATCAAAAAGGTCAGCATTGAGACTGTATGCTCATCTGAAATTTCATAAGGGAATATGAACTTGTCTGAAGCACAAAGAGCATTTTGGAAGAGCTGAATAATGACTTTAAAAGCCAAATTAAAGAAATAGAAGAAAAAACTAGACAATGATTTTAAAAATATGAAAAAAAATTACAGAAGAATTTTTAAAAATTGGACAAATGGAAAAGGAAGTGCAATATTAACTGGAGAAAATAATTCCTTAAAAGGAAAAATTGGGGGGGCAGAGCCAAGATGGCGGAGTAGAAAGACGCATATACACATAGCTCTGAACCCACAACCCACAGAACATCGATAAAAAGGAACTCACGGCGAATTCTGGAGTAGTAGAGGCCACAGCACAGTGGAGCAAAGGAGATTTCTGTTCCAGAGGGACCTGCAAACCTCTCGCAAAAGGTCCATCGCACTGTGGACACGGAGCCCAGCCCAGTACTGCCGTGGCCACGGCACGGAGAGGAGAAGAATTGAGCGGACTTCAGGGACGGGATCTCCAGTGGCCACGTGGGTCCCTCCACACACAGGTGACGGGGGTCGGTGAGAGGGTTTTCTTGTCGGGTCGAGAGGGGAGTGGGGTGCCCCCATGGCTCAGGCCTCCTCGGGAGGCAGCAGCTGAGGCAGCGGCAGACCAGGGCTCCCCAAGCAGGCAGGAGCCTGGATCCATTGTTGAAGGTCTCTGCATAAACCCGCTGAGGGAACTGAGCCAGAGAAGCAGCCCTGCCCTGACCTGAGTACCTGAACTTTATCTCACACTGAATAGCAGCCCCGCCCCTGCGGAACCCAAGAGGCTGGGAAGGAGCATTTGAATCTCAGACCCCAAGCTCTGGCTTGGAGGATCAGGAGGCGAGGTGGGTGTGAGGAGAATATTCAGAGGTCAAGTCACTGGCTGGGAAAATGCCCAGAAAAGGGAGGAGAAATAAGACTATAGAAGGTTACTTTCTTGGTGAACAGGCATCTCCTCCCTTCCCTTCTGATGAGGAAGAACAATGCTTACCATCAGGCAAGGACATGGAGGTCAAGTCCTCTGTATCCCAAACATTCAGACTAAATATTCTGTGGGCTCAGGCCATGGAAGAGCTCAAAAAGGATTTTGAAAATCAACTTAGAGAGGTGGAGGAAAAGCTGGGAAGAGAAATGAGAGATATGCAGTCAAAGCATGAACAGCAGGTCAGCACCCTGCTAAAGGAGACCCAAAAAAATGCTGGAGAAAATAACACCTTGAAAAACAGGCTAACTCAATTGGAAAAAGAGGTTCAAAAAGGCAATGAGGAGAAGAATGCTTTCAAAAGCAGAATTAGCCAAATGGAAAAGGAGATTCAAAAGCTCACTGAAGAAAATAGTTCTTTCAAAATTAGAATGGAACAGATGGAGGCTAATGACTTTATGAGAAACCAAGAAATCACAAAACAAAACCAAAGGAATGAAAAAATGGAAGATAATGTGAAATATCTCATTGGAAAAATAACTGACCTGGAAAATAGATCCAGGAGAGACAATTTAAAAATTATGGGACTACCTGAAAGCCATGATCAAAAAAAGAGCCTAGACATCATCTTTTATGAAATTATCAAGGAAAACTGCCCTGAGATTCTAGAACCAGAGGCCAAAATAAATATTCAAGGAATCCACAGAACACCGCCTGAAAGAGATCCAAAAAGAAAAACTCCTAGGAACATTGTGGCCAAATTCCAGAGTTCCCAGGTCAAGGAGAAAATATTGCAAGCAGCTAGAAAGAAACAAGTCAAGTATTGTGGAAATACAATCAGGATAACACAAGATCTAGCAGCTTCTACATTAAGGGATCGAAGGGCATGGAATAGGATATTCCAGAAGTCAAAGGAACTAGGACTAAAACCAAGAATCACCTACCCAGCAAAACTGAGTATAATACTTCAGGGGAAAAAATGGTCTTTCAATGAAATTGAGGACTTTCAAGCATTCCTGATGAAAAGACCAGAGCTGAAAAGATAATTTGACTTCAAACACGAGAATCAAGAGAAGCATGAAAAGGTAAACAGAAAAGAGAAATCATAAGGGACTTACTAAATTTGAACTCTTTACATTCCTACATGGAAAGATAATATCTGTAACTTTTGAAACTCTTTTCAATATCTGGATAATTGGTGGGATTACATACACACACACAGAGCAGAAGGTGAGTTGAATAGGATGGGATTATACCTAAAAAATGAAACTAAGGGGTGAGAGAGAAATATATTGGGAGGAGAAAGGGAGAAATGCAATGACGTAAATTATCTCTCATTAAAGCAGGAATTA
Organism: Notamacropus eugenii; assembly: GCF_028372415.1. Taxonomy (NCBI): domain Eukaryota; kingdom Metazoa; phylum Chordata; class Mammalia; order Diprotodontia; family Macropodidae; genus Notamacropus; species Notamacropus eugenii. The sequence goes on from NC_092875.1 coordinate 265,837,165, forward strand.
AAAGACTTATCCATGGAGAGAAAAACGGGGGACGTGAGAAAAAAACGTGATGCTTACTCTCATCACATTCGACTCAAGGAAGGAATACAATGCACACTCATTTTGGTATGATAACTTATCTTATAATACAGGAAAGTGGGGGAGAAAGGGATAAACAGTGTGGGGGGATGATGGAAGGGAGGGCAACGGGAGGAGGGACAAATTAGAAGTCAACACTCTTGGGGAGGGACAAGATCAAAAGAGAGAATAGAAGTAATGCGGGACAGGATAGGATGGAGGGAAATATAGTTAGCCTTATACAACACGACTATTATGGAAGTCATTTGCAAAACTACACAAATATGGCCTGTATGGAATTGCTTGCCTTCTCAGTGGGGTTGGGTAGGGAGGGAGGAAGGAAGAGAAGTTGGAACTCACAGTTTTAGGAACAATTGTTGAGTATTGTTCTTGCATACAACTGATAAATAACAAATACAGGTAATGAGGTGCAGAAACTTATCTTGCCTTATAGGATAAAAGAGAAAATGAGGATTATGGAAGGGAGGGATGTTAGAAGGGAGGCCTGATTGGTGAAAGGAGTAAGTAGAATGCTCGGAGTTTTGTGGAAATGAATGTTGAAAAGTTAAATAAAAAATAAATCAAAAAAAGAAAGGAAAAGAAAAAAAATTAATCCACCAACATGCTGTTTACCATCAAAATATCTGAATTGGGGGGATGCACACAGAACAAAGGTAAAAGGTTGGAGCAGAATTTATCGTGCTTCAGCTGATGTAAAAGAAACGGGGTGTGTGTGGGGGGGGTCAGTCCTAATCTCATACAAAGCAAAAACAGAAATAGATCTAATCAAAAGTGAAAAAGAAGGAAACTATATCCTGCTAAAAGGCACCATAGACAACTAATCAATATCGTTACTAAACATATGTACTCCAAGTTGTATAGCATCCAAATTCTTAGAGGAGAAGTTCAGAGATTTACAGGAAAAAATAAACAGGAAACCTATCCTAATGGGGAGCCTCAACCTCCTCCTCTCTGAACTTAATCTAAGATCAAAATAAACAAAAAAGAAATTAAGGAGATGAATAATGCTCTGGATAAGGTAGATATGATAGATCTCTAGAGCAAATTCAGTGGGCATAAAAAGTACAACAGTACATGACACATATACAAAAATTGACCCTGTATTAGGGTATACAAACCTCACAATTCAATGTAGAAAGGCAGAGACAGTGAATGCATCCTTCTCACTTCATAATTCAATAAAACTTATATGTAATAAAAGGCTATGGAAAGATAGATTAAACATTAATTGCAAAGAATGAGTGGGTTAAGCAACAAATAATAGAAACAATGAACACCTTCATTTAAAACAATGACAATAATGAGGCAACCTGGCAACTTACCAAATTTTATGAGACACTGCAAAAATCTCCAGGGTCGGATGGATTTAGAAGTGAATTATATCAAACATTTAGAGAACAGTTAATTCCAATGCTACATAAACTATTGGGAAAATTGGGAAGAAGGAATCTCCCCCAGTTCTTTTTATGATACAAATATGGTTCTGATACCTAAACCAGGAAGAGTCAAAACAGAGAAAGAAAATTATAGACCAATTTCTCTAAAGGATAGAGATGCAAAAATTTTAAATAAGGTATCAGCAAAAAGAATATCTTATTATGAGAATAATACATTATGATCAGGTAGGACTTATACAAGGAATTCAAGGCTGGTTTAATATTAGGAAAACTATTAGTATTCATGATCATGTCAGCAACAAAACTAACAGAAACCACAAGATTATCTCAATAGATGAAAAAAAGCATTTGACAAAATATAGCACCCATTCCTATTGAGAACATAGGAATAAACGGAGCTTTCCATAAAATAAGTAGTATCTACCTAAATCCTTCACCCAACATTATATGCAATGGGGATAAGCTAGATGGATTTCCAATAAGATCAGGGGTGAAACAAAGATGTTCATTATGACCACTATTTTTCAATATAGTACTAGAAATGTCACCTGTAGCCATAAGACTTGAAAAAGAAATGGAAGGACTTAGAAAAGTCGAAGAAATTTATCACTCCTTGCAGATGATATGATGATATACTTGGAAAATCTCAGAGAATCAAGTAAAAACCTACTTGAAATAATGAACAACTTTGGCACAGTTGCAGGTTACAAAATAAACCCATACAAATCATCTGTATTTCTATATATTACTAGCACAGCTCAACAGCTAGAGATGAAAGAGAAATGCCATTTAAACTAAGGCAGACAATATAAAATATATGGGAGTATACCTGCCAAAACAAACACAAGGACTATATGAATATCATCACAAAACACTTTTCTCAAAAATAAAGTCACATCTAAGTAAGTGGAAAAATAGCAGCTGTTCGTGGATAGGCTGAGTCATTGTAAGAAAAATGACAGTACTACCTAAATTAATTTACTTATTCAGTGCCATAACAATCAAACTATCCAATATTTTCTAGAGCTATAAAAAAGTATCAAAATTCATCTGGAAGAACAAAAAGTCCAGAATATGAAGTGAACTAATGAAAAGAAATATTAGGGAAGGTGGCCTAGCCCTACCAGTTCTCAAATTGTATTGTAAAGCAACAATAATCAAAACTACTTGGTACTGGCTAAAAACCAGTGGGGTAAACCAGTCGAATATGTTAGGTATTCAAGACACAGCAGTCAATGAATATAGCAATCTGCTGTTTGATAAACCAAAGGAACCCAGCTTCTGGGATAAGAACTCATTGTCTACCAAAGTCCTGGGAAAACTGGATAAGAGTATGGTGGAATCTGGGCATACAGCAATGCCTGACACTGTACACAAGAATAAATTACTAATGGGTGCATGATCTAGGTATAAAGATTGATGCCATAAACAAATTAGGGGAGCAAGGAATAGTGTATTTTTCATATTTATGGAAAATGGAAAACATTCTTGACTAAACAAGAAATAGAAAACATTGTGAAGTGCAAAATGGACAATTTTGATTACATTAAATTGAAAAGTTGTTGCACAAATAAACCCAATGAAACCAAGATAAAGAGGGAAGCAAAAAAAAACTGGGAAATAATTTTGCAGCTAGTGTCTGTGATAAAGGTCTCATTTCTAAAATATACAGAGAACTGAGTCAAAAGTACAAGAATACAAGGCATTCCTCAATTGTTAAATGGTCAAAGGATATGAACAGATAGTTTTCAGAGGAAGAAATTAAAACTCTCTATAGTCATGTGAAAAAATACTCTAGTTCACTATTGATTATAGAGATGCAAATCAAAACAACTGTGAGGTACCACATCACACCTATCTGATTGGCTAACATGACAAAACAGGAGGATGATAAATGTTGGAGAACACGTGTGAGAGTTGGAACACTAATTCATTGTTGGTGAAGCTGTGAGCTGATCCATCCGTTCTGGAGAGCAATATGGGACTATGCCCAAAGGGCCAAAAATAATGTGCATACCCTTTGACCCAGCAATACCGCTTCCAGGATTGCCTCTCCAAGAGATCATAAAAATGGGATAGGGTCCCACATGTACAAAAATATTTAAATCAACTCTCTTTGTGGTGGCCAAAAAGTGGAAATCAAAGGGTTGCCCATCAGTTGGGGAATGGCTGAATTAATTTTGGTATATGTATGTAATGGAATACTATTTTGCTATAAGAAATGTTGAACAGGAAGATTCAGAGAAGCCTGGAAAATCTTATATGAACTGATGTTAAGTGAAAGGAGCAGAACCAGGAGAACTTTGTATACAGCAACAACCACAGTGTGTTAGTTTTTCTGGTAGATTTAGTACTTCATTGCAATGCAAGAACTTAAAATATTCCCAATGGACTCTTGAGACTCAATGCCTTCCATATCCCTAGAAAGAAGTATGGAGTTTGATCACAGAATGAAACAGACCATTTTTTTTTTTTTTTGCATTATGCTTTGTTTTGTTTTATGATTTGTCCCATTCATTTTAATTCTTCTATGCAACATTACTAAGGTGAAAATGTGTTTCATAGGAATGTATGTGTAGAACCTATATAATATTGCATGCTGTCTCAGTGAGGGAGCTTGGATATAGGTGGAGGAAGGGGGAAAATCTAAGATATATGGAAATGATTGCAGAACACTGAAAACAAGAATTCAATTAAAAAAAAAAGAAAAAACAGTAAAACAGACCTTGGCAAAAACGGTAAAACAGACCTTGACAGCAAGGAGTTTGAATTCTACTGAGAAGGGAAAACATATATATTAATAAATTTAATATGAGACTGTGAAGGAAGACAATGATTCTTTGAGAGGGAAATAGGGTTTAAATTTCTTGAAGCATGAAGAATGACTCTTGCAAGTGTATAGAACCTGGAGATGGAGTATCAAATTAAGAAAATAGTTAATAGTCAATTTGGTTGCAATGTAGATTTTGTGAAGGGTGATGTGTGCCATATTGCTGATGGCATACAACAAAATAAAATTTTCATCCTAAAGGAAAAAGATAACCATTAAAGATTTTAGAGAATATTAAAAAAATATTTTAACAGTTTTGTTCTGTTCTTTATTTATATCTACCTTTTGTAATTCTTTCCTTCCCCCTCTCAGAGAGATATTCATATCACGAGCCTTTGTTTTGTTTTAAGAAAGAGAGGAAGACAAAGAAAAATTAGCAAAACCAATTTTTACACTGAAAAATATCTGACATATGAAAAGCTCTGGACTCGTGGAAGTCAAATCTCTCCTAAAGGTGTTGAGAAAGAGAAGAAATTGAAAAAGTCTTTTAATGTTAGAGAATAATTTTTGAAGCACAAGTATCAATTTGTTTTTCAGCATTTGATAAAATGCATATGTAAATTTATTTGGACCCTTCCTTCCAACCATCTGTTACTCTTTATTGAATTTCATTTTCTGATACTTAGTTATCAAAGATCTATAGATCACATTTTACTTAGGACATTTTAAATTTTTTGTAGATATTTAACAATTTTCTTTATGTCTCAGCTTTGATAATATAAAATTTTATGTAATAGATTCTAATTTAAAAGAAGTCCCAGTTTGTTGTAAATTCACTTTGTTCCTTTCTTTTCCTTTGATAATCAGATTTTTAACACCTTTGAGGTAAAGGCCTCCCAGGCCAATTTGTCTGTTCTAAAAACCAGCTTTTAACTTCATTTATTTTAGAGTTTTGGGTTTTTTTTAATTTCCTTTTAATCTACTTCTCTATTTTCAAGATTATCATCAGGGTGTTTATGTTATGTATGTTGAGTATACAATTTCAAAAATTGCAAATGCGGTTCATTAATCCCCCTTTTAAAATCTGTAAGCTTATTTTTCAGTCACTCTGTACACATTTTTTGGTCTTTTTCCTCTATATGTGTATAGAGATAGATATAACGTATATGCAAGTGTCTGTACTTGCATATGCATTTCCTTTGGGGATGACTTTATTTGTACCTAGGAAATTTTGGTATGTTTTCAATTTTTATTCTCCTTAAAGGCTTTCTAAATATTTCTATGATTTGTTCTTTGGACTACTCATTATTTAGTATATCATTATTGCATTTTCATATAGGCTTTTATCTTGCCTTACATTTCACTGTGTTTATTATTGTTTGTATTGGTGAATGGAATATTTCTGCTCTAAAATGAACTCATAATCATCATTGTTCTGTACCCTAACAAATGGTCTATTTTTAAATGAACTGTGTGATGATAAAAGTATGTTATTTAATGTTTATATTTTAAAAATTCTGTGAATCTTTTAAACTTCTCAATCCAAAAGTTGGCCCAGTTATATCCTTTACTTTTTTTGTTTACCTTTCGATTAGATTTATTCTGCTCTGAGACACATTAAAGTCTTCTATAACAACTGTCTTATCATTTTTGCAATTATTTAGCTTTATGACAGAATCAAACTATTGGTCAATGGTATTCTTTTTTTTACTTTCTCTTTGGTTTTGAAATTAAGTCAATATATATGTCATAAAAGAGTCTTTGTCTTAATATAGAAGACTCACTAATACACTCTTGGTGGAACTGTGATTTGGTTCAATCATTCTGGGAAGAAATTTGTAATTACCCTAATACTGCAGCAATGTATCATTTGTTTCAGTTGTGTCTAACTTTTCATGACCCCATTTTGGATTTTCTTGGCACAAATACTGTTGTGGTTTTTCATTTTATTTTTTTTATATATTATTTTACAGATGAGGAACTGGAGCAAACAGGGTTAAGCCACTTGCCCAGGATCACACAGTTATTAATTTTCTGAGGACAGATTTAAACTCAGGAAAATGAATCTGCCAGACTTCAGACCTGTCATTCTTTTCATTGCACCATAACCTGACACATTTGTCAGTATAAAAGATCTTATATACATGAAAATATTCATAGATATATTTTTGAAACTGTAAGAAAAGACAAATAGGTTCTTATCAACAGTAGTACATATGAAATACTGTTATACTTCTATAATAATAATTTCAAGAATTCACAGAAGCATGGGAAAATTTTGGGAACTGATGCTAAGTAAGCAAAATCTGAAAAATCTAATACATATTGATTACAACAATAAATATGGAAATAAAAAAAATTGAAACTGGATATGTGTTTACAAATAATGATGATAATTAATAACAGTATTTTATTGACTTGATCCTAGAGAATTGTTGAGAAAATGTTCCTTACTTCTTTCATTATAAATATCAGATAGTATTTTATGGAATACCTATAGACTGTCAGATCTGGCCAACTTCATTTTTTCTTCTTCTTTTAATGTCTTTGTTATAAAGGATTATTCATTTGGTAGGACGAAGATGAGGGATATATCAAAAATTGATGTGACTCATGGCAAAATACACCAATAAAACTTTAAAAATTAAAAATACCAACTGTAGATAGGTATAGGATATTGTCCTCCACAGTTTTGTTTTCTTTTTTAACTGCCATTGAACTATTAATGACTGCTTTGGGGGCAACTATATGAAAAATTTTATTTTCTTAACTGTATTCTTGTCTATTCCATATCTCTTCATCTCTTCATAGACTAGCATGAAAAACCCTGCCAGATGCTTTTTTTGAAATATAGACAAACTTAACCTATATTCTCCTAATCTATTCTAGTTATTCTACATAAAAAGGTAATGAGTTGAATGATCATTTTTTATTCTTGATGGAAGCAGTCTCGTATTCTATTTTCCTATTCCAATTGTCACCTAATGATTTTTCAGCACTGCATTGTAAACCTCTGATAAGGGGCTGAAGTTAAATACCATCATTTATCAATTTCAGACCCAGGTTCTTATTTGAATATCTCAACATTTGCCCTTTTCCAATTCTCCAGTGTTTCTCTGCTTCTCCATGACCCTTCAGATATCACTAATAATGACACAGCACTCACATTGGGTTGTTGGATAATTCTATAGGATATAATTTTTTTCTGGACCTAACAACTTTAACTCATAGGGACATTTTTATTCTTTCTCTCCTTATGTCTTGACTAGCAATCTTTATTCTTTCCTTTCTATTCCACATACTTTTTTTCCTTAGAAAATTCAAAAACAAAAAAAACACAGTGAAGTAGTTTTGCCTTCTCCTTAATCATACTTTATTTTAGTGGCATTCATTTCAAGCCACATTACTGAGACTTCTTTGATCATCCTTTAGTACAGTGTGTATGTATGCACATCAAAGTTAAGTTCATAGAGGCTGGATTCTATTACCTTTCCTGATCATCTTAGTGGTCTTTTAGTTTTATCTATATTCATTACTCTGGGCTTAAATGTTTTCCAGTTCTTCAATCCTCTCCTATTTTATATCCCTGAAGAACAATTCCATTTTTACTTTAAAGATAAGAAATCCCACAAATGTTGTTCTTGATCCGATTCCCTCCCATCTCCTCTAGCACATTGTCCCTGCAAAGATAAACCAACCTTGATCTGATCTTTCCCTATTAATTGCCTCCTTTCCTGTTCAATAAAAAGACACTCAGGTCTTCCTTCACCCTGCGCATCCTGTGTGGGGTGGGGAACAAATTGTCTAGCTAAATTTGATTCTCCTATTACTTTAAGCTATTTTCCCAATATCCATCTCTACTCATGACTTCTAATTTCTCTTTCAGTTTCCACTTCTCTAACTGTACTAATCTGCTTTTCTACAGTGTGTTGCAGGAGATTATTCTCTACAATATCAGCAATAATTTGCCAGTTTCAAAATTCTGTCATCTTTTCTCGGTCCTCAGTCTTCTTGTCATGTCTACAGTATTTGGAATAGTTAATCAAAACTTTCTTCTGTATACTCCCTTTTCCCTTGACTTCTAACTCATTTTTTCTCTTAGTTTTTCTCTTTTCAGTCATTAACCTTGTCTTCTTCCCTATATCCCCTAATCATGGATTTTGATGGATTGAATGAGAATGGCAGAATGGAGGTGTCTTAGGAGGCAATTGTAGTAGCCAAAGAGTGGCAATATAAGCAGCTGATCTAGGCTGGTGACTTTTTGAATGGACAGAGGGGAAGATAACAAAAGTGTTTTGGACATAGAATCAATAGTATTATGCAACTATCAGCAATGAAGATATGAGTGAGGGAAAAGAGTCAAATATGACTCCATGATTCCTGATATCAAACATGATCTTGGTTTTTCAAGATGTAGTAGTTTGATTTTTCCTTCTAGTCATTCTTTTCAGATGAGGTTTGGAGTATTAAATGGGCACAAATACCTAAGACTCCAGTCCAACCTTGCATTTATGAGGGAAATGATGATTTTTAAATGAATTGTGTCATTTTGGTAAAGAAGCAGTGATATAGAAGACTGAGACAAATTAGCATTTAACCTAAAAGATCATGCTATTAAAGTGATGCATTTAGGCCAGAAAATTTGAAAAACTCAACAATAGCCACTGGTTTGGAAAATGTGAGTTTGTGTACCAATCCTCAAGGAAAATGCCAAGGAACATTAAAATTATCGAAAAATTGTTATCATTTCACATACATTTACATATCATTTCACAAATGTAAGGTTGTGCTTGCGATTTTACAAGCTGGTCTTCAGCAATGCATGAATGGAGAATTATCAGAACAACAGGTCAGTTTTCAAAGAGGCAGAGGAACTAGAGATCACATTACTAACATTTCTTAGATTATGAAGAAAGACAGTTCCAAAAAAATCTACTTCTGTTTCATTGACTTAAATGATATTAAAGTCTTTTACTAAGTGGATCATAACAAAATTTATCAAGCTGTGGAAAAGGTGGGAGTACCAGATAATTTTATCTCCTAAGCAATTTGAATGCAAGCCAAGCAACAGTTAGAATGAAACATGGAACAACTGATTGGTTTAAGATAGGAAAAGAAATATGGCAAGCTGTATATTGTCCCCTTATTTATTTAACTTATATGCAGAGGGTATCTTGTAAAATTTCAGGCAGGATGAATCAAAAACTAGAATTATTGCTGCTGGCAGGAATAATAATAATTTCAAATACGCAGACAATTCCACTCTGATAGCAGAAAGTGAACAAGAATTAAGAAGCCTTTTAATGAGGGTAAAATAACAGAGTAAAAAAGCTGACTGGAAGCTTAATATCAAAAAAAGCCCTACAACCTTATCAACTTTCCATATCACTTCTTGTCAAATAGAGAGAGAAGAAATGGAAGAAGTGTCAGATTTTATATTCTTGGCCTCTAAGATCACTACTGGCAGTGACTGTAGTCATGCAATTAATGGATACTTGCTCCTTGGAAAAAGAGCTATGGAAAATCTGGATTGCATAGTAAAAAGCAGAGAAATCACATTGCCAATAAACACCCATATAGTCAAAGCTATGGTTTTCCCAGTAATAATGTATGGCTGTGTGAACTGGACTATAAGGAAACTGAAATGCTACAGAATCAAAGATTTCAAATTGTAGTGCAGGAGAAGACTTTTTTTTTAAATATCTATTTTTAGATTTCGACATTCATTTCCACAAAATTTTGAGTTCCAATTTTTCTCCCCATCTCCTCCCTCCCCCCATCCAATAATACCTTGCATTCTCATTACCCCTTCCCTCAATGTATCCTCCCTTCTATAACACCCCACCCTTCCCTTATCCCCATCTTCTCTTTTTTGTTGTAAGGCAACATAAATTTCTATACCCTCTTACCTGTATTGCCGACTTCCCAGTTACATGAAATAATAATTCTCAACATTCGTTTCTAACACTTTGAATTCCAACTTCTCTCTCTCCCTCCCTCTCTGCTCATCCCCACTGAGGAGGCAAGTAATTCAATACAGGTTATATATGTGTACTTTTGCAAAAGACTTCCATAATAGTCCTGCTGTGTAAGACTAACTATATTGCCCTCCATCCTACCCTGTCCCCTCCTTTTTCTCTATTCTCTCACTTGACCTTGTCCCTTCCCAAAAGTGTTTACTTCTAGTTGCTCTCTTCTTCCATTTGCCCTCCCTTCTATCATCCCCCCTCGTCCCTCTTGTCTCCTTCTCCCCTACTTTCCTGTAGTGTAAGATAGATTTTCATACCAAATTTAGTAAGCATGTTATTCCCTCCATAAGCCGTATGTGAAGAGAATGAGCTTCACTTTCCCCTCTTACCTCCTCTCTTTTGTCCTCCATTGAGTGAGATATTTCTTATCTCTTTTTTGAGTGAAGTTTGCCCCATTCTATTTCTCCCTTTCTCCTCCCAATATTTTCTTCTCTCATCCCTTAATTTAATTTTATTGTGTTTGTGGGTATCATCTCTTCTGATTCAACTCAAGCTGTCCTCTCTGTCTATATGTGTATGTGTGTCTTTGTGTATATGTGTATAATCCCTCCACCTACTCAAATACTGAGAAAAGTCTCAAGAATTACAAATACTTTCTTTCCATGTAGGAATGTAAAAAGTTTAGCTTTAGAAAGTCATTTATGATTTCTCTTTCCTGTTTACCTTTTCATGTTTTCTTTATTCTTGTGTTTGAAAGTCAAATTTTCGGGCCAAGATGGCGGAGTAGAAAAATACCCATACGCTAGCTCTGAACCCACAGCCCATAAAATATCTGTAAAGAAGAACTCCCAACAAATTCTGGAGCAGTAGAAGCCACAGAACAACCAAGCAGAGGAGATTTCTGTTCCAGAGGGACCTGAAAACCTCTCACAAAAGGTCTGTTGCACCCCAGACCCAGAGCCAAGCCCAGCCCTGACTTGGCTGTGCAGCATCGAGAGGAAGAGATCAGAGCAGGCTTCAGGGAGAGAATCGCCAGTGGCCATGTAGGTACCTTCACCCATGGGCCCCAAAGGTTGGTGAGAGGGTCTTCTCAGCTTGCCGAGACAGGAGTGGGATGCCCCCATAACTCAGGCCCCCTTAGGAGGCAGCAGTGGAGGCGGCAGCAGACTGGGTCTCCCCAAGCAGGCAGGAGATCTGATCCATTGTTGAAAGTCTCTACATAAACCCCCTGAGGGAACTGAGCCCATGAGGCGGCCCTGCCCCGACCTGAGCATCTGAACTTAATCTCACACTGAATAGCAGCCCTGCCCGCGCCCAAAGCCCTGAGTCTGGGAAGCAGCATTTGAGTCTCAGACCCCAAGCGCTGGCTGGGAGGATCCAGAGGCAAAGTGGGTGTGAAGAGAATACTTAGAAGTAAAGTCACTGGCTGGGAAAATGCTCAGAAAAGGGAAAAAAAATAAGACCATAGAAGGTTACTTTCTTGGTGAACAGATATTTCCTCCCTTCCTTTCTGATGAGAAAGAACAATGTTTACCATGAGGGAAAGACACAGAAGTCAAGGCTTCTGTATTCCAGCCCACTCAATGGACTGAGGCCATGGAAGAGCCCAAAAAGGATTTTGAAAATCAAGTTAGAGAGGTGGAGGAAAAACTGGCAAGAGAAATGAGAGAGATACAAGAAAAGCATGAAAAGGAGGTCAGCACCCTGCTAAAGGAGACCCAAAAAAATGCGGAAGAAAATAACACCTTGAAAAATAGGCTAATTCAACTGGCAAAAGAGGTTCAAAAAGCCAATGAGGAGAAGAATGCTTTCAAAAGCAGAATTAGCCAAATGGAAAAGGAGGTTCAAAAGCTCACTGAAGAAAATAGTTCTTTCAAAATTAGAATGGAACAGATGGAGGCTAATGACTTTATGAGAAACCAAGAAATCACAAAACAAAACCAAAATAATGAAAAAAAAATGGAAGATAGTGTGAAATATCTCATTGGAATAACAACTGACCTGGAGAATAGATCCAGGAGAGACAATATAAAAATTATGGGTCTACCTGAAAACCATGATCAAAAAAAGAGCCTAGACATCCTCTTTCATGAAATTATCAAGGAAAATTACCCTCAGATTCTAGAACCAGAGGGCAAAATAAGTATTCAAGGAATCCACAGATCACTGCCTGAACGAGATCCAAAAAGAGAAACTCCTAGGAACATTATGGCCAAATTCCAGAGATCCCTGGTCAAGGAGAAAATATTGCAAGCAGCTAGAAAGAAACAATTCAAGTATTGTGGAAATACAATCAGGATAACACAAGATCTAGCAGCTTCTACATTAAGGGATCGAAGGGCATGGAATAGGATATTCCAGAAGTCAAAGGAACTAGGACTAAAACCAAGAATCACCTACCCAGCAAAACTGAGTATAATACTTCAGGGGAAAAAATGCTCTTTCAATGAAATAGAGGGCTTTCAAGCATTCTTGATGAAAAGGTCAGAGCTGAAAAGAAAATTTGACTTGCAAGCACAAGAATGAAGAGAAGCATGGAAAGGTAAACAGCAAAGAGAAGTCATAAGGGACTTACTAAAGTTGAACTGTTTACATTCCTACATGGAAAGACAATATTTGTAACTCTTGAAACGTTTTTCAATATCTGGGTACTGGGTGGGATTACACACGCACACACACACACGCACATGCACACACACATGCACACGCACACACACATATAGACAAAGAGCACAGAGTGAATTGAAGAGGATGGGATCATATCTTTAAAAAATGAAATAAAACAGTGAGAGAGAAATATGTTGGAGGAGAAAGGGAGAAATAGAATGGGGCAAATTATCTCTCATAAAAGAGGCAAGCAAAAGACTTTTTAGTGGGGAGAAAAAGAGGAGAGGTGAGAGAAAAATATGAAATTTACTCTCAACACATTCCACTAAAGGAAAGAAGAAAATGCACACTCATTTTGGTACGAAAACCTATCTTACAATACAGGATAGTGGGGGATAAAGGGATAAGCAGGGTGGGGGGATAATGATGGAAGGGAGGGCATGGGGAGGAGGGAGCAATTTGAGGTCAACACTCATGGGGAGGGACATGATCAAAAGAGAGAATAGAAGTAATGGGGGACAGGATAGGACGGAGGGAAATATAGTTAGTCTTAGACAACACGACTATTATGGACGTCATTTGCCAAACTACACAGATATGGCCTATATTGAATTGCTTGCATCCCAAAGGGAAGGGGTGGGGAGGGAGGGAGGAAGAGAAGTTGGAGCTCAAAGTTTTAGGAACAACTGTCGAGTCCTGTTCTTGGTAGCAGGAAACAAGAAATACAGGTAAAGGGGTATAGAAAGTTCTTTGGCCCTACAGGACAAAAGAGAAGATGGAGACAAGGGCAGAGAGGGATGATAGAAGAGAGGCACATTGGTGATAGGGGCAATTAGAATGCTCTGTGTTTTGAGGTGGGGGAGGGGACAAAAGAGGAGAAAATTTGGAACCCAAAATTTTGTGACAATGAATGTTAAAAGTTAAATTAAAAAAAAAAAAGAAACAAGAAGTGTCAGAGCTACAAATACTACTAGACAGACACATGGCAAATAGAGGTAGAAACAGGATGCTAAGAAATCAACCAAAAGAATGCTGTCTTTGCTGGTTGCTTCTGACCACTTCCTTATCCCACCCCACATACTTGTTCTTTCCCAGTGAGATTTATTAACCAACAACTTGCACTTTCTATTATATGCTACTGGTGGACTTTTCTCCCTTACCCTCATGCCCTGTGAATAAAGAGGAAATTTACTGAAACTATAGAAATTAAAGCACAAACTAGAACTTGATAAAACAATAGTGATAAATAGTAATAATATAACAAATGTTCTATAAATAACAGAATAAAACAATAAGGGTCCTTTGTAGCCGACCTGTAAATGTGTGAATAAACACAAAAACACAGATTTGTGTTATATTGTGTTATATTCCAATAGAATAGAATATGAGGTTATATCATCTATATTAATCTATTATCTACATTATTACTTATGTTATAATTTATAATAATATATTATATGTCTATAGTAATGTCTTAATGTATACAAATAAGGTGTTTTCCTTCGATTTGTCTTGGTGTACTGTAGCCACCTTCTGCCATTTGGTATTACATAAAGGCAACATAATTTGTCTGAAAAAAAAAAGAAATAAAGTCAGATTTTTCTCTTCAGTTCTGGTCTTTTCACCATGAATGCTTGAAAGTCCTCTATTTTATTGAATGACCATTTATTCCCTTGAAGTATTATACTCAGTTTTGCTGGGTAGGTGATTTTTGGTGTTAATCCCAGTTCCTCTGACTTCTGGAATATCCTTTTTCAAGCCTTTTGATCCCTTAATGTTGAAGCTTCCAGATGCTGTGTTATCCTGATTGTATTTCCACAATACTAGAATTGTTTCTTTCTAGCTTATTTGAAATGATTCTGGTGTTGGAAAGGATTGAAAGCAAAAGGAAACAGGGATGATAGAGGAAGAAAGGAATAGATAATGTAATGGAAACAATGAATGTGAACTTAGTAGGATTTAGAGAGATAGCGGCATGCTATGGTCCATGTGGACTCAAAGTGACATGACTAAATGTTTCACCACCATCTTCGTCGTCGTCGTCATCATCATCATCATCATCATCATCATCATCTTTGCCATCCTAATTCCTGTGTACAATTCTGTTTGAAGACTCAAAGGATGAATTGTTGTCAAGTTTTTACATTCTTCAGTCATAGTGTTATAGACATACTGCACCATAAATCTAGAATAAGAAGGGAGTTTAGAAGCCATCTAGTAAAACTCCATTATGGTTTAAAATGAGAAAACTGAAGCCAAAAGAAGTAAGCTAAGATGTTTCATTGAGATCACATGGAATTGAATCAGTCAGTCACAGAACATACAGTGACTACAAGTTCTGTCAATGTTGTTTCTGTTACTTAATGTGTCCTTTCTCCAAAAAATAGAAGTGCCTTTGTTAGTGTCTAAGAGTTGTGAGAGTTGGTCATTTCAGAATCTCCTAAACATGTGCTAATATTTTCGTTTAGATATTGGGCCCAATTATTTTCTGTAAAGTCATTTTAATAACTTGAACAATATTCTAGAGAGAGTACTATTTAAGAGTAAATCATTTCTTTTTTACATTTCTTCTATAAAATATTTTCTGTAATTTTATGGGTGTCAGCTTTTCAGGATGTTTAGTTTTCTTGTTTTGAGATTCATAATTAAGTATGTTATAAATGAACTGAAATCTAATAAAAGGGGTATTAACTGCTACACCCTATGGGGAAGAAAATCTGTCAGTTGAAGTTGAGAAAGTTAAGATTCCAATAAAACATTTAATTACTCTCAAGTGTGGTACCACTCATAGAGGCAGTCTGTCATCATGGAGATTGCTGGATATGGGATTCATGACCCTAGCACTGAAATATTGATTTTCATGTCCATTAAAAATACATTAAATAGATTCACTAAAACTTAATTTCCAAGTCCTAGATGTCAGTTTTCATTGATGACGTGAGGACCTATACTTGGAATCACCTTTCTTACAAAATTGCAGATTACTCAAGCATTTGAAGGAATGTTTGCAACCAGTCAAAGGGATAAAGTTAGGGTGGTGGGCCATTTTCTTTTAAATTAGGTCAGATGGATGCGAATATAATATATAGAAAGCAAAAGCAAAAACAATTCTTTGTCTTTGACAGAATGGATCTAAATCAATCAAACTAGCAAAAATGTGTACATATATGGTCTTGAACAACTTAGTGAAACCTTCTAGACCTCAGTTTCCTTCTTTGCAAAATAATTGAGTCAGACTGAATGGCCTCTAAGGGTCATTCTGACTTTTTAGTTATAATAATATGATTCCATAAGCAATCAAATATATGGAATGCTGACACAATTAGTTTCTGCTTAAAATTTGAATATAGACTCTAGAAAAGGTTCATATGAAATTTTCATTTTGTGAAAAACTTCCAATGGAATGTCTAAACGACTTTTGTTGGGTCCTTTTTTACTTATTTTTCCATAGATGTATATAACCTAAGCCTAAAATGAAGCAGCAGGAAGCTGCTAACATGAGATTTAAAGAATCTGTTCAAGAAACTACAACAAACTTTATAAATTTCTATATAGTGTTTCAAAATCCCACACAGGCACAAGCATTCAGACTCATAAGGAAAATCAGTCTTCTAATCTGCCAAAATATTATGTGTTGAGTCCACTATGCAATATTCAGACATTAAGTGGCACAAAGGAAAGATTAAAATGAGCTTATTTCTTTCCTGGATTTTGATGAAATTAATATATGGTCAAAATAAAGTATCTAGTTGTCCTTTTTATTATATTATGTTGTAGAAATGCTTGTTGTATCTCATAAATTAAAAACAAATAAAAGTTTAAAAATGAAATTATGAACAAATTTTTATCATTGGAAATGGGAGATATTGATTTAAAGAAATAAATTCAAAGATACTCCTAAGTTTTCATCTTTTAACCAGATGTGACAGTAAATCACAATGAATGCATATGTACACACACAAATATACACACACACATATCTATGTGAATAGACTTATACTTATTTATAATTGATATATGGGATAAGGTCTCTGCCTGTGACTTCATGAATACAGGGAATTTCAGGTAATATTTTTCTACTAATATAAGTTAACAACTACTTTGCAATTTAAAATCTTTAACAATTAATTAGAGAACTGTTAAGTAGCTGATCTAGGGTCATATAGTCAGTATGCTTCAGAGGTAGGGATTGAACTTAAGTCGAGACTGATTGTGTGCACTGTGTATGTATGTATGTGTGAATGAGTGAATGTATATACATAGAAACTAATATATACATACTGAAGATAAAATTATAAATTTCTAAACTGTAGGAAAATGTTCATTATATTGTTAAAATTTAACCTTGATTAACAAGAACCAAGACGTGTATTGCTTAGAAACCAGACTAGTTCAACGTTTAACTTAAGGATCCTAGTTCATATTGACCCCAGAAAATTTGAGGGTACTAAAAAATTGATGATTGGAAATTCTAGTTAATTTCTAGTTCCCTGAGAAATACATTTTGATTAATCTAACAATTTGTTAACCCATGTGCATTATTTGGAAAACATCATGTATTAACCAATCAACTACTTTTAACTTGCTTCTTTCTTTTAAAACTATAAAATATGTAACTTTTAGAGATTTTGACAAACGTCATCTATTTCAGTACTTCTCTCTGTTCGGATGACTTAATAAACTTTGTTCTAATTTATTTGAGTTTGTTGTTTTGTTCTGTTAACAGCATATATACACATATACATTTGGTTATATTTTATTTTTGGAACATATATATATATATATATGTATATACATATGTAAATATATGTTGAAAATATATATGCAAGTGTACATTAATATGTCTTCTGTATTTATACACAGCTGTTTAAGAACATTAGACCCTCATACATCTGTGCAAAGCTTACTTTCTGGGAAAATACACAATTCTTTAGAGAACATTCAATAATCAACAACAGCCTCAAGGCATCCTTGATCCAAATTGTTTTTTTCCTGCCTCAGCGATTATCATAAAATAAACTCCTTTGTTTTCAGAAATTGGTGTGAGATTGTGGCACTTACACACGTCCTTGTTTTCCCCAGGTTCCCAAAGGCCTTGCCGCAGGGTCTCAGTTGGCAAGTTTAGGTTCAGACGTGGTTGCCAACAGAACTGAAATCAAAATATTTGGTCACTAAGGTAGTTTGTACCAGAGTCTGAACTTGAACCCAGAGTGTCTGATTCTTAGACAAGGATTCTTCCCATTACACCGTATGCCCAGGAAAACAACAACAACATGTTCATCATGTTTCTTGGGTAATAAAACAAAATGGTGTAGGAAAGAGATTAAGATTATTTGAAACAATAGCAAAGAATGAGAAATTAAGACTCATGTACTTCATTGATTTATCTATTCTTTTCCTATTCATTCATCTATTTTTTTTTAATCTGAAGTGTGTCTATTGTTCATGGAGACCTAGTATCTATAGTGGAGGGCTTTCTGAGCCCTTTTCAAGCATAGTCAATCACTTTCGCTACCCATCTGTTACTCTACTCTTATTGTCTCCACAAAGCTAAAACTTGCATAGTGTCCACATCCTGATAATGTCAGATTGAGGGTAACCAATAGACTTCAAACACATTAGTTAGTTAGGGGGATAATTACCTGAAGCAAATGAAGACTTTTCCCAGCAGAATGAGCACACAAGAGCAAATTGTTACAAGAGCAATTTGTTCCAACAGCCATGAAGATGGACGGAGCAGAGACTGTGGAGAGCTTGGAGCTAG
The DNA here is from genome assembly GCF_028372415.1 of Notamacropus eugenii. Classification (NCBI taxonomy): domain Eukaryota; kingdom Metazoa; phylum Chordata; class Mammalia; order Diprotodontia; family Macropodidae; genus Notamacropus; species Notamacropus eugenii. The sequence goes on from NC_092875.1 coordinate 265,855,750, forward strand.
GTCAGACATAAAGGATGTTAATGTCATCCCCTACATCCTGGACCATCTTCAGTTACCTTGACTTTTGTATTTCCACTGGACCTTTGAAGAGATAGAGAGGTTGACGAATTTGTGCGAATGCCTCACTTAAATCCAATTCACCTGAAAGTCAAAACGTTGCCCTGTGATATTCATTCCCTTCAAAAATGAATGATGAACAATGTTGTTTTATCTATCCATTTATTTCCATCAGTTAATCAGTCAATTCAAATATTGCTTCCATTAACTTTGAATATTGGAAGGAACCTTAGAGATCTAGTCCTCTTTTCAAAGATGAAAAAATTAGATATAGAGAATGAAAGAAGCTTGACACAAGGCTTAGTGGTTGTAAACCACAAAGCTGGGTCTTGAATCCAGGAATCACAGCTCCAAATTCAGAACTTTTCAAGCTCTCTCCCTTTTCTTCCTATGTATGACCCCCTCCTCTTCAGCCACCTGTATCAGATGTGTCAAAGGCAGTGTGTTATGTGATTGACCATCCTTACTCTACCACCCGTCATCTACAGAGGGACAACTTGGCAATGTGGAAAAAGAACGAAGACAGGCAGTGGGCAAGAAATGTGAAGAATGACAGAGTTATAGGATATTTAATAAATTTCTGCTCCTGTTAACATCTTGACACATTAATCTCTGCAAATCCATTCATCTTTAAAGAAAGAGCTAGAAATTCCTTCTTGTGGGAGAAGAAATGTGGTAAAAATGACTAAAATCAATTTTATATCATTATTTTCTAATGAATTAATTGTTGCCTTTATTACTGCAGTTTTTCTCTTATACATCTACTAATATTGCAAATGAAAACAAATGCCAATTTATGGTGTTTTAATGTTTGTAAAGCATTTCTTCCACTTGTTATCTCATTGAATTTATGACTTGGTAAGCGAAGCAGAACCAAACTTTTCTCACTTTACTCATTCTATACCTTGTGTTAGGGTTAGGTTTTGTTATTAGCTAAACTCTTTAATATGGTACCTTCAAAGAAAAGCTAATGAGACTAGATTACATTTTTGAACTGATTTTGACTAATTTAAAATTTTGAATCCAATTTATTTGGGAGGAATACATAGCCTGATTACTGACAACTCAGTTGGAAGGTGCAATTTATTTCAAGTGTACTTAAAAGAATTTTCATGGAAAGAAAGTGTTCCTTATGATTTTCTGCTAATCAATTCACAAAGTTAATTAAATTCAGGTAATGATAAAGATTATTTGATTAAAATTAAGCAATGATAATTTGTGTCTCTTGAGAAGATACTCATGTCAAATATTTACCTTATTACCCTGCAATCTAATCATGTTGCATAGAACATCTTCAGGTATTCAACCAGAATTATATAGATAGCCAATCTTGAATAGAAAGCTGGTTAGTCACCACATTTAATAAATACCTTTTTGTACATTTCCTATTACTAGGGAATGGGGGAGGAGGACTTCAAAGGAAACTGCAAACATGAACTCTTTATGTGGTATGACTGTTATCTAAATAAGAGAAGGGAGGAAAGGTAATAAGCACTTACATAGTGACTACTACATGCTCCACCTTGTGCTAAGTATTTTAATATATTATCTCACTTGATCTTCACATGTGAGGCAGGTGCTGATAGTATTTCTATTTTACATCTAAGCAAAAGGGGTGAGACAAAGATTAATGACTTGCTGAACATCAGAGAGATAATAGTATCTGAGAGCAGATTTGAAATCAGGTCTTCCTGACTCTAGCCCCAGCACTTAATGCAAAGTAATATCTATCTGCCTCTATAGAACATAGAAATGATGAATTTAAGAAATGAACATATTCACAGCGCAAAGTGCACAGGCTGTAACAGCACTTCCTATCCATGGCAGGACCAAGCAAGAAGCACTGGGTTCTCTGAGATAGAGGTTTCACTGCAAAACCTCAGGCATATCAGTCCAGGACAGGAGTCAAGCAGAACCTAGCAAGTAAGAGTGCAGAATCCCAGTTATCTACAGCAACTGCTCCTGAAAATATCAACCCCAAAGATCAAATTCTTGTAAGGCACCTACTAGAACTTCCCGGAGCCAAGATGGCAGTGATCAGAAACTACTCTCCCGCTCCCCTTGCCGACTTTGAAAGACTCATAAAATACTTCTCTAGAAAAATCCTGGAACAGTGGGATCAGCAGAGGGGTAAAACAGTCTCTTAGCACTTGAGCCTAGGAAAATCACTAAGGAGAGTCCTTCTGTGTGCCTGAAGGAAACCAGTGCAGGACCAGAGTTTTCCCAGACACACCCACCTCAGCAAACCTGGAGGAAACCCTGACTCCCAAGGGGATACAACACACAACTGCCAAGACCAGGATCCCAGGCATGTCTCAGCCCAGAAGGGGATTTAGGAAAACACTAGTGCACCCAGAATCACCAAACTGAAGAGCTCACCTATGCTCTAGCTAAGCAGAGGAGACCTGCTGTAGCCAGGCTACCCATCCCCCACATTTAACAACAGGTAACTAAAGGACAACCCCAGGGAAACCCAGCAAGGCTTCACCTAAACTCTGCTTTCTCACACCAGCAACCTCAGCATCAGGTAAGCTGCAGCATTATAGTTTCTAGCTGAAAGAACCACAAGCTACAAAGCCTGATCATCATGAGTAACAAGCAAAGCAGGAAAGAAAAACCAAAGCATCTTTCTATCAGGAAAAGGACCAAAACACGAATACCAAAGAGGTCAGCACTGAGACTGCACTTTCATGTGAAACTTCAGAAAGTAATAGGAACTGGTCAAAAACACAAAGAGCATGCTTGGAAGAACTGAAGAAGGACTTTAAAAGGCGAATTAGAGAAATAGAAGGGAAAAATGACCCATGATTTTAAAAATATGAAAAAAGAATTCACTGTAGAGAAAAGTTACTTAAAAAGGAAAATTGGACAAATGGAAAAGGAAGTACCAAAATAACTGGAGAAAATAACTCCTTAAAAGGAATAATTAGACAGATGGAAAAGGAGATGCAAAAGTTAACTGAAGAAAACAATTTGATAAAAATTAGAATTGAGCAAGTAGAAGCTGATGACTCTATGAGACATGAAGAATCAGTAAGAGAGAATCTAGAGAATGAAAAGATAGAAAAATGTGAAGTGTCTAACTGGAAAAACAACTGACCTGGAAAATCAATTCAGTAGAGGAAATATAAGAATTATTGGTCTACCAGAAAGCCACGATTAAAAAGAGTCTGGGCAGTATCTTCCAGGAAGTATCAAGAAGAACTGCCCAGATGTACTAGAGTAGAATAATCATTGAAAGAATCTACCATTCACCTCCTAAAGGGGATCCCAAACTAAAAAAATCCAAGAATATCATTGCAAATTCCAGAACTATCAAGTGAAGGTGAAAATATTACAAGCAGCCAGAAAGAAAACATTTAAGCATCAAGAGCTATAGTCAGAATCACACAGGGCCCTGCATATGCTACATGAAAATACCAAAGGAATTGGAATATGATATTCCGTAAGGCAAAGAAGCAGGGACTAAAACCAAGGATCAATTACAAAGAAAAGTTGAGCATAGTATTTCAGGCAAATAGATGGATATTCAACGAAATAAGGGATTTCCAGACCTTCTTGATGTAAAGACTAGAGCTCAATAGAAAATTCAGTCTTCAAACAAGTCTCAAGAGAGGCATGAAAAGGTAAACACGTTGAGAAACTTGTTATTTAATATGGGAAGACTGTTTTCATCCCTATAATGGAAGATGATACTTATTAATCTTGAGAACTGTACATTTCTCATGATATAGAAAAGGTATATACATAGAGGGAGCGGGTATAAAGTAAATGATGTGATGATAAAAATGTTATTTAAGGGTGAGAAGGAATTGTAACAGAAGATGTGAAGAAGAGGAGGCAGAAAATGGTAAATTACACCACAAGACGAGACACAAAATAATCATGCAATAAGGGGAAAGAGAAGAGGGAGATGAGCATTGTTTGATATTTACTCTTATCTGATTTGTTTCAAAGAAGGAACAATTAACTTAGTTAAGTATAGAAATCTAACTAGCTCTACAGCCTGTAGGAGGGACGGGGGAACAAAAATGGAGAAGAGACTGAAAGCAAGATAAGAAGTAGTAAGGGTAAAGAAGAGTAAAAGAAAGGGGGACTGAAAGAAAGGAGGGAAGACTGAAGGAGGAGGTAGTCAAATATTAAAACTCTATTCTGGAGGGGAAGGCAGAAGGGAGAAGTGAAAGCATAAACAGGGGCACAAGAGGATGGAGGAAAAGACATAGATGGTAATCATAACAGTCAATGTGAATGGCATGAACTCTCCCATGAACTGGAGACAGATTTCATAATAGATTAAAAACCATAATTCAGCAATATGTTGTTTAAAAGAAACAGATTTGAAACAGGGGCATACACACAGGGTAAAGGTAAAAGTTTGGAGCAGAATGTATTGTGCTTCATCTGATGTAAAAAAAAGGAGGGGTAGCAATCCTAATCTGAGACAAAGCAAAAGCATAAATAGATTTAATCAAAAAAACATAAGGAAGGAAACTACAACTTGCTAAAAGACACCATAGACAACGAAGCAATATCATTGCTAAGCATTTATGCTACAAATGGTTCATGGTCCAGATTCTTAGAGGACAAGTTAAGGGAGTTAGAGGAAGAAAAAGACAGTAAAACTATACTAGTAGCAGACTTCAAACTCTCCTTCTCTGAATTTGATAAATCTAATCTCAAATAAGCAAGAAAGAAGTGAAGGAGGTGAATAAAACTCAAGGTAATGTAGATATGATAGATCTCAGAAGAAAATTGAATGGGGATAGAAAGTAATATATATTTTTCTCACTGGTACACTGCATATATACAAAACCTGACCATGCATTAGGCATAAAACCTCAGAATGAAGGACAGAAATGCAGAGACAGTGAATGCATCCTTCTCAATTCATAATGCAACAAAAATATATATGTAATAACAGATCATGAAAAGGTAGACCAAAAATTATTTGGAAACTAAATAATCTAATTGTGAGGAATGAGTGGGTAAAACAACATCATAGAAACAACAAATAATTTCAATAAAGAGAATGACAGTAATGAGACAACCTATCAAATCTTATGGGATACTGCACAAATAGTTTTTAGGGGAAGTTTGATATCTCTGAAAGCCTACATAAAAAAACAGAGAAAGTACAGATCAATGAGTTGAGCATGTAGCTGCAAAAATCTAGAAAAAGAACAAATTAAAAGTCCCCAAGTAAATATCAAATTAGAAATACTTGAAAACCAAAGGAGATATTAACAAAATTGAAATTAAAAAAAACTATTGAAGTGATGAATAAAAGTAAGAGTTGGTGTTATGAAAAAACACAATAAAATTGATAAAACATTGGATAATTTGTTTAATAAACGGAAGCAGAACACCAAATTGCCAATATCAAAAATGAAAAGGGTGAACTCACCTCCAATGAGAAGGAAATTAAAGCCATAATTAGAAATTACGTTGTCCAACTCTATGTCAATAAATTCGAAAATCTAAATGACATTGATGATTATTTTAGAAAAATATGAATTGCTCAGATTAAGTGAAGAGGAAGTTGAGAACTGAAATAATCCCATCTCAGAAAAAGAAATTTAACAAGCTGTCAATTAACTCCTTAGGAAAAAATCTTGAGGACAGAATGAATCTACATGTGAATTCTGTCAAATATTAAAAGAAGAGTTAATTCAACTATCATATAGACAATTTAGGAAAACTGGGGAAGAAAGGGTACTTCCAAATTCTTTTTATGATGCAAATATAGTCTTGATACATAAACCAGGAAGAGACAAAACAGAGAAAGAAAATTATGGCCCAATTTCTCTAATGAATATAGATGCAAAAAATTTAAATAAGTTTTTAGCAAAAAGAATACAGCAATTTATCATGACAACAATACATTATGATCAGGTAGGATTCACACCCAGAATGCAGGGCTGGTTCAGTATTACGAAAATTATTAGTATTACTGATCATATCAGCAAAAAACTAATAGAAACCAGATGACTATCTCAATAGATTCAGGGAAAGGTTTTGAAAAAATGCAATACCCATTCCTACTGAATGGATCTTTCCATAAAATAATGGGCAGTATCTACCTAAAACCATCATCAAGCATTATATGCAATGAGGATAAGCTAAATGCATTTCTAATAAGATCAGATGTGAAAAAAGGACGTCCATTATGGCCATTGTTATTCACTACGATATTAGAAATGCTAACTGTAGAAGAAAAAATTGAAACAATTAGGATAGACAAAGAAGAAACTAAATTATCACTCTTTGCAGATGATATGATGAAATACTTAGAGAATCCAAGAGAATCAAGTAAAAAACTACTTGAAATAATAAAGAACTTTGGCAAATTTGCAGGTTATAATATAAACTAGCACAGATCTTCTGTATTTCTATGTATTAATAACAAAGTCCAACAGCAAGATATAGAAACAGAAATCCCATTTAAAGCTAAGGTAGACACAATAAAATATTTAGGAGTCTACTTGCTGAAACAAACCCAGGGATTGTATGAACACAACTTCAAAACAATTTTTGCACAAATAAACTCAGATCTAATTAAGTGGAAAAATGTCAGTTGTTCATAGGGAGAGTCAACGTAATAAAAATGAAAACTCTACCTAAATTAATCTACTTATTCAGGGTCATACCAATCAACTCTCAGATAATTATTTTCTAATAAGAAACAGAGGGGTAGACCAGGGGAATAGTCAAGGTACTCAAGAGACAGTAGTCAGTGAATATAGCACTGTTTGATAAACCCAAAGACCACAGTTTCCGGGGTAGGAACTCACTGACTGTCAACCCACAAAAGCCAGATAAAGGTTAAAAGGTCAGTGAAAAAGTTCTTTCACCTGGGTGAGAAGGGAGTAAGGTCCTCCTGCTCAAGCCCCTGCCCCAGGTGGCCCCATCAGGAGGCCACAGCATCCATTTTTGGAGCACTAGAGGCAAAGACCCTGGGGGAATTGAGCTGCTGATCTGAGTCTCAGTCCTCACTGTCATTTCTGCGCTAAGGAGGAGCACTGGCTGGCCCCTGGAGCTGGTGGAGGCTCTGGGGAGGGATTTCTACTCGAAGATCATGAGCAGAGAAGCTTGAAGTAGCTCCCATACCAAAGCACAGGCCAGTAGGGGAGTACACTCCTCTCCATTGATTGTGATAACTTGGAGGAACCAAGAACTTACAGGTCCTCACAGTATACACTGCTCTTGACAAAGGACTCAAAAGTCAAGTAACTGGCTGGGAAAAAATAAGGGAAATAAGGGAAACAATAAGACTATAGGAGGCTACTTTGTTGGTGAACAGGTGAAGAGGAACACCTGTTCCATCATTTCAGATGAGGAAGACAATGCATACTATAAGAGGAAGACATAAAAGTCAAGGCTTCTATATCCAAAACCTCCGAAATAAATGTGCAATGATCTTAGACCATGGAAGAGCTCAAAAAAGATTTTGAAAATCATGTAAGAGAGGTGGAGGAAAAATTGGGAAGAAAAATGAGAGCAACGCAGGAAAATCATGAGTCAACAGCTTGCTAAAGGAGACCCAAAAAATTCTGAATAAAATAACACCTTTAAAAATAAACTAACTCAGATTGCAAAAGAGGACCAAAAAGTCAGTGAGGAGAAGAATGTTGTAAAAAGTAGAATTAGCCAAAAGGAAAAGGAGGTTCAGAAATTCATTGAAGAAAATAGTTCTTTCATAAACTAGAATGGAGCAGATGGAAGGTAATAACTTTATGAGAAATTAAGAAATTACAAAATAAAACCAAAAGAATGAAAAAAAAAACTAAAGACAATGTGAAATATCTCATTGGAAAAACAACTGATTCGGAAAATAGTTTCAGGAGAGACAATTTAAAAACTATGGAACTACTTGAATGCCATGATTAAAAAAAGAACCTAGACATCTTCCATGAATTTATCAAGGAAAACTGCCTTGATATTATAGAACTAGAGGATATATATTGAAAAAATCCACCGATCACCTCCTGAAAGAGATCTAGCAAGAAAATCTCGTAGGAATATTATAGTCAAATTCCAGGGTTCCGTGGTCAAAGGGAAAATATTACAAGCAGCCAGAAAGAAACAATTCATGTGTTGTGGAAATGAAATCAGAATAAGGCAATATCTAGCAGCTTTTTCATTAATGGGTCAAAGGGCCTGGAACATTATATTCCAGAAGTCAAAGGAACTTGTATTAAAACCAAGACTCACCTACCCAGCAAAACTGAATGTAATACTTCAGGGGGGTAATGGTCATTCAATGAAACAGAAGACTTTCAAGCATTCTTGATGAAAAGACCAGAGCTGAATAGGAAATTTGACTTTCAATTAAAAGAATCAAGAAAAGCATGAAAAGGTAAACAGGAAAGAAAAATCATAAAGGACTTACTAAAGTTGAAGTATTTACATTCAACCATGCAAAGGTAATATTTGTAACTCTTTAAACTTTTCTCAGTATTTGGGTAGTTGGAGGGATTATACACACATATACAAACAGAGGGCTCAGGGTGGGTTCAATAGGAAGGGATGATAACTAAAAAAAATAAAATTAAGGTATGAGCTTGGCATGTAGTGGGAGGAAAAGGGAGAAATGGAATGGGGCAAATTATCCCTCATAAAAGAGGCAAGAAAAAGGCTTTTCAATGAAGGAGAAAAGGGACTGTGAGAGGGAAAAGTGAAGCTTACTTTCATCACATTTGGCTTAAGGAGGGAATAGCATGCACACTCAATGTGCTATGAAAATCCATCTTTCAGTACAGGAAAGTAGGGGAGAATGGTATAAGTGGGGTGGGGGTGGGGGTAGGATAGAAGGGAGGGAAAATGGGAGGAATGAGTAATTGAAAGGAAATGCTTTAGGGTAGGACAAGGTCTAAAGGGAGAACAGAATAAATAGGGGGCAGGATAGGATGAAGGAAAATATAGTCTTACACAACATGATTCTTATGGAAGTCTTTAGCAAAACTACCCATAAACAGCCTATATTGAGTTGCTTGCCTTCTCAGTGGGGATGGGTGGGGAGGGAAAAAGGGACAGAAGTTTGAACTCAAAATTTAAGTAATAGATGTTGAGAATTGTTTTTGTATGTAACTGGGAAATAAGAAATACAGGTAATGAGTATAGAGATCTATCTTGCCCTATAAGAAAAGAGAGAAGGTGGGAATAAGGGAAGGGAGGAGTGAGATAAAAGGAAGGGCAGATTGGGGGAGGGGGCAATCAGATTTCATAGTGTTTTGGGGTGGCATAAGGGAGAGATGGGGAGAAAATTTGAAACTCAAAATCTTGTGAAAGTGAATGTTGAAAATTAAACATATATAAATAAATTTAAAAAATAAAAATAGAAACTAAAAAAAAAAAAAAAAGACTATACTCCAAGGAGGTCATTGATAAAGAATGGCCCATTACACACCAAAATATTTAGAGTCTTTTCTCATAGAAAAGAGTTGTAATCAAAATATATGCCCATTGATAGAAAATAGCTATAACACGTTGTGGTATATAAATGTAAAGTAATATTTCTGTGGTATAAGAAAAAATATGATGAATAGAAAAAAGCATGGACTCATTTGAAGAGTGATGAGGTGGGACCAAGAAAACTATGTCCATGTTAACTACAGCAATAACAATCAACAATGGAAAACAAAGATTACAAGGAAGGATCTTAGCTCCAAATATGAGACATAAAAAAATACTTCTCTCTCCTCCTGTTCAGAGGTGGGAGGATGGTCTAGGAGTTGGAATATTGAATATATTACCATATTTTCTCATTTTGTTTATTGGTTTCACTGGTGTTTTTCTCTTCTTGCTCTTTTTATTAAAGTCCTATTTAAAGGGATTTAAAGGATGGAGTAGCTCTCTGAGATGGTACCAAAAGAGGTGCAGAGGGAAGTGGGTTATTTGAAATAAGACATCAATAACACTTACTTTAAAAATGAATTAAATTACCAAGGTTAAAGGAAACTAATACATAAATATAGACTATAATGATTACTTAAGTAAAGAAAACTGAAGTCAAAGCTAATAAAAATTGTTAAGGATATAATTGGGATGAACATGGAATCATCAAATCATAGAATTAATTTCATTTTATAAAGCCCAAGTGATAAATTTAAAACAAGTAAAATAAATAATTCTTTTACCTAATGGGAAGTGAATTTGTGGAATAATTTGTCCTAAAAAAGTTTTAAAGGCTTAAAAACTGAGAACAGCCAAATAAACTGATGAATGAAAATTCTAGAGAAAAATTTCAGGCTGCCACCCAAAATTTTTGAAATTGTTATCATGAAGGATAACTATTTTCATGTCCTTGTTGCTATTGTAAGAGACCTAACATTGGGCTAGGTGAATCATGAGTCTGACCACGTACTGGACAATGAACATTATGTGTTTAAATAAACAGTATATTATCAAGGGAAAAGTAGGATATATTTAATGTATCATTAGAGGGTGAAACTAGACTAAACTATAATAATAATAATTCAAGATAGAGAACAAGAATCAGTTTTTAAAAGAGTGAAAAATGAAATCATTTACTTGAGGCATCTAGGTGGCACAATGGATAGAGAGCTGAACCAGGAATCATGAAGATTTGATTTCAAACTTGAAGTCAGACACTTACTAGCTGTGTTACTTGGGCAATGGTTATAACACTTAACTTGTGTTTGCCTCAGTCTCCTCCTTTGGAAAATGGGTAAAATAATCATATCTAGCTCTCTGGGTTGCAGTGAGGATCAGATGAGCTATTTTTAAAGTGTGTAGCATAATGCCTGGCATGTAGTAGGCACTAAATAAATATTTATTAGATTGAAGACATTTTTTCTTTATTTTTCTTGTATTTATTTTTGTTTGTCTTTCCTTTCACAGCATGAGTTCCATGGAAATGTGTTTTGCGTGATTACACATATGTAATCTATTTCAAATTGCTTGCCTTTTCACTGCAAGAGGGAGAGAATTTGGAACTGAGAATCTGAAAAAATGTTAAAATTACTTGTGCATGTAATTGGGAAAAATGAAATACTGAATTAAAAAAAAAATTAGTACTGAACAGGAAGACTTCAGAGAGGCCTGGAAAGAATTATATGAACTGATGCTGAGTGAAATGAGCAGAAACAGGAGAACTTTGTACACAGCAACAAGCACAGTGTGCGAGGAATTTTTCTGGTAGACTTAGCACTTCATTGCAATGCAAGGACTTAAAAAATTCCCAATGGTCTAGAGGTATTTGATCACAGAATGAAGCAGACCATTTTCTTTTGTATTTTGTTTTCTTTTGCTTTGTTTTATGATTTCTTCCATTAATTTTAATTCTTCTACGCAACGTAACTAAGGTGAAAATGTATTTAATAGGTATGTATGGGTAGAACTTATGTAAAGATGTATAACGTCTCAGAGAGGGAGTGGAGTGAGTGGGGGAGGGAGGGGAAAAATCTAAGATCTGTGGAAGTGATTGTAGAGCACTGAAAACAAATAAAATAATTTAATTAACAAAAGTGAACACCCTAATGACAAAACCAACATAACTAAATTACAGATAAAACACAGAAACTCCCAAAGATATATAACATTTCTAATGAAGTGCTCAGGAACATTTTTCAGTTGTTTGGAGTAGTAAGAGTAGTATGTGGCTCATTTTGTGGTGTTTTCATCGTCAAGGTGCCTTTTTTAAAGAAGAAAGACTTTTATTTTAGTAGCATGGAGATAATACATGATTTAAACTATCTGTAAGAAAAATTGATTGGTTGAAGCTATTAGCATCTTTATTTTGGATCCATGGAGATGTTAAAATCAATAAATATTTTTTAAGGGCTGAATATCAAACATGATATTATTAAAATGATTCTAAACCTGGAGGGGAGAGGGTTTGGAGTGGGCTACCACTTTAGGTCTTCTGAGCTAAATGAGAAATATTTCCTCCAGCGTGCTTTCATAAATCTGATCTATAAAATTTTCTATGATTTTGCTACTTTAAATATCTTAATTTTGTCCATAGCAAATGTTAAAAACAAAAAAGAAAAAAGATTTTAGGCCTGCTAACCTCCAGAATGACTTAGCTGCAGAACAAGGAAGAAGACATTTATCAAAGTGTTAGGCAAACCTCAACATAGATTCCAATGAATAGACTGTTCCATTTCAGTTAGGATTGCACAAGCAAAAAATTAAATCATAATTTCTGGAATCCAAGATGGAAGAATAAGCAGTAAGTCGGAGTAACTCTCTCATATTTACTTCCAAACAACCATAAAACAACACCCCCAATTTAAATCTATAATAGTAGGACCATCAAAAAGATGAGGTGAAATATTCTTCTAACCCAGGAAAGTTGGATGATTGGCAAGATAGGTCCATCTCACTCAGGTACAAAGGGGTGCATTCTAGGACAGGAAGTATCCCAGAAAACATGATACAAAAGCTCATTGAGAAAAATAACACTTTCAATATGACAATTGGGCAAGTGGAAGATAATGACTCTATGAGACATCAATAATCAATGAAACAAATTCAAAAGAAGGAAAAAAAAATTGGAAGAAAATGTGAACTGTCTCATTAGAAGAAGAAATGACTGGGAAAACAGATCCAGGATAGAAAGTATTAGAAATACTGAACTAAATAAAATCCATACTCAAAAGGAGGATCTGGACAACATCTTTCAAGAAATTATCAAGGAAAACTGCCTTGATGTCCTGGAACCAGAGGGTGAAATAGGGATTGAAAGAATCCACAGATCACCTCAGGAAATAGATTTTAAAAAACCCAAAAAACTCCAAGAAATATCATAGCAAAATTTCAGAATTCTCAGGTCAAGGGAAAAAATACTGCAAATGGCCAGATGGAAACAATTCAAATATTGGATAATCATACTCAGGACTATATGGGACTTGGAAGCTGCAACATTAAAGGATCAGAGGTCACGGGCCATGTTATTCTTGAAGGCAAAAAGCTATGGCTGCAACCAAGAATCAAGAGTTGTGAACTTATCCCACTACTCTTGAGAGCAATTTGGAACTATGCCCAAAGGGCAACCAAACTGTGGATACCCATGGATACAGCAATACCACTACAAGGTCATTATCCCAAAGAGATCATTAAAATGAGAAATGAACGTACATGTGCAAAATTTTTATAGCAGTCCTTTTTGTGGTGGCAAAATACTGAAAATTTAGAGAATGCCCATCAATTGTGGAATGACTGAACAAGCTGTGGTATAGGAAAGTAATGGAATATTATTGTGCAATAAGGATGAACAATAAGGAGCACCATCAAACTGCTCCTGTTATTATGGAATGGCTGCTTAATAAAGCTTCAATTTCAGCAAATATATATTAAGTCCTTCACCTGTCCCAAGCAACATATTGGACATGAGGGAGTTAGAGGTTAAAAATCAGATGTGACCCTTGCACTCGATGAGCTCATAACCTGTTAAAAGAGGCATTGTACTATTTTTATTTAGGATTTTATTTTCCCCAGTCATGTATAAAAAACAAGTTTTAACAACCATTTTTAAACTTTGAGTTCCATACTCTATACCTTCTTCCTACCTCCCACCTCCCTCATTGAGAAGTCAAGCAATTCAGTATAGGTTATGCAAAACATTTCCATAATAGTCGTATTCTGAAAGAAAACACAGAGAAAATATCTCAAGAAAAATAAAGTTTAAAAATTATGCTTCAATCTGTATCCAGACACAATCAGTTCTTTCTCTGGGGGTGGACAGTATTTTTCATCCTAAGTCCTTTAAAAATGTCTTGGAACACTGTCTTTTGAGATAAGCTCAGTCATTCACAGTTGATTGTCTTACAATATTACTTTTACTTTCTACACAGTACGTTTTGATTCATATAAGCTCATCCAAGTCAATCCAAGTTTTTCTGAGACCAACCTGCTCATCATATCTTATAATACAATAGTATTCCATCATAATCATTTAGCATATTTTTTCCATCATTCCACAATAGATGGGCATCCCGTCAATTTTTAATTCTTTGCGTCTGAAAATAGCTGCTATAAATATTTTTGTACTTATAAGTTCTTTACCCTTTTTAATTTTTTTGCTTTTTGTCCCTTCAGAACTACAGACTTAGTAGTAGTATTGTTAGGTCCTTGGGTATCCATGGTTTTATCGCCCTTTGTCAGAGTTCCAAATCGCTGTATAGAATGGTTGAATTAGTTCAAAACTCCACCAACAGTGCGTTAATGTCTCATCTTTCAGACATTCCTTCCAACATTTGTCAGTTTTCTTTTCTATCCTATTGGCTAATCTAATAGGTATGAAGAAATAGTTCAGAATGGTTTTAATCTGTGTTTCTCCAATCAATAATGAGTAAATGTATTGTTCATATTGCTATAGATAACTTTGATTACTTCATCAGGAAACTAATTATATTTTTTAATCATTTATCAATTGGAGAATAGTTCTTTTTTTTTTTTTATTAATGTGACTCCATTCTTTATTTGTTCGAGAAATGAGACATTTATCAGAGCAACACGCTTCAGGAGTTTTTACAGTTACTATTGAAAATTGTAATTCCCTCCTTCCAATTTCTCCCTCTTGTTCTATGGCTTTTCTCCTTTCACCCTGAGCCTCCTCAAAAGTGTTTTGCTTCTTACTATGCCCTCCTCCTGCTTCACACCTTTCCCTTGTCCCTTTCTCTACAACTGCGCTACAGGGTAAGATTTCTATACCCAATTGAGTATTTATGTTAATTTCTCTTTGAGTCAATTCTAATGAGAGCAAGGTTCACTCATTTCCCTTCAGATCCCCCTTTCTTTCTTTGCACTGTAAAACTTTGCCTCGCCTCTTTTATGTGAGATAATTGACTCTATTCTACCTCTCCCTTTCTCTTTTTCCAGATATATTCCTCTATCATTCCTTAATTTTATTTTTTAGATATCATTCTTTCATATTTAATTCACATCTGTGCCCTCCATCTACATATATCTGTGCATGTTATATATGTGTGTGCACATATGTGCATGTATGCATATATGTACATGCATATGTGAAAATATGTACACATACATAAATATATAAATACATATGTGTGTATGTATGTGTATATGTATGTGTATATGTATATATATATATATGTATATATATATATACATAACTGTACACACACACACACACACACACACACACACACTCTCCCTTTAACTACCTTAATAATGAGAAAGGTGTTTCGAGTTACAAGTATCATCTTCCCATGCAGGCACATAAGCAGTTTACCCTTATTAAGTTCCTAATGATTTCTCTTCTCCGTTAACCTGTTTATCCTTTTCTTGAGTCTTGTATTTGAAAGTCAAAATTGCTGTTCAGTTCTGTTATTTTCATCAAGAGTGCTTGAAAGTTCTCTAATTCATTGGATGTCAATTTTCCCCCTAAAGGATCGATTATACTCAATTTCTCTTGGTAACTGATTCTTAGTTGTGATTCAGGCTCCTTTGCCTTCCAAAACATCATATTCCAGGCCCATTGGTCCTTTAATGTAGAAGATGCTAAATCTTGGGTTATTCTGAGTGTGGTTCCATAATATTTCAATTGTTTCTTTCAGATTGCTTGCAATATTTTTTTCTTGACCTGAGAACTCTGGAATGTGGCTATAAGATTGCTGGCAGTTTTTTTTTTTTAATCGTTTTTATAAATTGTTTTGTGGATACTTTTGATTTCTATTTTACCCTCTTGTTCTAGAATATCAGGGCAGTTTTCCTTGATAATTTCTTTAGAAACAATATTTATGCTCCTTTTTATCATGACTTTCAGTAAGTTCAGTAATTTTTAAATTATCTCTCCTACATCCATTTTCCAGGTCATTTTTTCCCCAATAATATATTTCACACTCTCTTCTATTTTTCACTCTTTGTTTTTATTTTATTGTTTATTGATTTCTAATAATGTCATTAGCTTCCATTTGCTTCATGATACATTTTATGAAAATATTTTTTCATTCAGGTGTTGGATTTTTTTTACATTTGACTACTTCTGCTTTTTAAGTCTTTCTTGTCCTCTTTGGCTTTTTGGACCTCTTTTACCTTTCAGCCTAGTGCATTTTAAGATGGTTTTTCCTCTTTGTGTTTGTCTGTGTGTATGTGTTTCCTTTACTAAGCTGTTGACATATTTTTTATCATTATTTTCCTTTCTTACTCTCATTTCTCTTCCAAATTTTTCTGTACCTCTCCAACTTGATTTTCAAAATGCTTTATGAGCTCTTCCATGGCTTGTGACCAATTCACATTTTTCCTTGGAGCTTTGGATATAGGAGCTTTGATTTGGTTTTCTTCTTCTGAGTGTGTATTTAGATTTTCCTTGTCACTGTACTAACTTTCTATAGTCAGAATTTTATTCTCCCATGTTATTTGCTAATTTTCCCAGCCTGTTAATTGACTTTGAACTCTTTATTAAAGTAGGGCTCTGCATCCAGACTGGAGAGTGCACTGTCCCAAGCACTGTGCAGTTGTTTTCAGAGATACTTCTAGGGGCCTGTAAATTTTCATTTCTTCTGAGGTGTTAGGATCTGATAAGAGTTGTTCACTATTCTCCTGCCCTGTATCTAGAGAGCAAAACTATAAAAGTAGGGGAACTCAACCTCACACTCTCTGACCTTGATGAATTTGACATAAAAATAAACAAGAAAGAAGTCAAGAAGGTCAATAAAACTTTGGATAAGATAGATATGACAGATTTCTGGAGAAAGTTGAATGAGGGTAGAAAGGAATATAACTTCACCAAGTATTAGACCATAACAATCTCGGAATTCAGTGTAGAAAGGCAGGTATAGTGAATACATTCTTCTCATATTGTAATGCAATAAAATTACATGCAATAAAAGGCCATAGAAAGACAGAACAAAATCAATTGGAAATCAAATAATCTTATCCTTAAAAATGAGTGGGTTAAACAACAAATCATAGAAACAATCAACAAGTTCATTCAAGTGAATGACAATAATGAAACAACCTACCAAATCTTATAAGATACTGCAAAAGCACTTCTTAGGGGAAGTTTTATATCTTGGAATGCCTACATGAATAAAATAGAGAAAGAAGAGATCAAGGAATTGCCCGTGCAGATTACAAAGCTAGAAAAAAATGAATTGAAAATCCCTAAGTAAATACCAAATTAGAAATATTGAAACCCGAAAGAGAGATTAATAAAGTTGACATTAAGACAACTATTGAACTAATGAATAAAAGTAAGAGTTTGCTTTATGAAAAAACAATAAACCCTTGGTCACATTGATTATATAAATGAAAGAAGAAAACCAAATTACCAATATCAAAAAAGAAAAGAGTGAACTCACCTGGAAAGAGGAGTAAATTAAAACAATTAGAAATTACTTTGCCCAACTTTATGCCCATAAATTTGACAATCTAAATGAGATGGATGGTTATTAAAAAAATGTACATTGCTCAGATTAACAGGAGAGGAAGTTGAAAATTTAAATAACCCCACCTCAAAAAATGTAATTGAACAAGTCATCCATGAACTCCCTGGAAAAAAAATCTCCAAGGCAGGATGGATTTACAAGTGAATTATATCAAACTTTTTAATATAAATTTTATTTGTTTTCAGTGTTCTACAATCATATAACTAAAGCATATAACTTAGATTATTTTTCCCCTCCATACCCCCACCTCTCCCCTCTCTCTCTGAGATGGAATGCAATTTTATATAGATTCTATACATACATTCCTATTAAATACATTATCACTATAGTCCTGTTGTGTAGAAGAATTAAAATGAATGGGAGAAATCATATAACAAATGAAAACATGATACAAAAATATAATCTGCATTTTGTGATTGAATTCCAAAGTTCGTTCTCTGGGTATGGAAGGCATTGTGCCTTAAAAGATAATTGAGAATTTTTTAAGTCCTTGCATTGCAATGAAGTTCCAAGTCTACCAGAAAAAACTTTCACACACTGTTGTCATTGCTGTGCACAGAGTTCTTCTGGTTCTGCTTCAGTCTTTCCAGGCCTCTCTGAAGTCTTCCTGTTCATCATTTCTTATACTGCAATAGTATTCCATTACATTCATATACCATAATTTATTCAGCCATTCCCCAATTAATGGGCATCCCCTTGATTTCCAGTTTTTGACCACCACAAAGAGTTTTTCCAGCAATTTTTGTCAAACAGTGAATTCTAGTCTCAGAAGTTGGAGTCCTTGGATTTATCAAGCTTTTAAAGAACGGTTAATTCCAATACTGTCTAGACTATTTGGGAAAAGTGGAGAAGTTCTTTTTATGATACCAATTCGTTTATGATACCTAAACTAGGAAGAGACAAGACAGGAAAAGGGAAATTATAGACCAATTCCTCTAATAAATATAGATGCAACATTTTTCAACAGAATTTTAGCAAAAACAATACAGCAGCTTATCATGAGAAAAATACGCTATCATCAGGTAGGATTTACACCAGGAATGCAGGACTCTTTCAATGTTAGGAAAGCTATTAACATTATTGATCATATCCATGACAAAACTAACAGAAACCACACGATTATCTCAATAGAGGCAGGAAAAGCTTTTGACAAAATACAATACCCATTCCTATAGAAGACACCAGACAGCACAGGAATAAATGAAACTTTCCATAAAATAATAAACGCTATCGACCTAAAACCATCATCAAGCATTATATGCAATAGAGATAAGTTAGATGCATTTTAAGTAATATCAGGGGTGAAACAAGGATGTCCATTATCGCCACTGTTATTCAATATGATATTAGAAATGCTAACTGTAGCAATAAGAGAAGAAAAATAATTTGAAGAAATTAGAATAGGCAAATGAGAAACTAAGTTACCACTTTTTGCACATGATATGATGATATACTTAGAGAATCCCAGAGAATCAAGTAAAAAACTACTTGAAATAATAAACAACTTTTACAAAGTTTCAGGTTACGAAATAAACCAACCACAAGAGACAGAAAGAGAAATCCCATTTAAACCTAAGATAGACACTATAACATATTTGGGAGTCTACCCGCCAAAACAAACACAACGAATATATGAACAGAATTATAAAACACTTTTCACATGAATAAAGTCAGATCTAAGTATGTGGGAAATATTCAGTTGTTCGTGGCTGGTAGGTCAAACCAATAATATAAAAATGATATTTCTACTTAAATTAATTTACTTATTCAGTGTCAAACTAAAAAAAAAAACCAAAAACTAAGAGATAATTATTTACTAGAGCTAGAAAATTAATATCAAAATTCATCTGGAAGAACAAAAGATCCAGAATATCAAGGGAATTAATGAAAAGAAATGCTAGGGAAGGTGATCTAGCCATACCAGATCTCAAATTGTATTATAAAGCATCAGTTATCAAAACCAGTCTATACTAGCTAAGAAACAGATAAATAAGTACACCAGTGGAATAGGTTAGGTACTGAAGACACAGTAGTCAATGAATACAGCAAAGTACTGTTTGATAAACCCAAGGATCCCAGCTTCTAGGATAAGAACTCACTGTTCGACAAAAATTGCTGAGAAAACTGGATAACAGTGTGGCAGAAATAGGGCATAGAACAATTCCTGTCACCATACACAAGAATAAAGTCCAAATGGGTCCATGCATCCTGTGTCATCTCCAGTCATACTGATGAATATTTGGTCACTGGATTCAGATGCCTCTGGAGGAGCAGTGAGACTGGTGATCTGCACAGCCCTCTCTCACTTAAAACAAAGTCAAGTGCAAGTCATGTCATCATTTCTCTGATGGCATGTTCTTCTTCAGCAGTAAAGGATGGACACATATATGAAAATTAATATTATAAACAAATCAGTGGAGCAAGGAATAGTGTATTTATCAGATTTACAGAGAATTTTTAAAAATTATTTTATTTGTTTTCAGTGTTCTACAATCACTTCAATATATCGTAGATTTTTCCTGTCCCTCCCCTCTTTCCCCCTACCTCCTTACTCCCTCCCTGCGACAACATGTAGGTCTCTATGACGTCTGACCGTAAATGCAGAAAAATGTTTATAGCAGCTCTCTTTGTGGTTGTCAGAAACTGATAATCAAGGGGATGCTCATCAATTGAAGAATGACTGAATAAGCTGGGGTATATGAATGTAGTGGAATACTGCTTTCGTATAAGAAATGATGAACAGGAATACTTTGGAGAGGCATGGAAAGACATATATGAACTGACGCTGAGTGAAAGGATCAGAACCTAGAGATCTTTGTACACAGGCACAACCAGAGTGTGCGAGGAGCTTTCCTGGTAGACTTACTACTTCATTGGAATGCAAGGGCTTAAAAAATTCCCAATGGGCTCTTGAGGAAAATACCTTCCACATCCAGAGAAAGAACATAGAATTCGATCACAGAATTAAGAACATTTTATTTTGTGTTATGTTTTGTTTTGTTTTATGGTTTCTCCCATTCATTTTAATTCTTTTATCCAACCTGGCTAAGGTAAAAATATATTTAATATGAATATATGTGCAGAAGCTATATTAAATTGTATGACGTTTCAGGGGGGATTGGATAGGGAGGGACATGAGGAGGAAGGGGGGGAATCTAAGATACATGGAAGTGATTGTAGAACACAGAAAACAAATAAAATTGTTTACTTTAAAAAATAAAAAAAAAATAAGAAATGAATCCAGCAATCATCTCCTGGAAGAGATCCCAAAAGGAAAACTCCTAGGAATATTGTAGCCAAATTCCAGACCTAACAGTCAAGAAGAAAATATTGTAAGCAACCAGAAAGAAACAATTCCAGTATTGTGGAAATATAATCAGGATAACAGAAGATCTAGTACCTTCTACATTAGGGGATTGGGTGGGTGGAGGGCTTGAATTATGATGTTCCAGAAGTCAGAGGATCTAGGATTGAAGCCAATAAACTCCTACTCAGGAAAACTTCAAGTGAAAAATTGGTCATTCAATGGAATGACATTCAAGTATTCTTGATGAAAAGACCAGTGTTGAATAGAAAATTTTACTTTCAAACACAAGAATCAAGAGAGGCATGAAAAGGGAAAGAGAAATCATGAGAGACTTACTAAATTTGAACTCTTTATATTCCTTCATGGAAAAATAATGCTTGTTAATAGAGACTTTTCTTAGTCTTAAAGTAGTTGGAGGGATTACAAGCTTAGAGACAGAGGGCAAAGGGTGAATTGAATGTTAAGGGTTGATATGTAAAAATAAAATTAAGCAGTAAAAGAAGAATATATTGGGAGGAGAACGGGAGGAATTGAATTGGATAAATTATCTCTCACATAAAACAGGTAAGAAAAAGTTTTTCAATGGCTGGAAAGAGGGAGGAAGCAAATCATTGAATTTTGCTTAAGGAGGAAAGAAAATGTACACTCAATTTGGTATGAAAATCTATCTTACAATACAGTAAAGTAGGAGAGAAGGGGATAAGAGGGGGCTGGGGAATGATAGAATGGGGGGTAATATTGGAGGGAGATATTTAGAATTAAATACTTTTGAGGGGGGACAGCGTCAAAAGAGAGAATAGAATAAATGGGGAAAACATTGGACAGAAGGAAACAGTCTTTGACATTATGATTGTTATGGAAGTGTTTTGCTTAATGACTCATGTATAACCTATATTGAAATGTTTGAATGCTCAGTGGGGATAGGTAGGGAAGGAGGAAGGGAAAGAACTTTGAGCTCAAAGTATTAACAATAAATATTAAATTTGTTTCTACTTGCAACTGGGAAATACGACATACAGTCAATGGAGTGTAGAAATCTATCTTACCCTATAAGAAAACAGAGAAAAGGGGATGAGAAAAGGGAGGACAGACTGGGGGAAAGCATAATTGGAATGCAAGATGTGTTGGAATTGGTGGAGGAGTGAGATGAGGAAAAATTCGGAACTCAAAATCCTGTCGAAGTGAATGATGAAAACTGAAAATAAATTAGCTAAAACAAAGAATACAGGCTTAAATGAAAACTTGACTAAATACTGGGATGAAATGTTTATAGTATCCTCTCAGCAAGTGCCAAAAACAATTAAAGGGAAAAATCATCCTACTTAAAGATTAATAGAAGACCTTTTATTGGTAGTGCATTTTGCTTGTTGCTAATATAATTTTTGCTTTTTAATGAGATTAAAGTTTTCCCTCACTCATTAATGGGCTTGCCTATTAAGGGAAGCTTAATTAGGGGAGGCCCACAACTTCTGCTGATTTTCTAATGAGGCACTGGTTCTCAAGGGTTGTGATTCCCTCTGGCTTTGAAAAGTGCATAAATACGCTGAATAGAGGTTTTATTTGGGGGCTTAATTTTTGGAAGAAATTTTATGTGCCAGATGAGATGGTGGGAAGCCACTAAGCAGACCTCCAGCTTTGGAAAGCCCAGATGCTGGTGTTTCACTCTATAGCAGCTATGTGTGTATGTAATGGTCAGATAGTTGGATGTGTCCGTTGATCCATGGTGTATGTATTCCTTATGACAGACAATTAGAAGCTATGTCTATTGCTTTTGATTTCTCTGTGTTTTTTCTGAAGTTCAAGGTGCTGACTTTTTCCCCTGATCTAAGTGAATGATACATGTGCTTGATTAAAATGATTGTGGACCCCTTGAAAGTTGCCTTTACTTTTTCCTAAGAACCTGTGACAGCAGGTCCTACTGGACGTCGGGGTCCTTGCTTTTCCTGACGTAAATAAACCAGATCACTCTGAGATGAAAATGGAACAGTCACACTTGCAATCTCATAATTCCATACTCTACTTTCCAAATAGCTCATCTCCACATCTTAGAATCTATAGTTTACTTCTGTCAAACTTAATTTAAATGAAAACAGTCAGTGTGATGGAAGTGAGGTTTTTAATCAGAGCAAGTAAGCTGCAACTTAGGATGCTACATGGCAAATACTGGACTACCCCAAGTGGGGAGTGAGAACAGGGTTTACATAGGGTATTAAGGCAGAGAAAAGGACTAGGCTACAATTGGTAGAGGTTAAGCATCTCACATAACGGGCAAAAGCATCGACAGAAATCTTGAGAATCTTTGGAGGGGAGAATTTGGGAGATTTCTAAAATATTCAAATGCTGGAAGCTATACTGTCAAGTCAACGCCAAACAATTAATTGCCTTAGAGCTGAGACCAGGTGAGCTTCAGTCAAGTATTAGTCAGTTCTGAAGTCCCTTCAAAGCTCAGTTCAGATATTAGAAGACAGCTTTTCTGATTCCTTACCTGTTAACATTCCCCATGTGCTCCCTTCCCCTCTCTCTCTCTCCCAACATACGCAGATAGGTACACACACACACACACACACACACACTCACATGTGCATAAACATATCTACACTCATATTCTATCTGGGAGACTACAACTATATGTTTGTGTTTGTGTGTGCAAATGTTTACAAGTGTGTCTGTGTGTATATATACATATGTGTACACACACACACACAAACATACACAGCTATGAATACAGGCAGCTAGGTGGTAAGTGGATATATCACTGGTCCTGGAGTCAGGAGGAAATGAGTTCAAATCCATCCTCATACACTCACTAACTGTATGACCCAGCTTGCCTCAGTTCTTCATCTGTAAAATGAGCTGGAAAAGAAAAAAGAAAACTAGTTCAATATCTTTGCCAAGAAAACCATAAATGGGTTCACCAAGAGTCAGACATAACTGAAATGACTCAACCATAAATATGTAATACTCATGAATATATCTATATGAATATTATATATAATATATTCCATATATGTAAAATATATATTAATATAGTTAATACAAAACATATAAGCAATGGTTTTCTTTTAAAATTAAATTTCCATTTCTACTTATAATGGAGAGAGTGCACTATGATATCACGAAATATTTGAGGGTGTAATAAATACAGTTGATTTTTGATGCTCTTCTAGAGAAACTTGATTCCTACTGCCAACTCAGAAATGCCATTATTCCATGACAAATAATTAGAAACGTTAATGGAAGAGTATATGTATGTGTGTGATGATTAAACTGTCATTATAACAAGCGGATATCAAGTGAGCAATGTTTAACAGAGTCTTAGACCAGCGCAAGACTGCTGATGAACTGAGCTAAATGAAGCCTTCCTTAGAAGGTTGACCATTAAGTGATTGGTTATTTTTTACAGCCATACTAATACAAAAACACTACTGTGAAAGGCACCTCTGCATATTTAGAAGCATTATCTAAGGAGATGAAATAATAATCCCTCCATGAAAAAAAGCATTAAACAAGTCAAAATCTCAGTGGTAGAGTGTTAAAAATTGTAGTAAGTAATTGTGGTGAAAATCCACTATTAGTTGCTCAAAAATATAAAGAGATATATAGGAAATGATCCTTTACTCTACAAAGCTTAAACATCTAACAAAGGATATAAAAGCTTCACAATTAGCATAATTATGATGTACTTTAAAACATTAGATTATTTTGGGAATATCTGGATATCTTTGGAGAGAGTACCATCTTTGCTGACTATCTTTTTTAACTTTTCATTTTATTAGTTTATTCTGTAAGCATATTCCAAATAGTTATCTCAAAATTTATTTTCCCATCAATTTAAGAAAAAAAAACACACTAACATTTAATTTGGTGTTGTTTTTATTTTCTGTTTTTTGAAGATCTTTATTTTCTTTTTTATATGTTTATTTACTTATTTTTAGTTTTTAACATTCATTTTCATAAAATTTTAAGTTCCAAATTTTCTCCACATCTTTCCCCTACTGCACTACAAAATGTCGTGCATTCTGATTACCCCTTCCCCCAGTCTGCCCTCCCTTTTTTCTCACTCCTTCTTTCCCTTATCCTCATCTTCTCTCTTTTCTTCTAGGGCAAGACGAATTTCTACACCCCATTACCAATATTTCTTATTTCCCATTTGCATGAAAAACAATTCTCAACATTCTTTCTTAAAACTTTGAGTTTCGACTTCTCCCCCTTCCTCCCTCCCCATTCACCCTTACTGGGAAGACAAGCAACTCAATATAGGCTATATGTGTGTAGTTTTGTAAAAGACATCTGTAATAACCATGTTGTATAAGACTAACTATATTTCCCTCCATCCTATCCTGTCCCCCATTTATTCTTTTCTGACTTTTGACCTTGTCCCTCCTGAAAAGTGTCTACTTCTGATTACTCCCTCATCCTATTTGCCCTCCCTTCTCATCCCCCCTCCGCACTTATCCCCCTTTCCCCTACCTTCCTATAGTGTAACATAGATTTTGATACCAAATTGATTGTGCATGCTACTCTCTCCTCAAGCCAAATGTGATGAGAGTAAGCTTCACTTTTCTGCTCTCACTTTCTCCCTTTTTTCCTGCATTGAAAAATATTGTTCTTATCTCTCTTATGATGGATAGCCTGCCCCATTCCATTTGTCCCTTTCTCCTCCCAATATTTTCCTCTCTCACCCCTTAATTTTATTTTATTTTTGTATGGCTATCATCTCTTCTGATTCAATTGAACCTGTAATCTCTGTCTATGTGTATGTGTGTGTGCGTGTGTGCGTGCGTGTGTGTGTGTGTGTGTGTGTGTGTGTAATCTGCCCAACTACACAAATACTGAGAAAAGTTTAAAGAGTTACAAATATTATCTTTTCATGTACGAATGTAAACAGTTCAACTTTAGAAAATCCCTTATGATTTCTCATTCTTATTTACCTTTTCATGATTCTCTTGATTTTTGTGTTTCAAAGTCAACTTTTCTATTCTGTTCTAGTCTTTTCATCAAGAATTTTTGAAAGTCCTCTATTTCATTGAAAATCCATTTTTTCCCTGAAGTACTATCCTCAATTTTTCTGGATAGGTGATTCTTGGTGCTAATTCTAGTTCCTTTGACTTCTGGAATATGATATTGCAAGCCTTTTGATCCATTAATGTAGAAGCTGCTGGACCTTGTGTTATCCTGATTGTATTTCCAAAATATTCAAGTTGCTTCTTTCTAGCTTCTTGCAATGTCTTTTTCTTGACCTGGAAACTCTGGAATTTAGCTACAATATTCCCAGAATTTTCCCTTTTTGGATCTCTTTCAGGAGGTGATCAGTGGTCCTTTTAATTCTTATTTTACCTACTGCTTCTAGAATATCAGAGCAGTTTTCCTTGATAATTTCATGAAAAGTGATTTCTAGGCTCTTTTTTGATCATGGCTTTCAGGTAGAGTCATAGTTTTTAAACTGTCTCTCCTGGACCTATTTTCCAGGTCAGTTATTTTTCCAATGACATATTTCACATGGTCTTTTATTTTTTCATTCTTTTGGTTTTGTTTTGTAATTTCTTGGTTTCTGATAAAGGCATTAGCTTTCATCTGCTCCATTCAATTTTTTTGGTGTTTTTTTTTTTTTTGCTATTTTGTTTTTCTTTTCTTCTTCTCTTTCCTTTTTATTTTTTAAGTAGATTTATCTTATTTGTTATCAGTGTTCGACAATCACTTCCATATATCTTAGACTTTTTTCCACTCCCTTCCCTTTACTCCCCCTCTCTCCCCACTCCTTCCCTGAGATGATGTAGGATCTTATATAGGTTCTACACCTACATTCCTTTTAATAGGAATTAAGAATTAAAATTAAAATGAATGGAAACAACCGTGAAACTAAACAAAACCTAATACAAAAGAAAATGGCCTGTTTCTATCTGTGATCCAATTCCATAGTTCTTTCTCTGGATTTGAAAAGTGTTTTGCCTCAAGAGTACATTGGAAATTTTTTACGTCCTTGAACTGCAATGAAGTACTAAGTCTACCAGAAAAATTCCTCATACACTATGGTTGTGACTGTGTACAAAGTTCTCCTGGTTGTGTTCTTATCACTCAGCATCTGTTCATATAAGTTTTTCAAGGCTTCTGTGAAGTTTTCCTGTTTATTTTTATCATAGCCCAATAATATTCCATTGCATTCATGTACCACAAATTGTTCAGTCATTCCCCAATTGATGGGCATCCCCTTGATTTCTAATATTTGGTCATCACAAAGTGAGCTGCTATAAATATTTTTGTATATGTGGGACTCTTTTCCATTTCTATGATCTCTTTGGGATAGAGTCTCAGAAGCAATATTGCTGGATCAAAGGGTATGCACATTTTTGTAGTGCTTTGAGCATAGTTCCAAATTGCTTTGGTTGGATCAGCTTACAACTCCACAAAAAATGAATTAGTGCTCCAACTCTCCTACAACTTCTCCAACATCTATCATCTTCCTGTTTTGTCGTGTTAGCCAATCTCATAGGCGTGGTATGTTGGAGAAGTTTTTATTTGCATCTCTCTAATCAATAGTGATTTAGAGCATTTTTCATATGATTGTAGATAACTTAATTTCTTCCTCTGAAAACTGCCTGTTCATACCCTTTGACCATTTATCAATTGAGGAATGACGTGTATTCTTACAATTTTGACTCAGTTCTCTATATATTTTAGAAATGAAGACTTTGTCACAGGCATTAGTTGCAAAAATTCATTCCCAGTTTTGTGCTTCCCTCCTAATCTTGGTTTCATTGGAATGGTTTCTTCAAAAACTTTTCAATTTAATTTAATCAAAATTATCCATCTTGCACTTCATATGTTCCCTATCTTTTGTTTGGTCTTAAATTTCTCCATTCTCCAGAAATCAGACAAATTCACTATTCCTTGCTCCCCTCATTTGTTTATAGTATCAATCTTTATACATAGATCATGTATCCATTTGGACTTCATTCTTGTGTACAATGTCAGACATTGGTCTATGCCCAGTTTCTGCCACATTGTATTCCAATTTCCCCAGCAATCTTTACCGAAGATTGAGTTCTTGTACCAGAAACTGACGTCCTTCGGTTTATCAAACAGTAGACTGCCCTGTGTATTAACTACCATGTCTTGAGTACCTACCCTATTCCACTGATCTACCCTTTTGTGTCTTAGTCAGTACTAAGTGGTTTTGATGATTGCTACGTTTTTGAAACAATTTGAAATCTGGTAGGGCTATGTCCCCTTCCCTAGTATTTTTTTCATTAGTTCCCTTTATAGTCTGGACCATTTGTTCTTCCAGATGAATTTTGATATTATTTTATCTGTTCTAGAAAATAACTGTCTGTTAGTTTGATTGGTATAGTATTGAATAAGTAAATTAATTTAGGTAGAATTGTCATTTTTATTATATTAACTTGTCTTATCCTTGAGAAACTGATGTTTTTCCACTTACTTGGATATGACTCTTTTGTAATTGTGTTCATATAGTCTCTGGATTTATTTTAGCACGTAGACTCCCAGGTAATTTGGAGTGTCTACCATAAGTTCAAATGGCATTTCTCTTCTTATCTCTTGCTATTAGGATTTGTTAGTAAGATGTAGAAGTGAAGATTATTTTCTTGGGTTTACCTGATAATCTGCAACTTTGCTAAAGTTGTTTATTATTTCAAGTAGTTTTTCACTTGATTCTCTAAGTATATCATCATATCATCTACAAAGAGTCACAAATTAGTTTCTCCTTTGCCTTTTCTAATTAATTCCTTCAATTTCTTTTTCTTCTCTTATTGCTACAGACAGCATTTCTAATACCATATTGAATAATAGTGGTGATAATGGACATCCTTGTTTCACTCCTGATCTCATTGGAAATGCATTTCGCTTGTCCCTAGTGCATAAAATGCTTGTTGATGATTTTAGTTAGATACTGCTTCTTATTTTATGGAAAGTTCCATTTATTCTTATGCTTCCCAGTATTTTCAAAAGAAATGAGTATTGTATTTTGTCAAAAGTTTTTTCTGCATTTGTAATGTCCTTATAATCATGTGGTTTCTGTTAGTTTCATTGTTGGTATGATCAAAAATACTAACAGGTTTCCAAACATTAAACCAGTCCTGAATTCCTTGTATAAATCCTGCCTTATTATAATGTATTACTCTGGTGATAAGTTGTTGTAATCATCCATCTAATTTAGATTGTCGAATTTATGGCCATACAGTTGGCTAAAGTAATTTCTAATTATTGTTTCAATTTCTTCCTAGTTGGAGGTTAGTTCACCTTTTTAATTTTTTTTATATGGGTAACTTGGTTTCTTCTTTTTTTAAAAAAAATCAAATTGAACAAACGTTTAAAAATTTCACTGTCTTTTTCATAAAACCAACACTTATATTTTTTAGTCATTTGTTTTCTTAATTTTAATTTTATTAATCTCTCTTTTGGTTTTCAGAATTTCTAATTTGGTATTTACTTAGGGATTTCCATTTTTTTCTTTCTGAGCTTTTGAGCCGTAAGAGAGTTCAAAAGGAGAGTAGATAGACACCAAAGAAACAATTCACTTATTTCCCAAATTAAAGTTATCCACCACTCCATAACTGCCCTTCATTCCACTCCTCAGAGATCCCTTTCCTATTGGCGAGCTCCTCTCAGAACCTTTCTTCAGGGATTCAGGGGCATGGGAAGCCCAGTGCAGTCATTCCTGATCAGTGTTTTATACATTACAGCATGATTCAGGCACTTTTTCTCTATGTATCTTGCCTTTTCCTTTCTTTTTTTTTTTAATAACTACATAGGTCAACGTCTTATGCAGTTATGGAATTCTAACAGCAAAGGGCTTTTGATCAGATCTGCACAGTTCACGGGGTGGAATATGATTTGTAAGCATCCTTTTACACTGTTTATACTCACATACAAGACAAACATTAGCAACACATGCTACGATTTCATTCAAAAAGGAAATGCAAAAGAAATTTTAAAAAATTAACATTCAGTAAAAAGAAAAACATGAATCAGACAATACGAAGGTGAGGCAATGAAAAGCTTTATCAGATTATAACCTTTAATAAGTATGACTTTCAAAGTCAAATTCTTCCCTAGTTCATCACTGATAAAGGATGAAAAAGGAAGAGGAGAAAGCAATTCATGACTATTCAAAGCAATTTCATGAACCCCACCTTAAACTTGCAGAATCTTAAGACAATGTGACCAAACTACAGAGAAGGGAAAGGAGATCTATTATGGACCAAAGTTATTATGTTTCTTGTTTTTTCAACTTTTTTATTTTATTGATAATGGTTTCCTATATTATAATAATTTACAGAGAATTAGGAGACATGGTTTAAACAGCAACCTGCTAAGTAGAGACAGTTAATTTTTTTCAAGGAGCACTGAAGCACCATTTAAAATTCATAGGCTTGTCACAGGCTAGAGTCAAGAAGCCTGGGCCTTCCCACTCATTCTCCTCATATAAATCCTTAAAGATACTCAAAACATTTCGAGATATTGTATGAGATTCTGACTTCCCTGGGGGTGATGAAGGAAAATAATACCACTCACCTGTGTTAGTCTTTTGACTCAGGGAGGAGAAGAAAACTAGATTCTAGGTCCTTAACATGTTGTCACTGGAATAAGGTGTAGGTGTGGTTGGAATACTCTGAAGAGATATTGCTCCTCCAGATCATGTGTGGCCTTTAGCAAACAAGTTGACAAACAGTGATTCAATCAAAATTTCCCTAAAGAGGGGGATAATTTCTAAGGTAGATAATCCTTCAGTGGTCTTTGCCCAGGGATAAGTACTTTAGACTTTTCATCTCTCTGATTGAGGAAATTCTATTCCACAGAGGTTAGGGAATGGAGTGTATAGGGAATAAGATTCATGATACCATGTCCATTCAAGGGATAAGGTTAACAAGATTCCTTGGCATCCCTAGGATAAGGATTGATCTGCGACATCATAATTTAATATTTTTCTCCCAAACATTGATCCAGTTTGACCCAAGCTCCAGAATTCCTGGTCCTTTCTCTCTTGCTGTAACAGTTTGCTTATCTGTGAAATGAGGAGGCTCACCTAGATAATAGATAATGCCTACTTAAACTCTGGGTAGCTATGTGGTACAGTGGGTAGAGTGTCTTGTAAGCAAGAAGACTCATCTTCCTGAGTTATTTACAAGCTGTGTAACACTGAGCATGCTACATAATCCTATTTGTTTCATATTCCTCCTCTGTAAAATTAGCTGGAGAAAAAAAATGGCAAACTACTTCAATATCTTTGCAAAGAGAACCCCAAATGGGGTCATAAAGAGTTAGACATAAATGACTAAACAACAACAACTCTAACATACTTTGAATCCATGAAAGAACAGTAGTTGAGCCAATTGAATGTGTATGATTATTTCAGTCTGAATATCAATAATGTCATTGAAAATAGTGTAGGTATATTTAATTTTTTAAAAGTATCACTAAGAGCAGATAGAAAGAACCAATCATTTATTAAGATTACACTATATATCAAATACTGTGCTAAGTAATTTGCAAATATTGTCTAACTTGGTTTGAAGGAAATTATATCTCTTACCGTAAAGGTTAATAATTATATCATGGCTGGAACTTTGATTGCCATTTTAAAAGAGAGGTCCTCTGTTTCATGTGTTGGTATGGCTGAAAATCCATCATCCAGCTACTCCAATTCTGGTGACAAGTTTGAGGTTATCTGAGATGTTTCTTGGAGAATAGATGCCCAGTTCATCATTGGTCCTATGGTTTAAGAGTTAAAATCTTATAAAGATCTAGATGAACTTGTTATTCACTGGAAAAAAATGTTCTAAAGTACAAGGTTATTTGTTTGCACACCATTATAATTAGGGCCTTGCAAGAAGATTTTGATACAAGAATTGGCAAAACTAGAATTTGAAGGAAAGTTACTGGGAAGGGGAAATAGAAAAGAACTACCATAAAGACTATATGGATTTTTTACAAGTGTGTGTGTGTGTGTGTGTGTGTGTGTGTGCACATGCACGCACGTGTGCGAGCACCTACTTATGCTTGCTTGATTTTTTTTAACTGTTACCTCCAATGCTGGCATTAATTCGGTTTTGTATTATTAGGAGGACCAATCAAGTAACATTTCCTTGAAGCCTGAGTTCAATAATCCCCATGTTTCCTTTCTGAGGTAACAAACAGAAGAAGTAAAAGAAAGCTAAGTAATCTCTCTCAGGTCATTCATTACATTCCATGTTTGGCTCACACTTTGATCCATATTAAATCTTTGTTCTTGCATGAAACCTAAATTGATATACTTCTTTCTTTTATCAAAATTTAATTTGCCAATGGGAGAAAATGAAATAACACTAATGAGATAAACCACTTTGGAATGTAGCTATTTAGTCCGTGTGAAACCAGGACATATGTAGATTTTCTTGTCAAAAAATACATATGTGTATTCAGAACTGAAAAATTATAATTAAAAAAAATGCTTGGTCTAGAGCATTCGTTATGCTTTTTTAATAATTTCCAGTAGTGAGCAGGCTTGCCTTTTGGCCTTCACAGGTGGCTAAACCATTTTTAAAATTTTTTTCTTAGTTGCTTTTGTGAAGGGCTTATTTTAGGAGTGAAAGAAAGGGTGCCTGCTTGTAGCTACACTGTGTGATAAAACTACTAAATAGAATACTTTGCTTGCAGACTATAAGGGAACTCGTCAGAGAATTTTGATTGTATATGTGTCTGTATTTTTCTTCATTGTGTTCCCAGAAGTGCCTTTAATTCTTTTCCTAAGGAGAAAATAGAATGTCATATGGAAAAGAAAATTCACATCTGAGGTTGCTGTTACTGCCAGTAAATGCTCATGCTGTTTTCGGAGATATAGGCTGGAAATGTTTCAAGTGGATGACTTTCATTAACATTTTTTTAAAAAAAGATATATTTGTGTTTTTCAGAAAGAATAAAAACAGAATTTGCTTTCATCCCATAATTAATGTGTATTTCTAATATTTTCTGCCTTCAAAAAGGGAGTAATCTGTCTACACAAAGGAAGTTCATCCTTGTAGGTGAAGAAGTCTCCAAGGTATTCCTCATATTTCCTCACATTAATCATCTTTTACTTCTTACTTAGTTTGTTATTTGTTCTGTTTTTTAAAAATATATTTTCACATTAGTCATATTGTAAAGAAATATTAGAACTAAAAAGAACTATGAGAAAAAAGAAACAGAACAAAACAACAACAACAAAAAAGGAGATTAAATCCTATAATTCAATCTGCATTCAGATTCCATAGTTCTTTCTCTGAATGTGGGCAGTGTTTTCCATTATGAGACTTCTGGAGTTGTTTTAGGTATTTGCATTGATGAAAAGAGCTAAGTGTATGAAAATTAGTCATTGCACAAAGTGGTTCTTACTGTATTCAATGTTCTGCTCATTCTGATCACTTCACTTGGCATCATTTCATCTAAGTCTTTCAAGATGTTTCTGAAATCAATCTGCTCATCATTTCTTATGCCACAGTATTATACAATTTCATTCATATACCACAACTTGTTTAGTCTTTTTTCAATTGATGGTCATCCCCCTGTTTTCCAGTTCTTGACTACAACAAAGAGAGATGCTGTAATAACTTTGTACATGTGGGTCCTTTTATATTTTTATGATTTCTTTGGGATACAGACCTAGGAATGTTACTGCTGAGTCAAAGGATATGCACAGTTTTATAATATTTTGAGCATAGTTCCAAATTGCTCAGTTCACAACTCTACAAACAATGCATTATTTTTTTTCCCCAGTTTCCCCAAATCTCCAAAATTTATCCTTTTATTTTTTTGTAATGTTGGCCAATCTGATAGATGTGGTGTGGTACATCAGAGTTATTTTGATTTGCATTTCTCTAATCAATGGTGATTTAGAGCATTTTTTCATATGAGTATAGATAGATTTAATTTCTTCCTCTGAAAACTGCCTGTTCATATCCTTTGCCCATTTATCAATTGAGGAATGACTTGTTTTCTTGTAAATTTTGCTCAGTACTTCATGTATTTTAGAAATGAGGCCTTTATCAGAGACACTGACTGTAACAATTATTTCTCAGCTTTCTGTTTCCCTTCTAATCTTGGTGGCATTGTTTTTGTTGTGTAAAGCCTTTTCTCAGCTTAATATAATCAGAATCATTCATTTTGCATTTCATATTCTTCTCTATTGCTCTTTTGATTATATATTATTCTGTTCTTCATAAATCTGACAGATAAACTATCACTAGCTCTCCTAATTTGCATATAGTATCAACTTTATACCTAAACCATGTACCCATTTTGAGTTTATATTGGTATATGTTGTAAGATGTTTGTCTATGCCTGATTCCTTCCATACTCTTTTCCAATTTTCTCAGCAGTTTTTATTGAATACTGAGCTCCTATTCCAGAAACAGGAGTCTTTGGATTTATCAAATAGGAGATTACTGTAGTCATTGACTATTTTGTCTTGCATATCTCATCTATTCCACTGATCAACCACACTACCTTTTAGCCACTACCAAGAAGTATTGATGATTGCTGCTTTATAATAAAAATTAAGGTCTCTCATGGTGAGGCCATCATCCTTTGTATTTCTTTTCATTAATTTCCTTGATATTCTGGACCTTTTTGTCTTCTAGAAGAATTTTGTTATTTCTTTTTCTAGCTATATGAAATAATTTGTGGTAATTTGATTGATATAATACTAAAAAAATAAATTAATTTAGGTAGACTTCTCATTTTTGCTATATTAGCCCACCCTACCCATGTGTAACTGATATTTTTTCAGTTGGTAAGATCTGACTATTGGTGTGAAAAATGTTTTGTAACTGTGTTCATATAGTTCTTGGGTTTGTTTTTTAAGGTAGATTCCCAAAGATATTATACTGTCTACAGTAACTTTGAAGGGAATTTCCCTTTCTATCACTTGCTCTTGGGCTTTCTTATTTATATTTAGAAATGTTCAATGATTTATGTGACTTTATTTTATATCCTTCAACTTTTCTAAAGTTGTTTATTATCTCAAGTAATTTTCACTTGTTTCTCTAGCATTCTCTAAGTATACCATCATATAATCTGCAAAGAGTGATAGCTTTCTTTCTTCTTTGTCTATTCTAATTCATTCAATTGCTTTTTCTTCTCTTATTGCAAAAGCTAACATTTCTAATATATTATTGAATACCGGTAATGATAATGAGTATCTTTGTTTCATCCCTGATCTTATTGGAAATGCTTCCAGCTTACCCTCATTACATTTAATGTTTGCTGATGCTCTTAGATAGATGCTACCTATCATTTTAAGGAAGACTGTTAATTTCTATGCTCTCTAGTATTTTAACAGGATTGGGTACCGTATTGTATCAAAAGCTTTATTTTTTTCTGCCTCTATTGAGATAATCATAAGATCTCTGTTATCTTTGTTATAGATACTTTCCTAATATTAAATTCTTCCCTTATAGTAAACCATTCCTGCATTACTGTTACAAATTCTACCTGGTCACAATGTATTATCCTCAAGATAAATTGTTAAAATCTCTCTGCTAATATTTTATTTATAATATTTATTTTATAATTTAAATATTTATTTAAAGTATTCATTAGAGCTATTGTTCCATAATTTTATTTCTCTGCTTGGACTTTTCCCAGTTTAGGTTTCAGCACCATAGTTGTAGCATTAAAAGAATTTGTTAGGGCTTTTCTTTGCATATTCTCCCAAATAGTTTGTATAATATTGGAATGAATTGTTCTTTAAACGTTTGATAGAATTCACTTGTAAATTCAACTGACCCTGGACATTTTTCTTAAGTAGTACACTGAGGCTTTTTTACTTTCTTTTTCTGAAATGTGACTACTTAAATATTTTATTTCCTTTTTTATTAATCTGGGCAATTTATATTTTGGTAAATATTCATCCATTTCACTAAGATTTCAAATTCATTGGCATACAGTTGGGCAAAATAGCTCCCAATTATTGTTTTAATTTCCTCTTTGTTGGTCATGAATTGACCCTTTTCAATTTTGATAATGGTAATTTAGTTTTCTTCTTTCTTTTTTTTAAATCAAACTAATTATAACTTTGTGTATTTTAATGTGTTCTTTTGCATGAAACTAACTCTTAGTTTTATTTATTAGCTGAATAATTTTCCTGATTTTAATTTTATTATTCTCTCCTTTGCTTTTCAGAATTTCTAATTTGATATTCAGTCCGGGATTTTTTGTTTTCCTTTTCTGGCTTTTTTTAGGTGCATGCCCAATTCTTTCATGTCTTCTTTCTCTATTTTATTCATGTAAACATTGAAAGACATAAAACTTCCCCTGAGAACTCCGTTTACTGCTTCCCATAAGTTTTGCTATGTTGTCTCATTATTGCCATTCTCTTTAATGAAGTTTTGATTGTTCCTGTGATTTGTTGTTTGACCCAGTAATTCTTCAGGATTAGATTATTTAGTTTCCAATTAATTTTTAATAAATCTTTCCATGGTCCTTTATTACATACAATTTTTATTGCATCATGATCTTAAAAGGATGGATTTAATATTTCTGTCTTTTGGCATTGAATTGTGAGGTTTTTACTTGCTAGTATGTGGTCAATTTTTGTGTAGTTGCAGTGTATCAATGAGAAAAAGTTACCTTTCTTTCTATTACCATTGAATTTTATCCAGAGGTCTCTCATGTCTAACTTTTATAAAATTCTATTAACCTTCTTATTTCTTGTTTATTTTTAGTTAGATTTCGATCCGCCACTCTTATAATTTTTTTTTTATTTCTTCCTGTAAATCCCTTAACTTCTCCTTTAAGAATCTGTATATTATATCACTTGGTGCACATATATGTAATAATGATATTGCTTCAATATTTATGGTGCCTTTTAGCAAGATGTAGTTTCCTTCTTTATCTTTTTTCAATTTTTTCGCTATTAATTTCAATTTTCTGTTTTTGCTTTTGCCTTGTCTAAGATCAGGATTGTCACCCCTGTTTTTTTTTTTTTTTAACTTCATCTAAACATAAATGGATTCTGCTCCAAACTTTTACCTATACTCTGTGTGCATCCCCCTGTTTCAAATATGTTTCTTGTAATCAACATATTTGAGGATTATAGTTTTTGATCCATTCTGCTATCTGCTTCTGTTTTATGGAAGAGTTCATCCCATGCAAATTCACATCTTGACTACTCTCTGTTTCTTTCTCTTTCCTATTTTTCTTCCTCTTCATGCTTTTCTCTCTTTTCTCCATTTCCCTCCTCAACAGAACTTTGCTTTCAGTGACCACTCTGCTCTGCTTTTTACCAACCCCCCTCCCTTTTCTCCCGCTTTCCCTTGCTACTTCTTACCTCCATCCTATCCACCCCTTCATATTCTTTCCCTTTTCCCCTCCTACCTTCTATGGGGTAAGTTAGATTTCTATACCTAACTGATGATGTTATTCTCTGTTTGACAGAAATCTAATGAGAGTAAGGGTCAAAAAATCCTCACCTTCTTCCCTTCTTTCCTTTTATTGTAATATGAATTTGTGCTTTGTAATGTGATGTAATTTGCTCTTTTCTGCCTCCACCTTTCTTCTTTTCCTACTTCAATCTCCTTTCACCATTTAATTTATTTTATCATCATATCAATGTCAACTTAAACCCATATCCTCTATTGTGTATGTCTTTTAACTGTTATAATAAAGATACATTTCTCAAGAGTTGTAGTGATCTTCATTCCTTTCAGGGATGGATTTTTCCTTTATTGAATAATATGCTTTTTTCATTCCTGTTTATCTTTTTATGCCTCGCTTAAGTCTTGTATTTGAAGATCATATTTTCTGCTCAGCTCTGGTCTTTTCATCAGGAAGGTTTGGAAATCCCTATGTCATTGTAAATCAATCTCCTCCCCTGAAAGACTGTCTCAGTTTGGCTAGGTACTGGATCTTGATTCCAAGTTCCTTTGCCTTCAAGAAAATAGTATTCTAAGCCAACAATCCTTTTATATAGAAGTTGCTAGGTCCTCCAAAATGCTGATAGTGGCTCCACTATATTTAAATTATTTCTTTCTTGATACTTACAGTATTTTCCTATTGATCTGATAATTCTAGAATTTGTTTTCAAGATTCCTTGATATTTTCAGTTTTGGGTCTCTTTCAGAAGGTGATTGGTTGATTTTTTCAATGTCTGTTTCCCACCCTCTTTCTCAGACATCAGGGCAGTTTTCATCAATTACATTTCATACCTCTTGTTCTATTTGGTACATTTTACTTGTTAAGGAGTTCTATTCAGTGATCCTATGCTTCCTTTTCCATTTGGCCAATTCTACTTTTAAAGGAGTTGTTTTCTTCAGTGTACTTTCTTTTTTCCATTTTGTGAATTGTATTTTTAAGGACTTATATTTTATAGTCAATTTTTGCTGGTCCTTTCCCAAGCTACAGACTCTCTCTTGCATGTCTCCCAATTTTTCTTCTGTCTCTCTTATCTAACTCTTAGAATTCTTCTTCAGCTCTTCCATGAAGGCTCTCTGGTTTGAGTCCAATTCTTATTCCCCTGTCAGGTTTTAGATGTGGGTATATTGACAATGTTGT
This sequence comes from Notamacropus eugenii, assembly GCF_028372415.1. Lineage (NCBI taxonomy): Eukaryota > Metazoa > Chordata > Mammalia > Diprotodontia > Macropodidae > Notamacropus > Notamacropus eugenii. The sequence goes on from NC_092875.1 coordinate 265,894,018, forward strand.
CCTCTTCTGAATTTGTTTTGATCTTCCTTGTCCCCATAGTGATTATCTATGGTCACTGTTCCTTTATGGCTTTTCCTCATGGTATTTGCCTACTTCTTTACTGTTAAAGTTGACATTTCCTGCTGGAGGACAAGGAGCATGGACTCAAGCTTCTTGTGCCTGGGCCAAGGATGTGATCCCTGGCTTTGTGAACTGGGCTTCAGGTGCTAGCAGCTGGAGGCCATAAGGATCTGAAGCTTACCTGGTGCTGAGCTGAGGTCAGCAACACTAAAGATACTGAGGTGCAGGTGGGAGGTTTGTCCCCTGGAGGACACCTGCTCATCTGGGCTGCTCTGAAGCACTAGAAGGTTTGCTTGTTTGAGGATGTTGTGCCTCCTGGAGTTGCGTTTCCTGGAGTTGTGTTGATTCCATGGGAGGTTTGGCTGCTGGCTGATACTTGACTCCTGGTGCACATTGTAGTTTTCTAAGCTGTGGTTCCTGGGAACTTGACTGTTCCACCACAGTGGGGCTCAGGATCTCCCCCAGGTTGGTTGAGTTTGGACTTCCCATGACTTATTAGGATGCTTTCTGTCCTGTACTACTCCCCTTCCACCACAGCAAGTGGGACCTTTCCAATTAATTGTCCCAAGTTTCCTGGGCTACAGTACTGTTGTACTCCATCTTTCTACTGGTTCAGCTGCTACATGTTTTTTCAAGAAGGGATATTTTCTGGGTTTTTATTTTTTTAATAGTTTAATTTATTTATTTTTAAATTTAAACATTCATTTCCACAAAATTTTGAGTTCCAAATTTTCTCTCCATCTCTCCCCTCCCCCTACCATACAACATCTTGCATTCTGATTACCCCTTTCACCAATGTGCCCTTCCTTCTATCATACCCCACCCTTTCCTTATCCCCATCTTCTCTCTTTTCTTGTAGGGCAAGATAAATTTCTATACCTCATTACCTATGTTTCTTATTTCCCAGTTATATGCAATAACAATTCTCAATATTTGTTTTTAATACTTTGAATTCCAACTGCTCTCCCTCCCTCCCTCACCACCCGTCAACACTGAGAAGGCAAGCAATTCAATATAGGCTACATATGTGTCATTTTGCAAAACTTTTTCATAATACTCATGTTGTGTAAGATTAAATGTATTGCCCTCCATCCTACCCTGTCCCCCAACCTTTTTTTTTTCTATTCTCTCTTTTGACCTTGTCCCTTCACAAAAGTGTCTGCTTCTAGTTACTTCCTTCTCCCATTTGCCCCCCCTTCTATCATCTCCCTCACCCCGCTTGTCCTCTTCTCACCTACTTTCCTGTAGTGTAAGATAGATTTTCATACCAAATTTAGTGAGCATGTTATTCCCTCCTTAAGCCATATGTGAAGAGAGTAAGCTTCACTATTCCCCTTTCAACTCCTCCCTTTTCTCCTCCATTGAAAAAGATTTTTCTTATCTCCTTTATGACTAATACTCTGCCCCACTCCATTTCTCCTTTTCTCCTCCCAATATTTTCTTCTGTAATCCCTTAAATTTATTTTATATTTCTTTGGATATCCTCTCTTCTGATTCAACTCAACCTGTACTCTCTGTCTATGTGTGTGTGTATATGTGTGTGTGTGTGTATGTGTGTGTATAATTCTTCCACCTACCCAAACACTGGGGAAAGTCTCAAGAGTTACAAATACTATCTTTCCATGAAGGAATGCAAACAGTTCAGCTTTAGAAAGTGCTTTATGATTTCTCTTTCCTGTTTACATTTTTATGCTTCTCTTGATTCTTGTGATTGAAAGTCAAATTTTCTATTCAGTTCTGGTCTTTTCATCATGAATGCAGGAAAGTCCTCTATATCTTTGAATAACCATTTTTTCCCTTGAAGTATTACACTCAGTTTTGCTGGGTAGTGATTCTTGGTTTTAATCACAGTTCCTTTGACTTCTGGAATATTCTATTCCAAGCCCTTTGATCCTTTAATGTAGAAGCTGCTAGACCCTGTGTTATACTGATTGTATTTTTGCAATACTCAAATCGTTTCTTTCTTGCTGCTTGCAATATTTTCTCATTGATATGGGAACTCTGAAATTTGGCCAAAATATTCCTAGGAGTTTCTCTTTTTGGGTCTCTTTCAAGAGATGATAGATGTATTCTTTCAATATTTGTTTTGTCCTCTGGCTCTAGAATATCAGGGCAGTTTTCCTTGACAATTTCATGAGAGATAATGTCTAGGCTCTTTTTATCATGGCTTTTAGCTAGTCTCATAATTTTTAAATTGTCTCTCCTGGATCTATTTTCCAGATCAGTTATTTTTCAAATGAGATGTTTCACATTATCTTCTATTTTTTCAGTTGCTTGGTTTTGTTTTGTAACTTCTTGGTTTGTCATGCAGTAATTATCTTTCCTGAACTCCACTCTCATTTTTAAAGAACTATTTTGTTCACTGAACTTTTGAATCTCCTTTTTCATTTGGTTAATTCTGCTTTTTAAAACCTTCTCCTTATTGGCTTTTTGGATCTCTTTTTCCAAATGAATTAATCTATTTTTAATGATGGTATTTTCCTCAACATTTTTTTACTTCTCCTTTAGCAAGCTGCTAACTCGCTTTTCAAGTTCTTCTGTGGTCTGAGCCCATTTCATATTCACTTTGGAGGTACTGGAGGCAGAAGCCTTGACTTCCTCTGACTATATGCATTATTCTTCCTCATTTAAAAGATTCTAAGGAGATACCTGTTCACCAACAAAGCAATCTTCTATGGTCTTTTTTCCCCCTTTTTTGGGCATTTTTCCAGCCAGTTATTTGACTTCTGAATCATTTGTCAAGAGGAGGGTCCTAGTCCTCCTCCTACCCCCAGCACCACATTCAGGACTGAGATTTAGACCAGCTGCTCAATCTCCCCAGAGGCTTTGGGTGGGAGCAGGTCTGCCACTCAGTGCTGAGGTTCAGATCCTGCTCAGTTTCCTCAAAGGCTTTAAACTGAGCCCCTTGGACAATGGACCCAGACTGTTTCCGTGGCCACTGTAGCAGCCCACCACCTACTTCTGCTGCTGTCGCTGCCTCTGCTGCCACTTAGTACCAGTGCTGGAGGGTCCCTGCTCCCCTCTCACCCAGCTGAGAAAGCCCTTTCACAGTGACCTGTGAAGCTTTCTTTTACTCTCTTGGTTTGAGGGATCTGGGACCCTCCCTGCTGGGGGTTTTGCCCTGCAGCTCTGTTCAGCCCTGTTCCTCCCTGTGCTGTGTGGCCAGGGCTGGGCTCTGCTCCCTTCAGCATCCCATGGGATAGACCTTTCCTATCAGCCTTCCAGGTTATCTTTGGCTGGAAATCTCTTTCATTCTCTCATTCTGTGGCTTCTGTTGCTCTAGAATTTGTTGGGAGTCATTTTTTACAGGCATTTTGTAGGCTGTGGGGGAAGCACTAGAATATGTGCATCATTCTACTCCACCACCTTGGAGTATCCCCTCCCCCCACTTCTCTGACTTTTAAAAATTTGGGTGATATCACATCATGATTGTAAATAAAAGCAATGCATTTAACCTGTTGTCAGAAATTTATAGAGAGATTTAAAGTTATTTTAAGGATTTTCTCAAGTCACCTAAGCTCTATCTTTTTCACCAACTCTAACATCGCATATTCTCAATATGAATGAATGAAAAATTGCTGTTCACTATGTAGTGAGCACTTTGGTATCATCATTTCCTATTACCTCCCAGGTGTCAGACCTCCTATGAATGTAGTAGGGCTGTACTATTTTAGTCACAGTCTTAGTGATTTCAAAAACTTTCAGATAGACCCTAAATGCACATATCCAACCCACATTTCCAACCTACCGAACATTGAATACACGCACATACCATAAGAATATCAAACTTCACAAATCTAAAGCAGAATTTATTTTTGTTTGTTTTCCCCCACTAACCCCACTCTTCTCCTCCTCCTCCTCCTCCTCTTCCTCCTCCTCTTCCTCCTCCTCCTCCTCTTCCTCCTCCTCCTCCTCCTCCTCCTCCTCCTCCTCCTCCTCCTCCTCCTCCTCCTCCTCCTTCTTCTTCTTCTTCTTCTTCTTCTTCTTCTTCTTCTTCTTCTTCTTCTTCTTCTTCTTCTTCTTCTTCTTCTTGTTCTTCTCCATATTCTATTATGGTTAACACCTTTATTCCCATCTCTTAATCTGAAATTTTGGTGTCATCTTCCCCTCTGCATTCTCCCTCAATCCCCACTTCTAATCAGTTGCCATGTCCTGCTAATTCTATTTTTCACAACTTCTTATGTAATAGTTTCCCTTTCTCTCTTTTCACTGTTAATCCCTAGATTTGACACTCCTCTTCCACCTTGGTTATTGCCATAGCTTCCTAATTGTTTTCACTTCCTTCTTTACCCCTCCCCTTCCTTTGTCAAACATATTCTTAAAATAACAGTTTGATCATGTCTTTGTCTTCTCTAGAAATGTCAGTGTTTTTCTTTGCCTCAGGGATAAAATGCAACCTTCTCTGTTTGACCTTAAAAGTATTTCACTACCTGTTACATTCCATTTTTTCCATACTGTTTTTTTTGTCATTCCCCTGACTCACTCTGTGTTCTAGCCAAACTGACCTGCTTTTTTTACTCACTGCTTGAGATATTCTATTTTCTAACTCCATGACTTTGCACAGAATTTCCTATATGTTTGGATACTTCATGCATCTGTCTCCTTGAATCCCTAGCTCTCTTGACAGCTTTGCTGGAATATTACCTCCTACACAAGGATTTTCCTAAATTACTATTTTGCAGTGGTTAGTACCTTTCTCAAACATTTTTTGTCAGCCATAAACACATGTATGTATATATTCATTTATGTATTTGTCTACATATGTGCACATGTGTACATTTAAATAGATAAAAAAGTCACTTTTTGTGTATCTAGAAAAACACAGTCTATTTCAATTCCCTCCAAAACCAATTTCTAACAGTATAACATAAACTTCTTGAAGAAGTAGAATGCTTCATTTTTATCTTTGTATCTCCAAAACCCAGCATAGTACCGGGAATTTGCTAAGCTCTAAATAAATCATTTTGAAGTTCAATTTAATGTCCTTTAAAGGACATAGTTCAAGTATTGTATCTATTTACAGAACAACTGAGATTACATAATGTAAAATGGTTTACACCAAATCATATAGCAAGTGAGTGACAAATCTAACTCAACAGTTACCAAATTACTCCTGACTTCAAATCTGGTCCTCTTTCTACTATACTACCATGGTCAAAATAAAACAAGAAAACCAATTAATGAAATAAAATCCATGAAAAAAATCCAACCTCCTTTTGAAATCTGCAAACTATCTTTCATTCCTGATCACTTTAGGCTTTTTCAATGTTGTCAGGACTTTGATTTATTGGAAGAAACTCTGGAGCATGAGTCAATGGACCTAGAATCTAGTCACAATCCTGCCAATAACTATATGCCCCTTAGGTGATTTATTTTCAACATCTCTAAAATGAAAAGTTTGGATTTGATCATCTCAAATGTCCCTTCTAGTATAACAATATTATTACCCAAAAGCAAATAGAGACCCATGAATGAATAAACGGGAAGATGAATAAGTGAAAAAATGCATTTATTAGTTACTACATGCTAAGCATTGGGAATACAATGCTATTCTCATGAGGGGATCAAAAGTACCGAAATAATCAGAGTAGGAAGAAAACTTCCAGAATAGTATGAAAGATACAATAATATTACTCTAATTTAAATAATAATTCATTAAAATTAAAACATAATACAGCTCTCTAATGATTTTAACTGTTTTTTATGCAATAGAAAACAGCTAGCATTTAACTATGATATATACATACACACAAAAATATACATATACACACATATGCATTTATGTGTACATCTATATGTAAATATACATACACATATTGGTATACTATACAATATGCAAGTGCACTTTTACTTTATGTGTTCATTATTTTATCTGTTTTTATGCCTTTTATGAGTTAGTCTATTTTAACAAGATCTTTATCAGATTCTATAGCACACACTATGACCACCTAATTGTCTTACATAGCTACAAATGCCTAGATAAGTCAAATTCCAGGGAAATATTTTCTCCTCTATAGCAATCCTAACTGGATAGATAAAAATGGGAAAGATCTTCTTCCATGGATAATTAAGTAGAATACATTGCTGCAGAAAATTGATGAGGTAGAAAAGCAAATCAATTGTTCTGGAAAAATTATAAATAAAAATTTCTTTTCTTAGTGTTTAAGTAAAAGACTATATTCTTTGAAGGATGAAAGCTTTACTGTCCAAGATTGAATGGATCAAAGGCATTCTAAGCGTATGAAAATCTCTGCTAAGTATTCATTTAATAATTTGTCTGTTAAATTACTTTAATTAAAAGAGTTTCACAAGGAAGCAGATTAGAATTTTTCTATTTGGTACTAAGGAGAAGAAATGGGATCACATGGGTAGAAGTAGCGATAGAAATTTAGAGTTGATATAAGGAAAAGCTTCCTAAAAAATAGAGCTAAGCAATAATGAAATAAACTTCCTTCTTACAAGGTGAGAGATACTTAGTCAAGGACAGGCTTCAAAGAGAGTCTGAGTAACTTCTTTTTGTATTGTAGTTTAGCTTGTGCTTGGGTTATGAATTAGATGGCAAGGCCCCTTCAAATGCTAAAATTCTATGCTTCTTGATTCTGCTCAAATTAGTGAAAATAAGTCGTGATGTTTTATATCACTGAGACATAGTCTACATGACACCTTTTCCCAAAATCCTTTCATGAACCTCAAATAAAATACTTCTTTACATGTGAGCAAATCACTCTTCATAGATTTAAATGTGAGCTCATCTATGACCTAGAGCAGGGGTTTTAATTTTTTTTCTATTTTTCATTGATTCCTGTCAGTCTAATGAAGTTTACAAATTACTTCTCAAAATTTCTAACGTGAAATGCGGAAAAAACAAAAGAAACCAATTATGTTAAAATATTGAGATATACTCATCAAAATATTTTTTAAAAAGTTTAGGGGGAGGAGCCAAAAAGTCAGAGTAGAAGGATGAACGTACACTTGCTCTCCCCCTGTAGCCCATAAAATATCTGTAAAAATGGCTCTAAACAAATTCCAGAGGAGAAAAAGCCACAAAATGACAAAGTGAAACAGATTTCCAGCCCAAGACAACCTGGAGGACTGACAGGAATAGTCTGTTGTACTGGGACTGTGGTGGAGCACAGCCTAGCCTGGGCCACAGGTGGATAGGGCTGAAGAAGGTTTCAGAGCATGGAATCACAGGTAACAACTGCAGTGCCAAGATTTCTGAACCCACAAATTCTGAAGAGAGCTTCATACCTAAGTAAGAAAGCTGTTTCATTTGAGAAAAGGAGCATGGTTCAGTCCCATCCCTGGCCCCAGGATGGTAGCAACCACTGTGGCAGCAGCAACATGCACTTTTAGATCTCTAAGCATAAAGACCCTGAAGAAGTCGAGCAGCTAACCAGAGTCTCAGTCCTGAGTGGCAGACCTGGGGTGAGGAGAAGCTCTGGTGTGTTGGTGCTGGTGGTGGCTATGTAGAGGGAATCGTACTCATAGTTCCAGGGCAGAAAAGAGTGCTTGTGATTCAACACCTACCAGAGCACAGGCCAGGAGAGGAGTAAACTCCTGTCCTTTGATTTTACCACCTTGAAGGAACCGAGAATTTACAAGTTGCTAGAGTACCATCTCCACTTGACAAAGGACTCAAAAGTCAAGTAACTTTCTGGGAAAATGCACCACAAAGGGAAAACATAAGCTTATAGAAGGTTGTTTTCTGTGTGAAAAGGTATTTTCTTCCATCCTTTCAAATGAGAAAGGACAAAGCATACCATCAAAGAAGACATCAAAGTCAAATCCTCTACATCCAAAACCTCCAAAAAAAGTACATAATAGTCTCAGGCCATGGAAGAGCTCAAAAATAATTTTGAAAATCAAGTAGGAGAAGTGGAGGATAAATTGGGAAGAGAAATGAGAGTGATACAAGAAAATCATGAAAAGCAAGTCAATACTTGCTAAAGAAGACCCAAAAAATCCTGAAGAAAATAACACATTTAAAAATACACTAACTCAACTGGCAAAAGAGTTCCAAAGAATGAGGAGAAGAATGCTTTATAAAGTAGAAATAGTCAAATGGAAAAGGAGGTTCGAAAGTTCACTGAAGAAAATAGTTCTTTAAAAATTGGAATGGAGCAGATGGAAGCTAATGACTTTATGAGAAACCAAGCAATTACCAAACAAACCAAAAGAATGAAAAAATAGAAGACAACGTGAAACATCACACTGGAAAAACAACCGAACTGGAGAATAGATGTGGGAGAGACAATTTTAAAAATTATGGGACTGCCCAAAAGCTATGATGAAAAAAAGGGGGCTAGGTATCATCTTTCATAAAATTATCAAGGAAAACTGCCCTGATATTCAAGAATCAGAGGGCAAAATAATTATTAAAAGAATCCACGGATCACCTGCTAAAAGAGATTCCAAAAGAAAAACTTCTAGGAATGTTGTAACCAAATTCTAGAGTTCCCAGGTTAAGGAAAAAAAAATTGCTAACAGCAAGAAATAAACAATTCGAGTATTGTGAAAATATAATCAGAATAACATAAGATCTAGCAATTTCTACATTAAGGGATCAAAGGGCTTGGAATATGATACTCCAGAAGTCAAAGGAATTAAGAATAAAACCAGGAATTGCCTACCCAGCAAAAGTGAGTATAATACTTCGAGGGGTAGAAATAGTTATTCAATGAAATTGAGGACTTTTGAGCATTTTTAATGAAAAAACCAGACCCGAATAGAAAATTTGACTTTTAAACCCAAGAATCAAGAGAAGCAGGAAAAGGTAAACAGGAAAGAGAAATCACAAGGGACTTAATAAAGTTAAATTGTTTATATTCCTAGATGAAAAGATAATATTTGTAACTCTTGAGATTTTTCTCGGTATTTGAATAGTTGGAGGAATTGTATATATATTGACAGAAGGCACAGGGTGAGTTGAATAGGAAGGGATTATGTCTAAAGATAAAATTAAGGGGTGAGAGATGAACATATTGTGAGGAGAAAGGAAGAAATGTAATGCAGCAAATTGTCTCTCCTAAAAGAAGCAAGAAAAAGTTTTTTGTTGGAGGGGAAAAAGGAGGAGGTAAGAGGGACAACGTGAGACTTGCTCTCATCACATTTAGCTCAAGGAGGGAATAACATGCACACTCAATTTGGTGTGAAAATCTATCTAACACTACAGGAAATTAGGAGAAAAGGTGATCAGTAGGATTGGCGGGTAATGATAGAAAGGAGGGCAATTAGGAGGAGGGAATAATTAGAAATAAACATTTTTGGAGTGGGATACGATCAAAAGAGAGAATAGGATAAATGAGGAACAGGATGAGATGGAGGAAAATATAGTTAGTCTATCACAACATGACTATTATGAAAGTTTTTTGCATAACTACGTATGCATAACCTATATTGAAAGATTTACCTTCTCTCTGGAGATGGCTGGGGAGGGAGGAAGGTTTAGAAGTTGGAACTCAAAGTTTTAGGAATGAATGTTGAGTATTGTTTTTTTCATGTAACTGGGAAATAAGAAATACAGATAATGGGATAAAGAAATCTATCTTGCCCTACAATAAAAGAGAGAATACGGGGATAAGGGAAAGTAGGGATGTGAGAGAAAGGAGGTCAGGTTGGGGGAAGGGGCAATCAGAATCCACGGTGTCTTGGGGTGGGGGAAGGGAAGACATGGAGAGAAAATGTGGAATTCTAAATCTTTTGGAAATGAAAGCTGAAAATGAAAAATAAATAATCAAGCAAATAAGCAAACAAACAAAGAAACAAATCAATACAAGAAAGTTAAAAAAAATGGACTAACTGAAATAGCAAAAGAGGTCCAAAAAGGCAACGTGGAGGAGATTGCTTTAAAAAACAGTAATGGCCTACTGGAAAAAGAGTTTCAAAAGCTCACTGAAGAAAATAGCTCTGTAAAAAGTAGAATGGAGCAGGTGGAAGCTAATGAGTATATGAGAAACCAAGAAATAACAAAGCAAACCCAAAAGAATGAAAAAATTGAACACAGTGTGAAATATCTCACTTGAAAACTACTGACCTGGAAAATATATCCAGGAGCAATAATTTAAAAGTTAATGGTCTACCTGAAAACCATGATCAAAAAAGAATCTAAACATCATCTTCCAAGAAATCATTAAGGAAAATTCCCTTCATATTCTATAACCAGAGGGTTTGATAGAAATAGCAAGAATTCTCTGATCACCTCTCAAAAGAGATCCCAAATTGAAAACTCCTATGAATATTGTAGCCAAATTCCAGAGGTGCCAGGTTAAGGAGAAAATCTTACAAGCAGCCAAAAAGAAACAATTCAAATATTGTGGAAATACAGTGAGGATAAGATAGGATTTAGGAATCTCTACTCTAAAGGCTTGGGATATGATATTCCAGAAGTCAAAGGATCTAGAATTACAACCAAGAATCACTTACCTAGGTATATATGGGTATGCATGTGTATGTATATTATATATGTGTAGGTATGTATAAGTGCTTGAGTGTATGTCTGTATGTATATACATATATATGTGTGTGTGTGTGTATGTGTGTGTATGTATGTGTATACATATATATACAGAGAGAGAGACACACACACACAGAGACAGACAGACAGACACACAGAGGGTACAGTGTGAGCTAAATATGGGGGGAGAATACCTAAAAAAATTTACTTTTGAATGGAATGCACTATGAGCAAGAGAACGGAAGAGGTAGAATGTAGCCAGTCATCCCATTTAAAATAGGGAAGTAAGAGCTTTCACAATGGAGGGAAAGAGTGGGAAGACGAAAGGAAATAATAGAGTCTTACTCTCATGGAATTTCGCTTAAGGGTGTAACAACACACACACAATTGGATGAGGAAATGTATTTTATCTTGGGAATAAAGGCAAAGGGGAAGTGCATAGGAAAGGGAAGATAATAGAAGGGATAGCAAATTAGAGAAAGGGACAATTAGAAACAAATACTATTGTGGTAGGACAGGTCAAGGAAGAGAATGGAATAAATGGAGGACAGTATAGGACAGAGGGAAATGTAGTTAGTCTTTCATAACATAACTATTAAGGAAGTGCTTTACAATGTTACATAGGTATGACCTATACAGAATTGCTTGTTTTCTCAATGAGAGTGTGTGAGAAGGGAGGGTGAGAAAAAGGAACTCAAAGCTTTAATAATGAATGTTAAAAATTGTTTTAGCATGCAAGTGGAAATTAAGATATACAGGCAATGGAGTATAGAAGTCTATTTTGTTGCACAGGAAAATAGAGGGAAACGGGAATGGAAGATGGATGAGAAATAGAAGGAAGCTCAGACTGGAGGGAGTGGTGAATGGGGTACATGCTGTCCTGGGATCACAGGTGAGGAAAGATAGGGAGAAAATTTTGAATTCAAATTCTTGTTGAAGTGAATGTTGCAAATTGAAAAATAAATAAATTGTGTATTGAAAAGGAAAAAAAAAAAGACAAGTTTTAGGACCCCGATTAAGAAACCCTGCACCTAGAGCTTAGACAGGGCTCACATTTCTTGCCAAGTTTCTCTCTTCATGTGACTATTATACTGCACTATCTTCTTGACAATTATCTAATTTTGTACAAATAGTGCTCTATTTCTTGTAGGTACATGTCAACATCAGCTACACTCTTCAAATTAAACTCCTAGTCTGAAGTGGTAGAATCAATTTACATCACATTAACTGTAGAGAGAAAAAAATCATCCAGTTTCCTACTCTTTGGCCCCAAGATGTTTGGATTATTTTCCTGACATGTTGAGGCATTCAGTTTTAAGTATTGCTTATATCCCTGTAGTAAATTGATGTAGCACAAGTGCCAAAAAAATACCCGAAGTTGGTATTTTATGCATTATCTTAAATAGTGTCAAATCTTAAATCTCTGATACCCTTATAACATAACTGATTATACTCAGCCAAATCTCAGCCTTGCATAACTCCCACTATTATTTGCCTTCTCTCTTATACGTGTGTTGTAGAACCAAGGTGGAAAAATTCACAAAGCCATTCTAACTGGGACCACTAAAAATTCGAATTGTACAATTTCAACTGGGCCCTAATGTCTGCTTCATAATCTTCAGTATTTCCCTTATCAACTCATTACCTCTTTCTCCATAGCAGTTCTTTCAAATCTTTTTACCCTTCCTTAAACCTTCACCAGTTTGCTACCACCACCATCTCAACTGAGAAAATTATCTCATATTTTACAGAAAAAATTGAGGCCACTGTGAACTACCTCATCCCATCTTCCTTATCTCCTATTGCTCAGATACCTTATTCTGCTTTCTTCACCCTCGTTTCAGATGATGAAGTGGACTTATTCCTTACTGTGGCAGGTGAAAGATGAGATGACTGAGGAGACAAATGTCCTATCTTTCTGGCATATTGGTTTATTAAGTAATGCATGCCAATTGTCTACACAGCCAGGACCAGACCTACTCACTTGAGGCCTGGTCCCCAAAGGCAGGGGGAGATATGCTTTTTTTATACATTAAAAACATCCAATCAATTAAGGTCATTTAACTAAAAGGAAATAATACAACGCTAGCTGACTATTTCTAATTGGAGGAAGGAGAGAGCAAACAGGTGAAACTCCCTGAATTCAATGAAAGGCAAAGACACTTCACCTAAATATCTGTAAACAATCAACGGAACATGGAAACAATAAATGATTGTTCAGTATGGGGCCAGTTTTTAGATAAGATTTGCTTGAGATATGTGATTGTGAGAAAATTGTGGATCTGATTCGATGTTTAGTCAGCATAATCTAGGTCCTCAGTTAAGAGTATTTGGGTTTCCAGCCATAGAAGACTAAGTATTTAGTAATAAGTAATGTAAGTAAGAAGTATTTTTCCCTAATTTCCAAAACTGGATGAAATTTTCTCCACTAGACCGATAATTTAATAGAAATTAAGCTAGCTCCAGAATTGAGTCAGAAGATTCACTTCCCACAATGAACCATTTGCTGTTCTAATTCCCTGAATTCTCCCATTACCAAGGCTAATGCCTCTTCTTACTCCAGTGACGCCATTCCATTTCATCTTCTCCAAGATATTGCCCCCTCTGTCATCTTCACCCTTTTACTGGGTTATTTGCAATTTTTCATTTTCAATCTAGAAGACATCCTAGATTTCTCATCATACTTTACTCCCCAGATTTTTCACCAAATCCGGTTGATTTAACTATTCAAGCATCTCTCTTATATAATCCTGTCTCTGCTCTGACACTGCCATCACTCTGCTGCAGGACCTAATCACGTTGTGCCTGGATTACTGTTATAGCCTGCCTGTCTCAAGCTTCACCCTCCTTTAATCCATTTTCCTTTTAGCCTCTAAAATGATTTTCCTAAAGTATAAGTCTGACCATGTCATCCCCCTACTCAATAAAATTCAGTAGTTCCTTCTTGACTGCAGACAAGATCCACAAAAAATGCTCTGTCTGGCATTCAAAGATTTATATAACCTAGCTCCCTCCTACCTTCCCAGTCTTCTTACTTCTTGCTCTCCACCATCTACTCTTTAATCCCCTATCACTATCTTCCTAGCTCTTCAAGGACAAAGACATTCCATTTCTTGACTCTGGGCGTTTTCTCTGGCTGTTTCCTATCCCTGGTATGCTCTCCCTTCTCTATTCAGTCTACTAAACTCCTTAGTTTCCTTTAGTTTAAAATTGAAATTGCTCCTTTTACTGGGAGCACTCTCTGATTCAACTTTATTCTACTGTCTTCCCTCTGTTAATTATCTCCTATTTTTGCCTATGTATAGCTTTCTGTACACGCACACACACACACACACATATGTATTTGCTTCATGTTATCTGCATTACAATTTAAGCTCCTTAAGGGCAAGAATTTCTGGCCTCTTTTTTATCAGAATTGCTTTGTATCATGCCTGACACATAGTATGTGCTTAATTTATGCTTGTCAATTGTAACTATCTTTAGTTTTATTAAATCAATGGCCAAACATCTTACCTGAGAACCAAAATAGTACCCATTGCTTCTTCCCTCCAAATCAGCCAAGAATGCACTTTTTAGATTCTTTTTCTAGCACCTATCCACGTTGCATATGAGATACAAGATGCTACTCTGTTTGTATCATATATGAAGCATTACTTGAGGAAATTTTGAAATTCATCCCACTGATGGTTCGAAATTATATGTTTTCAGGTATTTTCTTAACCAACACTTATTCAGGCCATTTTCTCATTTTGGCTGCTTACGGTTTCTGTTTGCATATAGAACACAGAATGTAATGTAACACATACTATAATTTCATATATTGTGTTGAGTATAAATGGTTCCAAATAATTACTAGTGGACTAGATATTTTGCAAATATTTGAGGTATTTCAATATTTGTTGTATTATTAACAACATGTTCAATTTCCAGTACACTCTCATTAGCTTATGTATATATGTACATATTTATGTAAGTATGTGTGGACACACACACATATACATACATACATACATACATATATATATACACACACATACATACATAAAAGTTTTTAGTGTTATTAAATAAAGCCAATACATATTTGATGTTTCCATCTTAGACTAATTTTACAACCACAACACATTGCTATTATTTGGTCTGAATAAAAAAAATGAAATATATTTTCAGTTCGTACTTTGACCTCATGTCACTTAGATTTCACACATAATTTCTAAAAAAAAAAGGTTTAGAAAGTAGCAAGTAATTAAAAATAGTTATTTCTTTTTTGTTCCATTAAATAAACATTATCTAATGCTAATATGTTTGAATTGTAGTCAAGTTCTAATCTTAAAATTACATTTGAGCACACAATTTAAGAAATCTGAGCTACTAATAAAAGTGAATTATGCTTTCTTTGGTATATGAAAACCCAAACGAAGACATTTCCTATACCAATGAAGATTATCATCTTTTCTGAAACTTAAACTCTCTTCATTATTCATCTGCTCTTTTTACTTACTCTAGATCCTAACTATCTGATTCATGACTCCTATAATTATCTGGTCTTTCTCTTTTCTTCACGTTCTTCCTCCTGTCAAAGCTTCTGAGGTATCTAATCTAGGGTCCACCTTCTAGGCTCTTACTATTAGTGTCTTGCAGAGATCATCCCATAAAATTCCTATTTTCCATTATGCTTAGTCGTAGTAGTAGTAGCAATTTCCAGAGCAATGCCTAGTAGTAATAGTAGTAGTAGTACTAGTAGTAGTAGTAGTAGTAGTAGTAGTAGTAGTAGCAGTAGTAGTAGTAGTAATAGTAGTAGTAGCAGCAGCAGCAGCAACAGTAGTAGCAGTAGCAGTAATACTAGTACTAGTACTAGTACTAGTGGTAACAGTATTATAGTATTTGTGGTGGTTGTAGTGGTAGTGGAGGTAGTGGCATTGTCATCATAGTCATTAAGAATAAGAATAGCAACAAACATTTATTTAGCCCTTACTATGTGCCAGGTACTATGCTATGAGCTTTATTCATAATTATTATCTAATTTGATCCTCACAATACCCATGGCATGTAGATGCTATTATCATGGTCCCATTTTGTAAATGATGAAATTAAATCAAGTAGAAGTTAAGTGATTTGCCCAGAGTTACACAACTAGTGTCTTAGCCCAGATTTGAATGTATTTCTTCCTAATTCCATGTACTCTATCCACTGTGCCATCTAGCATTGTCTTTTAGTGGTACTTTCCTAACCAAGTCCCTGATTTTGAAGCCCACTAATGATATATATCATTTCTCTTGTCATCCTCCTCTCCCCCCTCAAATTTGCCTGGAAATTTGCTCCCTGTGTCATGCTCTTCCATTCTTCCAGGCACCAGTTGTCCTTAGACGTTGAAACTCAATCTCACAAAGGACAAGTAGATTTGTAAAGTACCAAAATAGAGTTGTTACCAGGTTCTTTCTGTAGTACTTTCTAAACATTTGCATCCTTATGTGCATTTAAAAGAAACCTCTTACTAGTCTCTCTATGGTCGCTCTATTGCTTCTATTGTCTTTGCCTATTATGTTATTAACTCTTCTGCCTTTCTCTTGTTTGGGATATTTGAGAGTCATGTAATCTCTTCAGTGTTTCTTTTCTTTCAAAAACTATTTCAAACTCTTCTTTATACATAGTGTTCTCATTAATCCATATTTTGCCCTGTGTGATTAATCTCAGATTTGGAGAATAGGTAATGCTGGGTTGTATCCTGAGTTCCATCACTCTTCTATTTATCCCATTCCTTCCTGCTATGATGGTTATGTGTGAAATAATCCTGTATTCTTTGAAAGCATTTCCTTTTAATTTGAAGATATTTTTCTCCTCATGGCTTGTAAAACTTATTGTTTCTGAATTGAATTGTTAAATTCAATCCCTATGTGCCTTGCAGTCTGTACCTTTGAGGTTTTCCTGAACTGAAGTCTTTCTACTGGAATTTTGTTTTCCATATTTATAAGGTGTAGCAGCAAGGATCCTGGCATACACAAGAAGACCTGATCTACAGGTTCTTAGATATGCTTTTCTAAAAGGAAAGAAACTTTTGAGGGGGTCAACAATCCACTTTAATATAGCACATATATTATTGACTTAGTTCAGGGGGAAAAGTCAGCACCCTGAACTTCAGAGAAAGGACAAACAGAAAGACGAATAGACAGAGATTCTAACTATCTAACCATAAACAATATATACATCATTACCAGAGAGAGGCACCAGTATCTGGGTTTTCAAAGCTGGAGGGTTCCTTAGGAGCTACCCAGAGTCTCATGTGGCACTGGAACCTTCTTCCAAAAAATAAGCCCTAAAGTAAAACTTCACATCAGACTATACATACATTTTTCAGAGCTGGAGGGCACAACCCTCATGACCCAAGGCTTCTTTAGAAATTAACAAAAGGTATCTCAGGCCCATTAATGGGCAGGAAAGATCTTTAACTCGTCCTGCCAGCCACCATTAACTTGACATTAACAAAACAGAAATTTTTGACAATTCTCCTTTATCATTTGTTTCATTATGATCTTAGGGGTGATTTTGTCTTGTTCTTTAGAGAAATCTATATTCTTAGATAATCTTTATGCATCCTCTTTTTCAAAATTAGTATGTTCTGCTTGCATAGTTCATAATTTTTTTAAAGTTATTGCTTTCTTCAAGTTATTGTTTCTCTTCTGGTTTGTCTTTCAGTAAAAATGCATTTATCTTCCTTCTCTATTATTTTTTCTGTTGCTTTTTGGTGAGGCTTGCCATTATAGATTCAAGTTGTTTTTTTTTTTCTCCAGTTCTGTTCATTTTTGTTGTGCAGGACAGAAAATTGGTACTCAGAATTCTCATTTGTCTTTTAAGTTACTCAAGAATAGTGTGTGATGGTTCTTTGTTTTTCTGAAATTTTCCAGTTTCCTCTGTCTGAAATATTGGATAATTTTCCCTTTTGTGCATCTCTTAAATACCTGAACTTGTTTACTAGATCTAAAGGCCATATTACCTTTTGCTAGTGTTTCTCCTATTAGCTTATCTATTTTGTTCAAGGTCTTTGAGTTTTGTTGTTCCAAAAATTATTGGTATTTTCAGTCTTTCCTTATCTTTCATTTCCCTTATGACTCATTTCCTGACTTTCTGATTGTGGTTTCCTTGGGTCTAGATGTCAAAGTTTCTTAGTTTCCTCTTACAATTAACATTTCAGAGATTTAAGGTTTTTATTTTCTGCCCAGTGACTTTTGGTTACTCAGTTCTAGCCTCAGTTGTTTGCTGGACTCTTTGCCTCAGGTTTAATGAAGGATTGCATAACCTTCTACAAAACAGTTTCCATTCCTAGTGACCTGTCACACTCCCTCTGTTTCCAAGTTCTCTGGCCCAGACCAGGCAGTTCAAAGCTTACTTTCTCTAGCACCTGTACGGCCTATTGCCTCCTTAATCCCACCGTCATTTTCCTAGCTCAGGGCTATGATGAAGTTATCTGGAGAGGTTCAACTAATGTTCTGCAGCCTGGAGCTGGGGACTTTACATCAATGGAAAGGGAAAAGGTTAAATGGGTTAAGAAGTACATTTTGATTTAAGATTGTGTAATGTCTTTGAATCTGCTCGTGCTGGTCTTGATGTGAGGTGGGACAGGGGTGCTGAGTAAACCACAGGGTCAGTGAGTATCAGTTCTTTGGTTTAGAAAAAAATCACATTTTTTTGCATCCTAAAAGTTGTCTTAAACCATGGAAAGATCTGAAGTTGCCTAATCTTTGGTGCATAATTTCTGTTTTTGACAGATTTAAATGGTCATGTGGGCTGGAGAAAATCTTGTTTATCATATGACCTGGAGTTCCCCAATGTTGGACTTTTAAGAAAAGAAAAGGATAAATATTTTATAAGGCAATGATTATTTGTTAATCATTATATTGTTTTTACACTGATTTATCAACATATTCTGTTTTGAAAATACTACATTAAAGTCTCATTTGCAGAGTGGAAAGAAAATTGTTAAAAGCAAAAGAAAAACACCTAGGTATAGGAAAAATTGTCAAGAACAACTCAATAAATTGGAAATAATTTGAAAGTATATGCAATATTTGGCACAAATTCATCTCCCTACTCTGCAAAGAAGTGCAGAGAAACAAACTCTTTGGGGAATTTTTTTCATATCTATCCTCCTGATCTATACTTGTTATTTTTATAATTTTACAATGTCAATTTTTTAACTTCTCTGTGGTGATTTTTTATTTACATTGTTGTAGTCATTGTTTATACGGTTTTCTTTACAAAAACTTACACTATATGCTCAATCTCTAGTTATTTTGTACCACATAAGTATTGTGATAAATATGCTGCTGCATAAAAAGATTTTCTATCAATTTTCTCACTGAGATGTCTGCTTATTAGTGGAATATCTAGGCCAAAGGGAAATAACATTTTAGTAACATTGTTTGCATAATAAAAATTGTTTTTCAAAATGGTTTTATTTTTTCACAGCTTTATCAACAATGTCCTGGTATACTCCTGTCTTCCCACAACATCTTCAATTGACTATTCTCACCTATTAAATTATCCATGTTTTCCTGGTATAACTTCATCTTTAAGATAATGAATACTTTCTTGGGGGAAATTTCTACAGCCTTTTAAATGAATTTTGTTTTAAAACTTTGTAGCAGTATTCATGAATAATACGGGGATTTATTGGTTAAATTTTATCCTTCAATGGTTTTGTAACAGGTTAGGTCTTGGGGATGTCACAGAGTTTGGAAGGGTGCTTTTTTTTAATTTTTGAGAATAATTAGGTAGGGTTTTTTTAAAATTTTCATTTTAAAAATTTGATTCCATGGGACAGAGACAAGATGGGGGAGTGAGAGCAACTACTCACCTAAGCTCTTAGACAGACTCCTTCAGATACCACTAAAAAAAGAAACCAGCCAAATTTTGGAGGGGCAGATTCCAACAGGAGACAGACTGTGGCAGATTGACAGCCCACGACAGACTGGTAGTTCCAGGGGAAGGTTCTATTCAGGGAATGGAGGAGCACACAGCACACAGCATACTGTGCAGCACATCCCCACCACCATGACAGGGCCAAGCAGGAAAGCCCTGGGGCAGTCTGAGGAAGTGACAGCATGGTGAAATAGCAGCATGGGGTAGGGGGTGGGAGTCCAGCAGAACCAAGCAAGTGAGAGTGGTGGTGCCTAAATTATCTGCAGCAGCTGCTCCACAGACTATCAGCCCGCAGATTAAATGTCTGTAAGTCATCTACTTGAACTTCTGGGAGCCAAAATGGAGGAATGATTGGTAAATGTTCTCTCCCCCTCCCCTTGTTGACCTTGAAAGAACTATAAAATATTTCCCCAGAAAAAATCCTGGGTCAGTGGGATTAGCAGATGGGACAGTCTCCTAGAATGAGAGGCTAGGAAAATCCCTAAAGAGTATTGCTCTGGGTGTGACAGAGGACCAGAGCTATCTGAGGCAGGAACCCCAGGGGGGTAGTACCTCACAACCTTCAACATCAGGAAACCAGGAATGTCTCAACACTCCAGGGGAAACAGGAAATCATAAAGGCAGTCAGAATCACCAACCTCTGAGCTTGACTTTGCAATAGACCAGCTAAGGAGATCTCCTGTGACCAGAACATCCTCCTCACACTTAACAAGCTAGCTCCAGGGCTAATGTGGGAAACACACACAAACAAAAAGAGTTCAACTGGCCTCTGCTTTATCACACCTGCCAACTCAGCACCAACTTCTTTAGCTTCTACCTGAAAGAACCAGAGACCACAATACAAGAAGCATCATAATCATGAATAAGAAGCAAAGCAGGAGAGAAGAGACCATAGAATCTTTCTTTGGGAACATGTACCAAAACATGAGTAGCAAAGAAGTCAATATTGAGACTGTAGTCCCATCTGAAACTTCAGAAGGAACTATGAACTGGTCACATGCAGAAAGAGAACTCTTGGAAGAGTTGAATAAGGAAGTAAAAGAAAAACTGGCCAATGATTTTAAAAGTATGAAAAAAAATTCACTGAAGAGAACAACTATTTAAAAAAGGAAAATTGGCCAAATGGAAAAGGAAGTACAAAAACTATCTGGAGAAAATAACTACTGAAATGGAATAACTGGACAGATGCAAAAGTAGATACAAAAGTTAAATGAAGAAAACAATTTGATAAAATTTAGAATTAGTCAAGTAGACGCTAATGACTCTAGGAGACATCAAGAATAAAACAAAATGTAAATCATGAAAAAATAGAAGAAAACGTAAAATATCTAATTGAAAAAATAACTGACCTGGAAAATAGATCCAGGGGAGAAAATCTAAGAATTATTGGACTAACAGAAAGCCATGATGAAAAAAAGAGCCTGGACAATATCTTCCAAGAAATCATCAAGGAAAACTGCCCAGAAGTCCTAGATCCGTAGGGTAAAACAGTCACCGTAAAAATCCACAGTTGACCTCCTGAAAGGGATCCCAAGCTAAAATAACCAAGGAATGAGGTGCAGACCAGTCTGGCGTGAGATGTGTAAACCATCACAGCAAAGCAGGGACAGGACCCACAACAGGCTACAGGGTGCCACTGGCAGAAGTTCCCAGATTGCTCAACCCACAAATGCTACAGACAGCCTCAAAGGTCAATGGAAGGGCTCTTTCACCCAGGAAAGGGGAGTATAGTCTGGAACTTCAGCAGCAGGCATTGCAGCTGGAGCTGCTATTTTTGTAGTGCTCCACCTAGAGCCACTGAGGGAACTGAATGGCTGATTTGAGTCCCAGCCCTGAGTGGTAGCCCTGGGAGACTTCTCCCTAAAGGCCCTGGGATAATTGAGCCACTGATTTGTTTCTCAGTCCTGAGCTCCAACTAGGGGTAAGGAGGATCACTGGTCATGGAGCTGGAGGAGGTTGTGGTGAGGGAATTTCAGTTGTAGATTCTGGGCAGAAAAGTTTTTGGTTGCTCCAACACCAGTGTGTAGGTCAGGAGAGGAGGAATTTCCTCTCCCTTGATGTGCCACCTTGGATGTACAGAGAATTTACAGGTCCCCAAAGTACACCCTCCTAATGACAAAGGACTCAAGAGCAAGTAAGTGGCTGGGAAAATGGCCAAAAAAGGGCAATAAAATAAGACTATAAAAGGTTACTTTTTGGTGAACAGATATTTTCTTCCATCCTTTTGGATGAGGAAGAACAAAGTATAACACCAGAAGAAGTCAAGGCTTCCAGTTCCAAAACCTCCAAAATGAATATGCAATGATCTGTGGACATGGAAGAGCTCAAAAAGAATTTCAAAAATCAAGTAAGAGAGGTAGAGGAAAAATTGGGAAGTGCAATATGAGTGATGCAAGAAAATCATGAAAAACGAGTCAGCAGCTTGCTAAAGAGACCCACACAAAATGCAGAAGAAAATAACACATTTCAAAAGAAGCTAACTCAATTGGCAAAAGAGGTAAAAAAAGCCAATGAAGAGAAGAATTATTTTAAAAGCAGAATTATTCAAATGGAAAAGGAGGTTCAAAAACTCTCTGAAGAGTATAGTTCTTTAAAAATAAGAATAGAGTATACCGGAAATTAAAGTCTTTATAAGAAACCAAGAAATTATAGAACAAAACCAAAAGAATGTAAAAGTAAATAATAATGTGAGATATCTCACTGGAACAACAACAGACCTGGAAAATAAATCCAAGATGACACAATTTAAGAATTATGGGACTACATGAAAGCCATGACAAAAAAAAAAAAAGGAGGCTAGATATCATCTTTCATGAAATTATTTAAGAAAATTGTTATGGGTTTCAAAGAAGGGAGAGATGGGGAGAAAATTCGGGACTCAAAATTTTGTGGAAATGAAGGTTGAAAACTAAAAATACATAAATAAACATAAATAATCCCCTAGGAATATCGTTCCCAAATTCCAGAACTATGAAGCGAAGGAGAAAATACTACAGGCAGCCAGAAAGAAGGCATTCAAATATCAAGGAGTTAGAGACTGGATCACACTCAACCTTCCAGAATCTACATTAAAAGACTGAAGGAATTGAAATATGATATTAAATAAGGCAAAGGAACTGGGATTACAATCAAGGATCAACTACTCAGCAAAGTTGAGCATAGCATTTCAGGCAAGGAGGTGGACATTCAATGAAATAAGCAATTTCCAGACTTTCCTGACAAAAAGGCCTGAACTCAATAGAAAATTCAATGCTCAAAAGCAGCTCTCAGGAGAGGCTTAAAAAGGTAAATAAGTGAAAGAAAAAAACTTATTGCTCAATAAGGGCAAACTGTTTACTTCCACATAAGGGAAGATGATACTTGTTAACACTGAGAATTGAAATATGAAATATAAATAAGATATTCAGAGAGGCAGTGGGAAAAAAGTAA
Source organism: Notamacropus eugenii (assembly GCF_028372415.1). Lineage (NCBI taxonomy): Eukaryota > Metazoa > Chordata > Mammalia > Diprotodontia > Macropodidae > Notamacropus > Notamacropus eugenii. The sequence continues at coordinate 265,916,876 of NC_092875.1, forward strand.
ATGATATGATGATAAAATGTTATTTATGGGTGCAAAGGAATTGTAGCAGGAGATGTGAAAAGGAAGAGGCAGAAATGGTAAATTATATCATAGAAAGAAGCACAAAATTATATTATTGAAGAGTGAAAGAGGAGAGGGAGATGAACATTCTTTGAGAGATACTCTCTTCTGATTTGGTTCAAGAACAGAACAACAAACTTAATTAAATATATAAATGTAACTAGCTCTGTAGGTAGTAGGAGGGAAAAGGGGAAAGAAATGGGATGGGAAGCTAAATTGGAGGGAAGAAGTAGTAAAGGTAAAGGGGAGTAAAAGAAAAGGGTCTGGAAGAAGGAAGGGAATATTGTGGGAAGTAGTGGTCAAAAACTAAAACTCTATTGTAGAGGGCAGGGGTGAAAGGATAACTAAAAGCAAAAATGGTGGAAAAGAGGATGAAGGAAAATACACAGATAGTAAGCATGATGGTGAATGTGAATGGGAGGAATTCTCCCTTGAAACGGAGGATAGCAGAATGGATTGAAAACTATAATCCAACAATATGATATTTACAAGAAACACATTTGAAATGGGGTCATGCACACAGGGATAAGATTGGAGAAGAATATTTTGTGCTTTAACTGATGTAAAAAAGGCAGGGGTAGCAATCCCAATCTCAGACAATGCAGGAGCAGAAATAGAACATCAAAAGAGATAAGGAAGAAAAGTATATACTGCTAAAAGACACCATAAACAAGAAAGGAATATCATTACTAAACATATATGTTCCAAGTGGTTAGCATCCAAGTTCGTAGAGGAGAATTTAAGGGAGTTACAGGAAGAAACAGAGAGCAAAACTATACTAGTGAGGAACTTCAACCTACCCCTCAATGAAATAGATAAATGTAACCTTAAAATAAACAAGAAAGAAGTTATGGAGGTGAATAAAACACTGGGAAAGGTAAATATGATAGATCTCTGGAGAAAATTGAATGAGGATTGAAAGAAATATATCTTTTTATTAGTGGTACATGACACATACACAAAAATTGACAATGTATCAGAGCATATAAACCTCACAATCTACTGCAGAAAGGCAGTTTTAGTCAATGCATTTTTCTCAGATCGTAATGCAATAAAAATTGTATGTAGCAAAGGGCCATGGAAAGATAGAAAGAAAAATAATTAGAAACTAAATAATCTAATCTTAAAGAATAAGGTGGTTAAACAACAAATCATAGAAAGTACAACCAACTTCATTCAAGAAAATGACAATAATGAGACAACTTAGCCAACCTTATGGTATACTGCAATAGCAGTTCTAAGGGGAAGTTTTATATCGTTGAGTGCCTATATGAAGAATGTAGAGAAAGAAATCAATGAATTGGGCAATCAGCTGAAAACGTTCAAAAAGCAACAAACTAAATATCCCCAAGTAAATACTAAATTAGAAATATTGAAAACTAAAGAGAGATTAGTAAATTGAAATTAAGAAAAAATATTGAACTAATAAATAAAACTAAAAGTTGGTCTTATGAAAAAATAATATAATTGAAAAACCTTTGGTCAATTTGACTAAGAAAAGGAATGACAAAAACCAAGTTATCAATTTCAAAAAAGAAAAGAGTGAATTCACCTCCAATAAGGATCAAATTAACACAATAATTAAAAATAATTTTGCCCATAAATTCGACAATCTAAATGAGATGGATGATTATTTTAAAATATATAAATTGTTAAAATTAACAGAAGAGGAAGTTGAAAGGTAAACTACCTCATCTCAGAAAAAGAAATTAAACAAGTCATCATTGAACTCTCTATTAAAAAATATTCCAGGACTGGATGGATTTACAAGTGAATTCTGTCAAGCATTTAAAGAGTGGTTAATTCTAATACTGCATAGATTGTTTGGGGAAATTGGGGAAGAATCAGTCTTCCCAAATTCTTTTTATCATAGAAATATGGTTTTGATAACTAAACCATGAAGATGAAAAACAGAGAAAGAAAATTATAGACGAATTTCTCTTATGAAAATAGATGTAAACATTTAAAATAAGGTTTTAGGAAAAAGAACAGCAAATTATCATGAGAATTATACATTATGATCAGGTATGATTCATACCAGGAATGCAGGGCTGGTTGTATATTCAGAAAACTATTAGCATTATTGATCATATCAACGATAAACCTAAAAGAAGCCACATGATTATCTCAATAGATACAGAAAAATTTTTTGACAAAATACAACACCCATTCCTATTAAAAACACTGGAGAGCATAGGTATAAATGGAACTTTCCATAAAATAATAAGCAATATTTACTGAAACCTTCAGCAAGCATTTTAATGTAATGGGGATAAGCTAGATGCATTTCCAATAAGATCAGAGTTGAAATAAGGATGTCCATTACCACCTCTATTATTCACTATGGTGTTAGAAATGCTAGCTGTAGCAACTACAGAAGAAAAATAAATTGAAGGAATTAGAACAGGCAAAGAATAAACTAAGTTTTCACTTTTTGCAGATGATATAATGATATACTTGGAAAATCCTAGAGAGTGAAGTGAAAAAAAAAAACTATTTGAAATAATCAGCAACTTTGTCAAACTTTCAGGTTACAAAATAAACCCACACAAATCTTCTGCATTTCTGTATATTACTAAGAAAGCCCAACAGCAAGAGATAGAAACAGAAATCTCATTTAAAGCTAGGTCAGACAGTATAAAATATTGGGAAATCTATCTGCCAAAACAAATCCAAGGACTATACGAACACAATTACAAAGTACTTATAGCATGAATAAAGTGAGATCTAAATAAGTGGAAAAAACACCAGTTGCTTGTTGGTTGCCCAAGACAATATAATAAAAATGACAATTCTACATAAATTAATTTACTTATTCAGCATCATACCAATAAAACTATGCAAAAATTATTTTCTAGAGCTAGAAAAAAATCAAAATTCATCTGGATGAACAAAAGTTTCAGGATATCAAGGGAACTAATGAAAAAAATGCTGAGGAAGATGACCTAGCTCTACTAGATCTCAAACTGTATTTTAAAGCAGCAATTATCAAAACCACTTGGTACTGTCTAAGAAACAGAAGGGTAGACCAATGGAATATGTTAGGTACTAAAGGTACAGCAGTTATTGAATATAGCAATCTACTGTTTGATAAAAACAAGGACTCTACCTCCTGATATATTAACTCTCTTCTTGACAACAATAACTGGTAAAACTGGTTAACAGTGTGGCAGAGAATAGGCATGGACCAATGCCTGACACAGTACACAAGAAGAAAGTCCAAATGTGTACATGATCTAGTTTAAAATTTGATGCTATAAATAAATTAGAATAACAAGGTCTAGTGTATTTATCAGATTTATGGAGGAGGAAAGAATTTTTGACTAAGCAAGAGATAGAAAATACTATGAAGTCAGAATGGATAATTTTGATTACATTAAACTGAAAAGTTTTTGCACAACCAAACTCAATGAAACCAAGATTAGGAGAGAAGGAGAAAACAGGGAAAGAATTTTTGCAACTAGTGTCTGTGACAAAGGCATCATTTCTAAAATATATAGAGAACTAAGTCAAAGATATGAGAATACAAGTCTTTCCCCTATTGAGTTTTCAGAGGAAGAAATTAATGCTATGTAGAGTCATATGAAAAAGTGCTCTAAATCACTGTTGATTAGAGAGATACAATTCAAAACAACTCTGAGGTACCACATCACAACATGACAAAACAGGAAGATAGGGGGGTGGAGCCAAGGTGGCAGAGTGAGAGTGAAGACTCACCTAAGCTCTTGGACAAACTCCTTCTTATACTTCTGAAAGGAGAATCTGAGCAAATTATGGAGGTGCAGGATCCAATGGGAGACAGACTGTGGCAGATTTGTAGACCAGGAGAGAATGAAAGGTCCATGGAAAGAATTTGTTCTGCTGGAGTGAGCCCACAGCACACAGTGCAGCTCATGCAGCACAGTGGAGTGGAGGGGCCCCTGGAAACCTGACAGCAGCAGGCAGAACAAGCAGAGTGGCAACTGAGGGTGAAAGACCAGCAGAGCTGAGGCAGTGACAGCAGCTGAGCACTGGATATCAACGCAGCAGCTCCTGAGACTTTCAGCCCACAGATTAAATGTCAGTAAGTCACCTACTTGAACTTCCAGGAACCAGGATGGCGGAGTGATCAGTAAATTCTCTCTCCTCCTCCCCTGATGACCTTGAAAGAACCATAAACTATGTCCCCAGAAAAATCCTGGAGCAGCAAAACAGCAGAGGGGGAAAATAGTCTCATATCACTTGAGTTTAGGAAAATAGCTTAGGGGGATTCCTCCTACTGTGGCAGAGGCAAACTGGAAGGACAGAGGACCCAGGGTGGAGGAAACTCACACTAGGACCCAGGCAAGCCTCAGCAATAGTAGAGGAGCCCCAAGAGGAGTGGAAAATCACGCCAGCATCTAGGCATGCCTCAGCACTCCAGGGGAAATGGCAAGACAATAGGGCAGCTGTGATCACCATCCCCTGAACTTGCCTCTGCCACAGTGCAGCTGAGGAGCTCTCCCATGACCAGACTATCCCTGCCCCACACTTAACAAGCTAACCCCAGGGCTGATCAGGGAAACACAAAACAAAAACCTGCTGTTAGCTTTTTCACACAAGTCAGCTCAGCACCAAGTTCTGCAGCTTCTAACTGAAAGAACCAGCAGCCACAACACACAATCACCATCATGAACAAGAAAAAGCAAAATAAGCATGAAAAAACCATAGAATCTTTCTATGGGGATAAGGACCAAAAAACAAATACCAAAGAGGTCAGTACTGAGACTGTACTTCCATCTGAAACTTCAGAAGGGACTATGAATTGGTCACATGCACAAATAGCTCTCCTGGAACAGCGAAGAATGAAATAGAAGAAAAACTGGACAATGATTTTAAAAGTATAAAAAAAGAATTCACTGATAAGAAAATCTCTTTGAAAAGGAAAATTGAGCAAATGGAAAACTGAAGAAAATAACTCCTTAAGAGGAATAATTGGACAGATGGAAAAAGAAGCACAAAACCTAACTGGGAAAATTGGACAAATGGAAAAGGAAGTGCAAGAATCAACTGGAGAAAAAAATTCCTTAAAAGGAAAAATTGCTTATGTTGAAAAGGAGATGAAAAAGTTAAGTGAAGAAAACTATTTGATAAAGGTTAGAATTGGGCAAGTAGAAACTAATGACTCAATGAGACAGCAAGAATCAGTCAAATAAAATCTAAAGAATGAAAAGATAGAAGAAAATGTAAAATATCGAACTGGAAAAACAACTGACCTGGAAAATAGATCCAGGAGAGAAAATTTAAGAATTATTGGCCTGCCAGAAAGCCATGATGAAAAAAAGCGTCTGGACAATATCTTCCAGGAAATCATCAAAGAAAACTGCCCAGAAGTGCTAGATCCAGAGGATAAAATAGTCATCAAAAGAATTCACTGTTTATCTCCCAAAAGGGATCCCAAACTCAAAACCCCGAGAAATATAGTTGCAAAACTCCTGAACCATCAAGTGAAGGAGAAAATACTACAGGCACCCAGAAAGGAACCATTCAAATACTGAGGAGCTACAGTCAGGATCACACAGGACCTTGCAGCTTCTACATTAAAGGATGGAAGGAATTGAAACCCAATATTCCATAAGGCAAAGGAATTGGGCCTACAACCAAGGATCAATTACCTAGCAAAGTTCAGCATAACATTAAGGGCAAGGAGATGGCCATTCAACGAAGTAAGGGATTTCCAGACCTTCCTGGCAAAAACGCCAGAACTTAATAGACATTTCGATCTTCCAATGCAGATCTCAAGAAAGGCATATAAAGGTAAACGGGGGGCTGGGTAGGAAAAAAAAACCAAAAAAAAATTGTTACTCAATTTAGGAAAACTTTTTACCTACGTATAAGGGAAGATGATACCTGTGAATCTTGAGAATTGTGCACCTATTATGAAATATAAAAGGGATATACACAGAAGACGCGGGTATAAAGTAAATGATGTCAGGTTAAAAATATGATTTAAGAATGTGAAAGGATTGTAACAGGAGGTGTGAAAAGGAGGAAGCAGAAAAGGATAAATTACATCACAGGGAGAAGTACAAAATTACCATAGAGGGAAAGAGAGGAGGGAGATGAGCATTGTGTGAGAGGTATTCTCATCTAATTTTTTTCAAGGAGGGGACAATAAACTTAAGAACTTTCCCATAAAACGGAGAAGGATAGTAGAATGTATTAAAAGCCATAATCCAACAATATGTTGTTTACAACAAACACATTTGAAACAAGGGGATACACAGGTTACAGGTCAAAGGTTGGAGCAGAATATATTGTGCTTCAACTGATGCAAGAAAAGCAGGAGTAGCAATCCTAATCTGAGACAAAGAAAAACAGAAATAGATCTAATCAAAAGAGATAAGGATAGAAACTGTATCCTGCTAAATAACACAATATCATTACTAAACATGTATGTTTCAAGTGGTATAGCATTCAGATTCTTACAGAAGAGGTTGGGGGTGTTGAAGGAAGAAATAGACAGGAAAACTATACTAGTGGGGGACCTCAATCTTTCCCTCTCTGAACTAGATAAATCTAACCTCAAAATAAACAGGAAAGATATTAAGGAGGTAAATAAAACTTTGGATAAGGTAGATATGATAGATGGCTGTAGAAAAATGAATGGGAATAGAAAGGAATATACCTTTTTCTCAGTAGTACATGACACATATACAAAATTTGGCCATGTACTAGGATATAAAAACCTCACAATCCAGTGCAGAAAGGCAGATATAATCAATGCACCCTCCTCAGGTCACAATGCAATTAAAATTATATGTAGTAAAAAACCATGGAAAGATAAACCAAAAATCAATTGGAAACTAAATAATCTAATCCTAAAGAAGGAATGGGTTAAAGAAGAAATCATAGAAACAATCAACAACTTCATTCAAGACAATGACAATAAATAGACAACCTACCAAACCTTATGGGATACTGCAAAAGCAGTTATTAGGGGAAGTTTTATATCTTTGAGTGCCTACACAAACAAAATAGAGAAAGAGGAGATCAATGACTTGGGCACACAGCTGAAAAAGCTAGAAAAGAACGAATTGAAAATCCCCAAGAAAATACCAAATCAGAAATACTGAAAACCAAAGGAGAGATTAATAAAATTGAAATTAAGAAAACTATTGAATTAATAAATAAAACCAATAGTTGGTTTTATGAAAAAATATTAAAATTGATAAACCTTTGGTCAATCTGATTTAAAAAAGAAAGAAAAAAATCAAAATACTAATATTAAAAATGAAAGGGGTGAACTCACCTCCAATGAGGAGGAAATTAAAACAACAGTTAGAAATTACTTTGCCCAACTTCATGCCCACAAATTCGATAATCTAAATGAGATGGATGAGTATTTTAAAAATTACAAACTGCCCAGATTAACAGAAGAGGAAGTTGAACACTTAAACAACCCTATCTCAGAAAAGGAAATTGAACAAGACATCAATGAACTCCCTAGGAAAAAATCTCCAGAGCGAGATGGATTTACAAGTGAATTCTATGAAACATTTAAAGAACAGTTAATTCCAGTACCATATAGACTATTTTTGAAAATTGGGAAGATGGAGTCCTCCAAAATTCTTTCTATGATACAAATATAGTTTTGATACCTAAACCAGGAAGAGACAAAACAGAGAAAGAAAATTATAGACCAATTTATCTAATAAATATAGATGAAAAATTTTAAATAAGATTTTAACAAAATGAATACAGCATCTTATCACTAGAATAATCCATTACTATCAGGTAGGATTCATACCAGGAATGCAGGGCTGTTTCAATATTAGGAAAACTATTAACATTATCGATCATATCAACAATAAAACTAACAGAAACCACATGATTATCTCAACAGATGCAGAAAACATTTTCGACAAAATACAACACTCATTCCTATTAAAACATTGGAAAACATAGGAATAAAGGGAACTTTCCATAAAATAATAAGCAGTATCTACATAAAACCTTCAGCAAGCATTATATGTAATGGGGGTAAGCTAGATGCATTTCCAATAAGATCAGGGGTGAAACAAGGATGTCCATTATCATCACTATTATTCAATATGGTCCTAGAAATGCTATCAGTAGCAATTAGACGTGATAAAAAAAATTGAAGAAATAAAAATAAGCAAAGAAGAAACTAAGTTAGCACTCTTTGCAGATGATATGATGATATACTTAGAGAATCCCAAAGATTCAAGGAAAAAAACTACTTGAAATAATAAACAACTTTGGCAAACTTATAGGTTCCAAAATAAACCTGCACAAATCTTCTGCATTCCTATATATTAGCAACAAAGTCCAACAGCAAGAGATAGAAAGAGAAATCCCATTTAAAGCTAGGTTAGACACTACAAAATACTTGGGAGCTTACCTGCCAAAACAAACCCACGGATTATATGAACACAATTACAAGACACTTTTTGCACAAATAAAGTCAAATCTAAGTAAGTGGAAAAACATCAGTTGCTCATTGGTAGACCGAGCCAATATAATAAAAATGGAAATTCTACCTAAATTAATTTACTTATTTAGTGCTATGCCAATTAAATTAGCAGATAATTATTTTCTAGAGCTGGATAAAAAAAAATATCAAAATTCATCTGGAAGAGCAAAAGGTCCAGAATATCAAAGGGACGAATGAAACGAAATGCTAGGGAAGGTGGCCTAGTGATACCAGATCTCAAATTGTAATATAAAGCAGCAATTATCAAAACCACTTGGTACTGGCTAAGAAACAGAAGGGTAGAGAAGTGGAATATACTTTGCACTGAAGACACAGTAGGCAAGGAATATAACAGCCTCCTGTTTGATAAACCCAAGGACTCCAGCTTCTGGAATAATAACTCAGTGCTTGACAAAAATTGCTGGGAAAACTGGATAATAGTGTGGTGGAAACTAGGCATAGACCCATGCCTGACACTGTACATAAAAATAAAGTCCAAATGGGTACACGATCTAAGTATAAAGATTGATACCAAGGACAAACTGGAGGAGCAAGGAATAGTGTATTTATCAGATTTATGGAAAAGGGAAGAATTTTTTACTAAAGAAGAGATAGAAAGCATTATAAAATGCAAGATGCTTAATTTTCATTACATTTAACCGAAAAGTTTTTGCACAAACAAACCCAATGCAACCAAAATTCAGAGGGATGTAGTAAATTGGAAAATAATTTTTACAATTAATCTCTGGGATAAAGGCTTCATTTCTAGAATATATAGAGAATTGAGTCAAATGTAGAACAAGGCAAGACATTCTCCAATTGATAAATGGTCAAAGGATATGATCAGACAATTGCCAAAGGAAGAAAATAAAGGTATCTATAATCATATGAAAAAATACTCTAAATCACTTTTGATTAGAGAGATGTAAATCAAAACAACTCTGAGGTACCACTTCACACCCATAAGATTGGCAAACATGACAGAACAGGAAAATGATACATGTTGTAGAGGATGTGGGAGAGTTGGAAATCTAATCCGTTGCTTGTGCAGCTGTGAGGTCATCCAACCATTCTGGAGAGTGGTTTGGAACCATGCCCAAAGGGCTACAAAAATGTGCATACCCTTTGACCCAGCAGTATTGCTTCTAGGACTGTAACCCCAAGAGATCATAAAAATGGGAAAGGATCCCACATGTACAAAAACATTTATAGCAGCACTCTTTGTAATTGCCAAAAACTGGAAATCAAGAGGATGCCCTTCAATTGGGGAATGGCTGAATAAATTATGGTATATGAATGTAATGGAATGCTATTGCATCATAAGAAATGATGAACAAGAAGACTTCAGAGAGGCCTGGAAGGACTTGTATGATCTGATGCTGAATGAATGGAGCAGAACCAGGAGAACTTTGTGCACAACAAAGACCACAACGTGGGAAAGTTTTTTCTGGTAGACTTGGAACTTCGTAACAATGCAAGAACTTAAAGAAAAAAATTCCCAATGGTCTTCTAAGGCAAAATGCCTTCCACACTCAGAAAAATAGCTATAGAATTCATTCGCAGAATGTCACAGATCATGTGTGTGTGTGTGTGTGTGTGTGTTTGTGTGTGTGTATTATGTTTTGATTTGTTATATGATTTCTTCCATTTATTTTAGTTCATCTACACAACATGAGTATAGTGAAAATGTATTCAATAGGAAAGTATATGTAGATCCTATATAGAATTGTGTGCCATCTTGGGGAGGGAGGTGAGTTGTGGGGAGTAGGTGGGGGGGAGAAATCTAAGTTTTATGGTAGTAATTGTAGAATATTAAAAATAAATTAAAAATAGTAAAAAAAAAAGAAAAAAAAACCCAGGAACATGGTAAATGTTGGAGAATATGTGGGAGAGTTAGGACACTAATTCATTGTTGGTGGAACTGTGAGCTGATGCAACCATTCTGGAGAGCAATTGGGAACTATCCCCAAAGGGCTACAAAAATGTGCATACATTTTGACCCAGCAATACCTCTTCTAGTACTGTGTCCCCATAAGATCATAAAAATGGGAAAGAAACCCACAGGTACAAAAATATTTATAGCAGCACTCTTTTTTGGTGGCCAAAAACTAGAAGTCAAAGGGATGCCAATCAATTGGGGAATGGGTGAATAAATCGTGGTGTAAGAATGTGATGAAATACTATTGTGATGTAAGAAATGTTGAACAGGAAGACTACAGAGAGTCCTGGAAAGACTTATATAATCTGATGCTGAGCATAAGGAGCAGAACGTGGGGAACTTTGTATACAGCAATAACCAGAGTGTGTGAGGGTTTTTTCTGGTAAGCTTAGAACTTCATTGCAATGCAAAGAATTAACAATTTCCTATGGTCTTTTAAGGCAAAATGTCTTCCGAATTCATAGAAAGAACTACGGACTTCAATTGCTGAATGCAGAAGATCATTTTCTTTTGTACTACGTTTTGCTTTGTTTTATGATTTCTACCATTCATTTTAACTCTTCTATGCAACATGACTACAGTGAAAATTTATGTAATAAGAATATTTGTGTAGAATCTATATAAAATTAGATGCTGCCATCAGGGGGCAGGGTGGAGTTAGGAGAGAAGGAAGATGAGGCAGGGGAAAAAAATCTAAGTTATATGGAGATGATTTTAGAACAGTGAAAATAAATAAAATAATTATTAAAAAATTGATTCCATCAAATTCGTCAAGAAAAAGATTTTTCCCCTTAGTAAATATAGTTCTATTCTCTATTTGAAAACTGGATTAAGATCTATATTTTTCCTGTTATTATAGATACTTCATTTTTAAAGATATGCCTTTATTTGTCTTTTTTGACTTCTCAGTTTTTAGCATATAATTTGCATAATTTTTCCAATAATGTGCTTTGTGTTTTAAATTGTAGTTTTTATTGTTCTTTGGTTATTTTGTTGATTTAATTTTCTCTCTGCATTTAAAACCGGTTTTCTTGTCAAAGAAGAAGAAGATGATGATGATGATGATGATGGTGAGTATGAGAGTGATGATGTGACTTCACATTTTGTATTGTGTTTTGAAAATATTACAATGCATTTTAAAATTATTCGTTTTATCCTGACAACACCCACCTTAAGCAAGTACTATTATTATCCCCAGTGTACAGAATGCCTTTAAAGCAGGTAAAGGTTAAATGGTTTTTCCAAGTTAACAAAGCCGGTTAATTTCTGAGGTTGGATTTTAATTTAGATCTTCCTGCCTCCAGGCCCATTACTCTATCTGTGATATCTTCTTTTGTTAAGCATTCATCATTTTTGGATACAAAACTTTAAGAAGTTTACATAAACACTCTTCCCATTCTACTGCTTCCACTCCAACCCAGAAGAATTATTTGTGTTCCTGCAATTTTTTTTCATTTCCCTGTAATGAAGTTTATCTATTTCGTCTTTGATGATCTTATACTTTTTTTTAAAAACACTGCATACTGAAATCTGAGAAAGGTATATTATTTAATTACTTTCTAATATTCATACCATAATCTTTATAATCAATGTTGAATACTATTTTTTAACTTATTGTAAAGTATATTTTAGATTATTAGACTAATTCTTACTTCCTTTAAACTGTTTTTCAATTTTCACAGAATTTCTTGTTGTCAAATAAAGTTTCTTTCCTAAGTAATTTTTGCATTCAATTAATCTTTATCAATCTATGGGTAGGGATTTCCATGATATTTAATTTTCTGTATGATATACTTTGATCTTTTCAACTAAATATGAAATGACTTTGCTAACTTTGTTTATAATATATTTTAAGGTACACAATCCTATTTTCCTGCCATTCTTTTTTTCCCGTCGTACTTCTTGATATTTTGTGTACTTTGATAATTTTTCATTATTTTATTAAGTTCTAAAACTATCCACTTGATGTCTTGACTGTAGCATGAAAATTTTAAATTGATTTTGATAGCATTGCTATTGTTATTATATTGACATGGACCAGCTATCAGATATTAATATTATTCTATCAATGGGCATAATTCATTTACTCATATTTAACCGACAATATTTAGGGTTTTCGAATGGTAGATAATGCTTTCTTTTGTTTTGAAGCAGATAGTTTTTATACAAAAATGCCGTCAAAGCCTATATTTTAAGGTATTTGTCTAGATAAAATGGTGTTGAATATTATCAAAGTTCCTCCCATACATATCCATTGCAATAATTATAATTTCAGATGTTTTGTCATTTGGCACGATTAATTAGATTTTTTTCTTAATACTAAATCACGAGATGTCCATGGTATAGTTGCAACGACGTCATAATGAATTATTTATTGAACTGGTGTCTATTTAACAGGATTTTATTATATATTTTTTAGCTATGGTCAGTGGTAATGGTCACTATTTCTCCTTTTTTTTTTTTTGCTTTATCCTTCCTTAACTTAGATATTCAGATTATGTTTGACTCATAAAAGGAGTTTAGTAGAGGGCTTATTTTATCAATTTCTGAGAATAATTTGTGTAGCCTTACCATTAACTGTTTTTTTTTTTTTTTTAATGTTTGATAGTATCCTCCTGTAATTCCTCCAGGACCAGATAGCCCATCTCCTTCCTCTGCCATTAGTAGTTCTTTAACAGTTATTCACTTTATTGATAAAACATTGCTGAGGATTCCTCTGTGTGTGTGTACTGTTCTTGTTGTTGTTAGCATAGGCTCTTTTACATTTTAAAGTGCTCTAGATTTATTGAGTTCTCAGCATTATTAAATATACTACTATACGCAGTAGATTCTGGTCACATTTTTTACGGTATTGTGATTTCACCTTGTTCATCGATTTTGTTGATTTGACTTTTTGCCCTTTTATGCTAGATTTTATAAAATTTTCTCAGTTTTATACTCTTTTGAAAGAACATATTATAACATATCATTATTCATATCTATTTGTTGATGTTTATATATTTATTCTCTAATTTTCGATATCTTCTGTTAATTTATTTTGCTTTTATTTATTTTTGCTTTGCTAAATTTCAAAATAAATATTTAATTAATCTTCTCCTTTTCTATCTTAACAACGTACATTTTAGGAAATGAATTCCCTAAGAATTATTTCAACCTTATCCCAAAAATTTTGGTATAATGTTGCATCATTATTATTTTCTTATAAATAATTATTTATTTTATTATTTGTTTATGGCACATTCATTATTTAATATTTTATCAGTAAATGTCTATTTCATCTGTATTTTTTTTGCTGCTTGATTACTATTTCAATTATTTTCCTCCTCAAATAAGTCTTTACTCTTTCTGCATACTTGCATTTATTTGGAATATCTCTGAGCTTTAATGTAAGGTTAGTTTATGTAATTGTTCTGTATGACATTCACAAGTATGCATATTCCTCTGCTGAACCACTTATGATATATTGTTGGTATATAACTCTCATTTCACCATCACATTTTAAACTTTCATTTTTATTTTTTAATAATTTTTTATTTTTTCCAAACTAATAGATGGAGAGTAAGAGTCGTTGGTATTTCTATTTTAAATAAATTACTTTATTTGTTTTCAGTGTTCTACAATCATTTCCAAATATCTTATATAGGTTCTACAAGTACTTTCCTATTAAATACATGTTGCATGGAAGAATTAAAATGAATGGGAGAAACAATAAAAGAAAATAAAACAAAACAATGCAAGGAAAAATGGTCTGTTTCTATCTGCAGTCCACATCCATAGTTCTTTCTCTGGATGTGGAAGGCATTTTTCCTCAAAAGTCCATTGGAAAATTTTTAAATCGATGAATTTCAGTGAAGTACTAAGTCTACCAGAAGAAAATTCCTTGCACACTGTGGTTGTTGCTGTTTACAAAGTTCTCCTGGTTCTATACCTTTCACTCAGCATCAGTTCATGTAAGTCTTTCCAGGCTTCCCTGAAGTCTTCCTGTTCATTGTTTCTCATAACAAAATAGTATTCTATTACATTCATATGCCACAACATGTTTAGCCATTCCCCAACTAATGGAAATCCCTTTGATTTCCAGGTTTTGGCCATCACAAAGAGAGCTATTATAAATATTTTTGTACATGTGGGACCCTTTCCTATTTCTCTGATGTCTGCGGGATAGAGTCTAAAAAGCAAAATTGCTGGATCAAAGGGTATACAACTTTTTGGAGCCCTTTGGGCATGGTTCCAAATTGCTCTTCAGAATGGGTAGATCAGCTCACAGCTCCACCAACAATGAATTAGAGTTCCAACTCTCCTACATCTTCACCAACATTTATCATTTTCCTGTTTCGTCATGTTAGCCTATCTGATAAGTGTGATGTGGTATCTCAGTTATTTTGATTAGCATGTAGTGACTTAGAGCATTTTTTCATATGACTATAGATAGCTTCAATTTCTTCCTCTAAAATCTGCCTGTTCATATCCTTTGACCATTTATCAATTGGAGAATGCCTTGTTTTCTGGTACGTATGATACAATTCTCTATAAATTTTAGAAATGAGGCCTTTATCACAGATAAAAGTTGCAAAAATTCTTTCCCAGTATTCTGCTTTCCTCCTAATCTTGGTTGCATTGGGTTTGTTTGTGCAAAACTTTTCAATTTAGTGTGATCAAAATTATCCATTTTGCTCTTCATAATGCTCTCTATCTCTTGTTTAGTCAAAAACTCTGTTCTCTGTAAGTCTGATAAACACACTATTCCTTGTTCCACTAATTTGTTTATAGTATCAGTCTTTATACCTAGGACATGGACCCATTTTGACTTTATTCTTGTGTACAGTGTCAGGCATTAGTCTATGCCTAGTTTCCTCCACTGTTATTCAGTTTTCCCAGGAAGTTTTCTGGAACACTGAGTTCTTATACCAGAATCTGGGGTCCTTGATTTTATCAAACAATAGATTGCTATAATCATTGACTACTGTGCTTTGTGTACCTGAACAGTTCTACTGGTCTATCCTTCTGTTTCTTAGACAGTACCAAGTGGTTTTGATAATTGCTGCTTTATAATACAATTTCAGATCTGGTAGAGCTAAACCATATCCCCTAGCATTTCTTTTCATTAGTTCCCTTGATATTCTGGACATTTTGTTCTTCCAGATAAATTTGATATGACGTTCTCTATCTTTGGAAAATTATTGATTAATTGATTGGTATGGCACTGAATAAGTAAATTAATTTGGGCAGAATTCTCATTTTATTATATTAGTTCAGCCTACCCAAGAGCAAATGACATTTTTCCACTTATTTAGATCTGACTTTATTTGTGTGAAAAGTGTTTTGTTATCCTATTCCTGTAGTCCCTGGGTTTGTTTTCACAGGTAGACTCCGAGATATTTAATAGTATCTATTGTAGCTTTAAACTGGATTTCTCCCTGTATTTTTTATGATGGGCTTTGTTAGTGATAGACAGAAATGCAGATGATGTATGAGGGTTTATTTCAAAAACTGCACCTTTACCAAAGTTGTTTATTATTTCAAATAATTTTTTACTTGATTCTCTGGATTCTCTAAGTATATCATCATATCATCTATAAAGAGTAACTTAATTTCTTCTTTGCTTATTCTAATTCCTTCATTTTCTTTTTCTTCTCTTATTTCTATAGCTATCATTTCAAATACCATATTGAAAAATGGTGTTGATAACGGACATCCCTGTCATCCCTGATTTTATTGCAAATGCATCTAACATATAATGCTAGATTGTATATAATGCTTGCTGAAGGTTTTAGGTAGATACTGCTTATTATTTCATGGAAAGTTTCACTTATTCTTATGGTCTATAATGTTTTCAATAGAAATGGGTATTGTGTTTTGTCGAAAGGTTTTTATGAATCTATTGAGATATTTATGTGGTTTCTGTCAGTTTTGTCGTTGATATGATCAATAATGTTAATAGTTTCCCTAGTATTGAACCAGCCCTGCATTTCTGTTATAAATCCTACTCTATGATAGTATATTATCCTTACGAATAATTGCTGTATTCTTTTCGCTAAAATTTTATTTAAAATTTTGCATCTATATTCAATAGAGAAATTCATCTGTAATTTTCTTTCTCCGTTTTGGCTCTTCCTCGTTGAGGTATGAAAGCCATATTTGTATCATAAAAAGAATTTGGGAGAACTCCTTTCCCCCAGTTTTCCCAAATGGTCTATATAGTATTGAAATTAACTGTTTTTTTTTTTAAGTTTGATATAATTCACTTGTAAATCCACCTGACCCTGGAGATTTTGTTCTAGGGAGTTCTTTGAGGACTTGTTCAATCTCTTTTTCTGATATATGGTGTTGTTAGTATTCAACTTTCTCTTTTGTTAATCTGAGCAATTTATATTTTTTAAAATAATCATCCTTCTCATTTAGATTGTCGAATTTATGGGTATACAGTTGGGAAAAGTAATTTTTAATTATTGTTTTCCTCCTCATTGGAGGTTAGTACACCCTTTTCAATTTTTGATATTGCTAATTTGGTTTTGGTTTTCCTTTTTTCAGTCAAATTGAAAAAAAGTTAATCGATTTCATTGTTTTTTTTTTAATAAAAGTAACTCTTAGTTTTATTAGTTCAATAGTTTTCTTAATTTCAATTATATTAATGTATCTTTTGTTTTCAGTATTTCTAATTCAGTATTTACTTGGGGATTTTCAATTTGTTCTTTTTCTAGCTTTTTCAGCAGGGTGCCCAATTCATTGATCTCCTCTTTCTCTATTTTACTCATGTAGGCATTCAAAGATATAAAGCTTCCTCTAAGAACCTCTTTTGCAGTATCCCATAAGATTTAGTA
Organism: Notamacropus eugenii; assembly: GCF_028372415.1. NCBI lineage: Eukaryota > Metazoa > Chordata > Mammalia > Diprotodontia > Macropodidae > Notamacropus > Notamacropus eugenii. The sequence continues at coordinate 265,934,151 of NC_092875.1, forward strand.
GGTTGTCTCATTATTGTCATTCTCTTGAATGAAGTTGTTAATAGTTTCTATGATTTGTTGTTTAACCCACTCATTCTTTAGGATGACATTATTTACTTTCCAATTAATTTTTCATCTATCTTTCCACTGGCCATTTATGATATGTAATTTTTTTTTGCTTTATGATCTGTGAAGGAGGCATTCACTATATTTGACGTTTTGCACTAGATGATGAGGTTTTTATTCCCTAGTACCTGGTCAGTTTTTTGTATATGTGCCATGTACCCCATTCAATTTTCTCCAGAGATCTATCATATCTACCTTATCTAGAGTTTTATTCACCTCCTTAAATTCTTTCTTGCTTATTTTAAGGTTAAATTTATCAAGTTCAGAGAAAGGGAGATTGAGGACCCCTACTAGTATAGTTTTGCTTTTTATTTCTTCCTGTAACTCGCTTAACTTCTCCTCTAAGTATTTGGATGTCATACCACTTGGAACATATATGGTTAGTAATGAAATTGCTTCTTTGTCTATGGTGCCTTTTAGTAGAACATAGTTTCTTTCCTTATTTCTTTTGATTAGATCTGTTTATGCTTTTGCTTTGTCTGAGATTAGCATTGCTACCTGTGCTTTTTCACATCAGATGAAGCACAATATATTCTTCTGCAACATTTTACCTTTTCCCCTGTGTGAATTATCCAATTTCAAATGTGTTTCTTGTGAACAACATATTATTAGATTATGATTTTTAATCCATTCTTCTATCAATCTCCGTTTGATGGGAGAGTTCATCCCGTTCACATTCACAGTTATGATTACTTTCTGCGTCATTCTGTTCCTCCTTTTCCCCCATGTTTGTCCTTTTAGTTCTCCCTTCTCCCTTCCTCTCCACAATAGAGTTTTAATATTTGACCATCACCTCCCACAGTCTTCCCTTCCTTCTTTCAACCCCTTCCCTTTTACACACCTTTACCCAAACTACTTCTTACTTCCCTTTTAGCCTCTCTCCTCCTTTCTTTCCCCCTTCATCACCTACTGCTTATAGAGTTAGATTTATATACTTAATTAAGTTCATTGTTCCCTCTTTGAACCAAATGATATGAGAGTAAATATCAAACAGTGCTCATCTTTGTCCCCTCTTTCCCCCTACTGTAGTATAATTTTGTGCCTCTTCCAGCGTTGTCATTTACTATTTTCTGCCTCGTTCTTTTCACATCTCCTGTTACAATCCCGCCTCACCCTTAAATCACATTTTTATGATTACATCAATTATTTTATACCTACTCACTCCATGTATTTCCTTTCTATGTTTCACAACTATTTCTCAAGATTAACAAGTATCATCTTCCCTTATGGGGATGTAAACAGTTTGCCCATTTTGAGTAACAAGTTTTCTTTTGTTTTTTTCCCTGTTTACCTTTTTATGCCTGTCTTGAGACCTGTGTTTGAAGATCAAATTTTCTATTGAGCTCTGGCCTTTTCATCAGGAAGGTCTGGAAATCCCTTATTTCACTGAATGTCCATTTCCTTGCCTGAAATACTATGCTCAGCTTTGCTCAGTAGTTGATCCTTGGTTCTTGTGCCAACTCCTTTGACTTACAGAATATCATATTCCCATTGCTTTGATCTTTCAGTGTTGAAGGTGCAAGGTCCTCTGTGATTCTGACTGTAGCTCCTCTGTATTTGAATGGTTTCTTTCTGGTTGCCTGCAGTATTTTCTCCTTCACTTGATAGTTCCGGAATGGCATTGATATTCCTGGGTGTTCTTAGGTTGAGTTCCCTTTTGGGAGGTGAACAGTGGATTCTTTCGATTACTATCTTGCTCTCTGGATCTAGGACTACTGGGCAGTTTCCCTTGATGATTTCTTGGAAGATATTGTCCAGGCTTTTTTCTCTTCATGGCTTCCTGGTAAGCCAATAATTTTTATATTTTCTCTCTTGTATCTATTTCCAGGTCAGTTGATTTTCCAATGACATATTTTTCATTTTGTTCTATCTTTTCACTCTTTAGATGTTGTTTGACTGCTCCTTGATATCTCATAGAGTCATTAGCTTCTACTTTTCCAATTCTAATTGTTGTCAAATTGTTTACTTCAGTTAACTTATGCATCTCCTTTTCCATTTTTTGATTTTTCCAGTTAGGTTTTGGTACTTCCTTTTCGATTTTTCCAATTTTCCTTTTGAAGGAGTTGTTCTCTTTAGTGTATTTTTTTCATACTTTTATAATCATTGGACAATTTTTCTTCCATTTGTGTAATTTGGCTTTGAAAATCCTTCTTCAGCTCTTCCATGAGTGTTCTTTGGGCTTGGGAACAGTTCATAGTCCTTTTTGAAGTTTCAGATGGAAGTACAGTCTCACTGATGACCTCTTTGGTGTTCGTGTTTTGATCCTTGTCCCCATAGAAAGATTCTATACTATTTTCTTTCCTTCTTTGTTTTTTACTAGTGATGATGGTAATCGTTCTTTTCATGTCTTTTCAATCAGATCTCTCCTTTTAGGTCCCAAGGGACTCTGTCCCACAGTTCTTGACCTTGAACTTGAGGCTTTGTATGTTGTAGTGTCTGGTTCTTTCAGCTAGTAGCTAAAGTACTGCAGCTTACCTGGTGCTGAGCTGGATGATGTGAGAAAGCAGAGGCCAGGTGAAGTCTTTTCGTTTTTGTTTGTTGTGAAGTCTTTTTTTTGGTTCTTTCAAGGTCAACAAGTAAAGGGGGAGAGAGCATTTCCTTATCACTCTGACATTTTGTCTCCCAGAAGTTCAAGTAGATGAGTTACAGACATTTTATCTCAGGGCTGATAGACTCATCCTCTGCAGATACCTGGGGCCTGTGGCTTTCACTCCTGGTTCTGCTGGACTCCTATCCTGGGCTGATATGCCAAGATTTTGCAGTGCATCCACTGCCTCAGACCACCAGAGGCTTCTTGCTTGGCCGTTCCACAGAGCTGAAGTGCTGGTACAGCTTGAGCACTGGGCGATGTATGCTCCTCCAGTCCTATGGAACAGATCCTTCCCGTAGACCTTCCAGTCTGCCCTCGCCTGTGAATCTGACACAATCTGTCTCCTATTGGATTCTGCCCCTCCAAAACCTGGGCATATTCTCTTTTTATTCATATCTGAAGGAATTTGTCTAAGAGCTTAGGTGAGTAGTTGCTCTTACTTCGCCATATTGGCTCCACTCCCATTTAGATTGTTTTACTCACTTCTATTTGTTGGGCAAAATAGCTGGCAACAATGGCTTTATTTTCATCTTCTTCTATGGTACATTCACTCTTTTCAGTTTTGATATTGGTAATTTGTTTTCCTTTCTTTTTTTAAATCAGCCTAGCCAATATTTGTCTATTTTTTCATAAAACCAGCTCCTACTTTTATTTTTTTCTTTCAATTTTGTAAATCACTCCTTTGACTTTCAAGATTTCCACTTTGTTGCTTATTTGAGGATATTTTTTATTTGTTCTCTTCTGTTTTGCCATTTTCTTTTTTGTTGGTTTTATTTTTATGTTCACTTCCTTCATCAGTTCTTTCCCTATTAATGTATGTATTTGGAGATGTATTTTTTCCTAAGTACTGCCTGATCTTCAGCCCATAAATTTTGAAATGTTGTCTGATTATTTTCATTCTCTGTAATGAAATTATTTATTGTTTCTATGATTTGTTCTTTGATCCTCTTATTCTTTAGGATTTTTTTTTAGTTTCCAATTAATTTTAATATATGCTTTTACTGCCATTTATTGTATGCAATTTTTATTTCTTTATAGTCTGAAAAAATATGCACTTAATGGCTTTGCTTTTCTGCATTTTCAATAAATATAATTTGATTTCAACTAATGTTCCACAATTATTCATTATGAATGGATCACAGGAGCTTTCCAGCAGAGCAGTGATAGCAGCAGCTGTGGAGAAGCAGCCCTAGCCACGCTGAGCCTGAATCCAAGCTGAGCCAATCTTAGCAGAGCCAGTGCTAAGGAGTGAGGCAGGAGCAGGGGCAGAGTAAGTCTAACCACATCTCGGAGCAGCTGGAGCAGTGGCCCTAGCAGCAGCGCCAACATCTGTAGCTGCTTGAACCATCCCAGGGCAATGGGTTCGAGGCACAGGCTGAGGCTTTGACTGTTGGACTGAACGACAGAAGGTGCTGGAGCCAGAGCAGAAGTCGGGCCAGGCAGGACCAGGGGGCGGAAGCCAGCAGAGAGAGACAGGGAGAGTGGGGCCAGGGTGGCAGCAGGGAGCTCAAGTAGGGGTGCCCCTGGAGATGGCCATCAGAGGGGAGGAAGGACCACAGCCATGAGCAGGCTCATGTCCCCTTTTTGCCACACACCATGTTCGCCAAAGGCAAAGTCTCAGCAGTCCCCTAGAACAAGCAGGATGTGTAAAAGTTGGCTTTGTACATCGATGTATACTTGCTACAAGTGGGAGCCCAGAAGTCAGGCCAGACTTTTTTGTCCAAGATCTGATGGGAAAAAAAAAAATCAAGTTAGGAGAATCTTCTGGATTCTTACATTTGTGGTGGTGTGTTTTCTGAGACCTTTACTGTGCCACTCCTGAGAGACGAAGCACTTGTGACCATTTGAGTGAAGGCAAGGCCTTTTATTATTACAGTGCACCTGCAGCCTCAAGTCCTATACTGGGCAATATTTCACCAAATGATGTCAAGCCTGGAGGCCCCATCCCTTGTAGCTTCTTTCAGGGTCCTTAAGGTTCCCAGCCCTTGCCCTACGCACACCCTGCACTCCACAATTCTAACAGTATGATGAGGCCCCACAGTCAGCCCTTTATGTCACCTCCATATGCAGGTGGCCCCAGGTCCCCCATCAGAATGGGAAACAAGCCCCTTGGAGGAATTCCCAGCACACAACCATTACAGCCCTACTCAATGGACCAGATGAGACAAGAAGGACACCCCAACATGGGAGGCTCAATGAAAAGAATGAACACCCAACAAGGAATAGGACCACTGGGTACTGGTCCACAGAATTGCATCAGTGGTATGAGACCTTCACCCAACACTTTAGGGCCTGCCATGACTGGAATTAACATGGGCCCTGGAGCTATCAGACCTTGGTCCAACCCTAACAGCACTAACTCAATTCTGTACTCTTCCTCATCACCTGGTACCTACATGGGGCCCCTAGCAGGATGGCCCACCCAGAACACCCATCATGCCCAACACTGCAGAATCTGTAAACTCCAGTGAAAATATTTACACAATGATTAATCCGGTGCCACCTGGAGGCTGCCAGTTGAATTTTCCTATGGGCTCTGCCTCAGAGGGTGCCATGGGCAGCATGGAGCCTCACCACATGAATGGATCCTTAGGATCAGGTGACATAGATGGAGTTCCCCAAAATTCCCCAAACAGCATAAGTGGTATTAGCAATTCCTCCTGCACTCCCAGAGATGATGGCAAATTAGGAGGAAACCTCCTCCATTCCTTCCAACATGACAATTATTCCCCCAGTATGATGATAACTGTGTGATTTCCCCCTCACCCCACCTTCTCCCTCTTTCCTTCTCCCTTCTACCGTCTTTCTCCTTCCTCCCTCCTCACTCCTCCTCCTCTTCTCTGGGATGCAGAGCAAGCCGGCCATGGCAAGAAGGAAAATTTCAGAAATTATGCAAGAAGATGAGAAGAAGTGTTACTTACTGGCCGGAGACAGTGTGGGAGGGGGGGGGCTTTCCCCTCTCCCCCTCCCAAACTTTCCCTCCCCCTTCTGCCTCCTCAGCTCCCCCCACTTCCCCCTCCCTGGTTCTAGTTTAATACAATAAAAAGGCTGAACTTTTTATTCCATAAAACATGAAGGACAAAACTTAAAAGAAATGAAAATATATTTCAAGATGCAGAGCAGGTCCCTTCCCACCCATCCGTTCCCCCTTCCCCTCCAGAGGGCCTTCTATGGGCCTTCTATGTACGTGACACTGTTCATTTTTTCTTTTGTTTCTGTTTTATCAGAATTTTTTGGTTTGTTTGCTTTGTTGTTTTGGGGGAAGTAAAAAGGAAGCTTCCAGTAATTCCCTCTCCCCTACCCCATCAACCTCTTTGCTATTTTTTTTTTAAAGCAGAAAAGGAACTAAAAAAGGGAAAGAAAAACAAACTTGCTGTATGTTTGTGCTGTGACCTTATGGCGGGAAAGCTAGTCTAGATATGAAATATCTTGGTGCTTGTTGTAGTCATTTAAAGACTTAATAAACTGGACAGTTTGCAATCTGAATAAAAAGCAGAATGAATCACAGATATTTAGAAAGAGAAACAAAGAAGACTGAGAAGCAGACTGGCTTCATAAACATGGGTCACAGCAGATTAAACTCACTGTTGGCAGGGGGAAGGGTACAGCTATTATTTAACATTTAGAGAAATTTACAGAAAAAAATAATTGCTTCTCCATACTTCAACTAGATTTAAGCAAGAGAAGTGACATGACTTCAACAGTTCTGAATTGCCAGATCCATTGTTGTCATTATTGAGGCAGCAGCATCTTGGAGGGAAATCTCAAGTGAAATTCAAAATGACATACACTGTTCAAAGTTTTATTAATCATGTGGAAGAATGAATAGGAAATGTGCTTGTAAATTTAAATATGGCTAAGGCTTGAAGGGAATAACAAATATTTTATATCAGAGTCAGGATCTAAAATAGTTTTTAACATGCTGGAATTTGATAGCCCACTGTTAATAGGGTGAAATTTATCAAGAAAAAATACAAAGTCATACACTTGAGTTAAATAAAAACTACACATGTACAGATTAGAATTTGAAAATATATATCTATCGAAAAGTTCAGATGAAAAATATATTGGTGCCTTAGTGGACTGCAATTTTGTTATATCAACAGTGTGACATGATACTTATCACTAGACCACATAGCTCTACAGTGCTATGCTTTGGCTTGGTCATCTCTTTCAAAAGCAGAAGTATAAGGTCACTGACAAACATTTGGAAATAAGCAAACTCAAAAAGGGAGTCTTAAAATTGTGCCAGCTGGGGCGGAGCCAAAATGGCAGGTGTAAAAGGATGTACCTCTGGATGATGTCCTCCCACAGCCCATAAAATATCTGTAAAAAATGACAAAAGTCAGTGAGAAAACTTTCACTCAGGTGAGAAGAAAACACAGTGGTCTAGTCCCAGCCACAGGCAGCAGCAGCTTCTATTGCTGGAGCCCTGGCCTAAAGACCCTGGGGAAGTTGAGCAGCTGATGTGAATCTCAGCCCTAAGTGGCTGCCCTGGGGTGAAGAGGAGTGCTGGCTGGCATGGTGGAGCTTATGAAGGCTCTGGAGAGGGAATTCTTCTCACGGACCAGAACACAAGTCAGGAGAGGAATAAACTTCTCTCCCTTGATTGTGCCACTTTGGAGGAACTGAGAAACTACAGGTCCCCAGACTGTAACCTCCCCTTGACAAAGAACTCAAAAGTTAAGTAACTGGCATGAAAAATGCCTCCAAAGGGGAAAAGGAATAAGACAATATAAGGTTACTTTCTTGGTGAGCAGGCATTTTCTTCCATCCTTTTTAATGAGAGGCACAAGGCATACCATCAGAGGAAGTCAAGACTTCTGTATCCAAAACCTCCAAAATAAATATAAAATGGTTTCAGGCCATAGAAGACTTCAAAAATTATTTTGAAAATCAAGTAAGAGGTGGAGAAAAAATTGGGAAGAAAAATGAGAGAGACACAAGAAAATTATGAAAAGCAAGTCAACACCCTGTAAAGGAGACCCAAAAATGTTGAAGAAATTAACATTTTTAAAAACAGACTAACTCAAATGACAAAAGAGGCCCAAAAAGTCAATGAGGAAAAGATTGATTCAAAGAGCAGTATTAATCAAATGGAAAAGGAGGTTCAAAAGTTCACTGAAGAAAATAGTTCTTTAAAAATTAGAATGGAGCAGATGGAAGCAAATGACATTATGAGGAACCAAGAAATTACAAAACAAAACCAAAGAATGAAAAATTAGAAGACAATGTGAAATACATCATTGGAAAAAAAAACTGACCTGGAAAATAGATCCAAGAAAGGTAATTTAAAAATTATGGGACTACCTGAAAGCCAATGCCAAAAAAGAGCCTAGACATCATCTTCCATGAAATTATCAAAGGAGACTGTCCTGATATTCTAGAGCCAGCAGGTAAAACAAATATTGAAAGAATTCACTGTTCACCTGCTGAAAGAGATCCTAAAAGAAAAACTCCTAGGAATATTGTAGCCAAATTCCAGAGTTCCCAGGTCAAGGAGAAAATATTGCAAGCAGCCAGAAAGAAACAATAGAGCAGTGTGAAAATACAATCAGGATAACATAGGATCTGGCAGCTTCTACATTAAAAGATTGAATGGCTTGGAACACAATATTCCAGAAGTCAAAGGAAGTGGTACTAAAACCAAGAATTACCTACACAGAAAAACTGAGTATAATATTTCAAGGGAAGAAATGTTCATTCAGTGAAGTAGAGGACTTTCAAGCATTATTGATGAAAGGACCAGAGATGATTAGAAAATTTGGCTTTCAGACACAAGAATCAAGAGAATCATGAAAAGGTAAACAGTAAAGAGAAATCTTAAGGGACTTACTAGAACTAAACTGTTTACAATCCTACAAGGAATGATTATATTTGTAACTCTTGAAACTTTGCTCAGTATTTAGGTAGTTGGAGGGATTTTACACACACACACACACACACACACACACACACACATATACACACACACAGAGGGCACAGGGTGAGTTGAATAGGAAGGGGTGACATCTAAATAGACAAAATTAAGGTGTAAGAGAGGAATGTCAAGGGAGGAGAAAGAAAGAAATGGAATGACGCAAATTATCTCTCATAAAAAAAGCAACAAAAATCTTTTTAAATGGAGGAGAAAAGGGGAAGGTGAAAGAGAAAAAGTGAAGCTTACTCTCATCATATTTGCCTTAAGGAAGGCATAACATGCACACTCAATTTGATATGAAAGTCTATCTTACACTATAGGAAAGGAGGGGAGAAGGGGATAAGTCAGGTGTGGGAGGGATGATAAAAGGGAGGGAAAATGAGAGGAGAGGGGTAATTAGAAGTAAACTCTGTTGGGGAGTACAGGATAGGATGGAGGGAAATATAGGTAGTCTTTCACAACATTACTGTTATGGAAGTCTTTAGCAAAGCTACACATATGTGTGGCCTATATTGAATTGCTTGCCTTCTCAGTGCGGATGTGTGGAGAGAGAGGATGTAAGAGAAGTTAGAACTCAAAGTTTTACGAATGAATGTCTAGAATTGTTTTTCATGTAACTGAGAAATAAGAAACACAGGTAATGGTATAAAAAAAATCTGTCTTGCCCTACAAGAAAAAGAGAAGATAAGGGAATGGATAAGGGAAGAGAGGGGTATGATAGAAAGGAGGGTAGATTGGGAGAAGGGGTAATTGGAATGCACAGTGTTTCAGTGTGGAGGAGGGGAGAGATGGGTAGAAAATGTGAAACTCAAAATCTTGTGGAAATGAATGTTGAAAACAAAAAATAAATAAATAAATTGAAAAAGATTTTTGCCAGTTTCATTTGCCTGTCTACACGTATATCTGTTTATACATGTTATACATATATATGTATGTATGTATATATGTGTGTGTACATATACATATGTATGTATGTACGTACGTACGTATGTATGTATGTATGTATGTATGTATCTATCTATCTATCTATCTATCTATCTATCTATCTATCTATCTATCTATCTATCTATCTGGACAATGCAAGCATCTTTGAACTCCTGGGGAATAACCTCTTCTTGTCATATAACCTGGAAAATTTCAGTCAGCTTTTGCATGAGCAATGGTCCCCCTACCTTATAAATCTCAGCTGGGATAGAATCACTACCAGGTGCTTTGCCACATGAGAGGAGTCTAATGGCCCTAAAAAAGCTCTTCTTCAGTTGAAAATTCAGCTAAGGAGGGATTGATTTCAGTCTGAGGTAAATGATCTGTGGCTTCAGCATTGATTGATAATGGTCTGCTGAGAACACTATAGAAGTGTTCAGCCCATCTCTCTAGGATCATGCCTCCATTGTCTTTCTCTATAGGGTAAAGGGAATAGGTTGTCCTGAGACAATCACAGGGGGAACTCTCTCTTAGTCATTGCTGGCAAAATTCTTGCTAGAGTCCTCCTTAATAAGGTAATCCTTCACCTGAAAAATGGTCATATACCTGAGAGCCAGTGTGGCTTCAGGAAAGGCCAAGGAACACTCAATATGATTTTTGATGCCTGACAACTCTAGGAAAAATGCCAGGCACAGAACAGAGGTCTTTACACAACATTTGAAGATCTGACCGAGGCCTTTGACACTGTTAGTCGGGAGGGCTTATGGAAAATTATGTCAAAATTTGGTTGCCTGGAGAAGTTCATCAATATTGTATGTCAGTTCCATGATGGCATGTTTGCCTGGGTTCTGGATAATGGACAAAGCTCTCGTGCCTTCCCAGTCACCAGCGGAGTGAAACAGGGTTGTGTGCTTGCTCCCATGCTTTTTAGCATGATGCTTTCAGCCACGTTGACACTTGCTTTCAATGAAGATGAATATAGCATTGAGATCAACTACCGTACTGATGGTAAGTTGTTCAATTTGAAAAAGCTACAAGCCAAGACCAAAGTGGAGGGATTGTTGGTGCCTGATTTTCTGTTTCACATGATTGTAAACTCAATGCAGCCTCTCAAACTGAGATGCAACAAAGTATAGGTCAATTCTCTGCTGCCTGTGCTAATTTTGACCTAAAAATTAACACCAAGAAAACACAGGTGCTCCATCAGCCACCACCACATGATCCATATTTGGAACCATTAGTTACAACAAATGGAGAAGTTTTGAATGCTGTGGATAAGTTAAGTTACCTTGGTAGTGTACTTTCCAGGGATGTACACATTGAGAATGAGGTTGATGCACGTATTGTCAGAGCTAGCTTATTGTTGGGAGGCTCCAAAGAAAAGTTTGGGAGAGAAGAGGTATTAGACTGACTACCAAATTGAAGATCTATAGAGCCGTTGTGCTGACCCCATCATTGTATGCCTGTGAAACATGGACAGTCTACCAGCTCCATGCCAAGCAACTGAATTGCTTCCATTTGAACTGTTTTAGGAGGATTCATAGGATTACCTGACAGGTTAAGGTACCAGACGCTGAAGCCTTTGCTCGAACTGAACTGCCAAGTATTCAAACTAGGCTTCAGACAGTGCAACTCCGATGAGTTGGCCATGTTGTTTGAATGCCAAAAGTATGCTTGCCAAAAAGATTATTTTATGGAGAACTTGCATGGGGCAGGCGATCACATGGTGGCCAGAAGAAGTGATAAAAGGACACTCTCAAGGTCTCTCTCAAGAACTTTGGATTTGACTGTGCAACATGGGAGATACTGGTACAGGACCACTCAGCATGGTGTGCCCACATAAGAAAAGGTACTGTACTTTTTGAGAAAAGCAGAATTGAGACTGCACGAAGTAAACGCAGGATTCCCAAATCTGGAATACTCACCCCAAACATTCAAAGGAGTATCTGTGCCCAACCTGTGATAGAGCATTCTGAGCTCATATTATCGTATCAGCCACAGTTGGACACACTGAAATTTCGATTTACAGTGGTGATTTCATTTTGTCCTCTTCGAAGACGAAGGACAACAACCAACATACACACACACGTATATGCACATATATGTGCATATATATGTTCTGTATGCATGTGTCATATATGTATGTATATATATATATCATATATATATATGTTAAAAGAGCTATAGCTGCCACCACCTCCACTACAACTACTACACTACTGCTACTACAAATAATATATCAATAATATTAATAATAATATTAATAATTATAACAACTTCCTAAAACTTACAAAAGAGGAATTTTTTGCATTGGAAAACATTTAATTTTCTTTCACTTAAAGTCTTCTTTATGGCAGGTTTTGTGAAATAGATTTCTTGTCAAGTATAATTTTAACTAGACCTCTGAAGGTTCTTTCAACTCTGAGATTCTGAGACTTTGAAAATCCTTACAAATCTATAATGACTATCTAAGACAAATGTATTTTCTAAATATTTCAATATGGTTTTTGTATATTTTCCACCCACTTTTATATTTCCTATGTGAATTACTACATAGCTCTATTTTTAATAAATATAACCTTACCACAGTTTTCAGAGTATTTTAATCTTATATCAAAATGTTGGAATATAATCATGATTTTAAAATAGACAAAATAACCAATGTGTTCCATGAGAACACATAATGGTCAATTATATTTTTTGAATATAATACAATATTTGGATATTTCTTGTGTCCACACGCAGTAATGATTGTAATGAGTGATGTGGAGTTTAGTTTCTACAAGATTAAAACTGGCATGTTTTCTGTAATGCAATGTATAGAAACCTTCCCAATCACATCAGAGATAAAACTAGGACTAAATTTAGAGAGAAATTCAACTTGATCTTCCCCCCAATTTTATACTCCACTGTCATAGCTCTTCCTTCCATGCTTCTTTTATGCGTAATGTGTTCTCTAGTTGTGAATTTCTCTCCATTTAGTTCTTCCTTCTCTTCCTCCTCCCTCTTCTTTTTCTTTCTCCTCCTCTTCTTCAAACATTTCTTTTATGTGGGAAATTTTCCCTATTCTTCTTCTTCACAGGTGTTCCAAGGATCCTGGACAGAGGAATGTGGGTACAAAGTAGGATTTTTTGCTGTTTTAGTTTTAATATTATCAAGAAGTATAATGTCTCTATTTGAATGTGATTAAAGAAGATTTTCCCCATCCATTGATTGGCCTTACCACTGAGGGAAGCTTGTTTAGGGAAGTTGTTTTGTAGGATGGTCCCAAGTACCTTTTGTTTGTTTGTACTGAGAGTGTATAAATGCTCAGGGCGAAGTTATACTTTGGGGCTCTGCTTTGGGAAGATTTGTGTGTGAGATGAGACTCTGGGAAGCTGGTAAAGAGCTCCTAGGCTTTGAAAACCGAGATGTTGGTGCTTCTCTCTCTGCTACAGATGTATGTTTATATGTTAATGATCAGGCAGGTTGGAAGCATTATCTGTTGATTTCTCTGAAATTTTGATTTTGATATTCTCTGATAACCTATGCTTGATTAAAGCCACTGTTAACCCCTCAAAAGTTGCCTTTGCTTTTAGAGAAGCAGATCAAATAACCTGTGGTAGCAAGCACCCCGTTTTTGTTGAGTTGCTTATTGATACAGTTATCTATGCCCCTCTAGAATTTGATTTAAGAAATTATTTTAAAGTTGTTTGGCTGCTAATGTTGACAGGGTCTTTTTATAATGATTCATTGATTCTTCCATCTGTTCTCCCCTCCCAGTTGGCTATATTCATCTGTTTCCTACCCCTATATTGAACACCAAATCCTTCTCCATTCTCCCTAATTAATGGTTGTCTATTCTTCAAGTAATGATTCTTAATTCGGGAAAACTTATTATTATGGAGGCAGTCCATTCAATTTTTTATTATTTTTGTTATAACTGGTTGCTTAATAAAAAGACAAAGTCTAGGTATTTAAATGATCTTAAGATTGAAGCAACAACAAAGATAATATAGGGAAAATTTCAGAAGCTCTCAGTTCAAAAAGCTCCCAATCTTCACAGTCATTTGAGCAGAAAGAGTAAAGATTTGGGTCGTATCTATAACATAAAAATACTGTAAAATGTGTTTACTTTTTTAAGGCAGAGGGCAAAATAGGACAAAGCAAGTCATGTCAAGATAGCATGTCTAATAAAATAGCACAACATTAAGGTGACCAGGAAATTTGGAATATGTACAAAAGGTTCTCTTTGACCAGTATTACTTATGAACACAAAAATAACTTGTAGCATACTTGAAATTGCGGGAGCAAAAATGGCAGAGTGATCGGTAAATATTATCTCACCCTCCTCTTACTGACTGGAAAGAACCATAAAATATTTCCCCAGAAAAATCCTGGATCAGTGGGATCAATAGAAGGTGCAAAGAGTCTCATAGCATGTGAGGCTAGGAAAATCCCTGAGGAGGTTCCCTCTTGCTATGGCGAAGGACCAGAGTTGTCCCAGACAGCGTCACCTCAACAAACCAGAAGGAGATAAGGAGCTTGGGGGTGGGGGTGGGGGTGAAGCCTTGCAACCACCAAGACCAGGTCCCCAGATGTGTCTCAGCGCTCCCGGGAAAACGGGAATGCACTAGGGAAGCGAGGGTCACCAAGAAATGAGCTTGCCTTTGCTCTAGCTCAGCTGAGGAGATCTCCCATGACCAGACCACCCCTTAGGCACACGTAACAAGCTAGCTGTAGGGCTCATCTGGGAAAACAGAAACAGAATTCAGCTGAGCTTTGCATTGTCACACCAGCCAGCTCAGCACCAGGTTCTTTAGCTTCTAAATGAAAGAACCAGAAGCCACAACAGAAAGCCTTACCATCATGAGGAAGAAGCAAAGGAGGAACGATAAGATCACAGAATTTTTCTTTGGGGACAAAGACCAAAACTTGAATAACAAAGAGGTCAGAACTGAGACTATACTCCCATCTGAAACTTCAGAAGGGTCTATGAACTGCTCGTATGAATAAAGAGGAGTCTGTGAAGAGCTGAAGAAGGAAATAGAAGAAAAAATGGCCAATGATCTTAAAAGTATGAAAAAAGAATTCACTGAAGAGAACAGAAAATTGAACAGGTGGAAAAGCAAGCACAAAACCTAACTGGGAAAATTGGACGAATGGAAAAGGAAGTAAAAAAAGTAACTGGAGAAAATAGCTCCTTAAAAGAAAAAAAAATAGACAGATGGAAAAGGCGATGCAAAAGTTAACTAAAGAAAAAATTTATAGAAATTAGAATAGGGCAAGTAGAAGCTAATGACTCTATGAGACATCAAGAATCAGTCAAACAAAATCTAAAACATGAAAAAATGAAGAAAACGTAAAATGTCTAATTGGAAAAACGACTGACATAGGACACAGAACCAGGAGAGAAAATTTAAGAATTACTGGCCTATGAGAAAGCGGTGATGAAAAAAAGGACCTGGATAATAACTTCCAAGAAATCATCAAGAAAAACTGCTCAGAAATTCTAGATCCAGAGGCAAAATGTCATTGACTGAATACGCCATTTACCTCCTAAAAGTGACACCAAACTAAAAACGCCAAGAAATATTGTTGCCAAATTCCAGAACTATCAAGTGAAGAAGAACATATTACAGGCAACCAGAAAGAAACCATTGCAATATCAGGGAGCTACAATCAGGATCACACAGGATCTTGCAGCTTCTGCATTAAAAGATGGAAGGAATTGGAATATGATATTCCATAAGGTAAAGGAGCAGGGACTACAACCAAGGATCAATTACCGAGAAAAGTTCAGTATAACATTTCAGGCAAGGAGATGGACATACAATGAAATAAGGGATTTCCAGACCTTCCTGATAAAACGGCCAAAAACCAATACAAAATCCAATCTTCTAACTGAGGTATCAAGAGCAGCATGAAAAGGTAAACAAAGAAGAGAAAAACTTGTTCCTCAATTTGGGTAAAATGGTTCCCTCTCTAGAAGGCAAGGCAATACTTGTCAATCTTGAAAATAATATATTTATTACAAAATATGCAAGGGGTATACATAGATAGAGGGAGCAGATATAAAGTAAGTGATGTGTTGATAAAAATTTGATTTAAGAATGCGAAGGGACTGAATCAGGAGATGTGAAAAGAAGGAAGCAGAAAATGGTCAATTACATCACAGGAAGAAGTACAAAATTATAATAGAGTATAGGGAAAGAAGAGACAGAAGAGTATTATTTGAGATGTACTCTCATCTGATTTGGTTCAAGGGGGGAAAACAATCTTAATTAAATATATAAATCTAACTAGCTCTATAGGCAGTAGAAGGGAAAGCAGGAAAGAAAGGGGAGAGGAGGCTGAAAGGGAGGCAAGAAGTAGGAAAGGTAAAGGGGAGTAACAGTGAGGGGGCTGAAAGAAGGAAGGGAAGACTGCAGGGGGTGATAGTTAAAAATTAAAACTATTTTGGAGGGGAAGGGGGAAGGAAGAGCTAAAAACACAAATGGTGGGAAAGAGGATGGAGGGAAAAACACTGATAGTAATCATAATTGTGAATGTGAATGGGATGAACTCCTCCATAAAATGGAGACAGATAACAGAATGGATTAAAAGCCATAATCCAACAATATGTTGTTTACAAGAAACACATTTGAAAAAGGGGTACACACAGGGTAAAGCTAAAAAGGTTGGAGCAGATTACATCTTACTTCACGTGATGTAATAAAAGCAGGGGTAGCAATTGTAATTTCAGACAAGCAAAGGCAGAAATAGATCTAAACAAATGAGATAAGGAAGGAAAGTAAAATCTGCTAAAAGGCACCATAGACAAGGAAGCAATATCATTACTAAACATATATGCTCCAAGTAGTATAGCATCCAAACTGTTGGAGGAAAATTTAAAGGAGTTATAGGAAGAAATAGACAGCAAAACTGCACTAGTGGGGCACCTCAACCTCCCCTCTCTGAACTTGATAAATTTAACCTTAAAATAAGCAAGAAAGAAGTTGAGAAGATGAATAAAACTATAGATAAGATAGGTATGATAGATCTTGGCATAAAAACCTCATAATCCAGTGCAGAAAGGCAAAGATAGTCAATGCACGCTTCTCAGATTATAATGCAATAAAACTTATGTGTAATAAAATGCGATGGAAAGATAGACCAAAAACTGATTGGAAAGTAAATAATCTAATCCTAAAGAACGAATGGGTTAAACAACAAATCATAGAAGCAATCACTAACTTCATTCTAAAGAATGACAATAATGAGACAACCTACCAGATCTTATGGGATACTGTAAAAACAGTTCTTACGGGAAGCTTTTTATTTTCGAATGTGTACGTGAATAAAATAGAGAAAGAGGAAATTTAAAAAACTGGGCATGCAGCTGAAAAAGCTTGAAAAAGAACAAATTGAGAATCCCCAAGCAAATAACAAATTAGAAATACTGAAAACCAAAAGAGAGATTAATAAAATTGAAATTAAGAAAACTATTGAACTAGCAAATAAAACTAATAATTGGTTTCATGAAAAAGTCAATAAAATTGATAAAACTTTGGTCAATTTGATTAAAAAAAGAAAGAATAAAACCAAATTATCAATATCAAAAATGAAAGGGGTTAACTCACCTCCATTGATGAGGAAATTAAAACAATAATTAGAAATTACTTTGTCCTACTTTATGCCCATAAATTCGATGATTAAATGTGATGAATGACTATTTTTTTAAAAAAATATAAATTGCTCAGATTAACAGAACAGGAAATAGAAAACTTAAACAACCTCACCTCAGAAAAAGAAATTGAGCAAGACATCAGTGAACTCCCTAGGACAAAAATCTTCAGACCTGGATGGATTTACAAGTGACTTCTATCAAACATTTAAAGAACAGTTAATTCCAGTACTGTATAAATTATTTGGGAAAATTGGGGAAGGAGTCCTCCCAAATTCTTTTTTATGATGCAAATATGGTTTTAATACCTAAAACAGGAAGAGACAAAACAGAGAAAGAAAATGATAGACCAATTTCTCTAATGAATATAGATGCAAACGTTTTAAATAAGATTTTAACAAAAAGAATACAGCAACTTATCACAAGAATAATACATTTTGATCAGGCAGCATTCATACCATGCATGTAGGGCTGGTTCAATATTAGGAAAACTATTAGCATTATAGAACATATCAATAACAAACCTAACAGAAAACACATGATCATCTTAATAGATTCAGAAAAAGCTTTTGAAAGAAATACAATACCCATTCCTATTAAAAACACTGGAGAGCAGGAATAAATAAAACTTTCCGTAAAATAATAAGCAGTATCTACCTAAAATCTTCTGTAAGCATTATATGCAATGGAGATAAGCTAAATATATTTTAAATAATATCAGGCATGAAACAAGGATGTAAATTATCATCACTATTATTGAATATGGAACTAGAAATTTTAGATGAAGCAATAAGAGAAGAAAAAGGAATTGAAGGAATTAGAATAAGTAAAGAAGAAATTAATTAATTACTCTTTTCAGAGTATATGATGATATACTTAGAGAATCCCACAGATTCAAGTAAAAAACCGCCTGAAATCATAAATGACTTTGGCAACATTGCAAGATACAAAATAAACCCACAAAAATCTTTTACATTTTTATATATTAGTAGCAAGCTCAACAGCAAGACATAAAAACAAAATTTCATTTAAAGGTAGGGTAGACAGAATAAAATATTTAGGAATGAACCTGCCGACAAAAATACGGGGACTATATGAACACAATTACAAGATACTTTTCGCACAAATAAAGTCAGATCTAAGTAAGTGGGAAAATGTCAGTTCTTCGTGGTTAGGCTGATTCAATACAATAAACATGACAATTCTACCTAATTTAATTTCCTTGTTTAGTGCCATACCAATGAATCTATCAGATAATTATTTTTCTAGAGCTGGAAATAATATCAAAATTCATCTGGAAGAACAGAAGGTCCAGAATTTCAAGGGAAGTAATGAAAAGAAATGCTAAGGAAGGTGGCCAGCTCTACCTGATCTCAAATTGTATTATAAAGCAGCAATTATTAAAACTACTTGGCACTGGCTAAGAAATAGAAGGGTAGACCAGTGGAATAGCGTAGGTACTTAAGACACAGTAGTAATTGAATATAGCAATCTACTGCTTGATAAATTCCAGAACTCTATCTTCTTGGATAAGAGCTCACAGTTTGACAAAATTGCTGGGAAAACTAAGTGTGGAGGAAACTACGCATAGACCAATGCCTGACACTGTACACAAATAAAGTTCAAATGGGTACATAATTAAAGTATAAAGATTGAAACCATAAAAATTTAGTGCAGCAAGGAATAGTGTATTTAACAGATATATGGAGAAAGGAAGAATTTTTGACTAAAGAAGAGATAGAAAGCATATTATGAAGTGCAAAATAGATAATTTTGATTACATTACACTGAAATTTTTTGCACAACCAAACCCAATGCAACCAAGAGTAGGAGGGAAACAGAAAACTGGGAAAGAATTTTTTACAACTAATGTCTGTGATAAAGGCCTCATTTCCAAAATATATAGAGAACTGGGTGAAATGTACAAGGTACAAGTCATTCCCCAATTGAAAAATTGTCAAAAGATATGAACAGGCAGTTTTCAGAGGAAGAAATTAAAGCTATCTATAGTCATATAAAAAATCCCCTAAATAACTATTGATTAGACAGATGCAAATCAAAACAACTCTGAGATGCCATATCACACCTGTCAGATTGGCTAACATGACAAAACAGGAAGATAAGAAATTTTGGAGAAGTTATGGGAGAGTTAGAACACTTCTACATTGTTGGTGGAACTGTGAGCTGACCCAAACATTCTGGAGAGCAATTTGGAACTATGCACAAAGGGATACAAAAATGTGCATACCCTTTTACCTAGCAGTACTGCTTCCAGGATTGTATCTCCAAGAGACCATAAAAATGGGAAAGGGTTCCACATGTACAAAAATATTTATGGCAGCACTCTTTGTGTTGGCCAAAAACTGAAAATCAAGGAGATGCCCATGAATTGGGGAATGGCTGAATAAATTATGGTATATGAATGTAATGGAATACTGTTGTGCTATAAGAAATGCTGAAAAGGAAGACTTCACAGAGGACTGGAAAGACTTATACAATGTGATGCTGAGCGAAAGGAGCAGAACCAAGAGAACTTTGTACACAACAGCAACCACAGTGTGCAGGGATTTTTTTCTGGTAGACTTAGAACTTCCTTACAATGCAATGACTTAAAAAAATTCCCAATTGTCTTTTAAGACAAAATGCCTTTCCCAACCAGATAAAGAACTGTGAAATTCAATCGCAGAGTGTAGCAGAACATTTTCTTTTGTATTTTCCCTTTCATTTTAAATCTTCTATGCAACATGACTATTGTGCAAATGTATTTACTAGGAATGTATGTGTAGACCCTATATAAAATTGTATGCCATCTGGGGAAGTGACAAAGGAGGTAGGGGGAAGGGAGAAGGAGGGAAGGAAAAAATATAAGTTATATGGTAATGACTTTAGAACACTGAAAATAAATAAAGTAAAAACAGAATCCTAATGTAATTTAATAATAAAAGTCTTTTTAGAATCCTAAAAGAAAAAATAACTCCTAGCCAAGGAACCATAGAGAAAAAACATTACCAAGGAACATGAGTGAGGCAATGCATAAAAAAAGCATTTCTTTTTTATTCCTCTGTTGTGGACATATGTGAAACAACTAAGGACCCGCAAGCACATTAATGATATGATATGATAATAGCAATATATGTGTATATCTAGGTATGCACATGCATGTATACATATGTGAGTGCATGCATGTGTGTGTTTGTGTTTGAGAGGCTGCTTGTTCTTACAAGGAAAGCTGCTTCGTACATGAGTCTGTAACGTTAAGGGAATTTGAAGATCTTCTCTGACACTTCATAGGTCCACGTGAACTGATTTGAGTTTTGGTCCATCCCACAACTTTAGTCACCTGGAGTCCATGATTGGAGGAGCTTTCCAAAAGGGTGGAACAGGAAGTGAGAGTGAGCAGAGTTGAAAGAGTGTAAAGCAGAGCTGAAGCAGAGCAGCTAGTGTGAGTGAGAGATGGAGGAATTTTGCCTAGGGGATCTGCTTGGGGATGTTGGTGCTCCTTGAATTGGTGATATGTCTAAATTTATCTTTTATTATGGTGGAACTGGCTTTCTGGTATCTGAATAAATATCTTTATTTCACCCTTGAGGAAGAGAGTTATTTATATTTTGAGAATTTACCCTGAAAATACACATGTATATTCTTCCTCCACTATTGGTAATAGCATAACTAATATACAAGATTGCTGTAAGGATCCAATGAAATTATTATATAAGTAAGGATATGAAGTTCATGGCTATGAACCTAGCTAGTAGTGATGATGGTGTCCTCCGTAGTGATTGTAAAGTTAATAAGACAGATCAGCTTTAGAGATAATATGTGCTAAGATCTGACTGCACTGAGTTTCAGATACCTATTGAACAACAAACTTAAAATATCCAGTAGGCAGTTGGACATGGTGCCAAGCTTAAGTAAAAGACTAGGGTGTGTGTGCCTATGTGTGTGTGTGCATGCCTCTGTGTGTGTGTGTGTGTGTGTGTGTGTGTGTGTGTGTATGTGTAGAGAAAGAGAAAGAGAGAGAGAGTTTTCTGCCCAGATATGATAATTAACTCAGGGGAACTAAAATGGTCATTGAGTGAGAGACTGTAGAAAGAGAATAAAAGAGCAAAGTAAGTAAAGTTAGGAGAACAATATGCACAATAAGTGCAATACTTACAACAGTGAAAGGCAGTCAAGCTGATTAATTATAATTGCTAATCTTGGTTTCAAAGAACAGAGAAAACACACTTCCCTCTTTTCATTACAGAAATGGGAATAATGAATATTTACTAGATGTGGTTGTTGTGTTGTACTTTGTTTTGATTGTTTTTTTCTTGTTAGAAAAGAGATTTCATGGGGCTTAGTGGTGGGACAGGGCCTGTTTATGATATAATTGATATAAACACAGGAGGCAATCTCTTTTAAAAAGTGTAATGTCTAAAATTAATCATAATATTCCACTGTCTTTGGTTGTCTCTTTACGCTACTAACTCACATTGAACATCAAGCACACTAAAATTTCATTTCTTTTTCTAACAAACTATTGTTTCATGAGTTGTATGTTATCTTGTATATGTTAAGCTGATTTTTGGTGCCAAAGAATTTCACATATGACAAGAAGTGCAAAGGTGAAGAAGCATTGATATAGTGCTTATTACATGTCAGATGATTTTTTTAAAATTGTTTTACAAATATCTCATTTGATTCTCACAGAAATCCTGTAAGGTAGTTGTTCTTTTAACCCCATTTTGCAGTTGAGGAAAATGAAGTATAGTTAAGTGATTTGCCCAGGGTGACACAGCTACTAAGTTTCCAAAGCCAGTTTGGAACAGAGGTCTCCTGACTCCAGCTCTAGAGCTCTATGCGCTGAAGGACCTAGTTGCTTCTACATTAAGGTTCTGTCCTCTAAATGATCTTGAATATGGAGCACAAGTATTATTTTCATTTTACAGATGAGGAAACTTAGTCTGAATCAAGCCAAATTTAAATGCATATAGAGAGGTTCCAAATCAAGTATTCTTTCTAATATTCTGTGTTAGGATTTATTTTGTTATCTTGATGAACCTGTGCTTTCATCAGTGTGGCTTCTATGACCCTGACAGTTTATTTTTTTTACATTGAGCCATATGTTCCAAACTGACGAGATCTTTTCACAACTCTGTCATCAAGAAGAGAAGCTATTCCTCACATATATTATATCACCTGTAACTTGATAAGCATGAGATCTACAACCTCATTTAAATAATAATTAAAGACTTGGATATAACATTAATAAAGAAACAATACTTTAAGACTTTGCTAGGCATACTCTTCCAGGCTGACATTGCTCTATCACTGTACATTGGTTTTCAAAAATCCTCTTGACTCTTCTGTCATATTATCTATTCTTTTCTACTACAGGTACAAGCCTATCACAACGAAGGAAGGATGAAAAGCAGTATTTATCAAATATCTACAGTGTGCCAGTTGCTGCTGTAAAAGTTTTATCCATATTATCTCATGTGAGATAATTTAAGGAAGGGGTTGTATTATGCCATTTTTACACTTAAGACATTTGAGGCCAATAGCAATGAAATGACTTGCCCAGGGCCACACAACTAGTAATTGTGTGAGGCCAGAATCCAAGCCTAACATTTCATCCGTTGTGTCACCTAGCTGATAATCTCACCAGAGATTCATTAAATGCCTTGTCAAAAGTCTAGTATACTGGGCAGATGACAATTCCTTGATTTACCATTCTAGTGATTTTGTCATAGAAAACGAAATTTGCTATTCTCGCTCACTTCCTTTTTAATGGATTTATGCTAGCCCTAACTAATCATCAGTTCCTTTTCTAAGTTCATATAAAAACATCAGTGTGTTAAAAACTTCTAATTTCATTACTATGGGAATTCTTTCCATTAATGCAAATTTAAACTCATCCAAACTTACAGTCTTAGAGCTGACTGAGGCTAAGCAAGGTTAAGCAAGTTGCTCATGGCCACACAACTATCAGTTCATATAATAATTCTTTTCACATTTCCAGGAACTGGAAACTAAGTGTGCACCTGTCAATTGTAGAAAAACTGCAGGAGGAAGCAAAAAACATATCACAAAAAAGAAAAGATATCAGAATGCTAAAATAACTAAGTGTGTCTTGCTGTAATTATATCATAAATTTGTGCAAACTCTTCCCACCAACACTGGTTTTGTGGAAAAGTGTATTCCATAATTATGCCGGATTGACAGGGCATTTTTCTTAATATTCTTGCTCTAGCATCCTAGTAAATATTTTCCTTTGAGTTATTTTTTGAAATTGACTATTAAATTAAAATTCACCAATATCTCATGACCTATAATAATAAACTCCAAACACATGGAATACCCTTATATCCTGAGCTAATGGAAATACTCCATAGAATCTTTTAAGAGTGCCTGATTGATGAGGTAGTGTCCCAAGGGGTTGTGAAGTGGTGAAATGATATAATATTTTTGACGCATTTAATCAATTAACTTACCAAAAATTATTAATTAAAATGCCTACTCTGTACCAAAAGCTATAATGGATAAATAGATAAACATTTAAACATTGACCTTAAGTAAAAAGATAAAATGGTGCTAGATGCTCGCCAAATAAAGGGTGTGATACATTGTAAAATTTACAACTGAAAAGGGGAGTGATGGATATTATCATAGATACATTATGACCTAAAAGGCAGGCTAGTCATATAGTGAGGGAAAAGAAAAGTGAAAGTGAAAGAAAAGGATAACTAATGAAAAAAGTGATATTTAAATATCAGTTCAATGTCAAAACAAGTTACTGAAAACCGCTGACATATGAGGTAATTCCTCCATTGCGAATTTATGAGAAAACATGAAGAAGAATCACACATATAAAAGACATATGTTGAGAGTTACAGTAGTGGAGGAAATATTCTCATGCAGGAAATCACAGATCAACCCAAAGTTTCAAGTGTTATTTAATATTTCATGTGCTTATACAAAGAAACTTTCCCTAATCCCCTTGTTAATAACCATTCCCTTCATGTCTCATTCTTCCTTTGATAATTCTTAAATACAGTTATCACACAATTCTGTGTCCCACAGTTACCTGCACTAGTATCATTTTGTCCTAGGAGAAAATCTCCTGACACTCAAGAACTGTCTTAATGAAACGGTATCTACAGAGCATGGTAAGTATAAAAATGATAAATATCCAGCATCCTCCCCACCTTTATTCTAGATTGCAAGGCTTGCCAAGGGCAGTAAATGTGCTTTTTTGTATCTTCCTACTTTCATTCCAAATATGGAATCTTGAACAGAGAGGTTACACAATAAATATTTGCAAATTTTATTTTAATACTTGTGCTTTGATAAGGTCTGTATTGCCAATGACACATGCTGACATTTACAAAGAAAATCCCCTTATCTTCAAAAAGGTTGTGTAGGGTTTAGCTACCAAGCATTCTGGAAAAAAAGTAAAATCCTTTTCTTCCTAAGTCATGTGAAATTGGCACAGAATGCATTTTCCTTTGGTAAATCCTTCCACAAAATGCTCCATAGATGTCTCCAAGTGCAAGCTGTTATAATTCTTAAAATCATCCTGCCAACAAATCCTCAAATTCTACATATTTCAAAAATATTCCTGTGCATGCACCTCTGATCCCTTCCTGGTGTGCCCCTGGAGAGTGGCTGAGGGCCCCGGCACCTAGCCTGGAAATATCAGTCTCTACCTGGACAGGCCGCAGCCTGGGCAGGTTTTAGAAAATAGCAAAATTCATGACTCCTGTGATCCACGACTATCCCTCAGGCTGGGGTCCCTGTGCAGTCCCCAAGCAATTTTGGGACATACCTTATCAGTACTTCAGTAAAGGAGATCAGCTGGGAAAAGCTGCAGACTGGACAGGGGCCACATACCAGGAGAAGAGGTACACGAATAAGTATTCCTCCCAGTTTTGGGGTGGAAGTCAATACACTTATTTCCACGAGGAGGACGAGACCAGATTCCAACTCGTAGACATGGCTTGGACCCAGAAGACGGCTTACCAGAGGAATAGGATGAGGTTTGCCCAGCAGAATCTTCGGAGGGACAAGGACCATCGGAACATGTTGCAGTTCAGCCTGCAGACCTTGCCAAAGAGCGCCAAACAAAGAGAGAGAGACTGTACATGTCCACAAAAAAAAAAAAAAAAAAAAAAAAGTTTCAGAAGCAGTTTGGAGTAAGGCAGAAATGGGACCAAAAATCCCAGAAGCCCCGGGATTATTCCGTCCAGGTGAGGAATGAGTGGGAGATGAAAGAAGAAATGGATTTTCCTCAGTTAATGAATATGTGTTACTTGGAGGTGTTAGAGTTGCAGGGCATCGAGTGCTGTGGAGCCCTGGAATATTACCACAAAATATTAAGACTGGATCACCACGAGGAATGAGAAGCCTCTGCGTAGCATCAAGTGCATTTTCCACACTGTCACCACAACAGATTACCCCGTCATCTGCAAGCTGGCAAAGACTCAGGGCAACGTGTTTCCCACGGATGCCATCCTGGTCACTCTGAAGAGCTGCACACGCTCCGTCTATTCCTGGGATATTGTCGTCCAGAGGGTTGGGTCCAAGCTCTTCTTTGACAAAAGGGACAACTCGGACTTTGACCTCCTGACTGTGATCGAAACTGCCAATGAGACCCCTCAGGATGAGTGCAACTCCTTCAACTCTCCCCGGAACCTTGTCATGAAGGCAACCTACATCAATCACAATTTCTCCCAGCAGTACCTGAGAATAGGAAAGAAAAGATATGTTTCCCAACCCAAATCCCTTTGTGGAAGATGACATGGACAAGAATGAAATTGCCTCCGTCGCACACCGATATCTCAAGTGGAAGCTTGGTGATGACACTGATCTCATTGTCCACTGTGAGCATGATGGGGTGATGACAGGCGCCAATGGAGAGTTGTCCTTCAGATCAACATCAAGACCTTCAATGAATGGAATTCCAGGCACTCCAATGGCGTGAACTGGCATCAGAAGCTGGTCTCCCAGCGGGGGCGATCATTGCCAAGGAGCTGAAGAACAACAACTACAAACTGGAGCGCTGGACCTGCTGTGCCCTGCTGGCGGTGTCCTAGTATCTCAAGCTTGGGTACGTGTCCCGCTCCCACGTCAAAGATTCGGCTCGTCACGTCATCATGGGCACCCAGCAGTTCAAGCCCAATGAGTTTGCCAGCCAGATCAACCTGATCGTAGAGAACGCCTGGGGCATCCTGCACTGCTTGATGGACATCTGGATGAAGCTGGAGGAGGGCAAGTACCTGATCCTCAAGGACCCCAACAAGCAGGTGGTCATCGTCTACAGCCTGCCTGAGGGCACCTTCATCTCCGACGAGGAGGAGGACAATGAAGATGACAAGGAGGAGGAGGACAAGGAAGAAGAAGAAGAAGCGTGAGTGGGCTGCACATGACCCTGCACATCTTCCCTCTTCTGCCTGTATGGGATTGGAGGATACCATGGGGACTGGCCTTGTCCATACAAACTGAGGTTTAATGGGTGAAATAAAGGAGAAGCCTAACTGAAAAAAATATATTCCCCATCCACTCTGTAGCCATTGTGTATCACAGAGATCAAATGTGGACAATACTTTCTGCTGGAATTCATCCTGCCTAAGAGTGAATAAGGCAAAACATGCCAAGGAAGCAGCTAAGCATGATTTGATGTTGAAATATTCAAGCCTGTTTTGCCAAGTTAGTTGGAAACAGATAATTTCATTTCAACTGTTATACTTAAATGGCTCTTTTAAAATGAAGTCTCCAAAGTAGCTTGTGCTTACCTGAGCTGCATTATTTCTTGTCAGTAATTTCGTCAAAGCAAACTAAAAGCATTACAGAAGCCTTAGGCATAAATTTTATTTGACTTTGATCATTTAGACTCTCCATCAACCACACATTGCAAGGAGATACCTGTATTCTTCAACAAGTAAGAATTATGATGATATATAGGGGAATAGTTCTTATTTACACAATCATAATTTATATTTTCCCCACAATTTTAACTTCCTAAAAATAATTATTACCACAGATCTTTGACAATGGAAAGATTTTTAGGGATTTTCTAGTCAAAGCTCTTCATTATACAGATGAAACAAAACTGACCCAGGAGAGCTTGTTACTCACTAAAGTTACAGAGATATGGGAAATGGCAGAGATGAGACTAGAACCAAGGTCATCTCATTCATAGTCGATCAACACTATGAAACTCACAATTTTAATTCGTTTTTTTAACTGTTGATTAATTTAATTTATTTTTTTAATTTTTTAAAAATTTATTTATTTATTTAACTTTTAACATTCATTTTCACAGAATTTTGGGTTCCAAATTTTCTCCCCCTTTGTCCCCCTACCCCAAAACACCGAGCATTCCAATTGCCCCCATCACCAATCTGCTCTCTTCTCCATCATTCCTCTCTGCCCTTGTCTCCATCCTCTCCTCTGTCCTGTTGGGCCAAATAACTTTCTATACCCCTTTACCTGTATTTCTTATTTCCTAGCGGCAAGAACAGTATTCGACAGTTGTTCCTAAAACTTTGAGTTCCAACTTCTTTTCCTCCCTCCCTCCCCACCCCCTCCCTTTGGAAGGCAAGCAATTCAATATAGGCCAAATCTGTGTAGTTTTGCAAATGACTTCCATAATAATCGTATTGTACAAGGCTAACTTTATTTCCCTCCATCCTATCCTGCCCCCAATTACTTCTACTCTCTCTTTTGATACTGTCCCTCCCCATGAGTGTCGACCTCAAATTGCACCCTCCTCCCCATGTCCTCCCTTCCATCATCCCCCGACCCTGTTTATCCCCTTATCCCCCACTTTCCTGTATAGTAAGATAGGTTTTCATACCAAAATGAGTGTGCATTTTGTTCCTTCCTTTAGTGGAATGTGATGAGAGTAAACTTCATGTTTTTCTCTCACCTTCCCTCTTTTTCCCCAAACTAAAAATGTCTTTTGCTTGCCTCTTTTATGAGAGATAATTTGCCCCATTGCATTTCTCCCTTTCTCCTCCTATATATTTTTCTCTCACTGCTTGATTTCATTTTTTTAAGATATGATCCCATCCTATTCAATTCACTCTGTGCACTCTGTCTCTATGTGTGTGTGTGTGTGTGTGTGTGCTTGTGTGTGTGTTTAATCCCACCCAGTACCCAGATACTGAATAGTTTCAAGAGTTACTAATATTGTCTTTCCATGTAGGAATGTAAACAGTTCAACTTTTATAAGTCCCTTATGACTTCTCTTTGCTGTTTATCCTTTCATGCTTCTCTTCATTCTTGTGTTTGAAAGTCAAATTTTCTTTTTAGCTCTGGTCTTTTCATCAAGAATGCTTGAAAGTCCTCTATTTCATTGAAAGACCAATTTTTCCCCTGAAGTATTATACTCAGTTTTGCTGGGTAGGTGATTCTTGGTTTTAGTCCTAGTTCCTTTGACTTCTGGAATATCCTATTCCATGCCCTATGGTCCTTTAATGTAGAAGCTGCT
This sequence comes from Notamacropus eugenii, assembly GCF_028372415.1. NCBI lineage: Eukaryota > Metazoa > Chordata > Mammalia > Diprotodontia > Macropodidae > Notamacropus > Notamacropus eugenii. The sequence continues at coordinate 265,962,811 of NC_092875.1, forward strand.
AGATCTTGTGTTGTCCTGATTGTATTTCCACAATACTTGAATTGTTTCTTTCTAGCTGCTTGCTATATTTTCTCCTTGACCTGGGAACTCGGGAATTTGGCCACAATATTGCTAGGAGTTTCTCTTTTTGGATCTTTTTCAGGTGGTGATTGGTGGATTCTTTCGATATTTATTTGGCCCTGTGGTTCTAGAATATTAGGGCAGTTTTCCTTGATAATTTCATGAAAGATGATGTCTAGGTTCTTTTTTTGATCATGGCTTTCAGGTAGGCCCATAATTTTTAAATTATCTCTCCTGGATGTATTTTCCAGGTCAGTTGTTTATCCAATGAGATATTTCACATTATCTTCCACTTTTTCATTCTTTTGGTTTTGTTTTGTGATTTCTTGGTTTCTCATAAAGTCATTGGCCTCCATCTGTTCCATTCTAATTTTGAAAGAACTATTTTCTTCAGTGAGCTTTTCAATCTCCTTTTCCACTTGGCTAATTCTGCTTTTGAAAGCATTCTTCTCCTCACTGGCTTCTTGAACTTCCTTTGCCAATTGAGTTAGCCTATTTTTCAGGGTGTTATTTTCTTCAGCATTTTTTTGAGTCTCCTTTAGCAGGGTGCTGATCTGCTGTTCATACTTTGCTTGCATGTCTTTCATTGCTCTTCCCAGTTTTTCCTCCACCTCTCTAACATAATTTTCAAAATTTTCTGAGCTCTCTTTGAGCTTTTCCGTGGTCTGATCCCATTGAGTGGGCTAGGATACAGAAGCCCTGACTTCCGTGTCTTTCCCTGATGGTGAGCACTGCTCTTCCTCATCAGAAAGGAGGGGAGGAGAAACCTGTTCACCAAGAAAGTAACCCTCTATAGTCTTGTTTTTTTTTCCCTTTTCTGGGCATTTTCCCAGCTAGTCACTTGACCTCTGAATATTGTCCTCACACCCACCTTGCCTCCAGATCCTCCCAGCCAACGCTTGGGGTCTGAGACTCAAATGCTGTTTCCCAGCCTCAGGGCTTTGGGTGGGGGCAGGGCTGCTATTCAGTGTGAGATCAAGTTCAGGTGCTCAGGTGGGGGCAGGGCTGCCTCATGGGCTCAGTTCCCCCAGGGGGTTTATGCAGAGACCTTCAACAATGGATCCAGGCTCCTCCCTGCTTGGGGAGCCCCAGTCTGCTCCCACCTCCGCTGGTGCCTGCCGAAGGGGCCTGAGCCATGGGGGCTCCCCACTACCCTCTCGACCCGCCAAAGAGACCCTCTCACTGACCCTTGTCACCTGTGGGTGGAGGGACCCACGCGGCTGCTGGAAATTCTGTCCCTGAAGCCTGCTCAGATTAGGTCCTCTCTGTGTTGTGTGGCCAACACAGGGTTGGGCTCTGCTCCACTCCCGCAGCGGGAAGAACCTGTTGTGAGAGGTTTTCAGGCTCTCTGGAATAGAAATCTCGTCTGCTCCACTGCTCTGTGGCTACTCCTGCTCCTGAATTTATTGGCAGCTCTTTTCTACAGATATTTCATGGGCTGTGGGTTCGGAGCTAGCTTATTTCTGTGTTTCTACTCTGCCATCTTGGCTCCACCCCCACAATTTTAATTCTTTCTGAGAAATTCCTGGTAAATGATGTAACTTCTTTTTTTAATTTTTCTCTGTTAATTAGCTTCACCAATTTGTCATTGGTGTCCTTGGGAAAGCAAGATGTTACACTGAAAAGAGTACAATATTCAGAGCTAAAGGACACAGGTTTGACTCTTCTTCCTGACACTGACTGTCTGTGCAATCTTAGTCACATGCCAAGTTTGCTAGGCATAAATTTTCTCATCTATAAAAGGAAATCAAAAGACTAGATAACTTTAGTGGCCTTTTCAACCTTTAAATCTGTTATCCAAAGTATGCTTAATATTTTCCTAAATTATTCTGAGAGAAATGGATTTCTATTGACTATATTTGTGTGTGTTTACACAAACATACATATGTATGTGTGTATGCATATTTTCCAATAACTACATGGACATATCTAAGGTGCATACTACATGGTAGTATATCTACTACCTGAAGGATAGTGTACTATGAAATGGTGATATTATTGTGCTGCATAATAACAAATATGATGAATATAGAGAATCAAGAAAAGTCTTAACCTGTTGTAGAATGAAGTAGAGCCAATGGTGATACAAAAATAACAAGTACTTACCAAATTTACAGCAATAGCTAGATGCACAGTGAATGGGTCTAGAGTCAAGAAGAGAGGAGTGCAAAACTAGGCTCAGCCACTTATTATTGGGATGAACTGTGACAGGTCATTTAACCTCTTTTTTTTCAGTCCCCTCAACTGCAAAATGGAGAAAATTACAGCAGCTACCTTCAAAGGATGTTGTTACAATCAAATGAGATATTTGAAAAATTTCTACTATACTGTCTGAAACAAAATAATTGTTATGTAAATGCTTGTTTCTGTTCTCCTTTATGGCTTCTAAGATAATTTTTGAGTTAGCATTAAAGAAGAATTTGCAAGAATTAGAGAATAAACCTGTTAGTTGCTTGAAATAGAGAGAAACTCAATGGTGCATTGTCTTCAGAGCTGCAATATGCTACATTATTATGGTGAGTATTGTTATATAAAATTGTACTTTTCAGTTTTCTTTCAGTACCCAAGTAATTTAAACAGATACACACACACACATTCAAGATTTACTGTATAGAGTTCCAGTTTCCTTACTTAACTCATTAGAACACTAAATTATATTTCCATACTTCTATGGATCAACAATCTCTTTTAATATAGGTTGTCCTTTCAGGGGTGTGGCAATCAGAAAAATAATCTTCTAAGAGGTGATGCTTGACCAATGCCTTCAAGGGAGGGATTTCATGAGAGAGTGGTAACTCATTCCAGATAGAAAGACAGACTGTGAAAAGAAGGAACAGATCAGGTGGAACATCATTTGTAAGGAACAAACAGAAGGCCAATTTATCAGACCACAGAGGTTAGAGGAGATAATGTCCTGTGTTACTAGGAAGACAGTTTTGGCCCCATTCTGAAGGGCCTTAAAAGCTATCTAGATGGGATTATTGTTTTCCTTTTTCCTGTAAATATTAGGCAGCCACTGATTTTAACTGAATAAGAGATAACTGCACTTAAAGAAAAGTACTTTGGCAGCAGGGTTAAGGATGGATTAGAAGAATGAGTGACTTGAGGTAGTGAGATTGATTAGGATACTATTGCAGTAACCTGGGATAGAGGTGATGAGCTCCTGAACTAAGGGTATAGTAGTATGAATAGTAAGAAAATATGAAATGTGAGATCTGATGTGGAGGTAGAAAATTCAAGATTTGGGAAAATATTGGATGTGTGGGGCAAGAAAAAGTCAAGAGTAGAGAATAATGCAAATATTACACATACATTTATATGTATATATATAATATATATATATATATATATGTGTGTAAATATATATGTATGTATGTGTGTGTGCAAAAAATATATATGTATATAGAATCCATTGCACCAAATTTTGCTAATTTTGCCTTGATAACCTCTTACATATGCCTTGCTTGGAGGATACCATCTTAGTTCAAGTCTCCATCTCCTCCAGCCTATTATATTACAGTGGCTTTCTAATTGGTGTTACTTTTTGGTGTCATTTTTATATACACCCAAACCTCATTCCCTTGTATCTCTACATTACATAGCTGCCAAAGTTCTATTTTTAGAACACCAATCTTACTCTTTCATTTCCCTCTTCAAATAAGTCTAATGGTCCCACATTGCCACTAGCATAAAATAAATTTACTTCTTTGGTGTTTAAAACCTAAATTATCTAGTCCAAGTCTACATTCCAGGACTTATTACATGGTCTTATTCTTCACACATTCTATGCCATTGAAACAAGTCTTGCTGGAGAATATATTTTTTCTCTAATATTCATGCCTCATATTTGTCTCCTAGACACAAAATTGCTCCCTCCTTACCTCTCTGCATCTTAGAATCCTTACATTCCTTCCAGATTCCCCTAAAGTGCTTTTTTTCTGAGGCTTTTTTTAACTCTCCTTATTGTCATTGCCTCCTTCTCTGAAATAAATTGACTTTTTTTGGGGTGCACATTTGTGTATGTACATTTAAGTTTTCCCAATATAATTGAAACTTTATGAGGACAGAAACTGTTCTTCCATTATTTCCTCTTACCTCCCTATTGTTTAGTACGTTGCCTGGCAAGGTAAACACTGTCAGCAAGCACAAATTAAACACATTACAAACACATGATTACTTAACTGTGCGTTCGTCCTTTGTTGCCAAAGAAGACCATGCCATCAGAGAAGAAATGGCATGACTTACACTTGACTTTGTTTTGAGTGAGGGAGGCATGTGCAGGTCACCAGCCTCACTTCTCCTCCAGAGTCATCTGAATCCAGTGACCAAATATTCATCAGGATGACTGGAGATGACCCAGGATGAAGCAATTGGGATTAAGTGACTTGCTCAAGGTCACACAGCTAGTGGGTGTCAAGGGTCTGAGGTGAGATTTGAATTCAGGTCCTCCTGACTCTTGCACTGGTGCTCTATCCACAGTACCACCTAGCTACCCCTGATTACTTAACTAACTCAGCTTTGAATCCTTAGCTCTGTGTAGTTTCAACCTACTACCTGTTTTTGTACTGTCTTCCCCATCTGAGTGTACGCTTCTTGAGGGTAGGGTGTGTCCTTTTAATTTTAATTTCCAGAGCTTGGTTCAGTGATTGGCACATACTAGGTGATTTTGAAATGTTTAGTGAATTGATTGATTGAACAAAAGTGTTTAATTATGAGCCACTGAAGAATTTATTTTTCAAAGGCTCCTTTATTCATTTTACTCATTATACCTTTACCTGTTTTAACCAATTATGCCTTAATGCAAGAGTACCTCTTCCCATAAAGATTTTGCAGAGATCTTACATTAGGCATTTGATTCCAAAAACATAATTATTTTCTTCTTCAATTTTTTAGTAGCATCATTTTTATCTTCTTTTTCAGATATGTAGAGAAGTAATTCCTCAAAGGCACAGAAACTGCCATCTCCTCCATGAACCTCCTCTGTGTATTATTCAGTCTGATTCAACAGCTCTTTCAAGCTTTGTTCAGTCTTGTTTCTAATTCATGATTTTGGAGTTCAAAAATTTTTAGCCCCAGTTTCATTAATGAAGAAAATAGTATTATAGATTTTAAAAATATTACGTACTTTTTTTTGTTTGTCTCCCCATTTCTGTTTTATCCTTAAGTGCCCTTGGTGTGATACACTCTTAATTTATTCTCTTATGGAAAGCCTTTTGTTCTGCTGTTTCTCATTGTTTTACCAAGTGATACTATTCGAAAAATCTTTTACTAATCTCCTGGGAAAGATTTTACAAATGAAGTCATAGTACAAACGTGTTCTTTTGCTTACTTGTGCTCTTGCTCTACTTATGAAGGAAGCAAAGTACTAGCTCACTGAGGAAGTTTCTAAACTCTTTTAGTCTTCTTGCTGCAGTGATGATATGTGTGTGTATTAATTTGTTAGGAAATGATGATTTTTTGTTGATGCCCCTTTTAAATAAAAGCAATAAATAATATACCCTGTCATGTATATAATGCATAATATACCCCTTTACAGAAATAATTGTCTGACTCCTGCTGCATTAGTGTGGATTATGCAATTGTTCACAACTTTTCCTCAGTATTAATAATTCCATAAAAATGGTACCTTAATAAGGGTAACATTTCCCTAAAGTATCTAATTTTATCTATATACCTCTGCTACCACTGTTCCCCAAATCCCTGTACAGAATTGCAGTTTGTGAACAAATGCATGATGCTTTCTGTATATAATAAAAGGAAATTTGGGAGCTCAATTTTGCTAGGTATTCAAATCAAAATTGCTGTATGTTCTAAAAATCTGAATGCATTCAGCATATTGTGCAAGGATAAGGCAAGATTACTGAGCGACATAAAGTGGCATGAAGATCTTCTGCCCTCAAACATTATAAAAATCCTTAGCCTCTGAGAACCATGCATCACTGGAATATCATCACTCAGGTATGTGAACATGTGTCCATGAGAATGTGGTTCGTTAATCACAAGCATTTTAAAAGTTATCCCCATCATCAATTAAAGCAATGAATTATTAACTTTCTTAGAAGGATGCTACCATGGAAAGAACAGAAGAGAATTGGATTATAGTTGCAATTTTTTAAATTGTTAAGTGATATTAAAGTCATCTTGCTTGTCTCCATCTTAGTTGCATCATTTATAAATGTGCACATTGGATTATATAACTTTTAAAGTCTTCCCTAGCCCTAAGTTTCTGTGGTTCTCTAATTCCAGTTTATACAGTTTATTACCTATGATTCCCATTAGCAGATGTTCATAGACTTTAGTTCAAACTGCAGAGACTCACAATGATAAATTCTGTATCTTTCTTTGTATTCCCTAATGCAGTTCGAAAAGGTCTTCTAAGATCTGAAAATAATTCAAATATTCATTTACTTACTATGCAAATAGACCTACACAATGGCAGTTTTGAGAGAGTGAAGTAATTAATACAAAGAGAAATTTAAAATAAACAAAAATGAACTTTATCTTTCACTTTTCTGAATGAATATAGTGTTCTGTTTCCTCACAGAGTAGCCTGGGCAGCGAACTTTTCACTCCCTCCCTGACAAGTTTAGACACAGGCTCAGTTGATCTCATTAGCAGGGAAGTATTCCTGCATGATGCAGTGCTGAGGGATCCAGGGAAAGGTTGAATTTGTTTCCTATAGACCCTTCCAAAAAAACACCCAGTTCACAACAGGGCTCTCTCTGGCCTCACTTATTATCAGCAAGTGTTAGGTAGAAATGTTGCTTTTCCCTGACTGAGCAGTGATCCTCTCCAGGGAAGTTGAGGCTTTCAGGATACCCCAACCCTCAAGAGAGTTCTAACTTAAGCTTCTTGACCTTAGGATTCCACATATAGACAGCATCTGTTGCCAACTATTAACTGGTAATTGGTGGATAGCTCCTGCTTGGAGGCCACTTCCTCAGGTTTCCATTGTACCTGTGTTCTCTTTTCCAAAAAAATCAATCCATCTATATCCCCTACAGGTTGGGGATGGTTGCAATTTTGTAATTTTTGCTGATTCTCAACCTTTCTGCAAAGCTATTTTTGAAGACTCTCCAATTTATTATTTTTTAAGCATTGCATACAAGATGACTTTCTACTTTCATTTATCTTTGAAAATTATGTGGATACCATTGGAATACATGTAATGACTGAGAATTATTTTTCACCCTTACCACACAGTCAACATCCTTTTCCAAATAAAAATATTCTAATACTCTTTATTCTATAAAATATTTTATCCATCATATATTTCAATGAAGCCATTCTACCTTTAAAAGCATGGTGGAAGAACACAGCTATAACTATGTATTCTATTATGAAGGGAAAGTAACAGAAAATTTGATTAGTACGAGAAATATGAGAGGTGCTTTAACTGCAAATCAACTTTTGAAGATATCTTCAGATGAAATTGAAGAAGTGAGCAATGAAATTAATTTGGGAAGTGACTTCAAAATTCTTTACAAGGTCTTCATAAGGAAGAGATCTGGAAATATTTCTTTGCAAAAGGAAGGAGCGAGAGTTCAATGAGGTAGTTTTTTTTAAATGATTTTATTTGTTTTCAGTGTTCTGCTATCACTTCCATATAACTTAGATTTTTCCTCCTCCCAGCCCTGCCTTCCCTCCCACTTCCTTCAATGAGATGGCATACAGTTTTAAATAGATTCTACACATATATTTCTATTAAAGTCATTTTCACCTTAGTCATGTTGCATAGAAGAATTAAAATGAATGTAAAAAATCATAAAACAAACCAAAACGTAATATGAAAGAAAATGATCTGCTACATTATGCCTTAAGACCACTGAGAATTTTTTAAGTCCTTGCATTGTGATGAAGTTCTAAGTCTACCAGAAAAAAAATCCTCCCACACTGTGGTTGTTGCTGTGTATAAATTTCTCCTGGTTCTGCTCCTTTTGCTAAGCATCAGTTCATATAAGTCTTTCCAGGACTCTATGAAGTCTTCCTGTTCATCATTTCTTATAGCACTACAGTATTCCATTACATTCATATGCCACAATTTATGCAGCCATTCTCCAATTAATGGACATCCCCTGGATTTTCAGTTTTCGATCGCTACAAAGAGTGCTGCTATAGATATTTTTGTACATATGGGACCCTTTCCCATTTTAAAGATCCCTTAGAATACATCCTAGAAGCGATATTGTTGGGTCAAAGGGCACGCACATGTCTGTAGCCCTTTAGACATAGTTCCAAATTGTTCTCCACAATGATTGCATCAGCTCTCAGCTCTACCAAAAGTGAAATACTGTTACAACTCTCCCACATCTTCTTCAACATTTCTCATCATCCTGTTTTTTCATGTTAGCCAATCTGATAGGTGTGATGCAGTATCTCAGAGTTGTTTTGATTTGCTTCTCTGTGATCAAGAGTGATTTACAGTATTTTTTATATGACTGTAGATAGCTTTGATTTCTTCCTCTGAAACTGTCTGTTCATAACTTTTGACCATTTATCAATTAAGGAATGACTTATATTCCTGTATATTTGACTCAATTGACTATGTATTTTAGAAATGATGTCTTTATCACAGACATTAGTTGCAAAAATTCCTTCCGAGTTTTCTGCTTCTCTCCTAGTCTTGGTTGTATTAGATTTCCTTGTGCAAAAACTTTTCAACTTAGTGTAATAAAAACTATCCATTTTGCCCTTCATAATGTTTTCTATCTGTTTAGTCAAAAATTCCTCCCTTCTCCATAAATCTTATAAATACACTATTCCTTTCTAAACTAACTTGTTTATAGAATAGTTCTTTATACCTAGACCATGTACCCATTTGGACATTATTCTTGTGTAAGATGTCAGGCATTGGTCTATGTCTAGTTTCTGGCACACAGTTATCCAGTTTTTCCCACACTTTTTGTTGAACAGCTAGGTCTTATCCCAGAAGGTGAGTTCCTTGGGTTTATCAAATAGTACATTGTGTATTCATTGACTAGTGTGACTTGGGTACCTAACTCATTCCACTGGTCTCCTCTCCTATTCCTTAGCCAGTACCACGTGGTTTTGATATTTGCTACTTTATAATACAATTTGAGATCTGGTAGAGCTAGGCCACTTTCCTTATAATGCCTTTTCATTAGTTCCCTTGATATTCTAGACGTTTTGTTTGTCCAGATGAATTTTGATATTATTTTTTCTAACTTTATAAAAATAATTGTCTGGTAGTTTGTTTGCTATGGCACTGAATAAGTAAATTAATTTAGGTAGAATTGTCATTTATATTATATTGGTTCGACCCACCCATGAGCAACTGATGTTTTTCCACTTACTTAGATCTGACTATATTTGTGGAAAAAGAATCTTGTAATTGTGTTCATATAGTCCCTGGATTTATTTTGGCAGATATGCTCCCAGATATTTTATAGTGTCTACCATAGCTTCAAATAGGATTTCTCTTTCTATCTCTTTGCTGTTGGGCTTTTTTTAGTAATATATAGAAAGGCAGAAGATTTTTGTGCGTTTGTTTTGTAACCTGAAACTTTGCCAAAGTTGTTTATTATTTCAAGTAGTTTTTGCCTTGAATCTCTGGGATTCTCTAAGTATATCATCATATCATTTGCAAGGAGTGATAACTTAGTTTCTTCTTTATCTACTCTTATTCCTTCTGTTTCTTTATCTTGTCTAATTGATACAGATAACATTTCTAGAACCACATTGAATAATAATGGTGATAATGGATATCTTTGTTTCACCCCTGATACTATTGAAAATGCATCTAGAAGAGAGGAGCCAAGATGGTGGAATATAAAGATACACATATGCTACCTCCTAACCCACAGCCCATAAAATACCTGTAAAGAAGAACTCCCAACAAATTCTGGAGCAGCAGAAGCCACAGAACAAAAGAGTGGAGGAGATTTCTGTTCCAGAGAAACCTGAAAAACTGACACCGTTTGTCGCGCACTGGACCTGGAGCAGAGCCCAGCCCTGCCTTGGCTGCACGGCACTGAGAGGAGCAGATCTAAGCAGGCTTCAGGGACGGAATCTCCAGCAGCCCAGAAGGTCCCTCCACCCACAGGTGCCAAAGGTCAGTGAGAGGGTCTTTTTGGCTGGCCAAGAGGGGAGTGGGGTGTCCCCATAACTCAGGCCCTCTCAGGAGGCAGCAGTGGACAGGGGCTCCCAAAGCAGGCAGTAGCTCAGATCCATTGTTGAAGGTCTGCACATAAATCCCCTGAGGGAACTAAGCCCCGTGTGGAGGCCCTGCCCCTACCTGAGCATCTGAACTTAATCTCACACTGAATAACAGCCCTGCCCCACCAAAGCCCTAAGGCTGGGAAGCAACATTTGATTCTCAGACCCCAAGCACTGGCTGGGCGGATCTGGAGGCGAGGTGGGTATGGAGAGGAAACTCAGAAGTCAAGTAACTGGCAGAGAAAATGCCCATAAAAGGGGGAAAAATAAGACCATAGAAGGTTACCTTCTTGGTGAACAGATATCTCCTCCCATCCTTTCAGATAAGGAAGAACAATGCTTACCATTAGGGAAAGACATAAACGTCACGGCTTCTGTATCCCAAATATCCAAAATAAATATTCAATGGGCTCAGGTCATGGAAGAGCTCAAAAAGGCATTTAAAAATCAAGTTAGGCTCAGATGCAATACAGCTCAGACTCTGTCTAGCTGAGATACTGTCTGGCCTGCTTGTGAATACGAGCGTTACAAATGCTTAGGCTCCTTAAGAGGCAAGCCAATTTGGAGAATCTTTAATAAACTTTGTTTTCTTTGGCTTTAAGAAGGCTTGAGTCAAATTCATTCGAGCATGGCCCAGACTGTCGGTATTTTGGGGTCCCCTTTCACCTCTCAACCTCTTCATTTATGGTTCCCTGACTGGGAAAGCTGCTAATCTCAAGTTCTTCTGCTCAAACTGGAAGGTATGTAAGCCTCCCTCTCTGTCTATCTCCTACTTGCTCTCCAAGCATCTTGGAAGCAGATTTTCGGACCTGGCTTCAGGTCCCAGTGTCAGGCAAAGTCTCTGAACTTTCTGGGTGCTACAGAGTTAGAGACTCAGGTTGTGGGTCCATTGGTTAGGCAGTGGACCTGGGAATTCTCTGGATTTTCTGGGCACAAGGAAATTGGGGAAAACTTGGTTACTTTTTAGTGTGCGCCCAAGTCTCTGAACTTTCTGGGCACTAGAAAGTTAGAGACTCAGGTTGTCAGTCCAGAGGCCATGTTTGAGGCCGTGGACCTGGGCATACCCTCCAAAGCACAATTCTCTGAACTTTCTGGGCGCTAGAAGGTTAGAGAAACGTCAGTTAAGTGGGTGCCCAATTCTCTGGATTTCCTGAGAGCAAGGAAATCAGGGAAAACTCTGTTACTTTTGTCTTTTTTTTTTCTCTCAAGGCTTACTTCACCTTCTCCTTTAAGGGGTGGGGGGGGCTTCCAGCCCCAAAGGTAAAAAAAAAATGGGTCAAAATCATTAATTCCAAGCAATTCGCCTTTGGTCTGTCTTTTACAAAATTGGAAAAAAATTAACTTCTCTAAAGACCTTAAGAAGAAAAAGTTGGTATTCTTTTGCAACACACTCTGGCCTCAGTATCACTTGGAGGACAACGAAGTGTGGCCCATATCTGGGACCTTACAATGTAATATCCTTTTACAATTACAATTATATTGCCTCCAAAAGGGAAAATGGATAGAAATACCTTACATAAGAGCCTTTTGTCGAACTCTCTCAGGACCCCATTTTCAGAACAGATTTTAAGATGCTTGTAGCTAGAGCCGTCCCACAAAAGGGAAATGGGGGTGAATTGGATGTTTTGGATGACCCCCTATTTATGGCTCCTAGGGTCTCGGACTCACTTCCTCCCCTATCTCCATTCCCAACCCCTGCTCAGTTCCCTGCCAAGGGGCTTGCTGAGGTACCTCCCTCTGCAGCCCCTCTCACTGGGGCAACATTCACTCAGACCTCAGGCCCCACCCCCAAAGCAGTCTCTACAGTATCACTGCCTGTAACCCACCCCTCCTTGTGGACTCTACCTCAGTCCCCAACTATAGGTCTTGCTGGGGTGCCTCCCTCTGCAGCCCCTCTTCGCTGGGGCAATATTCACTCAGGCTTTAGGCCACACTTCCATGGCATTCTCTGGGGCATCTCCCCCTTTGATCCTTATTCTTACTCAGGTACCAGTGGATCTTTCTCCTTGCCAGCCAGATCCCCTGGCCCTGCAGCCTAATCCAGTTCAGCAGGCATTCTTCCAGCCCCTCCCTCACAAGAAGTGGGACTTCCTATCTTCCTCCACAAGCTCCTGTCTCCACTGGGCCGTTAGGGCTGTTTCCCTTGAGAGAAGTGCCTTCCCCACCCAGTGGGACAACCGGGGTGAGTGTTCTGCTCTCTCTGATCTCACCCAGATTAAAGAGAAACTGGGGAGATACTCGGAAGACCCCATTATGTTTACTGAGGGTTTTAGGGACATATCCCTACAATTTGAACTTTCTTGGAAGTATCTGCATATTCTTTTCTCTGTCTGTTGTACCACTGAGGAGAAGGGGAGAATTTGGGAACACGCCCAAAAGTTTGGGGATCATATGGCTAGCAATAATCCCATAAAATACCCCTCAGGAACAGCTGCTGTTCCCACGAGTGACCCCAGGTGGGACTATCAAAAGAGTGAGGATAGGGGAAAGAGAGACTTTATGGTAATTTGCCTGTTAGAAGGCCTAAAAACTGCATTTCAAAAACAAGTAAATTTTCAAAAAATTAGGGAAATTACTCAGGGAGAAAAGGAAAACCCTGCCCCTTTTCAAAACTGGCTGGTAGAAGCTATTAAAAAGTATACAAATTTGTATCCTGACTTTATAGAAGGGTCAGTAATCCTTAGCATGTATTTTATTAATCAGTCTGCCCCAGATATTCAGAGGAAACTGCAGAAGTTGGCAATGGGACCCCAAACACCTCAGGTCCAGTTACTGGAGATGGCCTTTGGAGTCTTTAACAACAGAGGTCTAGTTGCAGCAGAGAAAAGGGAACAAAGAAGAAGGTCCAGGACCAGGGAGCATGCTCAATTCTTGGCTGCTGCCTTGTCCAGGAAAAGACCCAGGGAGTACCCCTCCAGGGAACCCCCTTGGAGGAAGGCTGGCTATTTGGTCAGTGGGGAAACCTGCTTTCGTTGCCACAAGGAGGGTCACTCCCCCCCGAGGGAGCCCCAGGAACTAACACCTGTGGAACCGTGCCCATGTGACCAGAAGGGACATTGGAGGAAAGATTGTCCCTCAGGTTGGAAAAGTGGTGGAGCTGCCCCCTGAGTACCCTGTTCTCCAGTCTTCTCAAGACTTCGAATGTTGGGAAAGCCTGGGTGCTGGAAGTGCTCCCACTTTCTCCACCTCTCTCACCAAGCCCTGGGCAAAAAGGAAGGCTGAAGGTAAGGTTACCCACTTTAACATGGCTAAATTCTCTGCTTTAACCAGTCACTCTGGTCCCTTGACCCCTTGGGTCATAGGCATTGAAGGGGAAACTAAGGAATGCCTCCAGACATATCCCCTCCCCAGCCTGCTTGAGAATCTGTTGTTTAAACACTCCTTCCTTATGCCCTCCTCTGACCCTGCCCCATTATTGGGAAGGGACTTGATGGTGAAATTGGGGAGCCAATTTTCTCTAGTTAAACCTCCCATCTCCCTTTTGCCGCTGTTCACTATGTCTTCACCGGTTTGCTTGAGAGTGTGGGAGACAGTCAGGCCAAATATTTGGGACACTGGAATTCCAGAGAGAGCTACTTCTGCCACCCCAGTCATTGTTAGCCTCCCAGACCCTAAAGTGCTCCCCCATCTCAGCCAGTATCAGATTAAGACTGAGACATGGAAAGGACCACAACCTTTAATTGAAAAATTCCTTAAGTATAGAATCTTTGTCCCTTATTTATCTATTTGCAACTCTGCAACCCTTCCCACAAAAAGGCCTAATGAAGAATACTCACAATTTATTTTTGCTTTTGAATGTACTTTTCCTGGGAAATCAAGTCCATATCAGCTAACTTGGACAGTCTTGCCCCAAAGCTTTCGAGATAACCCTCATTTATTTGGCCAGACTTTGGGAAGGGCTTTAAGGCACCTGAAACTAGCAGGCAGTAGCTTAATTCAGTAAGTGCATGATATTGTTATTTGAAGCCCCACCCAGGAGGCTTCTTTGGCTGCTGCCACGGAAGCCCTTAATTTCTTTGGCATTCGAAGCTATAGGGTCTCTTTGAACAAAGTCCAGGTAGCACACCAGTCCATAAGGTATCTGAGCCATGAACTCACACCCACCTCTCTCTCCTTAACCTCTGACAGAAAAAGGACAATCCTGTTTATCCCTGTTCCAGCCACTAAGAAACAAGTTCAAATGTTTTTAGAAATAACTGGATTTTGTAGACTCTGGATTCTTAATTTTGGTTTTATTGCTAAACCCCTTTAAGACCCTACTCAGGGATTGACTCAGACCAGGCTGAAGTTTTTGAGACTCTGAAAACTAATTTGATCACCACCCCATCACTAGACCTACCCAATCTGGGAACACCTTTCACTCTGTATGTTGATGAAAGGAGAGGACAGGCTTTGGTAGTCTTAACCCATTTCTTAGGACCTGATCCCAGACCACTTGATGTTTTTATTTACTCAAAATATGCTTCCCTTGCTCTACATGCCCATGGAGCCATCTGGACAGAAAGGGGATATCTGACAGAAAAAAAAAAAAAACCTCCCCTATCGAACATTCCCTTCTATGTTTTGGCCTTACCATAGTCATCTTTAATTCTTTCCAGAGAAATTACCTTTTATGTCAGGGAAATTGTCTTTTCTTTATACTCCGTTTGTACCTGTTTGATGTGTATTTCCCTAACCTCCTTGCCAGGTTTGTCTTTTCCAGAGTGCAAGCCATCAACTTCCAGATGACAGCCCAGGCTCTATACCAACCTCCCTCTGAATCCAAGGTCTCCAGCCCAATGGATGTGTCACCACCCAGGTTCTGAAGTCTGACACCTTGAACAGGACCCATCAAGTCAGGGACAGCTCTATTCCCCTTGCCAGCAGGAAGAAGTTTCAGAAGCTGAGAACTTTGCTCTTTACCCCAAAAGAATTTGGGTT
Source organism: Notamacropus eugenii (assembly GCF_028372415.1). Taxonomy (NCBI): domain Eukaryota; kingdom Metazoa; phylum Chordata; class Mammalia; order Diprotodontia; family Macropodidae; genus Notamacropus; species Notamacropus eugenii. Next base: position 265,977,967 of record NC_092875.1, read on the forward strand.
CAATCTGTTTGAGGGGGGAATGATGAGGTTCAGACTCTGGGAACTTCCTTGAGTTCCCCTGGAATCTCCTCACAGAATCTGGCCTTTCATACTCAAATTGAGCTCCCCTTCTATCTCCACAGAACCTGGCTTTTCATACTCAAATGTGTGAACATTGTCTGTTATCTCTTGATTGTCCCACGTGATTCCCACCCAAACCCTCCATTGTCTGATATCTCCTGATAGCCTCCACCTGTTTCCAGCCTTTGACCCTCCTTGGATTCCCTCCTTGGACTTCTCCTCAAGACCCTTCTCAAATCCCTCCTCCCATCACCCTGGACTCCCAGACCACCTCCCGCGATCCCTCCTATACGCTTTTCTGTATTTAAGCTCCATATTGCCTCCATGAAGGTGCTCAGATGCAATCCAGCTCAGACTCTGTCTAACTGAGATTCTATCTGGCCCGCTTGTGGATACAAGCGTTACAAATGCTTAGGCTCCTTAAGAGGCAATCCAATTTGGAGAATCTTTAATAAACTTTGTTTTCTTTGGCTTTAAAAAAAAAAAGAAAATGAAATTAGAGAGGTGGAAGACAAACTGAGAAGAGAAATGAGAGGGATGCAAGAAAAGCATGGAAAGTAGGTCAACACCTTGGTAAAGAAGACCCAAAATAATGCTGAAGAAAATAACACCTTGAAAAATAGGCTAACTCAATTGACAAAAGAGGTTCAAAAAGTCAATGAGGACAAGAAGGCTTTAAAAAGCAGAATTGGCCAAATGGAAAAGGAGGTTCAAAAGCTCACTGAAGAAAATAGTTCTTTCAAAATTAGAATGGAATAGATGGAGGCTAATGACTTCATGAGAAACCAAGAAATCACAAAACAAAACCAAAAGGATGAAAAAATGGAAGATAATGTGAAATATCTCATTGGAAAAACAACTGACCTGGAAAATAGATCCAGGAGAGACAATTTAAAAATTATGGGACTGCCTGAAAGCCATGATCAAAAAAAGAGCCTAGACATCATCTTTCATGAAATTATCAAGGAAAACTGCCCTGAGATTCTAGAACCAGAGGGCAAAATAAGTATTCAAGGAATCCACCAATCACCACCTGAAAGAGATCCAAAAAGAGAAACTCCTAGGAACATGGTGGCCAGAGTTCCCTGGTCAAGGAGAAAATATTGCAAGCAGCTAGAAAGAAACAATTCAAGTATTGTGGAAATACAATCAAAATAACACAAGATCTTGCAGCTTATACATTAAGGGATCTAAGGGCATGGAATACAGTATTCCAGAAGTCAAAGGAACTAGTACTAAAACCCAGCAAAATTGAGTATAATACTTCAGGAGAAAAAATGGTCTTTCAGTGAAATTGAGGACTTTCAAGCATTTTTTATGAAAAGAGCAGAGTTGAAAAGAAAATCTAATGTTCAAACACAAAAATGAAAAGAAGCATGAAAAGGTAAACAGCAAAGAGAAGTCATAAGGGACTTACTAAAGTTGAACTGTTTACATTCCTACATGGAAAGACAATATTTGTAACTCTTGAAACTTTTCAGTATCTGGGTAGTTGGTGGGATAACACACACACACGTACACACGCATACACACACACAGACAGAGAGCATAGAGTTAATTGAATAGGATGGGATAATATCTTTAAAAAATGAAATTAAGTGGTGAGAGAAATATATTGGGAAGAGAAAGGGAGAAATGTAATGGGGTAAATTATCTCTCATAAAAGAGGCAAGCAAAAGACGTTTTAGTGGAGGAAAACAGAGGGGAGGTCAAAGAAAAAGATCAAGTTTACTCTCATCACATTCGATTAAACGAAGAAATAAAATGCACACTCATTGTGGTATGAAAACCTATCGTACAGTACAGGAAAATGGGGAAGAAGGGGATAAGCAGGGTGGGGGGAATGATGGAAGGGAGGGCAATGGCAGGAGGGAGCAATTTGAAGTCAACACTCTTGGGGAGGGACAGGATCAAAAGAGAGAATAGAAGTAATGAAGGACAGGATAAGATGGAGGGAATTATAGTTAGTCTTATACAACACGACTATTATGGAAGTCATTTGCAAAACTACACAGATATGGCCTATACTGAATTGCTTGCCTTCCAAAGGGAATGGGTGGGGAGGGAGGCATGAAGAGCATTTGGAACTCAAAGTTTTAGGAACAACTGTGGAGTATTGTTCCTGCTACTAGAAAATAAGAAATACAGGTAATAGGGTATAGAAAGTCATGTGGCCCTACAGGACAAAAGAGAAGATGGGGACAAGGGAAGGGAGGGATGATAGAAGAGAGGACAAATTGGTGATAACGGCAATTAGAATGCTCGGCGTTTTGGCGAGGGGGGAGGGGACAAATGGGGAATAAATTTGGAACCCAAAATTTTGTGAAAATGAATGTTAAAAGCTAAATAAATAATTTTTAAAAATGCATCTAGGTTATCTCCATCGCATATAATGCTTGCTGAAGGTTTTAGGTAGATACTGTTTATTATTTTACGGAAAGTTCCATTTATTCCTATGTTCTCCATTGTTTTCGATAGGAATGGGTGTTTTATTTTGTCAAAAACTTTCTCTGCATCAATTGAGATAATCACGTGGTTTCTGTTATTTTTGTTGTTAATATGATCGATAATGCTAATAGTTTTCCTTATATTGAACCTGCCCTGCATTCCTGGTATAAATCCTGTCTGATCATAATGTATTATGTTCTTGATAAGTTGCTGTATTCTTTTTGCTAAAATCTTATTTAAATTTTTACATCTATGTTCATTAGAGAAATTGGTCCATAACTTTCTCTGTTTAGTCTCTTCCTAGTTTAGGTATCAAAACCATATTGGTGTCATAAAAGGAATTTGAGAGGATTCCTTCTTCTCCAATTTTCCTGAGTAGTCTATATAGCAGTGGAATTAAATGTTCTTTAAATGTGTGATAGAATTCACTTGTGAATTCATCTGGCCCTGGAGATTTTTTCATAAGGAGTTCACTGACAGCTTGTTCATTTCTTTTTCTGAGATAAGGTTACTTACTTATTCGACTTCCTCTTCTGTTAGTCTGGACGATTTAAATCTTTTAAAATATTCATCCTTCAGATTTACATTGTCAAATTTATGGGCATACAGTTGGGCAAAGTAATATCTTATTATTATTTTAATTTTTTCCTCATTGAAGGTGAGTTCACCCTTTTCATTTTTGATATTGGCCATTAGGTTTTCTACTTTCTTTTTTAAATCAAATTGACCAAAGGTTTATCAATTTTATTGGTTGTTTTGTACAACCAACGCCTAGTTTTATTTATTCATTCAATAGTTTCTTTAATTTCAATTTCATTAATCTCTCCTTTGGTTTTCAGTTTTTCTACTTTGGTATTTACTTGAAAATTTCCAATTTGTTCTTTTTTGAGGTTTTTCGGCTGCATGCCCTATTCATTGATTTCCTCTTTTCTATATTTTATTCATGTAGGCACTCAAAGATATAAAACTTCTTCTAAGAACTGATTTTCCAGTATCCCAAAAAATTGGGTAGGTTATTTCTTTATAGTCATTCTCTTGAATGAAGTTTTTGATATTTTATATAATTTGTTCTTTAACCAACTAATTCTTTAGGATTAGATTTTTCAGTTTCCAATTAGTTTTTGATTTGTACTGCCATGGTCTTTGATTACATATAAGTTTTATTGCAATATTATCTGAGAAGGATGCATTGACTATCTCAGCCTTTCTACACTGGATTGTGAGGTTTTTGTGGACTAGTACATGCTTGATTTTTGTATATGTGCCATGTACCACTGAAAAAAAGGTATATTCCCTTCTATCCGCATTCAGTTTTCTCCAGAGATCTATCATATATACCTTATCCAGGGTTTTATTCACCTCCTATAATTCTTTCTTGTGTATTTTGAGGTTAGATTTATCAAGTTCTGAGAGATGAAAGTTGAGGTCCTCCACTGGTATAGTTTTGCTATCTATTTCTTCTTGTAACTCCCTTGCCTTCTCCTGTAAGAATTTGAATGCTATACCACTTATTGTATATACATTTAGAAATGAAATTGCTGTGTTGTCTATGGTTCCTTTTAGCGGAGCACTGTTTGCTTCCTTTTCTCTTGTGATAAGATCTATTTCTACTTTTGCTTTTTCTGATATAAGGAGACATTAGCTTTTTTTTTACATCAGCTGAAGCACAATATGTTCTGCTCCAAGCTATTACATTTACCTCATTTGTATCTTCATGTTTCAGATATGTTTTTTGTAGACAATATAATATTGGATTATGGTTTTTAATCCATTTTCCTGTCTGTCTCCATTTAAGGGAGAGTTCATCCCATTCACATTCACACTTATGATTACTATCTCTGTCTTTCCTTCCATCCTCTTTCCCCTTGTTTATGCTTTTCTTTTGCTCTTCTCCCTTCCCCTCCACAATAGAGTTTTAATTTTTGACCACCACCTCCCTCAGTTTTTCCTCTCTTCTTTCAGTGCCCCCTCCCATTTAATCCCCATTTCCCTTACTACTTCTTCCCACCCTTTTAACTTCCCCTCCCTTTTCTTTCCCCCTTCCACTCCTACTGCCTATAGAGCTAATTATATTTCTATACTTAACTGAGTTGTTGTACCCTCCTTGTATCCAGATGAGATTACCTCTCAGACAATACCTATCTCCCTCCCCTCTTTCCCTCTACAGTGATATATTTTTGTGCCTCTTCCTGTGATAGCATTTATGTTTTCCTGCCTCCTCCTTTTCAAATCATAAAACAATCCCTTCTCACCCTTAAATCACATTTATTGTCATCGCATCATTTAATTTATACCCACTTCCTCTCTCTCTCTCTCTATATATATATATCCCTTTTACATTTCATAGGAAATATACAGTTCTCAAGATTAGCAAACATTATTTTCCCTTATGGGGACGTAAACAGTTTGCCCATATTGTGTAACAAGTTGTTTTTGTTTTTTTCACTCCATTTACCATTTTGTGCCTCTCTTGAGACTTTTGTTTGAAGACGTTTCTAGATTGTTTCATCTCCATACTGTCTCTTATATTCAAATTGTCTTCAAACCCAAAAGGAGAAATAATTACTTTTCCTATATTGTCTTTTTCTATGCAGTAAGAATTATCGCTAATTTTTCACTTCTCCCTTGCCATCTCTTGCTCAATGGTAAAACCTGAATCATGGGCTAATAGATAAACAACCAGAAGAGAACTTAGAGGCTATTTCTTCTGACCTTCCCATGTAACAGGAAACATATTCTATCAAACCTTTCCAACAATAGCAAGAAGAAAATTTTATTTGGCAGAGAGGGGGAGGAAAAATAACCTTTAACCCAGATTTATACCACCTGAGCTGTTAGAAGATGGGGTACCTAAGTCATAATTAGGAACTTAAATTTAGTGGACATTAACAGCATTTATCTGATTTCAACAATTGAACATTAGCATGTAGTTAGCAAATATATAATTGGAAAAACAATTGACCAGGAAAATAGATCCAGGTAAGAAAACCTAAGATGATTGGTCTACCAGAAAGCCATGATGAAAAGAAGAGCCTGGACAAAATCACCCAAGAAATCAAAGAAAATTGCCCAGAAGTCTTAGACTAAGAGGTAAAATAGTCGTCGAAAGAATACACTGTTCACCTCCTGAAAGGGAACCCAAACTAAAAATACCAAGGAATATCTTTGATAAATTACAGAACTATCAAGTGAAGGAGAAAATACTCCAGGCAGCCAGAAAGAAACACCTCAAATATTGAGAAGCTACAGTCAGGATCACACAAGACATTGCAGCTTCTATATTAAAAGATCGAGGGAATTGGAATATAATATTCCATAAGGCAAAGAAGCTAGGACTACAACCAGGGATTAATTACCCCTCAGTTGCTCATGGGTAGGCTGAGCCAATATAATAAAAATGACAATTCTACTTAAATTAATTTACTTATTTAGTGTCATACCAATTCAACTACCAGATAATTATTTTCTAGAACTAGATAAAATAATGTCAAAATTCATCTGGAAAAATAAAAGGTCCAGAATATCAAAGGGACTAATGAAAAGAAATGCTAGGGTATGGGGCCTAGGGCTACCAGATCTCAAATTTTATTATAAAGCAACAATTATCAAAAGCACTTCATACTGGCTAAGAGACAGAAGGGTAGACAAGTGGAATCGTCTAGGTACTCAAGACACAGTGGACAATGAATATAGCAGTCTGTTGTTTGATAAACCCAAGGACCCCAGCTTCTGAGATAAGAACTCACTGTTTCACCAAAATTGCTGGGACAACTGGATAACAGTGTGGCAGAAACTAGGCATAGACCCAAACCTGACACTGTACACAAGAATAAAATCCAAATATCTAGGTATAAAGACTGATGCCATGGACAAACTGGAGGAGCAAGGAATAGTGTATTTATCAGATCTATGGAGACAGGAAAAAATTTTGACTAAAGAAGACATAGAAAGCATTATGAAGTGCAAGATGGATAATTTTGATTACATTAAACTGAAATGTTTTTGTACAACCAAACCCAATGCAACAAAAATTCAGAGGGATGTAGTAAATTGGGAAAGAATGTTTACAGCTAATCTCAGAGATGAAGGCCTCATTTCTAGAATATATAGAGAACTGAGTCAAATGTACAGCAATACAAGTCATTCCCCAATTGATAAATGGTCAAAAGATATGAACAGGCAATTTTTAGAGGAAGAAATTAAAGATATCTATAATCATATGAAAACATGCCCTAAATCACTTTTGATTAGAGAGATGCAAATCAAAACAACTCTGAAGTACTATACCACACCTATCAGACTGGCAAACATGACAGAACAGGAAAATGATAAATGTTGGAGAGGATGTGGGAGAGTTGGAACACTAATTCATTGTTGGTGGAGCTGTGATCTCATCCAACCATTCCAGATGGAGTTTAGAACTATGCCCAAAGGGCTACAAAAATGTGCATTCCTTTTGACCCAGCAACACCTCTTCTAGGACTGTATCCCCAAGAGATCACAAAAATGGGAAAGGGTCCCACATGTACAAAGATATTTATAGCAGCACTCTTTACAGTTGTCAACAACTGAAAATCAAGGGAATGCCCATCAACTGGGGAATGGCTGAATAAATTATTGTATATGTATATAATGGAATACTATTGTGCCATAAGAAATGATGAACAACAAGACTTCAGAGAGACCTGGAAAGACTATATGATCTGATGTTGAGTGAAAGGAGCAGAACCAGGAGAACTTTGTTCACAGCAATGAACACAGTGTGAGAGAGTTTTTCCTGGCAGACTTGGATCTTCATAGCAATGTAAGGACATAAAAAAAAAAATTCCAAATGGTCTTCTAAGGCAAAAAGCCTTCCACATTCAGAGAAAGAACTATGGAATTCAATCACAGAATGTAGCAGATCGTTTTGCTTGTGTGTGTGTGTGTGTGTGTGTGTGTGTGTGTGTGTGTGTGTGTTTTACGTTTTGGTTTGTTGTATGATTTCTCTGATTTATTTTAGTTCTTCTACATGGCACGACTATAGTGAAAATGTATTCAACAGGAATGTATGTGTACATCCTATGTAGAAATTTATGTCATCTTGGGGAGGGAGGGGAGTGGTGAGGGGTAGATATTGGGAAAAAAAATCTAAGTTTTAGGGTAGTGATTGCAGAACGTTAAAAACTAATAAAATGAATATATATGTATATATCATGTATATATACATATATATGTGTATATATCTCTATATCCATATCTATCTATCTGTATATCTATCTGTCTATAAAGATAGAAGAAAAGTTAATTGGAAAATAAATAATCTAATACTGAAGAAAGAGTGGGTTAATCAACAAATAACAGAAACAATGAACAATTTCATTCAAATGAATGACAATATGAGACAACATACCAATTCTTATGGTATAGTGCAAAAGTAGTTCTTAGAGGAAGCTTTATGTCTTCGAATACCTACATGAATAAAATAGAGTAAGATGAGACAAATAATTTGGGTACACAGCTGAAAAAACGAAAAAGAAGAAATTGAAAATCCCCAAATAAATACTAAATTAGACATACTGAATACCCAGAGAGATATTAATAAAATTGAAATTAAGAAAATTATTGAACTAAGAAATAAAATTAAGGGGTGTGTTTATGAAGAAACCAATAGAATTGATAAACTTTTCCTCAATTTGCTTACAAAAAGCAAAGAAGAAACCGAAATTACCAATATCAAAAATGAAAAGGGTGAACTCACCTCCAATGAGGAGGAAATTAAAACAATATTTAGAAATTACTTTGCCCAACTGCATGCCTATAAATACGACAATCTATATGAGACTGATGATTATTTTAAAAAATATTTAAATTGACCAGATAAACAGAAGAGAAAGTTGAATATTTAAACAACCCCATCTCAGGAAAAGAAATTGAACAAGACTGCAATGAACTCCCTAGGAAGAAATCTCCAGGGCCAGATGGATTTTCAAGTGACTTCTACCAAATCTTTAGAGAACAGTTAATTCCAATACTAAATATACTATTTGGGAAAATTGGAGGAAGTCCTCCCAAATTCTTTTTATGACACAAATATGATTTTGATACCTTAACCAGGAAGAGCCTAAAGAAAGAAAATTATAGACCAATTTCTGTAATGAATATAGAGGCAAAATTTTAAATGCAATTTTATCAAAAAGAATACAGCAACTTATCACAAGAATATTACATTATAATCAGGTAGGATTCATACCAGGAATGCAGGGCTGGTTGAATATTAGCATAATCAGTAGCATTATTGATTACATCAGCAACAGTCCTAGCAGAAACCACATGATTATCTCAATAGATGCTGAAAAATCTTTTGACACAATACCTATTCCTCTTACAAACACTGGAGGGCATAGGAATAAACGGAAATTTCCATAAAAATAATAAGCCATTTCTACATAAAAGCTTGAGCAAGCATTATATGCAATGGAGATAAGCTAGATACATTCCCAATAAGATCAGGGGTGAAACAAGGATGTTCTTTATCACCACTATTACTCAATATGGTACTTGAAATTTTTGCTGTAGCAATTAGGCAAGATAAAGAAATTGAAGGAATTAGAATAGGCAAAGAAAAAACTAAGTTATCACTCTTTGCAGATGATATGATGATATATTTAGAGATTCCCAGAGATTCAATGAAAAACTACTTGAAAGAGTAAACAGCTTTAGTAAAGTTGCAGGTTACAAAATAAGCTCACAGAAATCTTCTGCCTTTCTATATATTAGTAACAAAGTCCAACAGCAAGAGATGGAAATTTGAAACCCTATTTAAAACTATGGTAGGAAGTATAAAATATTTGGGAATTTACCTGGGAAAAGAAACCCAGGTACTATATGAACACAATTGCAAGACAAAAATAAAGTCAGATATAAGTGAAAAAACATCAGGTGTATTTTCAAAATTCATCTGGAAGAATTAAAGGTCCAGAATATCAAGGGAACTAATGAAAAGAAATGCTAGGGAAGGTGGCCTAGCTGTACCTGATCTCAAATTGTTTTACAAAATAGCAATTATCAAAACCACTAAGTACTGGCTGAAAAAAAGAAGGGTAGAACAGTGGAATATGTTAGGTACTCAAGACACAGTAATCAATGAATATAACAATCTACTTTTTGATAAACCCAAGGAACACCAGTTTCTGGGATAAGAACTCATTGTTCGACAAAAATTGCTGGGAAAACTGGATAACAGTGTGGTGGAAATTAGGTATAGACCAATGTCTGACACCATAGAAAAGAATAAAGAATAAAGTATAGTCTAGGTATAAAGATTGATGCTAAGGATAAATTGGTGGAGCAAGGAATAGTGTTTTTATCAGAGTTTTGGAGAAGGGAAGAATTTTTGACTATAGAAGAGATATAAAGCATTATGAAGTGCAAAATGGATAATTTTGATTACATTAAACTAAAAAGGTTTTGCACAACCAAACACAATGTAACCCAGATTGGGAGGAAAACATAAAACTGGAAAAGAATTTTGGCAAATAGTGTCTGTGACAAAGGCCTCATTTCTAAAATACATAGAAAACTGAGTCAAATGCACAAGAATACAAGTCGTCCCCCAATTGATAAATGGGCAAATGATATGAACAGGCAGTTTTCAGGGAAAGAAATCAAGACTATCTATAGCCCTATTGAAAAATGCTCTAAATCACTATTTATCAGAGAGATGCAAATCAAAACTACTCTGAGATTTCACATCACACCTATCAGATTATCTAACATGACAAAACAGGATGGTGACAAATGTTGGAGAAAATGTAGGAGAGTTGGGCCACTAATTCATTTTTGTTGAGCTGTGAACTGATCCAGTCATTCTGGACAGCAATTTGTAACTGCCCAAATGGATACAAAAATGTGCCTACCCTTTGACTCAGCAACACTGCTTGTGATCCCCAAGAGATCACAAAAATGGGAAAGGGACCCACATATACGAAAATATTTATGGCAGCACTCTTTATGGTGGCCACAAACTGGAAATCAAGGGGATGTCCATCAATTGGGGAATGGCTGAATAAACTGTGGTATATTATTGTAATGGAATAGGATTGTGCTGAAGGAAAGGTTAAACAGGATGACTGTAGAGAGGGCTGGAAAGACTTATAGGAACTGATGCTGAATGAAAGGCACAGAACCAGGAGAACTTTACACACAGCAACAATCACAGTGTGGGAGAAATTTTTGCTGATAGACTTAGAACTACATTGCAATGCAAGGACTTAAAAAATTCATAATGGTCTTTTAAGGCAAAATGCCTTTCCTGTCCGGAAAAAGAACTATGAAATTCTTTCCTAGAATGTAGCAGATCATTTTCTTTTGTATTACGTTTTTGTTTATCATTTCTCCCTTTCATTTTAATACTTTTATCCAACACGAGTAAGGTGAAGATGTATTGAATAAGAGTGTTTGTGGAGAACCATTATAATATTGCATGCCATCTCAGAGAGGGAGGGGGACTGGAGGGTGAAAGCAGGGGTAGAGAAGGTGATAAAAATTCTGAGTCATATGGAAGTGATTGTAGAACACTGAAAACAAATAAAATAATTTTAAAAAAAACAGAAATTCAAAAGATATTTGTGTTTTTATTTTTTACCTACAACTTTGGCAAAGTTTTTATTATTTCAAGTAGTTTTTTACTTGAATCTCTGGGATTCTCCAAGTATATCATTTACAAAGAATGATAACTTAGTTTCTTCTTTGTCTATTCTAATTTCTTCAGCTTCTTTGTCTTCCTTCATTGTCTAATTCCCTAATTCCCAAAAATCTTATTTAAAGGTTTTGCATCTATATTCATTAGAGAAACTGGTCTATCCTTCTCTCACTCTGTTTTGGCTCTTCCTGGTTTAGGTATCCTAGGGAGTTCATTGATGGCTTGCTCATTTTCTTTTTCTGACAAGTGGTTATTTAAGTATTCAACTTCCTCTTCTATTAATCTGGGCAAATTATATATTCTTTGAAATAAAAACATCCATCTCATTTAGATTGTTGAATTTATGGGTATGCACTTGAGCAAAGTATTTTCTAATTATCTTTTTAATTTCCTCCTCACTGGAGATAAATTCACCCTTTTCATTTTAATATTGGTAATTTGGTTTTCTTCTTTCTTGCTTTTGATCAAATTGACGAAAAGTTTATGAATTTTATTTGTTTATTCATACAAACAACCACTAGTCTTAATTATTAGCTCAATAGTTGTCTTAATTTCAATTTCATTAATATCTCCTTTAGTTTTCAGTATTTCTAACTTGATTTACTTGAGGATTCTCAATTTGTTCTTTTTTTCGAGTTTTTTCAACTGCATACCCAATTCATTGATCTCCTCTTTCTCTATTTTATTCATGTAGGCACTCAAAGATATAAAACTTCCATTAAGAAGTGCTTTTGCAGTGTCCCATAAGATTTGACAGGTTGTCTCATTATTGTCATTCTCTTGAACGAAGTTGTTGATTGTTTCAAAGATTTATTGTTTGACCCACTCATTTTTTAGTATTAGATTGGTCAGTTTCCAATTAGCTTTTGGTTTATATTTCCATGGCCTTTGATTGCATTTTTTTTTATTGCATTATGATCCGAGAAGGATGAATTGACTATTTCTGCCTTTCGGAACTGAATTGTGAGGTTTTTATGGCTTACTACATGGTCAGTGGGGAAACTGAGTCAGGAGAATCCTACCCCAGCCCAGGCTGAACAGCCACTCTCTCACCCTTCCCATGAGATCACCTTTTGCAGTTCACACCAGCATCTCACCAGCTTACTGTCATCATGGATTGGAGGGTCAGATCGCCTTTCTTGCTACTCACACCTGGAGTTAGACTCAGAAGAACAGTCACTTAATTGTCCCATAGCATCTAAAAATAGCAAGTTCCAATAACCAGGGTAGTTTTCATTAATTATTTCAAGATCATGTCCAGGCTCTTTTTTTGATCATGTCTTTCATGTCATCTGATAATTTTTAAATTGTCACTCCTGGAGCTATTTTCCAGGTCAGTTGCTTTTCCAATGAGATATTTCTTATTATCTTCCATTTTTTCATTCTTTTGGTTTTGTTTTTTAATTTTTTGGTTTCTCATAAAGTCACTAGCTTCCATCTGTTCCATACTAATTTTTAAAGAGCTATTTTTTTTAGTGAGCTTTTGAACCTCCTTTTCCATTTGGGTAATTCTGCTTATTAAAGCATTCTTTTCCTCATTGGATTTTTGGACCTTTCTTGCCAAATGAGTTAGCCTATTTTTAAAGGTGATATTTTCTTCACCATTTTTGGGGTCTCCTTTGGCAAGCTGTTGACTCCCTTTTCATGGCTATCTTGCATCACATTCATTTATCTTCCCAATTTTTCCTCCACCTCTCTTGCTTGATTTTCAAAATTCCTTTTGAGCTTTTCCATGGTGTGAGATCATTGAATATTTATTTTGGATGTTTGGGATGCAGAAGCATTGACTTTTATGTCTTCTCCTTCTGGTAAGCCTTGTTCTTCCTCACCCAGAGGGATGGGTGAAAATACCTGTTTACCAAGAAAGTAACTTCTATAGTTTTATTTTTTCCCCTTTTGGGGCATTTTCCCAACCAGTTACTTAACTTTTGTGTCCTTTGTCAAGAGTAGGGTATGATCTGTGAATCTGTCATTTCTCAGTTCCTCCAAGGTGGCACAATCAAGGGAGAGGAGGTTCCTCCTCAAGGGCCTCCACCTCCTTAAAGCCTTCCACCTCCTCCAGGTCAACACTCCTCCTTACCCCAGAACTGTGCTTAGGGCTGAGATTCAGATCAGCTCCTCAATTTCCCCAGAGGTTTTAGTCAGAATGTTCCTAGGGTCTGGCCACGCCTCAGTGTGAGATTAAGATCAGCAGCTCAAGTCCCCCTAGGGCTTTAGGCTGGGCAGCCATTCAGGGTTGAGGTTCAGATCACCTATCCGATTCCCCCGTGGGCTTTAAGCTGAGGACTCAAACGTTTGAAGGTATCCACTGACTGCTGCAGCCACCACCACTGAAGCCGCTGCTCCCTCTTGCTTCTGTTGCTGCCTCCCCGTGGCCTGGTGCCAGGGCTAGGGTAGGACCCTGCTCCCTTGTCACTGAAGTGAAAAAGCCTTCTCACTGAACTTTTAATCTGCCTTTGGGGTTTGTGGGTTGAGGGATCTGAGAACCTTTGCTGCTGCTGGGGATTCCTCCCCTAAGGCCTTCTCCAGTCCTCCTCCTCCAGGTGCTAAGTATCCTGTGCTGGGCTGCTCTCCACTCCATGTCCTGTGTGACAGGCCTTTCATGTTAGCCTTCCACGTCACCCTGGGCTAGAAGTCTCCTCCATATCATGGTTCTTTGGCTTTTGCTGCTCATTTTTTACAGCATTTTATGGGCTGTGGAGGAAGAGCTAAAGTATGTGGGTCTTTCTACTCTGTCATCTTGGCTCCGTCCCCCTGTCCCCTTTTCCAGTGCTACATTTTCCCTCCCTTTTACCCTCCTCTTCCTTTTCTTTCCTCCTTCCCCTCCAACTGTCTATAGAGCTAGTTGGATTTCTATACTTAACTGACTTTGTTGTACCTTCCTTAAATCTAATCAGATGAGAGTAACTCTCAAACAATGTTCATCTCCCTCCCCACTTTCCATCTATTGTAATAGACTTTTGTGTTTCTTCCTGTGATGAAATTTGTCTGCTTCTTCCTTTTCCCATCTCCCTTTACAATCCCTTCACACCCTTAAATCATATTTGATATCATCACATCTTTTAATTTTTTCCCACTCCCCCATCTATGTATATCCCTTTTATATTTCATAATAAATATATAGTTGTCAATATTGACAAGTATCATCTTCCTTTATGGGATGTAAACAGTGTGCCCATACTAAGAAAAAGATTTTTTTCCCCTGTTTACATTGTTATGCCCCTCTTGAAACCTAAGTTTGATGATCGAATTTTCTATGAAGTTCTGGTCTTTTCATCAGGAAAGTATGGAAATCCTTTATTTCATTCAATGTCCATCACCTTGCCTGAAACATTATGCTCAACTTTGATGGGTAACTAATCCTTTGTTTTATTTGCAGTTCTTTTGCCTTACGGAATATTGTATTCCAATTCCTTTCATCTTTTAATGTAGATGGAGCAAAGTTCTGTGTGATTCTGACTGTAACTCCTCGATATTTGAATTGTTTCTTTCTACCTACCTGCAATATTATCTACTTCACTTGATAGTTCTGCAATTTGTCAACGATATTCCTTGGTGTTTTTAGTTTGAGGTCCTTTGCAGGAGGAGAATGGTGGATTCTTTTGATGACTATTTTGCCCTCTGGATCTAGGACTTCTGGGCATTTTTCCTTAATGATTACTTAGATGATATTGTCCAGGCTCTCTGTTTATCATGGGTTTCTAGTAGACCAATAATCCTTAGATTTTCTCTCCTGTATATATTTTCCCAGTCAATTGATTTTTCATCTAGATATTTTACATTTTCTTCATTCTTCTCATTCTTTAGGTTCTGTTTGACTGATTCTTGATTCTCATAGATTCATCAGTTTCTACTTGCCCGATTCTAATTTTTATGAAATTGTTTTCTTCAGTTAACTTTTGTATCTCCTTTTCCATCTGTCCAATTGTTCCTTTAAAGAGCTATTTTTTTCCAGTTATGTATTGCACTTCCTTTTCCATTTGCCCAATTGTCCTTTAAAATTCTCCTGTGATTTTTTTTTCATATTTTTAAAGTCATTGATCAGTTTTTCTCCTATTTCTCTAATTGGACTTTTAAAATCCTTCCTGAGTTCTTCCAACAATGCTCATTATGCTTCAGATCAGTTCATATTCCCTTCTGAAGTTACAGATGGGAGTGCAGACTCAATGATGACCTCTTTGGAATTTGTGTTTTCATCCTTTACCCCAAGGAAATATTTTACAATCTTTTCTTTTGCACTTTGCTTCTTACTCATGGTAATTGCCTTTTTCCTGGCTTTTAAATTAGATCTCCACCTATGGGGCACAGAGGGCTCTCTCCCACAGTTCTTGTGTGTAAAACGTGAGGCTTAGTGTATTGTGCTCTCTGGTTCTTTCATTTAGAAGCTAAAATATTGCAGCTTATCTGGTGTTGAGGTGACTGGTATTGGAAAGCAGAGGCCAGGTGAGATCTTTTGGGGATTCCCTGAAGTTACCCTTGAGACAGTTCTTTAAGTTTTAGGGAGGTGGTGGTCTGGCCACAGGCGGTCTCCTTTGCTGATGTATAGCTTAGGCAAGCTCAGCAGTTGGTGAGACAGTATGTGCTAGTGTCTTCTCGATTCCCTTGGGGTGCTGAGGCACTTCTGGGGTCCTTCTGTTGGCGGTTGCTGGGTCACCCCTATGGGGTTCGGGCTTTTCTCTCAGTTTGTTGAGTTGCAGTTGTCTGGGACAGCTCTGATCCTTCATTGGTACCCTTCAGCCACAAAAAGAGAGTCATTCCTTAGCGATCTTCCTAACTTCACATGCTAAAAGTCTGTTTACCCCTTCAGCTGCTCCCAGTGTTCCAGGATTTTTCCTGAGGAGATATTCTCTGGGTTCATCAAGGTCATCAAGGAGAGGGAGAGAGCAATCACCCATCACTCCACCATCTTGTCTGCTGGAACCATGGATTTCATTTTCTACAATGGGGTTGTTTAGGCTTCTAATTCCTGATCTGTTAATTTAAATAATTTGTGTCTTCATAAATAGTGATTTCTTTTGCTGGAATTGACAGGATTATTGACAACATATTTCTTTAATTTTTTCTTTAGTTTCTTATTCAGGCGTGGAGATTTTACTTTTTTTATCTTTGATACTGGATATTTGGTTTTCTTTTCTTTTTTATTTAAATCAAATTAACCATTGGCTTACCTATCATCACTTTTTTTTTTTTCAAATAAATATGGCTCTTCCTTTTGTTATTAGCTCAATCGTTTTCTTTCATTCATGTTCATCATTCGCCCCTTGGGTTTTCAGGATTTTCAATTTGATATTCAATTGGAGATTTTTAATTTGTTCTTTTTCTAGTATTTTTTAGTTATGTTTCCAATTCATTGTTCTGTGCTATCTCTATTGTGTTAATGTGAAAATTTGTGGAAATAAATCTTCCTTAAGTACTGCTTTGGCTGCAGTCAATAAATGTTGGGTTTTTGTCTCATTTTAGCAATTCTCTTTAATAAATTTAATGATTCCATCATTTCTTCTTTCACCCACTTATTCTTTAGGATTAAATTATTTAGTTTCCAATTAATTTTAATATATCTTTTCATTGCCGTTTTTTTGAAGATAATTTGATTTGCGTTATGGTCTTAGAAGTACATTAAATATTTCTACCTTTCTATATTTAATTTTGAGGTTTTATACCCCAATACATGGTCATTGTTTTGTGTAGGTGTCATGTGCTGCTGAGGTAAAAATGTATTCCTTAATGTTTTCATTCAGTTTTTTTCAAAGATCTGACACATCTAACTTTTCTAATGTTCTATTTATCTCCTTAGTTTATTTTTTTTTTAATTTTGATTGGATTTATCATTTTCTGGGAGGTAACAGTTGAGATCTCCCACAAATGCAGTTTAGCTATCAGTGTCTTCCCTTAACTCACTTAACTTCTCTTTTAAGAATTTATACCAATTTATACTATGCTATAGCATTTGATGCAAATGTGTTTAGTGTTGTTATTATACATGTTACTTTTCAGCAAGATGTAGTTAATTAGGTCTATTTTTATTTTTTTGTTTTGTCTGAGATCAGGATTGCTACCCCTGCTTTTTTTTTTTTTTTAACTTTAGCTGAAGCATCATATATTCTTCTTTCATCTGCTTACCTTTACTCTATGTATCTATGCCTCAAGTCTTTCTTGTGAACAACATTTTGGAGGATTCTGGTTTTTGATTAACTCTGCTACCCACTTCCATTTTTTGGGAGATGTCATCTCTTTCAAATCCACAGTTATGATTACTAACTGTGTATTTCCCTCTATCATGTTTTTCCTGCTCTTCATCTTCTCTCTCTTCCCTCATAAGTGTTATGCTTCTGTCAACCACCTATTACAGTCTACCCTCTCTTCTTTCAGTCCCTCCCCTCTACTTTTGTGTCAGGCCAGATGGATTTCTGTATTCAACGTGTGTATATGATTCCATCTTTTAACCAAAACTGTAAAGGTTGTAAAAGGTTTTATACACCTCTCCTAATGAAATATTTAACCCCATTCTACCTCTGCATTCCTTCTATACCCATTCTACTCCTATTTTTCATCTCTTACTTTTTAGACTATTCCCTTATATTCACCTTAGAACCATATCTTCTGTCTATGTATATTCTTTCTAGCTGCACCATTAGTGGAAGAATTTTTAAGAATTACAAGAATCATCTTCACCTGTAGCAATGTAAACCATTCAGTTCCATTAAATCCCTTATGTGTTTTTTACTTTTTTTTTCTTTTTTGAAGGTATCTTGGGTTTTGATGTGGGAGATCAAATTTTTGTTCAATTCTGTTCTTGTCATGGCAGCTTGAAATCATTCTATTTCACTGAATGACCATTTTTCCATTGAAATATTATTTTTAATTTCACTGGGCAAATGATTCTTCCTTGTCTTAGTTCTTAACCTTCTGGAATATGATGTTCCATGAACTTTGATCCTTTAATGTTGCTGCTGCTGAGTCCTGTGTAATTCGGATTGTGGCTTTCCAATATTTGAATTGTTTCTTCATTGCTATTTACAAGATTTTTCAACCCGTGAACTGATAGTTCTTTAATTTTGGGATCTCTTCCCTGAGGTGATTGGTGGACTCTTTTTTTTTTTCCTATAGCACTTTTTAATTTTTTTAATTAATTTATTTAACACTGAATATTCATTTTCACAAAATTTTGGGTTCCAAATTTTCTCCCCATTTGTCCCCTCCCACCACCCCAAAACACCGAGCATTCTGATTGCCCCATCACCAATATGCCTTATTTTCTATCATCCCTCCCTTCCCTTGTCCCCATCTTCTCTTTTGTCCTGTAGGGCTAGATAACTTTCTGTACCCCATTACCTGTATTTCTTATTTCCTAGTAGAAAGAACAGTACTTGACAGTTGTTCCTATAACTTTGAGTTCCAACTTCTCTTCATCCCTCCCTCCCCACCCCTTCCCTTTGGGAAGGCAAGCAATTGAATATAGGCCATATCTGTGCAGTTTTGCAAATGACTTCCATAATAGTAGTGTTGTGTAAGACTAACTATATTTCCCTCCATCCTATCCTGCCCCCCTATTGCTTCTATTCTCTTTTTTGATCCTGTCCCTCCCCAAGAGTGTTGACTTCATATTGTTCCGTCCTCCCATTGCCCTCCCTTCTATCATCCTCCCGACCCTGCTAATCCCCTTCTCCCCTACTATCCTGTATTGTAATATAGGTTTTCATATCACAATGAGTGTATATTTTGTTGCTGCCTTGAGTCAAGTGTGATGAGAGTAAGCTTCATGTTTTTTTCTCACCTCCCCTCTTTTTCCCTCCACTAAAAAGTCTTTTGCCTGCCTCTTTTATGAGAGATAATTTGCCCCATTCCATTTCTCCCTTTCTCCTCCCAATATATTTCTCTCTCAGCACTTAATTTCATTTTTTAAGATATGATCCCATCCTATTCCATTCACTTTGTGCTCTCTGTCTCTATGTGTGTGTGCACATGTGTGTGTGTGTGTGTGTGTGTGTGTGTATGCAATCCCACCAACCACCCAGATACTGAAAAGTTTCAAGAGTTACAAATATTGTCTTTCCATGTAGGAATGTAAACAGTTCAACTTTTGTAAGTCCCTTATGACTTCTCTTTGTTGTTCACCTTTTCATGCTTCTCTTCATTCTTGTGTTTGAAAGTCAAATTTTCTTTTCAGCTCTGGTCTTTTCGTCAAGAATGCTTGAAAGTCCTCTATTTCATTGAAAGACCATTTCTCCCCTGAAGTGTTATACTCAGTTTTGTTGGGTAGGTGATTCTTGGTTTTAGTCTTAGTTCCTTTGACTTCTGGAATATCCTATTCCATGCT
The DNA here is from genome assembly GCF_028372415.1 of Notamacropus eugenii. Lineage (NCBI taxonomy): Eukaryota > Metazoa > Chordata > Mammalia > Diprotodontia > Macropodidae > Notamacropus > Notamacropus eugenii. The sequence goes on from NC_092875.1 coordinate 265,997,475, forward strand.
CTTCGATCCCTCAATGTAGAAGTTGCTAGATCTTGTGTTATCCTGATTGTATTTCCACAGTACTTGAATTGTTTCTTTCTAGCTGCTTGCAATATTTTCTCCTTGACCTGGAAACTCTGGAATTTGGCCACAGTGTTCCTAGGAGTCTCCCTTTTTGGATCTCTTTCAGGTGGTGGTTTGTGGATTCCTTGAATACTTATTTTGCCCTCTGGTTCTAGAATATTAGGGCAGTTTTCCTTGATAATTTTATTAAAGATGATGTCTAGGCTCTTTTTTTTATCATGGCTTTCAGGTAGGCCCATAATTTTTAAATTGTGTCTCCTGGATCTGTTTTCCAGGTCAGTTGTTTTTCCAATGAGATATTTCACATTATCTTCCATTTTTTCATTCCTTTGGTTTTGTTTTGTGATTTCTTGGTTTCTCATAAAGTCATTAGCCTCCATCTGTTCCATTCTAGTTTTGAAAGAACTATTTTTTTCAGTGAGCTTTTGAATCTCCTTTTCCATTTGGTTAATTCTGCTTTTGAAAGCATTCTTCTCCTCATTGGCTTTTTGAATCTCTTTTGCCAATCGAGTTGGCCTATTTTTCAAGGTGTTATTTTCTCCAGCATTTTTTTGGGTCTCCTTTAGCAGGGTGTGGACCTGCTTTTCATGCTCTTCTTTCATCTCTCTCATTACTCTTCCCAGTTTTTCCTCCACCTCTCTAACTTGATTTTCAAAATCCTTTTTGAGCTCTTCCATGACCTGAGCCCATTAGGTGGGCTGGGATACAGAAGCCTTGAATTCTGTGTCTTTCCCTGATGGTAAGCATTGTTCTTCCTCATCAGAAAGGAAGGGAGGAATTATCTGCTCACCAAGAAAGCAACCTTCTATAGTCTTATTTTTTTTCCCTTTTCTGGGCATTTTCCCAGCCAGTGACTTGACTTCTGAGTTTTCTTTCCACCCTCACCACGCCTCCAGATCTGCCCAGACAGTGCTTGGGGTCTGAGATTAAAATGCTCCTTCCCAGCCTCAGGACTCTGGGCTGGGGCAGGGCTGCTATTCAGTGTGAGATTAAGTTTAGGTGCTCAGGTGGGGGCAGGGCTGCCTCATGGGCTCAGTTCCCTCAGGGCGTTTATGCAGAGACCTTCAACAATGGATCCGGGCTCCTGCCTGCTTGGGGAGCCCTGGTCTGCTCCCACCTCCACTGCTGCCTCCTGAGGGGGCCTGAGTTATGGGGGCATCCCATTCCCCACTCAGCAAGCTTAAAAGACCCTCTCACCAACCTTTGGGGCCCGTGGGATTCCGTGGCCACTGGCGATTCCATCCCTGAAGCCTGCTCGGATCCGCTCCTCTTGGTGCCAGCCAAGGCAGGGCTGGGCTTGGCTCCCGGTCCAGGGAGCGATGGACCTTTCACATCAAGTCTCTCTGGAACAGAAATCTTGTCTGCTCCATTGTTCTGTGGCTTCTGCTGCTCCAGAATTTGTTGCTCCAGAATCTTTTTTACAGATATTTTATGGGTGGTGGGTTTGGAGCTTCTGTATGTATGTGTGTTTCTACTCCACCATCTTGGCTCTGCCCCCTTCAGTGAGCTTTTGAACCTCCTTTTCCACTTGGCTAATTCTGCTTTTTAAAGCCTTCTTCTCCTCATTGCCTTTTTGAACCTCTTTTGTCAATTGAGTTAGCCTATTTTTCAAGGTGTTAGTTTCTTCAGTATTTTTTTGGGTCTCCCTTAGCAAAGTGTTGACCTGTTTTTGATGCTTTTCTTGCATCTCTCTCATTTCTCTTCCCAATTTTTCCTCCACCTCCCTAACTTGGTTTTAAAAATCCTTTTTGAGCTCTTCCATAGCCTGAGCCCATGAAATATTTATCCTGGATGTTTGGGATACAGAAGCCTTGACTTCTGTGTCTTTCCCTGACGGTAAGCATTGTTCTTCCTCATCTGAAAGGAAGGGAGGAGATACCTGTTCACCAAGAAAGTAGCCTTGTGTGGTCTTATTTTTTTTCCCTTTTCTGGGCATTTTCCCAGCCAGTCACTTGACTTCAGAGCTTCCTCTTCACACCCGCCTGGCCTCCAGATCCGCACAGCCAGCACTTGGGGTCTGAGATTCAAATGCTGCTTCCCAGCCTCAGGGCTTTGGGTGGGGGCAGGGCTTCTATTCAGTGTGAAATTAAGTTCAGGTGCTCAGGTTGGGGCAGGGCTGCCACATGGGGCTCAGTTCCCTCAGGGGCTTTACATGAAACCTTCAACAATGGATATGAGGTCCTGCCTGCTTTGGGAGCCCTTGTCTGCTGCTGCCTCAGCTGCTGCCTCCTGAGGGGGCCTGAGTTATGGATACACTCTGCTCCCCTCTTGGGAAGCTGAAAAGACCCTCTCACTGACCTTTGGCACCTGTGGTTGAAGGGACCTGCACTGCTGCTGGAGATTCTGTCCCTGGAGCCTGCTGGGATCTGCTCCTCTTGGTGCCTCAAGGCCAAGGCAGTGCTGGGCTCTGCTCTGGGTCCAGGGCACAACGGACCTTTCCTGTTGGTTTTTCACATCTCTCTGGAACAGAAATCTCCTCCACTCCGTTGTTCTGTGGCTTCTGCTGCTCCAGAATTTGTTGGGAGTTCTTCTTTACAGATAATTTATGGGCTGTGGGTTTGGACCTAACATATGTGTGTCTTTCTACTCCGCCATCTTGGCTCCTCCCCTTGTTAGCATTTTTTTATTTAAATTTTTATTTTTTTAAATGAAAGCTTATAAACCCTAAGTACCCTATAAAGGGGAATTCAAATTCCTTCCCTAATAGTCACACTCAGTCTTGGGAGAAATCATCCTCATCACACATATCATTTTTAGAACCATTCTTCCTAAGAAACGACTTGTAAAAACTATTGAATATTGGATTGTGCTCCAAAGTCACAAATGAAATTTCAAAATACAATATAGAATGCACATTGGGATTCTTGTACTATACCATGCCAAATAAACCCAAGACGATGCACAGAAAAAAACAAAACAAAACAAAAAAACCGACCACCTGCCACAGTTTATGTCTTCTACATAGAGACATTCATTAATCTATCTATTCTACTGGGTCTCCCACCATGAATATACTCAGAGGTTTGAACACATTTCTCCATCTTCAAACAGGAGGAATATGCTTGCCCCAGATAGCTTTTATTAAAAATAGTTAACTCTTTAGTCAGTCTTCAATAATGAGATTAACTTGTGTTGGGTATTACTGTGTTTCATCTTAAATAATAATTAGAACCTCCAGAATTCTATATTTTCAGTTAATTTCATCTGAAACCCAAAAAAGTAAACAGATATCTAACACAAGGCCCACATGAATCCCACAACACTCCAGAGTGTGGTCCAAATCAGATTAAAATTTAATATGGAAATATTTAATGCAGTAAATAAAAATAAGTTAGTATGTCATCATAGCCCATAGGGATCCTTATGTACAGGGCATGTATGAGATCAATGGCCTCATTTTTATTTGGGTTCCATAGAACTAATATATGTAGCTAAAGTTAATTTTTTTTCTTCCTTAGTTTCCCAAAACCAACCAAGTCTCTGAGTACTACTGAGGATTGATATTATCCCCTTAGGAGTTAGTAGAGAGAGGAACAAAATAGAGGGAAAGAGTCACAGACAGTCAGACAGCATCAGCAGTAAAACTATTTAAACCTAACCTACTGCCTCCATGTATTTCTACTCACATTTAAGGCAAACTGTGTCCCTGTTTTTATTTTCTTCTAGGTTGCATATACACAAATTTAGAAAGCACAAATGTAGCCTTCCTTTTTATAAGCTCAATTATTAGAGGTCAAATGCAGGTACATGTAAAAAATTTCTGTCTGTAGATCAGCTATCACAGTCTCTTATGTGCTTATGGAAAGTCATCCTCCTCTAAATATCTTTTAAGATCCTGTAGCTCTGATAACCTGGCTAACTAGCGAAAAGCTTATATGCATAAAGCAGCTTCAGGAGAGTTAAGCTCAAAGCTCATATCGAAGAATAGCTCCCCTGGTACTGTTGTATCCAAACATAAGAGCTACACATTTAAGTTAAGACATAGCCTTAGGACCTCTGGTATGTTACCCTGGAATGGAAGCTTTGGTTCTTCCTTGAGCAGTTACAAGTTAACTGTCACATGAATGGGTGATACTATGTATTGGGGCTTCATGGCCACCAAGTCTCTGGAAGACATTCATTCAATACAAGATGGAAGGAAATCAAAGTTTATTTAAGAAACAGATCTTCTTTAAAAATATCTAGAAGTTTAACAGTTGACATGCCAAGCATGCACACAAAATAGAATTGAAAAGAAGGATTGGGGGGGGGGGAGGAGATAGGATGAAATAACACCATTGGATCATTTTGTTTCTCCCCTATGCCTATAATCAATCTTAAAAGTATAGCACACTGAGGTAGTGAATTTGCTAGTGAACTTGCTATCTTCTACTCTACTATCCTTGCTACATAGTTTAGGGAAAGACCTATGCCTGTCTGTCACTTTAATTAACTACCTCACAAGGATGCTATGAGGAATTTATTCATTTTGGATTTAATGAGGTTATATGCCACATAAATTTCAATAAACTTTAGTTTGATAAAAAACCCAATTCAAACAAAAAAATATTAGTTTCAGCAGTATGAGCTATAGGTTCTATACAACACAGTACTGATCAATATAATGAGATCAGATACTTTGGGTAGGGCAAATAGGGATTAGTCTCAAAGTATCCTGATGTAAAGGGTACAAGCTATACATACTTTCCTATTGTATTACTGATAGAAATTTGGATGTCAAAATAGTGTAAACTAAGAAAGAAACCACCAGCCTATTACAGTTGTCAACAATGAAACCTACTACTTTGTACACAAGTTGGAGTTGTGGCAACGGAGAGTGTTATAACGGAAAATTTCTGAAAACCTGTGAACATATCTTGCTTTCAGTTTCAGATGCTCAAAACTGCATTGACTTCTATTATGAAAAGCAAGAAGTTGATTTCAATTTATCTTTGCTCATTCTCCAGTCAAGACCAACTTCTTATGAGCCCATTTGGATTTCTTGGTAAAAAATACTGGAGTAGTTTGCCATTTCCTTCTCCATTTCACTTTATAGATGAGGAACTATGATAAATACAGTTAACTGATTTGCCCATAGTCACATAGCTAGGAAGTGTTTGAGCCTGGATTTTACTTCACCAAGATGATATCACTGGCCAAACATGATGAGCTTCCCTGGGCAGCGAGGAGTTCAGATTACACAATAGTCCAGGTTTATAAATTTATTGATCAATGAGAGAAGTTCTTCTCAGAATATAACATCCTTGTCAAAATTCTTTCCAATCATGATCACGTTTCACAGAGTAATCAATTCCATGATATATAATAGAATGAATAAATCTAAGAATATTCCTTATTGTGGGACCAAGAAGATAACCTAGTCAGAATACTTTTCTAACATTCTTTTAAGAAGTGGAATGTTAACTCCTTGATGGCAGGAACCTTCTCAATTTCAAACGTATTTCCCAAGTGCTGATTACTTTGTCTGGCACATAATAGGTATTTAGTTGTTAAAAAATGTGTTGGCAGATAGAGAAATGCTAATTCATAAAAAATGTTATTTTCAAAGCAAAAGATTCAAAGGAAACGTGTTTTTTTTAAAAATTAATGTAAGTTACCCAGACACTAGGAACAATGACAAAGTATTTATGCTATATGTTGATTTTTGGGTAAACCCTTACCTGCCCATTCATCTACACTTTACAATATCAGAGCTCCAGACTTTTGTTATAGACTCATGACTAGTATTTTAGTTACCTGAGAGAATAGTGGATAAACATGTCAGAAAGAACTTTGAATCTGAGGATGAATTCAAGGTGGTAGATTACAAGAAGAAGCAGGGCTCTCCCAGTATTCCTTTCTAAAAAACTTTAAAATAGTAACTCGAAACTAATTCTAGAGCAGCAGAGACAACAAAAGGTCAATATTAGACATGTTTCCAGCCCAAAACTACTTAGGAGGTAGAAAAGAGAGAACTGTGCCATTGGAATAGCATCTGAAAGAAGGCTCCCTGGTGAACACGAACTGTGAGTTTTGGAGATTGTAACAACAGCCGAAACTTCAGGAGCTCTCAGTCAGACACCTGATAACTGCTCAAAAAAGATTGCAGGTGACCTCTGTGCTCCCAGGAGCAGGAAAGGATGCATTTCTGTGATGCAGCTGAAGGTTTAAAAGAGTGCTTATTGTCAAAAGAGAACAGGAGCCCTGAGGGGAATTGTCTCTAGTAGTCTACAAGGGATCAGAAACCCTTCAGGGGTAAGGACTAGAAAGGATACTAAAGGAGCAAGAATCACAAGTCTCCCTGAGTGACACTACTGTTGGAAGCACTGAAAACTCCCTAACTCCAAGAATTAGCTCAGAAAACAGCAATGCAAAAAAAGTCTCAGAATTAGGAAAACACTCTCTACTCCCTGTGAATATGTACAAATATAAAATCAAAGTCAGAAAAAAAAAACTTGGAAAAAATAAGCAAACAACAAGAAAGAAATTGACCATTTGACTCTACTACTGTGAAAGAGAAGCTCAGAACAGAAGACAACAATATCAAAATAGCTAAGCAAAAACTCCAAGGAAAAACAATGTTAATTGTACAGAAGCTGAACAAGAATTCCTAGAAGACCCAAAAATGATATTTAAAATCAAATAAGAATGATAGAGGAAAAACTGAGAAAAAGAATGAGAGTAATTAAAGAATATTATGAAAATACAATGAACAACATCATAAAAAGACACAAAAACATATTGAAAAACAGAACTGGAAAAGTGAAAGGAAAGAAGTAGAAAAGGTTACTGAAAAAATAATTCCTTTAAAAAAGAATTGGGCAAGTGGAGAATGATTCCACTACACATTTAAAAATAAAGCAAAATCAAAAGAAGGAAACAAACAATATATCACCAAAAATGACTGAAAAGGATTGGAGAGAGGTAAGTTAATATTATTGGACCACCTGAAAGGAATGATAAAAATGTACAAGAGACATCATATTTCAAGAAATTTTCAAGGAAAACTGATATCCCAAAACCAGAAGGTAAAGCAAAAACTTAAAGAAACAATTAGTCACTTCTGAAAGAGATGCAAAAAATGAACACTCCTAGTAATATTAGAGTCAAATTCTGTCACACCTAGGTATAAGATAAATAACTGTAAACAGTCAGAATGAAACCATTCAAATAATGTTAAGTCACAGTCAGAATCACACAAAATTTAGCAGATACCATTTTAAAATGCAGGAAGGCTTGGAATATTATGATCTCAAAGTCAAAGGAGTTAGGATTATAAGAAAGAATATTCTTCCCAACCAAATAAGTATAATCCTTCAAGGGGGAAATGGAAATTTAGTGAAATAGAGGAGTTTGAAGCATTATAGATGAAATGACCAGAACTGCGTAAAGATGGCAGAGTAGCAGGATGGACTTGCTGGAGTTCTCTCCTCAAAGTTCTTGAAATACCCGTAAAAATGACAAACAAATTCTACAGCAGCAGAAGCCACAAAATGACAGAGTGAAACAAATTTCCAGCCCAAGACAACCTGGAAGGCTAACAGGAAGGGTGTATCACACGGGACTCAGAGCAGAGCACAGCCCAGGGCTTCTACATGAAGGGATCAAAGAGACTGGAATATAATATTCTAGAGGTCAAAGGAGGTAAGATTAAAACTAAGGATTACCTGTTCAGTAAAACTGAGTATAATACTTCAGGGGAAAATGGAAGTTGAAGGAAATATAGGACTTCCAAGCATTCTTATTGAAAAGACCAGAACTGAATAGAAAATTTGACTTTCCCACATGAAAACATAACAGGAAAGAGAAGTCATAAGTAACTAATTAAAGTTGAACTGTTTACATTTCTCCATGAAAAGATGCTTGTTGTCTCTGTTGCTCTAGAATGGAGTAGAGTAAATGGGAGAGATGGGAGCATAATTTGGAATTCAAATTCTTCTAGAATTCAATGTTGAAAACTGAAAAATAAAGAAATGATGTATTTAAATTTTTTTTAAAAAAGAAAATACCAGAGCTGCACAGGAAATGTGACTCTGAAATACAAGATTCAAGAGGGAATAATGGATAAACATGAGAGAGAAATCAAACCATTTTTTTATTCTCAAATAGGAAGATCATACATGTAACCTCCCCAAATCATCAAGTCAGATAGAAAAATTCTAATTACACATAACGCATGAGTGTGTCTATTTTGTTGGAATGATCTCAAAATATAAATGGGAGTATGAGAACAAGGGATATAGGAGAATGCGGAGGGGAGAATAAGGAAAATTATCTCACATAAAAGACATGTAAGAAATAGTTCTTAAAGTGTAGAGGGAAATAATTTGAATGCTGTTCCCTTTTCTGCATATGTTTTTAGTATGGATATTGCTTCACGGTCTATTGTGCTTATTACAAGCAGTAGTGTCCATCCTTAACTCAGTTAAATAGCTCAATTTTTGCTTTTGCTTTGTCTGAGATCAAAATTGCTACCCCTGCCTTTTTAATTCAGTTGAAACGTCATAGATTCTGCTACTGCCCCTTATTTTAACTCTGTGTATGTCTAATTCAAGTGTGTTTCATGTAAAAACATATTGTTGAATTCTGCTTTTTAATCCGTTCTGCTATCTGCTTCTGTTTTATGTCTGAATTCATCCATTTACATTCACAGTTGTAATCACCAAATGCACATTTCCCTCCATGCTATTTTGTTTGATTTAAACTCTTTCTCTTTACCCCATCCCTTATTTAAAGTCCGTTTTGCTTCCGATCACTACTTACTTTAATTTTTCCTCCCTTATATCACTCCTCTTTCTCTTGTCCCCTTCCAATCTTACCTTAATTTTGGATAAGAAAGATTTCTCTATTGAGTACATACACACACAAACACACAGATATATGTGTGTATACATATATTCTTCCTTTCTTGAACAAATTGAGATGAGAATGACCTTCAAGTATTGTCTTCCCTTTATTATTTTCCCTCCAAAAAAAAAAAAAAAAAGAAAGATCTCCGTTGGAGGTATTTGTTTTATGTAAGATAATGCCTTTTATTCTTCCTTTTCCTTCCCTGTTCCAATTTCATCCTTCTTTTCATAGATGCATTTTTTTTTAAATCATACCCAACATAATTACCTTACTCCTGTGCCCTCTGTGTACAGAGTCTACCACAATAATGGCAAAAATTCTTAGGAGTTACGTGTATCATTTTCCCACATAAGAATATAAAGTTTCACCTTATTGAGTCATTTATGATTTCATCTGCATGCTTATATTTTTATGCTCCTCTTGAGTTTTGTATCTGAAAATCAAAATTTCTATTCATCTTTTGTCTTATATCAGAAGTCCTCTGTTTCAAAAAAACACGCATCATTGCCCTGAAGAATTTTATTTAGTTTTAGGTGAGTATGTCACTCTTGATTATAATTATATGTCCTTTGCCCTCTAGAATATCATATCTCAAACCCTCTGTTCCTTTAATAGCATACCTGCTAAACGTTTTGTGATTCTGTTTTGTTCTTTTGATTCTGTGTTATTGCTGTTTGGTGTCTCACATAGTTATTAGTTCCACTTGCCCAATTCAAATTTTTAAGGAATTATTTTATTTGGTGAGAATTTTTATCTCTTTTTTAATTTGACCAATTCTGCTTTTTAACGAGTTTGCTTTGTTCTACAATTTGTTTCTCTTTTACGTACTTTTTAACTTTCTTTAAAATTTTCTTGCATTGCTCTTATCTTTCCCCCTCTCCCCAACTTTTTCCTCAGCTGCACTTATTTTATAATTAAAATATTTTTGTTCTTTATTATATCATTCTTTCACTCTTCTGGGAATTCTCATTAGGTTGTTGCCCAATTTGCCTTTCTTTTCTTTAATACTTTCCTTGTAGATATTTTTGTGTTATCATCTTCTTCTGATGGCTTGAGCTTCCCTTTCTCTAAAGTAACTTTTTATGATCAGGTCCTTTGTTTTTTTGTGATTGTTATTGTTGTTTGCTCATTTGTCAGCCCACATCTTGACTTTGAATTTTATGTTAGAGTTGGACTTTGTTCACTTTTGGAATGTGAGGTGGGGAGCCAATGTCCCAACCTTCAGATTTTTTCACTCAATTGCTCTTATTACAACTAGTTCCAGGGGACTCTAGTTTTTCATCATTTCCAAGGTAGTTTTATCTGGTGAGAGGTGTGGTCACTTTTCTTTAAGGTCTTTACCCAAGAAGGATTCCTGCTTCACTACAACCAGAAAGTATGCTCCTGTTCCTTCTCAGCCATGGCACTATGACTTGCAAACTGAATAATGGGCAATGACATTTTAAACAGCACTCAGTCCTGTGCCTAGTGACCAGAAATAGTTCCCCTATAATCTCTTTCTCATCAGGCATCAAGTCTCCTTACCTTATCTGGATAGTGAGACTTACAGCTACTACTGCTTCAATTGCCACCTTCAAGGCCTACATGTAATTTTGCTTACCTGTGCTCCAGATAACATTCTAGACCAGACTTGGAGACCTCCTGACATCCAAATTTGTCCTAGAATGAACAAAGTTCTCACTCTACATTTTCTTAGTTATGCCTCTTTAGAATACAAATTGATCCATTATTTTAAAGCTTTTGGAGGGGAACAATGGAGAGCTTGGCTGAAATGCACCCTTTTCTCCACAGTTTTGGCTTAGTTTCCTGACTTTTCATCCTTCTTGAACTCTGTATACATTTGACCCTGTCAGAAATTCTTTACGCTTATACATTCTCCCCTCTTGTTGCTTTTCTAATATTCCACTTTCTTGGCTTTCTTCTTACCTGTCCATCTCTTCTTTTCAAAGAATTCTTGATTAGATCATTAGCAATGTCTTGCCTCCCAATTCTAGGAAAAAGACCCTAGTGCTATATTCTGTGCTATCTTCTCTTGCAACACTATTTTTCCCCAGTGACTTCATTAGTTTTCATATGTTGAACTCATAAAATGATTATCAAACCTCTGAATCAAATCTTTTTCTCTCTCCAGAGCTCAAATCATTCAGCATAAACTCCTCATTATACATTCTTAATAAAATACTTTGGAAGAATCTGAAACTCAGTATGTCTGAAACAGGATTCTCATTCTACCTCTTTGTGATTAAAACCAATTTACTGTTTCTGTTGCTTCAATTAATAATCAACATTTGAAATTTTGATTTTGTCACTTTAACATGTCATTTAATATATTTTAGTTCAATTATTTGATTGAAAGTTCACAATTTTTTTTTACTTTTTTGAATGCACAAAATGGGGCTGCTAACACTCAAAATGTTGCTCTTACATTCAAAATGCTATTAAGAATATAATTTATTGATTTTAAATCTAGTTTAGCTCATACATTTCACATTTAATAAAAAAATCAAGGAAGACTCTATGATTTTAAGTAAATTTGTTATAGAAAGAGAATATCATTTTTCTCTTGCCAAATTAGAAAATACTGTAGCTTCTAGGTGGTACCCACAGCAGTCACTATGGATGTGTATGTGTATTTCTGGGATAAATTCGCAAAATCTGAACTCTCTTCCTCAAAGGTGAAAGTAAAATATTTATTCAGATAATAGAAAGCCAATTCCACCATGGTAAGAATGAAGTTTGTACACATTACCAATAAAGGGAACACTGCCATCCCCAAGCCTTCCCTCTGTTAGACCTCCCCACAAACAATTTCGCCTAGGACCTCCCTCTCTCACTCATGCTAGCTGCTCTGCCTCCCTCTCTCCCAGTCTCTCACTCTCTCAGCTCTACCCTTCTTGCTCCACCCATTCGTCAAGCTCCTCCCACCCTCAGTTTGGTGTGACTTAGGCTTTAGGTTGTGCCAAAGCTCAAAGCATGTCGTATGCGCCTATTAAGGGGAAGGGAAGATTTTCAACTCCCCTTATCATTACAATTGCTTCAAATGATTTTATCTTTCCATTCCTCATATTGAAAATAATTTATTTTAATTTGAATGAGAGATTCTTTTATTTTAAAGAAAATAATTTAGAAAAACTCCAGACACAAGTTTATTCAAATAAAGGAAAAGTTCTATGAATATTCTAAAATGGTTTATTAAATGAAGTATACCACATTAAGAACTGACTAGTACTAATATAGTTCCAAACATGGCATTGAAATTTTGATGACCAAGTGTAAATGGGAAGAATCATTACATTTTCACTGGATAATCCAATTACAACTTTTACAATAATAACTAACACTCAGTTTCATATCTCTCTAGTAATATTTGTGATTATTCCTCAATTTTATGGATATTTAATTTTTAGTAAAATAACTTGATTGTGGAATATAATTTATTTTCAAAATTTTGTAACTTCAAAATAGTCACATAATTTTATATCTTATGGAATCAACATTGTGTAATTTTAGTTACTACCAAAGACTATTTGCCTCCAGATTATGTACTTATTGGTCATAAAATAAAAGGGGAGTATTTGTTACTGTGAAAGCCACTAAATGTTGAAATTTCCCTTATTTGATATTAGAAGGTCAGATTTTTTTCCCTTAATATCTCAGTTTTTTTTCTTAGCTTGGAAAAATTACACTGTCCAAAGTATTCTGTCTTAACAAATTAGAGTTGCCAGAATTGTCAGAATGATTTTCTAAGTCATGGTCAATCAAACCAATTGAATCACTTTTTTGGAAATATTTTGAATCATGAAATTAGCAACTATCTGTGCAACAGGATATGAAATATTGGCATTGTAAGAGAAGTCTTTTGTTTTTTGAGTTTATGTCTCCATGTGGCCCAGGCTAGAAGTGCAGAAGGTACTCACACAGAAGTTTTGGCTGGCTCTGTTTCTGATCTGACCTGCTTCACTGTTCCTTAAGTAACCTCAAGTAACCCATTAAAATTTCATGGATGAACAGCAAACATTGCCATATAATAGACTATGTGACTGTAAGGAGAAGAGAAAAAGAAGATATCAGGGTGAAAAAGGCAATGTGTGGTGCAGAGTGCTGGACTGATCATGGACTTATCCTTTCCAAGCTAAATATTCACATTCATCAAAAGTGCCTCACCCAAGGCAAAATGACTACCACAAGAATTAATGCCAACAAATTAGAGCTCTTCTCTGAGCATGAACAGCTTGTTGCCAGCTTGGAGGGAAAGTTGAGCCAGCACATAGTTGGCAACAGTGGAGCACAAAAGGAGTAGGCAGCTTTCAGAGATTTCGTGTACAGCACTACATTTGTTCATCTGGGTCAGAACATTCACAAACACCAAGACTGGGATGACAAAAATGACGGGGAAATTCAGAAGCTGCTAAATGAAAAACTTGAACTCCACAGGAATTACCAGTAGGATAGTTCATCCGCCTTTAAGAAGGCAGCATTTAATTCTATCAAAAGCAAAGTACAAGCAAAGGTTGGAGAGATGCAGGATTCCTGACTGAGTAAGAAGGCAGATGAAATTCAGCTTTATGCTGATAGTAACAAATGAAAATGTTTTTATGATTCCCTGAAAACTATTTATGGAACAAAAATCTATGGTGTATCACAACTACTCAGTGTTGATGGAGCCACATTGATTAGTGAGAAGGACATGATCCTAGAGAGGTGAGCTGAATACTTCCATAGTGTTCACAACAGACCATCATGAATCAATTCTGAGGCCCCTAACCATTTACCTCAGGTTGAAGTCAACCCCTCCTTAGCTGAACTTCCAACTGAAGAAGAGGCTTTGAGGGCCATTAGGCTCTTTTCATGTGACAAAACACCTGGTGTTGATTCTATTCCAGCTGAGAGTTATAAGGTAGAGGGCCATTGTTCATACAAAAGCTAATTGAAATTTTCCAGGTTATATGGAAAGAGGAGACTGTCTCCCAGGAGGTCAAGGATGCTTCCATTGTCCATCTCTATGAAGGTGAAGGGAATTGATTGTCCTGTGACAATCACAGGGGGGTCTCTCTTAGTCTTTGCTGGCAAAATTCTTGCTAAAGTCCTCCCTAATACACTGATCCTTCACCTGGAAGATAGGCATCTACCTGAGAGCCAGTGTGGCTTCAGAAAGAGCCAAGGAAGAGTCGATGTGGTGTTTGATGCTCAACAATTTCAGGAGAAACAGCAGGAGCAGAACAGAGGTCTATACACAACATTTATAGATCTGACCAAGACCTTTGATACTGTAAGTAGTGAGGAAATATGGAAAATTATGTCAAAATTTGGTTTCCCGGACATGTTCATCAAGATTGTATGTCATATTAATGATGGCATGTTTTACTGGGTTCTGGATAGTTGACAATGCTCTCGTGCCTTCCTAGTCACCAGTGGGGTGAAACAGGTCTGTGTGCTTGCTCCTGTGCTTTTTCACATGATGTTTTTAGTCATGTTGTCCAATCCTTTCAATGAGGGTGAACATGTGATCAAGGTCAACTACCGTGTTGATGGTAACTTCTTCAGTTTGAAAAGGCTTCAAGCCGAGACCAAAGTAGAGGGAGGGTTGGTGTATGATTTTCTGTTTGCAGATTATTATGCACTCCATGTAGCCTCTGAAGCTGAGATGTAACAAAGTATGGATCAATTCTCTGCTACCTGTGCTAATTTTGACCTCAGAATTAACATGAAGAAAACACATTTGCTCCATCAGCTGCCACCACACCATCCATACATGGCACTTTTGGTTACAGCAAATGGAAAAGTTTTGAGTAGGGTGGATAAGATCACTTAACTTAATATAAGTGCACTTTCCAGAGATCTACACATTGACAATGGAGATGAAGAACGCATTTCCAGAGTTTGCTCAGTGTCTGGGAGGCTCTAAAGACAAGTTTGGGAGAGAAGAGGTATTAGAATGACTACCAAACTGAAGGTCTACAGAGCTATTGTGCTTTCTTCGTTGTTGTATGCCTGTGAAACATGGGCATTCTACCAGCCCCATGCCATGAAACTGAATTGCTTACATTTCAACAGTCTTAGAAAGATTCTGAGGATCACCTGGCGGGATAAGGTACTAGACAGTGAAATCTTTGCTTGAGCTGAACTGCTAAGCATTCAAACTATGCTTCAGAGAGCGCAGCTCTGATGGGCTGGCCGCATTGCTAGAATTCAAAATGCACAGTTACCAAAATGACTATTTTATGGAGAACTCTCATGGGACAGGTGATCACATGGTGACCAGAAGAAGTGATACAAGGACACTCACAAGGTCTCTCTCAAGAATTTTGGATTTGACTGTGCCACCTGGGAGACACTGGCATGGGATGGCCCAATATAACATGCCCATATAGGAAAAGGTGCTATGCTCTATGAACAAAGCAGAATTGATACAGCACAAAGTCAACGTAGGATGGCTATCGTGGAGTATCCACTCCAAATATTCACAGAAACTGTCTGTGCCCAATCTGTGGTAGATCATTCCAAGATTATATTGGTCTTGTCAGCCACAGTAGGACACACTGAAATTTCACTTTATCATGGTGATGTCATTTTCATCATCTTCGAGAATGGAGGACAACAACCAAACACTTAACCTCGTTTTTCCCTCCTCCCAGGACTAATATTAATGCTAAATAATCCAGATACTTAATCAGCTTAGACTACTCTACCTTAGAATTACAGAACTTTGATATGACAGCTTCAGGTATTTGAGATCATAATAAGTAACAAACATTTTAAAGAAGTTACTGTGATCCAGGCTTTGTGCTAAGAGCTGAGGACACAAAGAAAGGTAAAAGATAATTTTTACTATCAAGGAACTGACAGTTTGATGTGGGAATTCAATATGCAAATTCTATGCACACAGAAGATGTATACTGGATAGCCCAGAGATGATTAATGGAGAGAAATCACTACAATTAAGGAGATTAATGAAGCCTTCTTGCGTGAAGTGAGATTTTCAAAATGCTTTTTGAGTTCTTCCATAGCCCGAGGTCAATTTAAATTTTTCTTAGAGGCTTCGGATGTAGGAGCTTTTACTTATCTTCTTCTGAGTGAATGTTTTGATCTTCCTTGTCACCAAAGTAAAATTCTATAATCTAATATTTTTTTTTCTGTTGTTCATTTTCCCAGCTAATTACATGACTTTTACAATTTTTTTTCTTAAGGAAGGTCCCTGCCTCCAGTGTGGATGGTGTACTATCCCAAGATTCTGGGATTTTGTACAGCTGTTTTCAGAGATATGATGCTCAAGCTTCTCCTGGAGTCTGCTCTGGTCTATGAGTGATGACAAGCATTCTTTTATGCCCTGGAATTGTGAGAAAGGTCCCATCTTCACTGATACCCGAAGTTCTAGTATTCCAGTGCTTCTCCTTGTCCTTCAACTGCCACTCAGATCCAAATGTTGACAAAACAACTGAATCTTGCTTCAATTCCATCAAAGAAACCCATGCAATCTCCTTCTGAACAGTTGTTAAATTCCTTTATCCTCTGTGGCCTAAGAGCTCCAGAAGCAGTTTCTGCCACTGTTTTAGCAATTACCACTGCCTCCAGCACTGCTGATTCAATGACTCCTAAGGCCTGTTCCTGATTTACTGGGACTGGGATTGTGCTGGTGCCAGGACTGGACTGCACTTCTCTCTCAACCATATCTGACAGACCTTTCCTACCATCCTACTAAGTTATCTTTTACCTTCCTGGCTTGAGAATTCTGGAAACTTACACAGCTGCAATGGGTTCTGCTGCTCTAAAATTTGTTTAGAGTCATTTTACAAGTATTTGGAGGAGTTTACGGGAGAGCTCAGGTAAGACTATGACTTTTCTTTACCACCCCTCCAAATCCTGTCTTTTTAATAGGCCTAAAATCAATGTTATCTTAATTTTTTTCCTTATTTCTTTCCCCACCTTCCTATTTGGGAATTGATCTATAACTTCTTAGATCTCTCCCAGAGCTTTATACGTCTCTTATGAATTTGCATTTATTTTGTATTCATTATTTGTTTACACAGCTTATGTTGCTGACTGGATGATAAGCTCCAAGACATCAAGAATGATCTTATTTATCTTTGCATCTCCGTAATTTTGCAGTATTTTCTTTTTCTATGGAACTCTGTGACCAGGGAGAGGTTAGTCAAGGTGAACTGTTAGAAGAAGGCTTTGTTTCAGCACTGAAAATTTCAACCTATAGAAGTTTAATAGGCATAAATGTTTTCACTGATGACATATTTGAGTTTCTGTCCTGAAATTAAATATGTTTCTTTAATTGGAGGGTAACTACATGTAATTTTGGTGTATCACCAAGCCAATATTCACAGCACTGGTAGTGACTATGAATATGCCAGCTTAGTTCTCAATGGCAAAGTTTAAAAGACTTTCCATATAAAAGGTAGAAGAAGAGCATTTATTTAGACATCAGAAAGCCAAATTCCAGAACTAGAAAGCTAATCTGTCACAGTGACCATGAAGTTAATAAGCACAATCACCACAGTGGAAAAAGCCATTCCCATGCCTCCCCCCTGCTCCTTCCAGTGTCCTTTCACAAGTAAACATTCATGAACCTGAGACTTGCCATGTCTGCCTGCCTGCGTTCTCTCTCCTCTGCCTTTACCATGCTCACTCATTTCCTCACAGGTTTGCTACACCCTTCCTGTTCTGCCTGTTCAGCAACTCCTCCTACCATTTGTGACTTAGGCATCTAGGTGATTTAAACAGGTCATAAGGGCCTATTAATGAATGAGAAAGATCTTTCCATTTAAATTGCTATTGCAAGTGGAGGTGACACTGGGCTTCAAATCGTAAAGACTTATCACCATGAGTTTAAATCTAGACATCAGCTCTTACTACCTGTGTGACCATGGGTAAGTTGATTAACCCTTCTTATACTCAGATTCTTTATTTGTAAAATGAACTAAGAAAGGAAATGGAAAACCACTACAGTATCTTTTCCAAGAAAACTCTAAATAGGATCACAAAGAGTCAGACACACTGGAAAGGACTGAACCACAACATATTTCCTTAATGGAATATGAGTGAGTATCATCACGTTGAAAACTTTTTAGTTTCAGACAATAAAGACAAAAATAATTGACTGAGCCATAGTAATAGAGTCATAGTGTTTAATAATGAATAACTAATTAAAATAGAATATATTTTTAAAAGTGAAAGTTAACATAAGTGGAGAAAAATAAGAATGCTAGAGTCATGGATAGAACAATATACTAGCATCACTCTTCAATTTAATTTTTATAAGGGACAGCAGACAGAACTAGCAAAACAAGGACTGAAAAGCTGGAAGAGAAAAAGAAGCTCTAGACTCAGTTCAATATAAGCAAAGTCTGAACATTTTTTTTTAATATGTAATTTATTTTTTTCAGTTTTCAACATTCACTTCCACAAGAATTTGAATTCCAGATTTTCTCCCCATCTCTCCCCATCCCCCTCCACCAGGAGAGTATGCATCCCATCCACCCCTACCAGTAGTCTAGCCTCACTGCTATCACCTCCCTTCTCCCACCTCCCTTTCATCTGTTTTCCTGTTGGGCAAAATAGATTTTTATACCCCAATGCCTGTACATCTTTTCCCCAAGTTGCATGCAAAAACAATTTTTAACATTCATTTTTAAAACTTTGAGTTGCACATTATCTCCCTTTCACCCTCCCAAACCACCCTCATTGAGAAAGCAAAGTAATTCAATGAAGGTCATACATATTTAGTCGTGCAAAACCCTTCCATAACAGTCACTTTGAGAAAGACTCACTATATTTCCCTCTGACCTGTACTGCTCTCCATTTATTCCATTCTCTCCCTTGATCTGTCTCCCCCATAATAGTGTTTGCTTATGATTATCCCTGTCCCCAATTTACCGTCCCTTCTCTTATCTTCCCTCTTATATCTCCTCCCCTCCACCCACCTTCCTGCAGGGTAAACTATATTTCCATACCCAAGTGGGTGTGTGCTATTCTCTCTTTAAGCCAAATCCCATGAGAGTAAGTTTCACTTATTCCCTTTCATCTCCCCGTTCTTCCCCTCCATAGTAAAAGCTCTTTCTGCATCTTTTACATGAGATGATTTGCTACACTGTACCTTTCACTTTCTCTTTCTCCCAGTATATTTCTCTCAACAAATATTTTAGTTTTTAGGTATTCTACCTTCATACTGAGCTCACAAAATGACTTCTGTATACACACAAATACATATATACATATATATACATACATATATATGCATATACATATGTGTGTATATATGTATATGTGGACACATATATACATATATGCATATATGTATACGCAGGTATATATATGTGTGTGTGTATATGTCTGCATGTGTGTATATATGTATGTGTATATGTCTTTCTGTGCAGGTGCATGTATATATGACATGTACATGCATTTATTTGAATTTATTTCTGTCAAAACTGTTTTGTAATTGTGTTCATATAGTCCCCAGGTTTTTTTTGGCAGATAGGCTCCCAGATATTTTACAGGGTCTACTGTCATTTTAAATGCAATTCCCCTTTCTGTCTCTTGGTGTTTGGTGTTTTCAGTAATATACTGAAACGCAGATGATTTATGTGATTTATGTGAGTTTATTTTGTATCAGACAGCTCTGAGAAAGATGTTTATTATTTCAAGTACTTTCTTACTTGATTCTCTAGGTTTTTCTCAGTTTATCATCATATTGCCTGCAAAGTGTGATAAATTAGTTTTTGCTTTGCCTATTGTAATTCCTTCCCTTTCTTTTTCTTCTCTTATTGGTAAAGCTAACATTTCTAGTATGATATTGAATGCCAGTAGTGAGAGTAAACATTTGTTTCACCCCTGTCCTGACTGGAAATACATCTAGCTTATTCCCATTACATATAATGCTTGCTGATGGTTTTAGGTGTACCTATTACTTATTATTTGGACGAAGACTCAATTTATTCCTATGCTCGTCAGTGTTTTCAACAGGAATGGGTATGTTGTCAAAAGCTTTTTCTACATCTATTGAGATAATCAGATGGTTTCTGTTAGTTTTGCTGTTGATATGATCAATAATGTTGATAATTTTCTTGTTACTGAACCAGACCACCATTTCTATTACAGATCCTACCTGATCAAAGTGTATTATTCTCTTGATAACTTAAATGAAATGATCTTTCTCATTCATTAATGGACCCATATGATCTGTTTAAATCACCTGAAAGTCTATGTCACATGTAGGAGGAGCTCACTGAACAGGCAGAACAGGAAGGGTGGAGTAGAAGTGGGAGGAAGTGAGTGAGTGGGATTGGGTCAGAAGGGAAAGAACACAGGTCAACCAACATGGCAAGGCACAGCTTCATTACAGTTTATAGTTAGAAGACCTTGGCTGGGAGAGGGAGGGTGGAGACTTGGGAATGACTTTGCTCCATGTGCTGATCATATTGATTAACTTCTTGGTCCCCATGACAGATTTTGCTTTCTGGTTCTGGGATTTCTCTTTCTGGAGTCTAAATAAATATTTACCTTCTGCCTTCTATATAGTCTTTCACATTTTGTGATTGAGAACTACACTGGCATATTTATAGTCACCACCAGCGCTGTGAATATGTCTTTGATGATACATTTGGCATCACGAACAAGATCACAAAATCTTTATTTGGAGGGAGAAAGAATTTAGAAGAAGACATAAATATCCTATGATGGGAGGATTTACCACACTCCTTGCTAACAAAGGAAAGGACTAAAAGCATTGTACCCTGTGAAAACTGGGAAGCAATGTTACAGGATTGGGAACCTGGAGATTTGGAAAGGTGTTTACAAGTAATATCAATAAGAAGAGGGAAGGAGTTGGCAGGAGTAAGATGCTGGATTTCATTAACAGGGTAAGGTATTCTGTGTAGAAACAGAGACAAAATTCTTAAGGAAAAAAATCAAATGGAAAAAGTGTTACTTGTTTTGCAGGGGAATTCTCATCCTGCTATTTACAAGAGCAAATTTGAGGGGTCTCTGGTGGAAGAAAAGACCGTTCATTTAGCTCAAAAGAAGCTGAAGACTAAAAAGAGGAACTGGAGGATTGGATTCTACTGATAGAATAAAATTGGGAGCTAAAATATGGGTAAAATGAAAGCCAGATGAAGTTCTAATGGCAATGGAAATTATAAAGCTTGGGAAAAATAACTGTTGTTTATTCAGGAGAGAATGAAGACCAAATTGTACTCTTAATTCATATATCCTACCATGAATCAAGCTGTGATAGTGGGTTCCTGGACCCCAGAACCACAGCTGACCCTATATCTACCCTGCTTCTGGTTATTGTTTCCTTGGGTTTTTTGTTTGTTTGTTTGTTCAGTATTTTTGTTTTTGGCTTTTCATGTCTTAAACTTGTTTGCTAGATTTGTTTCCTATAGGTTTAGTACCCTCCACCTTGATATGCTTGATCTCTTAAGCTGGATGTCATCTCCTATCCATGATGGTAATGTGTCATCTCTGTATCTGAAGGCAACCAAACTCCAGATGCTAGCTAAAGAACCCAACCCTCAAATGAGATCTCTTGGGGTAGGGACAGCTCCATATACAATCTGTGCAAGAAGTAGTTATGGAAGAAAAGCCCTTCACCTCTTACCCCAAGATTTTTGGCCCCATTTTTTGAGGGGAAATGATGGGGTGCTTGTGCTCAAACCCTTCCATAAAATATTGTTTTATGTGCTTATTTTGTGGGATCCCTATTATACTGTTGCAAAGTTCTTTTGACAGAACTTGGGGTCAAATATGCTGGTAATTTAAATGGAAAGATCTTTCTCATTCATTAATAGGCCCCTACAATCTGCCTAAATCACCTGGAAGCCTAAGTCACATGTGATAGGAGGAGCTTGCTGAACAGGTGAAACAGGAAGGGTAGAGCAGAACCTGGAGGAAGTAAGTGAGTGAGGTCAGGTCAGAGGGGAAAGAACATAGACCAACCAACATGGTAAGGTTCAGGCTCATGAGAGTTTATAGTTAGAAGACCCTGGCTGGGGTAGGGGGAAGTTTGGGAATGAGTTTGCCCCCTTCATAATCAAGTTAATTAACTTCTTGGTCTCCATGACAGATGTTGCTTTCTGGTTCTGGGATTACACTTTCTGATGTCTAAACAAATGTTTTTCTTCTGAATTCTATAAAATGAGTCTTGTATATTTTGTGATTGAGAACTATGCTGGCATATTCATAGTTACCCCCAATGTTGTGAATATTTCCTTGGTGATACAATAGCTTGCCATAATCTTTTTGATAATATCGTATTTAAATTTTGTGCATCTATATTCATTAGGGAAAATGGTCTATAATTTTCTTTCTCTGTTTCAGCTCTTCCCAGTATAGATATCAGAACCATATTTTTATCATAAAACGAATTTGAGAAAACTCCTACTTTGCCAATTTCCCCAGATATTCTATGTAGTATTGGAATTAACCGTTCTTTAAATATTTGATGAAATTCACTTGTAAATCCATCTGGCCCTAGAGATTTTTTCCTACCGAGTTCATTGATGGTTTGCTCAAATTCTTTTCCTGACATGGGGTTATTTAACTATTTTACTTCCTCTTCTCTTAATGTCAGAAGTCTCTATTTTTGTACATATTCATCCATTTCATGAAAATTGTCAAATCCATGGGCATACAGTTGTGCTAAGTAATCTCTATTGTTTTAATTACCTCTTCATTGGAGGCGAGTTGACTCTTCTTATTTTTGTTAAGGGTAATTTGGTTTTCTTCTTTCCTTTTTTAAAATAAAATTGACCAAATGTTTATCAATTTTATTGTTTTATTTTGATGACTATTTTTCCCTCTGCACCTAGGACTTCAAGGAAGTTTTCATTGATGGTTCTTGGAAGATATTGTCCAGTGTCTCTCTTTTTTTTAATCATGGCTTTCCAGGAGGCCAATAATTCTTAAATATTCTGTCCTGAATCTGTTTCCGAGTTAAGTTGTTTTTCCTATGTGAAATTTTACATTTTCTGCTTCTTTTCATTCTTTAGATTTTGTTTGACTGATTCTTGATGACTCTGAGTCTTTAGCTTCAACTTGTCCAATTTTACTTCTTCACAAATTGTTTTCTTCAATTACGTTTTGACTTCCTTTCCCATTTGTCCAATTTTTCCACTTAAGTTTTGTACCTCCTTGTCCCTTTGGCCAATTTTACTTTTTAAGGAGCTATTCTCTTCTGTGAATTCTGTTTTACATTTTGTCAATTGTATTTTTGAAGTCATTGGATAATTTTTCTTATACCTCAGTAATTTGACTTTAAAAATCCTTCCTGAGATCTTCCAGAAATACTTTGGGCTTGAGACCAGTTCATATTCCGTTATTAAGTTTCAAATGTGGTTATATTGTCATTTCTCTGATGGCATGGCCTTCTTCAGCAAGGAAGGACATACACAATCTTGTGAATAGATGCAGCTGGCTGAATGGGGATGTAGTTAGCTGTATAACTCAACTTCTTCTCTCCTGTCTGACTCCTTCTCCTCTTCCTTCTCTTCTCCAAAAGAAGGGAAATTTTCATGGCCAAAAGATGCCTAGTTGATTTGAGTTTTACTGACTCCTTTCCTTTCCTTTCCTTTCCTTTCCTTTCCTTTCCTTTCCTTTCCTTTCCTTTCCTTTCCTTTCCTTTCCTTTCCTTTCCTTTCCTTTCCTTTCCTTTCCTTTCCTTTCCTTTCCTTTCCTTTCCTTTCCTTTCCTTTCCTTTCCTTTCCTTTCCCCTGTCCTGTCCTATCCTGTCCTGTCCTCTTACAAAACCTTAAAATTACTACACTCTGAAGCTGGGAAGTCAATGTGCCCCTGCCTAAGGGCTCCTCTGGAACCTCCTGGCTTTAGAGTGATCATTGGTAGTAACTGTTGCTGTTTCCCTCTGAGCCTGCTGTCTTTCCTTATCTTGACCTCTTAAACAGACCTATTCAATGAATGGGCATTTCCTTGCCCTAAGTGAGTACTTGCAAAGAACTTGGCTTAAAAGGCCCAATGTCTCCCAGTGCATCCTGAGTCATCTCCAGTCATTCTGAAGAATATTTGATGACTGGATTCAGATGACTCTGGAGGAGAAGTGAGGCTGGTGACCTGTGCAGTCCTCTCTCACTCAAAACAAAGTCAAGTACATGTCATGTCATTGTTTCTCTGATGGCATGATCTTCTTCAGCAATGAAGAACATACACAATATTGTCAGTGCTGTCCTCTTCTGAATTCATATTTTGATCTTCCCTGTCCCCATAGTAAGATTCTATCGTCTTTGTTTTTTTTTTTTCTGATTTGCTCCTTGCTTATTGTAATTGCCTTTGTCCTGATTCTTAAAGTGGATCGTCTCTTCTTGAGCACAGAAGGCTCTGTCCCCCGTTTCTTATGCTCAGAGTTTGGGGCCTGGTTTCTGGATTTGTGTGTTGTAGCTTCTGCTTCTGGTTCTTTCAGCTAGAGGCTATATAATGTTGCAACTTACTTAGTGCTAAAGTGGCTGGTGTGTGCCAAGGCAGAGGCTAGGTGAAGTCTTTCTGAGTTTCTGCAGGGTTACACTAAATTTCCTTTCAGGAAGTGTAGAGGAGGGATGGTCTGGCTGTAGGAGGTCTCCTCCTTCCCTAGGTCTGTGCTAGAGCACAGGCAGGATCAGCAGCTGGTGAACACCATCTACGCTGGTGTCTGCCAAATTCCCCTAACTGTGCTAATCTTGTCTGGGGTCCTGGTGTTGACTCTAGCTCCACTCTACTGGGGCTCATGCTCTTCTACTGGTTCACTTAGGTAGTTCTCCTCAGACACTTCCAGTCTTGCACTGGTCCTCTTCAGCTACAGCATGAGGGACCCTTCCCAGTGGTCTCCTTAGCCTCCCAAGCTATAAGACTATTTACCCTTCTGCTGGCTTCACTATTCCAGGACTTTTCCTGGGGCAATATTGTCTGGGCTTTTTGAGGTTAAAAAAAGGGGAGAGTGAGAGCATGTACAGTATACTCTACCATCTTGAGTCCTGGAAGTTCAAGTGATTGGTGAATTCTTTCCATTTCTATTTTACCCTCTGGTTCTAAAATGTCATCTTATGGGAAGATGGTATCTAGGGTCCTTTTTGATGATAGTTTTCATGTAGACTAATAATTTTTAAATGATCTCTCCCGGATCTATTGGTCAGCTGTTTTTCCAATGAGATATCTCACATTGTCTTCTCTTTTTTTAATTCTTTTTGGTTTTGTTTAATAATTTGATGATTTCTTATAAAATCACTAGCCTCCAGTTGATCCATTCTAATTTTAAAGAACTATTTTCTTCAGTGAACTTTTGTACCTCTTTTTCCATTTGACCAATTCCGTTTTTTAAAGCATTCTTCTCCACATTGGTTTTTTGGACTTCTTTTGCCATTTGGGTTCGTTTACTTTGACAGATGCTATTTTCTTCGGCATTTTGGGGGGTCTGCTTTAGCAAGATTTTGACTTTTTTTAATGATTTCTTGAACTGCTCTCATTTCTTTTCCCAATTTTGCTACTACTTCTCTTACTTGATTTTCAAAATCCTTTTGGGCTCTTTCATGATGGGAGAACACTTTTTTAATTTTTTTGGAGACTTTAATTGTAGAAGTCTTCACCTTGTTGTCTTCTCCTAATTGTATGCTTTGTTCATCCTCTGGTTATATACTTTGACCTTCTTCATCGGAAAGAATGGAAGAAAATACCTTTCCACCAAGTAAGTAAACTTCTATAGTCTTATTTTCCTCTATTTGCATTTTTCCAACCAGTTACTTGACTTTTGAACTCTTTGTTAAGTGGAGGATATACTACCCCAGATTTCAGATGTTTTGTACAGCTATTTTATGAGATATCTCTAGGGATCTATAAGTTATCAGTTCCTCCAAAGTGACATAATCAAGGGAGAGGTGTTGACTCCTCTTCTGGCCTACACTCTGGTCTGTGAGCAACAATAGGCAGTCTTTTCATCCCTGGAATTGTGAGTAGGATTTGATCTCCACAGCTACCACAAACTCTGGCACACTCATCCTCCTCAACCCCAGGACTACCACTCATAACTGAGACTCAGATTAGCTGCTTGATTCCCCCACTGTCTGTAGACTAAGAGCTCCAGAAATGCTGCTGTGCCAGTGGTTGCCACTGCCTTGGAACTGGGAGTGGGGCTGGGGCCAGATCATCCTCCCCTCTCACCCAGGTGAGAGAGATTTCTTACTGAAGTTTGAAGCTGTCTTTAGCATATATGGGTTGAGAAATCTGGAAACTACAACAGCTGCCCTTGCTCTGAGGCCTGCTGCAGTCCAGTCTATGTTGGCATGTCTCCCATGCTGGGCTGTGCTCTGCTTTTAGCCAGATGCAGTAGACCCTTCCTGTCAACTTTCCAGGTTGTCTTGGGCTGGAAATATGTTTCACTCTGTAAGTTTTTGGCTTCTGCTGCTGCAGAATTTGTTTGGTGTCACTTTTGCAGGTATTTTAAAGGGTTTTGGGGGACAGCTAGTGCAGATCCCTGCTTCCACTCTGCCATTTTTTCTCTACCCCAATCCCCGAGTCTGCAACTTTCTGGAGCTCTTCGGGGAAACAACAATCATTTGCCACCCCAAACAAATCAAAGAGAAGAAGATCATAAGCCTCAGAAAAAGAGGAACTACATATCCACTAAAATAGAGATGGCAAAGGTTGTCAAAAAATGACAGTAAATTTATGGAACAAGCAGTTTTGTATTAGAACCAATCCTCTTAGAAGAAGAGAAAGAGGTGTATCAAGTACAAGTATTTTCAGAAGAAGCAGAATGTATAGGGTAAATATATCAAGGTAAAAGTTCCTATATGCCAGAGCGAACCAAGATCTTCTTCCCTAGAAGAGTAATAAGTGAAAAAGACAAAAAAAAAAGATAAAAAACGCACTTCTTTAACACTTACTGTGTCAGGAATTGTGCTAAGTACCAAAATACAGGCCAAAAAGAAACACAATTTCTACTCAAAGATTTTGCATCGTCATGGGGAGATCCTCACATAACTTTAAGCTGAAAAATAGGAGGGACAATGAATTACAGCCTATCTAGACCTGCCCACAAAAAGGAGACCCTAGAAGGAAATTTGTAGTAAATGAAGGGGGAAAGCATTTTGGAGGGAAGATCTAGTTCTTTATTTGATCCTCCAGATCACACCCTCTAATCACTATTGTCCCTCAGAGTTCCATTCCGAGTCCTCTTTTCTTCTCCCTCAATACTATTTCATTAGTGATGTCATCTACTCTCATGAATTTAATAAACATCTGTATAAGGAAGATTCTTGAGTCTACTGTTTCTGTTCTAACCTCTATTTCGATGTACAATCTCATATCATCAGCCACCTTTCAGACACCATGAACTAAATGCCTAGTAGACATCTTCAACTTAATATAACCAAAACGCATCTCCTTATCTTTCCCCTAAATCCCACTTCTCCATTACTTCTTACTTACCTTCTCCATTACTGTGGAGAGCAATCTCATCATTTCACTCCCTCAGGCTTCTTATCTAGCAGTATCCTGGATTACACTGTATCTCTCACCACCCATATCCAAACTATTGACAAGGACTGCCAGTTTCATGTTTGCATATCTCTCAAATATCTCCCTTTTTCCCCTAACACTGCCTCACTTCAGTGCATAACTTCATCACCTCCTTCCTGGATTATAGCAATAGCCTACTGGTGGGTCACCCTGTCTCAAGGTTTCCCCACAGCAATTTATTCTCCATTTAGCTACTAAAGTGATCATGTCACCATGCTTCCACCCCACATTCACACTCAATAAACTCTACTGGTTTTCAGTTGCTTCTGAGAGCAAAATATAAAATCTTCTGTTTGCCTTCCAAAACCTTTCATTACCTACTGCCGTTCTACATTTCTAGTCATCTTACACCTCACTACCTTACAACCTCTTTAATCCATTGACACTTGTCCCCTGTCAGTTTCTCAGACAAGATACTCCATCTCTTGACCCTGAATTTTTAACTGTTTGTCCTCCATACCTGGAGTACTCTACCTCCTCTGCTGTGATTGTTGACCTCCTTGGATTTCTTTAAGTCCCAAACCAAATACCACCTTATACAGGATGTCTTTCTTAACCCCTCTTAATTCCACCTCTTTCCCTATTTTATTTCTTAATTATTCTGTATATAGTTTTCTTCATATTACTCAGTTGTTGTCCTTCATTCTCAAAGAGAACCAAAATGACATCACCATGATAGTGTCAGCTTTCAATGTGTTTGTGACTGATGAGACCAACACAACCTCAAAACGCTCTACCGCAGATAGAGTGTAGATAGTCCCTGTGAACATTTGGAGTGGATACTAAAAATTTGCACATTCTGTGTTTCCTTTGTGTTGTTTCAATTCTGCTTTGCTCAAAGAGCACAGCACCCTTTCTGATGTGGGCCTTCCATGATGAGTGGTCCTATGGCAGTGTCTTCCATGTCACACAATCAAATCCAAAGTTCTTGAGAGAGACCTTGAGCATGTCTTTGGATCACTTCTTCTGACCAACATGTGATCATCCACCCCATGCTAGTTCTCCATAAAATAGTATTTTTGGCAAGTGTACATTTTGCATTAGGACAACATGGTAAGCCCATCTGAGTTGCATTCTCTGAAGCACAGTTTGAATGCTTAGCAGTTTAGTTCAAGCAAGGACCTCAGTGTCTGGTACCTTATCCTGCCAGGTGATCCTCAGAATCTTCCCAAGACAGTTTAATTGGAAACAATTTAGTTTCCTTGCATGGTGATGGCAGGTATACAACAATGAGGTCAGTACAACAGCGCTATAGACCTTCAGTTTAGAAGTCAGTCTAATACCTCATCTCTCCCTTGCTTTTCTTCAGAGCCTCCAAAACACTGAACTAGCTCTGGCAATGTGTGCATCAACCCCATTGTCAATGTGTACATCCCTGGAAAGTATACTACTGAGGTAAGTGAACTTATCCACACCACTCAAAACTTCTCCATTTGTTGTAACTGAAGGTTCCACATATGGGTGGTGTGGTGGTGGCCGATGGAGCACATGTGTTTTCTTCATATTAATTATGAGGCCAAAATTAGCACAGGTAGCAGAGAATTGATCCATACTTTGTTGCATCTCACCTTCAGAAGCTGCATTGAGTGCACAATCATCTGCACACAGAAAATCAAGACCAACACACCCTCCTCTTTTGTTTTGACTAGCAGATTTTTCAAATTGAAGAATTTACCATCAGTACAGTAGCCGACCTTGATGTTGTCTTCATCCTCATTGAAAATATTTGACAATATGGCTGAAAACACCATGCTAAAGTGGGAGCAAGAACGCAGTCCTGTTTCACTCCATTGGTGACTGGCAATGCACAAGAGCATTCATTGTTCACCATCCAGAACCTGGACAAACATGCTGTATCTTCCCCATTACATTATCAAAAACTTGAGGGCCAGGACTGTCTTTCCTCTTTTTATACCCTCATCACTTATGACAGTGTCTGGAACACAGTAGGCACTTAAAGAATCTTTATTGGTTTATTGATTGATCACAATAGTTAATCAGTTAATCAGAAACAAATTTAAAACGGGACATGGACCAAATTGTTCTTAGAGAAGTAGGGTTGACACTTGAGAGAGTCCTCAGTGCTTTTCCTTTTCATGGGAGCTCTAATCACATAGTAATATTAGCTAATCTCTTCTTCTACCTCACTAACCTTCCAAAAGAATTGGACTTAATAAAACAGTGTTCTTATAATCTTAGAACTGCATAGATACCCATGAAAGGTGGGGCTCTCTAGAGATAAAATGAAAGTCATCTTCATTGATTATGGAGTAGTGGGTTTTGAATTTTCTGTCAGGCAAAATTAAAGTGATTCTGCATTCAGGTGTTGTATAACAACTGAAACTTCTTTTAATCTTTTCTATAGATACTCATGAACGTTTTTCAGATATTTCCCAAGGAACTAAGGGTTAGGGAACAACCAAACAGAATAATTTGTGAGAAGTCCTCAAACTTCTATAATCTCATCTTCAGAATTAAAGCCTAGGTCTAAGCCACAATTTGCAAATATATTAAAAGATTAATAAATATCAAATTGAATTAAATTTAAATCATGAAACATGCATAATCATTGTTGCTTTCCACTAAATTCTTTGCTTTCCTTTCTCATGCTTCTCATAGTCAAAAATTAGCAGCCAAAAGATGGTGGGGAAAAGTGCCAAGTCTGCTTACTATTTTAAACAAAGAACAAAAGTGTCTTCAAGTTACTGTCAAAGCCTTTATAACTTCAAGCATTGCAAGGTGTTGAATTTGTCTTAAACCTATTAGAATAAAAATTAATGTTCACTCATAATAGTCTCAGAATGCCATTTCTTTATTAGGACTGTATCTCAGGAAGTTGTGTTCCTATGTTCTCATGAATTTCCAATAAAATACTTTAAATTATGATGCAGATTTGAAGACCTTTAAATGTAACACTTACCATTTAGTTTGAATTTGTATCTTAATAACATTAAATGCACTTTAACACATTTAAAATTAGCACACATCAAACTTTCCTAGAGTCAGCCTCTGAATCTTAAAGGTTAACTGCTTCATTATTCAAAATCTCACAATTTGACAGGCTTCTTAAACACCCTTCTTCCCTGGAATCAGGTGACAACTAATAGAGTGAGGGAGACGACAAATAGTAATAATGGCACAGCATATACACACATGTATCTATAACTGTAACTATAACTATAACTATATATATATATACATACATACATACATATATGTACACACTTCCATATAGATACACAGAAATTATGTATAGTTTCTTTTTAAGATTTAGAAATCCCTATACAGATATTATATCATGTTCTTTGCAACAACTCAGTGAAGTGCTAGAATGAAGGAATAAAAAAAAAAGCATTTAAGTGCTCACTATAGTCAAAGCATATATAAATGACATTAAGTTTCTTCACAGGATTGTAGATTTAGCACTGTAATGGACCTTACAGCAAATGTTAACTTGGCCAAATCCCTTACATTTTTGAGCTGATGAAATTGAGGACCAGATTGGTTAAACAACTTATCCAAGACCATACAGTTAGTAAGTGGAAGCATTCAATCTGGAAATCAATATCTTCTGACGATAAATCCAACATTTTTTCTGCTGTGACACACTGCCTTGCAAGAAAAAAAATATTTTAATACCAGGATTCTATTAGATACCCACACTGCTTTGCTGGCTTAATGAAGGTCAAACTATGACAGTTTAACTTAGTAACAGAGTGGATAGCTAGTACAGATTGCACTTAGTGTCAGGAAAAAAACAAAAAAAACAAAAAAAACTAGACTTTAAATTCCAGCTCTCAAACTTACAATTGTGTGTTCTTGTACAAATAACTTAACCTCCTTGAGCTGATAAAATGAAGATAATAGTAGTAACTCTTCTGTTGTTCAAATGAGATAATGTATACAAAATGCTTTGTAAATTTTGAAACATATTGTGTATTTGTAGTTTGTCATTAAGCTAATGTTCCCCAGTTCTGTGAAGTATTCAGATTAGAATTTACCTTTATCTATTGTCCCACAGGTATGACTTTCAATTTTCTACCCGGAACAAGTTAAACCCTGACTGATTTGTATCATTTTTCCTAAACTTGGATAGCATTACCTGTTTAGACTGGTCCAGCTATTTGACCACACACCTATGAGACGATGAACTGGCCATTATTCCTATCTATCACCCACCACCCAGATACCTGTTTCACTCACTCCAGTATCTTCTCCCATTTCTTTTCTGATTTCAAAAAGACAGAGAATATCAGTATTACTGAGTTACTGATAGATATAGCTACTCCATTTAATTTTCTTTTGAAAATATAGGAAAATTTAAACCATCAAGATTTTTTGCTTGATTTTTCTAATTTTATTTTTATTAAACCTTCAGGACAGGGACAGTCTCTTGTCTATTTTTGGAACCTCAACATTTAACACAGTGCTTGGCACATAGGTGCTTAATCTTTATTGATTGATTGAGAGTACCCCTCTCTTCTTTATCCTGTATATAGCTTGTTTGTATCTACTTGCTTTCTTGTTGCCTCATCCATTATATTTTGAGTTACTTGAAGACAAACTATTTTTCCCTCTTTTTGTACTCTCATCACTTAGCGCCTTACTGTTTATTGATTGAGTGACTGACTGCTCAGTTTCCTTTGTTGGATCCTCATCCAGATTACATTCGCTAGCTGTGGAGGTCCCAAATGTCTCTGACCTGGGCCCTCTTCTCTTCTCCTTCTGTAGTACTTCATTTGTTCATTTCATCATGGATTTAATGGATGTAATTACTACCTCTGTGCTAATGATTCTCAAATCTACCTATCTTGCTCCAGCCTCTTCTGACCTCCAATATGTGAAACCCAACTGTTTTTCAGATATCCAACTGTTTTTAGGTATCCAAAAGATATCTTAAATTAAATATGTGCAAAACAGAACTTCTGTTTTCCCTCAACTCCTCCACCCTCCACCTCTTCTCCAATTATTGTAAAGGACAACAACATCATCCTATTTCTCAGGCTTATAAACTGGATTATGTTACATTAAGTCTTTCCAGTGTTCTAACACCTTACTCCCCACCTCACTCTCTCTGTTCCAGTGACATTGACCTCCTTGACAGTCTTCTAATAAGATACTCTGTCTCTCAACCCCAGACATTTTCTTGGACTGTTCCCTACACGTGGCATGCTTTTCCTCCTCATCTCTGCCTAGTGGCAGGAGTCACATCCACAGGAAGTCTTTCCCAACCTCTCTTAATTCTAGTGCCTTTCCTCTTTTAAACATTTTCTCTTTATTCTTAATATTACATTTTGATAGATATTTATTCATTGTCTCCCTCATGAAAGTATAAGCTCATTACAGGCAGGTGCTTTTTTTAAAAACCTCTTTTTGTGTCCTTAGTGTTTACTACAGTATCTGGCACATAGTGAGCACTTAAGAAATTTTTTTAACTGACTGACTGAATGACATAAATATGCATGTCCACACACAAAGAAAATTGCAACAGAAAATAACCATTTTGTTCAGAAAAGCAAAAGAATAGTTCAGCCTCAGGACAGTCAGACATCACTTTAAGAAAAGTTCTCCTTAGGACATTGAGACGAGTTTTCAATCGAGGGTAGAAATAAATAGGGGTAGAATCAAAGATAGAAATAAAAAATGAAACAATGGGTAGAACTAGTTATAACATTTAATTTATGGCCACCCACAACCATATGTATCCATTTTATTTCCTGACAAAATGTTGACTTCCTGTCATTAAGACAGTCCATGTTGAAGAACTGTTGTTTTCTTCCCCTAAATCACTGAAAATATTTTATCTTCTTTCAGTAGTTCAAATAAAATAAGAATTATCAAGCTAGCCTCCTCTATTTTTCTGAGTACTTGAAGGGAAATCTTATTGATGTGAAAATCATTTTGCTACACTTCCATTAAGGCAAGGTCCTTTACTTTATGCTGCACATTTGATTGTGCTAATTTGAAAGCAATGTCTTTGTAGAAATTCAAACTAATGATTAACCCTTGGACAAATCTGCCCTCCTTTCTAACACCCTTCCCATCCCTTATCCCCATCTTCTCTCTTGTTTTGTAGGGCAAGATAAATTTCTATACTACATTACCTGTATTTCTTGTTGCCCAGTTGTATGCAAAAACAATTCTGAACATTTGTTCCTGAAACTTTGAGTTCCAACGTCTCTTCCATCCTCTCTCCACACTCATCCTCACTGAGAAGGCAAGCAATTCAATAGAGGAAATACAAGTCTAATTTTGCAAATGACTTTCATAATAGTCATGTTGTGTAAGATTAAGTATATTTCCCTCCATCTTATCATGCCCCCCATTTCTTCTATTCTCTCTTTTGATCTTGTCGCTCCCTAATAGTGTTTACTTCTAATTGCTTGCTGGTCCCATTTGTTCTCCTTTCCATCATCCCCTCACCCTGCTTATGCCCTTCTCCCTTATTTTCCTGTAGTGTAAGATAGGTTTTCATACCAAAGTGAGTGTTCATGTCATTCTTTTCTTGAACCAAATGTGATGACAGTAAGCTTCACTTTTTCCCTCTCATCTCTCCCCTTTTGTCTTCCATTGAAAAAGCTTTTTCTTGCCTCTTTTACGAGAGATAATTTGCCCCATTTTATTTATCCCTTTCTCCTCCCAATATATTCTTCTCTAACCCCTTAATTTTATTTTTATATATGATTCCTCCCTATTCAACTCACCCTGTCCGATCTGTCTCTCTTTCTCTCTGTCTCTTTGTGTCTCTGTCTTTTGGTCTCTGTCTCTGTCTCTCTCTCTGTATATATATATATATATATATATATATATATATATATATATATGTGCAAGGGTGTGTGTGTGTGTGTGTGTGTGTGTGTGTGTGAGCGTGTGTGTGTGTGTGTGTGTGTGTGTGTGTGTGTATAATCCCTCCAACTGCTCAGATACTGAGAAAAGTTTTTTAAAGTTACAAATATCATCTTTCCATGTAGGAATGTAAACAGTTCAACTTCAGCAAATCCCTTATGATTTCTCTTTCCTGTTTACCTTTTTATGCTTCTTTTCATTCTTATGTTTGAAAGTCAAATTTTCTTTTCAGCACTGGTATTTTCATCAAGAGTGCTTGAAAGTCCTCTATTTAATGAAATGATTATTTTTGCCCTGCATACTATACTCAGTTTTACTGAGTAGGTGATTCTTGATTTAAGTCCTAGTCCCTTTGACTTCTGGAATATCATATTCCAACACTTTTGATCCCTTAATGTAGAAGCTGCTAGATCTTGTGTTATCCTGATTTCATTTCCACAATACTTGAATTGTTCATTTCTGGCTGTTTGCAATATTTTCCCCTTGAAGTATGGACTCTGGAATTTGGTTACAATATTCCTAAGAGATGTTCTTTTTGGATCTCTTTCAGGAAGTGATCAGTGGATTCTTTCAATATTTATTTTATCCTCTGGTTCTATAATATCAGGGCAGTTTCCTTGATAATTTCATGAAAGGTGTTGACTAGGTCCTCTTTTATTCATGGTATTGAGGTAGTTACATAATTTTTAAATTGTCTCTTCTGGATCTATTTTCCAGATCAGTTGTTTTTTCAATGTGATATTCACAGTGTTCTGTTTTTTCATTGTTTTGTTTTTGTTTTGTAAATTCTTGATTTCTCAGAAAGTCATTAGATTCCATCTGTTCCATTATAATTTTTATTATTCTTTTTAAAGCCAAAGAAAACAAAGTTTATTAAGGATTCGCCTAATTGGGTTGGCTCTTAAGGAGCCTCAGCTTTTGTAACACTTGTATTCACAACCGGGCCAGACACAATCCCAGCTATACAGAGTCTGAGCTGGATTGCATCTGAGCCCATTATAATTTTTAAAAGAACTATTTTCTTCAGTGAGCTTTTGAACCTCCTTTTCCATTTGGCTTATTCTGCTTTTTTACAGCATTCTTTTCCTCATTGGCTTTTTGGACCTCTTTTGGCATTTGAGTTACTTTATTATTTTTTTTTTATTAAATTTTTAATTTTGGGTTACAAATTTTCTCCCCTTTTTTCCCCCTCGCCCCTCCCAGACCCAAGTTTTCTAATTGCCCCTGTGACCTATCTGCTCTCTCCTCTATCCTCCCTCCCTGCCCTTGTCTCCGTCTTCTCTTTTGTCTTGTAGGGCCGGATAGCTTTCTTGACCCCTTAACCTATGTTTCTTGTTACCCAGTGGTAAGAACATTACATTTGGTGCTAGCACTTTGAGTTCCAACTTCTTTAGCTCCCTCCCTCTCTACCCCTTCCCCTTGGAAGACAGGCAGTTCAATATAGGCCATATCTGTTTAGTTTTGCAAATGATTTCCATACTAGTTGTGTTGTATAAGACTAACTATATTTCCCTCCATCCTGTCCTGTCCCCCATTACTTCAATTTTCTTATGGTCCTTTCCCTCCCCGTGAGTGTCGACCTCGTATTGCATTCTCCTCCCCATGCCCTCCCCTCTATCCTCCCCCCCTTCCTGCTTGTGCCCCTGTCCCCCACTCTCCTCTATTATGAGATAGGTTTTCCTATCAGAATGAGTGTGCATTATATTCTTTCCTTTAGTGGAATGTGATGAGAGTAGATCTCATGTTTTTCTCTTGCCTCCCCTCTTTATCCCACCACTAAAAAGTCTTTTGCTTGCCTCTTTTATGAGAGATAATTTGCCCCATATAACTTCTCCCTTTCTCCTCCCAATATTTCTCTCTCACTGCTTGATTTCATTTTTTTTTTTAGTATATGATCCCATCCTCTTCAATTCACTCTGTGCACTCTGTCTCTATGTATGTGTACATGTGTGCATGTGTGTGTGTGTGTGTGTGTACTCCCACCCAGTGCTCAGATACTGAAATGTTTCAAGAGTTATAAATATTGTCTTTCCATGTAGGAATGTAAACAGTTCAACTTTAGTAAGTCCCTTATGATTTCTCTCCGCTGTTCGCCTTCCTATGGTTCTTTTCATTCTTGTGTTAGAAAGTCAAATTTTCTTTCCAGCTCTGGTCTTTTCATCAGGAAAATTTGAAAGTCTTCTATTTCATTGAAGGACCATTTTTTCCCCTGAAGTATTATACTCAGTTTTGCTGGGTAGGTGATTCTTGGTTTTAGTCCTAGTTCCTTTGACTTCTGGAATATCCTATTCCATTCCCTTCTATCCCTCAATGTAGAAGGTGCCAGATCCTGTATTATCCTGATTGTATTTCCACAATACTTGAATTGTTTCTTTCTAGCTGCTTGCAATATCTTCTCCTTCACCTGGGAACCCTGGAATTTGGCCACAATGCTCCTAGGAGTTTCTCTTTTTGGATCTCTTTCATGCAGTGTTCTGCGGATTCCTTGAATATTTATTTTGCCTTCTGGTTCTAGAATCTCAGGGCAGTTTTCCTTGATAATTTCGTGGAGGATGATGTCTAGGCTCTTCTTTTGATCATGGTTTTCAGGTAGACCCAGAATTTTTACATTGTCTCTCCTGATTCTATTTTCCAGGTCAGTTGCTTTTCCAATAAGATATTTCACATTATCTTCCATTTTTCGAATCTGCGTGGTATGTTCTGAGATATCTGTCTTTCTCGAAAAGTCCAAAGCTTCCATCTGTACCATTCCAGATTTGAGAGATCTATTTTCTTCAGTAAGCTTTTGAATCTCCTTTTCCATTTGGTTAATTCTGCTTTTGAAAGCATTCTTCTCCTCATTGGCCCCTTGCACATCCCTTGCCAGCTGAGTTAAGCTAGTTCTCAAGGTGCCAATTTCTTCAAGATTTTTTTGGTTCTCCTTTAGCAGGGAGCTGATCTGTTTTTCATGCTTCTCCCTTATCCCTCTCATTTCCCTTCCCAGTCGTTCCTCCACCTCTCTAACTTGATTTTCAAAATTCCTCTTGAGCTCTTCCATGGCCCGAGCCCATTGGGTGGGCTGTGGCACAGAGTCCTCGATTTCTGTGTCTTTGCCTGATGGCAAGCCTTGTTCCTCCCCATCAGAAAGGAAGGGAGGAAGTGATTTTTCTCCCATAAAGTACCCTTCAATAGTTTTATTTCTTTTCCCTTTTCTTGGCATTGTCTCCCCCTAGTGGCCTGACCTCTGAATATTCTCCTCACATCCACCTCGCCTCCTGGTCCTCCCAGCCAGCGTTTGGGGACTGAGATTCAAATGCTGCTTCCCGCTTTAGGATTTTTGGCGGGGGCAGGGCTGCTATTCAGTGTGAGAATTAAGTTCAGGTGCTGAGGTCAGGGGCAGGGCCGCCTCTCTGGCTCAATTCCCTCAGGAGGTTTATGCACAGACCTTCCACAATGGATCCAGGTTCCCGCTCGTTTGGGGAGCCCCCGTCCACAGCCGCCTCTCAGCCCCCACCTCCCAGGGGGGCCCGAGCTATGGGGGCACCACGCTCCCCTCTCAACCCGCCAAAGAGACTCTCTCACCTACCCCCGTCAGTCACCTGGGGGGCCCGTGGAGCTGCTGAAGATCCCACCTCCGGATCCCTCTCAGAACTTTGTCTCTCGGAGCCGCGGTGGCTGTCACCACCGCTGGTCCGGGCTGGGCACCATGTCTGCAGCACAACGGACCTTTTGCGAGAGGTTTGCAGGTCCCTCTGTGGGTGGGGGTACCCACGTGGCCGCTGGATCTCTTTCCCACGGTGTCGCTGCCACGGCAAGGCTGCTCTCTTCTTCCCGCCCCGGCGCCCAGTCCCCGGCAAGAAGGTCTCCCCACAAGAGGTTTGCCAGTCTCTCCGGAACAGAAATCTCCCTCGCTCCAATATTCCGTGGTCTCTGGGTGCAGAATTCGCCCTGGGTTAGTCCTCTCTGCCGTTCTGTGGTTTGTGTGTTCGGAGCTATGTGTATGTGCATCTTTCTATTTCGCCATCTTGGCTCCGCCCCCCCCCCCTGAGTTAGTTTATTTTTAAAGAGGTCATTTTCTTCAGCTTTTTTTGAGTCTCTGTTAGCAAGCTGTTGACTCACTTCTCATGATTTTCTTGAATTGCTTTTTATTTCTCTTTCAAATTTTTGGTTCACCTCTCTTACTTGATTTTTGCCAGACCTAGAGGCCTGTATTGGGCTACCCGAGTCTTTCTTACCTGTCCCAGGTCTTCGGTTGGCCAAACCGGATAAACGTATGAGAGAAAGGACGTTCCAGAGTCGAACAGGGGTTGAGCTTTATTACAGGTTTTAGTTACAAGTGCAGGGAGTTCTTCCTTAGGAGGAAGAGGGGGAGATTTCCTAAGGAGGCTAAGCTTAAGGGATTGGAAGTAGAAGTACAAGCGGGGAGAGAGGGGGAGGGGAGAGAGGAAAGAAAAGAAGCGGAGCCTACTGTCCTCTTTGGCTCCACACGTGCTAAGAGCGAACTTTCAGGCTTCCTCAATCCTACTTAACCTTCAGCCGCACAGTTTGCATCTCAATACCGTGCTGTTAGGTAACTAGGTAACTAGGTGTGCTCCAATCTGGGACAATCTCAAGGGCAGGGAGACTTCACCCATCACGTATCTCCCGGGGAGAGGCGGAAATACCCGAGCTAGCCGAGCTAGCTCAGTCTGACCTTTTCGAATCCCCGCTGTTCATGGAGGGCCTCGTAAGACTCTAAGATTTAGAAGTCCCACTTTTACCCGCCTGAGACCATCCACACGGATTTGAGCTTCCAATCCCAACGGATTTTCAGAATCCTTTTTGAGCTCTTCCATGGCCTGAGACCATTGCATATTTATATTCGAGGTTTTGGATACAGAAACCTTGAATTTTATGTCTTCTTCTGATGTTATGTATGGTCTTCCTCATCTGAAAGGAAGGAAGAAGATACCTGCTCACCAAGAAAGAAGTCTTCTATAGTCTTATTTTTTCCCTTCTTTGGACATTTTCCCAGGCAATTTCTTGACTTTTGTGTCCTTTGTCAAGAGCAGGGTATACTCTGGGGACGTGTAAGTTCTCAGTTCCTCCAAGGTAGCACAATCAAGCTTAGTCCTCTCCTGGCCTAGTCTGTCGTCTGGGAGCTATTGCCACCTTCTCTGCCCAGGATCTGGGAGTAGAAATCTCTCTCCAGGGCCTCCACCAGCTCCACCAACCAGCCAGCACTCCTCTTAACTCCAGGACCGCGATTCAAGACTGAGACCCAAATCAACAGCTTTATTCCCCCAGGGGATTTAAGCCAAGTACTCCAAAAATGAACGTTCCAGCCACCACTTGGTGCCACCTTGGGCCAAGGCTAGAGCGCAAGGACCGTGCTCCCTTCTTACCCATGTGAAAGAGCTTTGTCATTGAACTTTGAACTTGTGTCTGGCGTTCAGGGTTTGGCAGTCAATAAGTTCTTACCCCAGGAACTGGGGTTTTTGGTTTTATCAAATTGTAGATTACTGTATTCATTGATGACTGTGTCTTGAGTACCTAACCTATTCCTCCAGTCTACCCCTTTGTTTCTTGGCTAGTAAGAGTAGTTTTGATAATTACTGCTTTATAATACAATTTGAGATCTGGTAGGCCTAGGGCACCTTCCCTAGCATCACTGTTTATTAGTTCTCTTGGTATTTTGGATCTTTTGTTCTTCCAGATGAATTTTGACATTTTTTTCTAACTCTAGAAAATAAGTACCTGATAGTTGATTGGTATGACACTGAATAAGTAAATTGATTTAGGTAGAATTATCATTTATATTACATTTGCTCTCCGCATGAGATTTTTTCCACTTATTTAGATCTGATTTAATTTGTGCAAAAAGTGTTTTGTAATTGCGTTCATATAGTCCCTGTGTTTGTTTTGGCAGGTAGGCTCCCAAATATTTTATAGAGCCTACCTTAGCTTCAAATGGGTTTTTTCTTTCTATCTTTTGCTCTTTGATTTTATTAATAATACATAGAAATGGAAAGGATTTGTGTGAGTTTATTTTGTAACCTGCTAATTAACCTAAGTTCTTTACTATTTCAAGTAGTTTTATTACTTGATTCTCTGGGATTCTCTATGTATATAATCATATCATCTGCAAAGAGCAATAACTTCATTTTTTCTTTGCCTATTGTAATTGTTAAAATTTGTTATTCTTTTATTGTTACACCTAGCATTTCTGATACCATAGTGAATAACAGTGGTAATAATGGACATCCTTGTTTCACCCCCGATATTATTGGAAATGCACTAGCTTATCCCTATTGTGTATAATGCTTGATGACAGTTTTAGGGAGATACTGCTAATTATTTTATAGAATGATCCATTTATTCCTGTGGTCTCCAGTGTTTTCAATAGGAATGGGTGTTGGATTTTTTTCAAAAGTTTTTTCTGCATCTATTAAGATATTCATATGGTTTCTCTTTGTTTTTCTATTGATATGACCAGTAATGATAATAGTTTTCCTAATACTGAACCAGCCCTTCACTCCTGATACAAATCTTACCTGATCATATTGTGCTATTTTCATGATATGTTGCTGTATTTTTCTTTTTTTTGCTAAAATTTTTGCACCTATATTCATTAGAGAAATTGTTCCATAATTTTCTTTCTCTGTTTGGCTCTTCCTGGTTTAGGTATTAGAATCATAATTGTATCATAAAAAGAATTGAGAAAGACTCCTTCTTCCCCAATTTTTCCAAAAAGTCTATATAGTATTGGAATTAACTGTTCTTTAAATGTTTGATAAAATTCACATATAAATCCATCCAGACCTAGAAATTTTTTCCTAGGAAGTTCATTGATGTCTTATTCAATTTTATTTTCTGAGATAGGGTTATTCAAGTACCCAGTCTCCTCTTCTGTTAATCTGGACAAGTCATATTTTTTTTAAAAATAATCATCCATCTCATTTAGATTTTGAATTTATGGGCATAGAGTTGGACAAAGTAATTTAAAATTATTGTCTTAATTTCTTTCTCATTGGAGGTGAGTTCACCCTTTTCATTTTTGATACTGGTAATTTCGTGTTCTTCTTTCATTTTTTTAAATCAAATTGACCAAAGTTTTATCAATTTTATTGGCTTTTTCCTAAAAGCAAATATAAGTTTTATTTATTACTTGGATATTTTTCTTAATTTCCATTTTATTAATATCTTCTTTGGTTTTCAGTATTTCTAATTTGGTATTTCCTAGATTTTTCAGCTATGTGCCCAATATATTGATCTATACTTTCTCTATTTTGTTCACGTAGGCATTCAAAGATATCAAACTTCCCCTAAGAACTGTTTTTGCAGTATACCACAAGATTTGGTAGGTTGTCTCATTATTGTCATTCTCTTGAATGAAGTTGTAGTTTCTATGTTTCATTGTCTTATCCACTCATTCTTCACAAGATTATTTAGTTTCCAATTAATTTTTCGTCTACCTTTGCATGACCTCTTATAAGATATAATTTTTATTGCATTATGAACTGAGAGTGATACATTCACTATCTCTGACTTTTTGCAGTCGATTGTAAGGTTTTTATGCCTTAACATGTGGTCAGTTGTTGTATATGTGCTGTGTACCACTGAGAAAATGGTATATTACTTTTTATCCCTATTCAGTTTTCTCCAGAGTTCTATGACATCTACATCATCCAGAGTTTTATTCACTTTTAATTTCTTTCTTGTTTATTTGAATTTAGATTTATCAAGTTAGAGACAAGGAATTTGAAATTTACCATTAGTAAGTATTCTCATTTTGACAAGGTCAAAAGAGAGATTAGAAAAAATGGAGGCAGGATAGGATGGAGGAAAATAGAGTTAGTCTTACACAACATGACTTTTATGGAAGTCATTTGCAAAACTACATATATGTAGCCTATATTGAATTGCTTGCCTTCTCAATGCAGATGGGTGAGGTGGGAGGAAGGAAGGGAAGTTGGAACCCAAAATTTTAGGAACAAATGTTGAGAATGGTTTTCGCATACAGCTGGGAAATAAGAAATACAGGTAATGGGTTATTCTCTCCCTCTCTCTCTCTCTCTCTCTCTCTCTCTCTCTCTCTCTCTGTGCAATTCGACCAATGACCCACATACTGAGAAAATTTTCAAAAGTTACAAATATTAACTTTCCATGTTGGAATGGAAACAGCTTAAGTTTAGAAAGGCCCTTGTGATTTCTCTTTCTTATTTACCTTTCCATGCTTCCCTTCATTCTTATGTTTGAAAGTCAAATTTTCTTTTCAGTTCTGGAATTCTCATCAGGAATTCTTGAAAGTCCTCTATTTCATTGAATGACCATTTTCCCCCTGAAATATTATACTCAATTTTGCTGCGCAGGTGATTCTTGGTTTTAATCTTAGTTCTTTTGACTTCTAGAATATCATATTCCAAGACCTTAAATCCCTTAAGGTAGAAGCTCCTAGAACTTGTGTTATCCTGATTGAATTTCCAAAATAAATGAAATGTTTCTTTCTAGCTGCTTGAAATATTTTCTTCTTGACCTGTTAACTCTGGAATTTAGCTAGAGTATTCCTAGCAGTTTCTCTTTTTGGATATCTTTCAGGAGGTAATCAGTGGATTCTTTCAGTATTTATTTTGCCTTCTGGTTCTAGAATATCAGGGCAGTTTTCCTTGATAATTTCATGAAGATGATGTCTAAGCTTTTTTTTTCTTTTTTCTTTTTTTGATCATGGCTTTCAGGTAGTCGAGTAAGTTTTAAATTGTCTCTCCTGGATCTATTTTCCAGGTCAGTTGTTTTTCTAATGAAATATTTCACATTATCTTCCATTTTTTGATTCTTTTCATTTTTTTTTGTAATTTTTTGGTTTCTCATAAACTCATTAGCTTCCATCTGTTTCATTCTAATTTTTAAAGAACTATTTTCTTCAGTGAACTTTTGAACCTCCTTTTGCATTTGACTAATTCTTCTTTTTAAAGCATTCTTCTCCTCATTGGCTTTTTGGACCTCTTTTGCTAATTGAGTTAGCTTATTTTTAAAGAAGCTACTTTCTTCAGCTTTTTTTTGTGTGTGTCTCCTTTAGGAAGCTGTTGACTCTCTTTTCATGGTTTTCTTGCATTGCTCTCATTTTTATTCCAAATTTTTTTCTACCTCTCTTACTTGACTTTCAAAATCCTTTTTGAACACTTCCATGGCCCTGGATGATTACCTCTTTACTTTGGAAGTTTTAGATGCAGAAGCCATGACTTTTATGTCTTCCCCTGATGGAAACATTGTTCTTCCACTTCAGAAAGGATGGCAGAGAATATCTGTTCACCAAGAAAGTAACCTTCTGTAGTCTTATTTTTTCCCTTTTTTGGCATTTTCCCAACCTATTACTTGGCTTTTGGGTCCTTTGTCAAAAGTAGAGCATACTCTGGGGACCTGCAGTTTCTCAGTTCCTCCAAGGTGGCACAATCGAGGGAGAGGAATTTACCTCCGGGCCTGGCTCACTTGTGGCTGAGATTCAGATCAGTTACTCAATTAATCCAGGGTTTGTAGGCAGGGGCAGGGCTGCCACTCAGGGCTGAGATTCAGATCAGCTGCTCAATTCCCCCATGGGCTTTAAGCTGAGGTTCCAACAATGGATGCTGGTTGCTGTCTCGCGAGGCCACTGAAGATGCTACTCCCCGCTGCTCTGCTGTTCCTGCTGCTACTGCCAACACCTTAGGTCAGGGCTAGGGGAGGACCCTGCTCCCTTGTCACGGTGGTGTAAAAGTCTTCTCAATTATCTTTGAAGCTGCCTTTGGCACCTCTGTGTTGAGCAATCTGCAAACCTCCACTGCTGTTGGAGATTCCAGCCTGCTCCTTCCAGTGCCACACCGCCAAGATTGAGCAGTGCTCTGCTCCACATCCTGTGAGACAGACTTTTCCCATAGGCCTTCCAGGTCAAGCTGGGCTGGAAATCTCCCCCGTTTCATTGTTCTGTGGCTTCTTCTGCTCTAGAATTTGTTGAGAGTCTTTCATTACAAGTATTTTATGGGCTGTGGCAAAGAGCTAGAGTACATGCATCTTTCTACTCCACCATCTTGGCTCCATCCCCCTTCCCAGGAATTTTTGTTGAACAGTGAGTTCTTCTCCCAGAAATTGAGGTCCCTGGGTTTATCAAACAGTAGCTTCC
This sequence comes from Notamacropus eugenii, assembly GCF_028372415.1. Taxonomy (NCBI): domain Eukaryota; kingdom Metazoa; phylum Chordata; class Mammalia; order Diprotodontia; family Macropodidae; genus Notamacropus; species Notamacropus eugenii. The sequence continues at coordinate 266,041,828 of NC_092875.1, forward strand.
TATATTCATTGACTGCTGTGTCTTAAGTACTTAACATATTCCACTGGTCTACCTTCTGTTTCTTAGCCCGTATCAAATGATTTTGACAATTGCTGCTTTATAATACAATTCGAGATCTGGTAGAGCTAGGCTACCTACCCTTAGTTCCCTTGGTTTTCTGGATTTTTGTTCTTCCAGATGAATTGTCATATTAGTTTTCCTTCTCTAGAAAATAATAATATGATAGTGTGTTTGATATCGCACTAAATAAGTAAATTAATTTAGGTAGAATTGTCATTTTTATTTTATTGGCGTGGCCTACTCACTGCAAATGATATTTTTCCACTTACTAAATCTGACTTTATTTGCTTGAAAAGTATCTTGTAATTGTGTTCATATAGTCCCTGGATTTGTTCTGGCAGGTAGACTCCCTAATATTTTATAGTGTCTACCCAACTTTAAATGGGATTTCTCTTTCTATCTCTTGCTGTTGGGCTTTTGTAGTAACATACAGAAATGCAGAAGATTTCTGTGGGTTTATTTTGTAACCTGCAACTTTGTCAAAGTTGTTTAATATTTCAGGTAGTTTCTTGTATTTGAAACTCTGGGATTCTGTAAGTATATCAATATATCATCTGAAAAGAATGATAACTTGATTTCTTTTTTGCCTATTCTAATTGCTTCAATTTTTTTTCTTCTTTTAATGCCACAGCTAAAATTTATAGTACCATACTGAGTAATATTGGTGATACTGTCCATCTTTGTTTCACCCCTGATCTTATTAGAAATGCATCTAGCTTATATCCATTTCATATAATGATTGCTAAAGTTCTTACATAGATATTGATAATTATTTTAAAGAAAGTTCCATTTATTCCTTTGCTCTACAGTATTTTATTAGGATTGGCTGTTGTATTTTGTCAAAAGCTTTTTATGCATCTATTGAGATAATCATGTGGTTTCTGTTAGGTTTGTTGTTGATATGATCAATAATGCCAATAGTTTTCCTAATATTGAACTAGCTCTGCATCCCTGGTATGAATCTTACCTGATCATAGTGTATTATTCTCATTACAAGTTGCTATTTTTTTAGCTAAAAGTTTATTTAAATTTTTTGCATCTATATTCATTAGAGAAATTGGTCTCTTATTTTATTTCTCTGTCTTGGCTTTTCCTGGTTTAGGTATCAAAACCATATTTGTATCATATAAAGAATTTGGGAGGACTCTTTCTACCCTAATTTTCCTAAATAATCAATATAGTATTGGAATTAGCTGTTCTTTAAATTCTTGGTAGAATTGAATTGTAAATCCATCCGACCCCAGGGATTTTTTCCTTGGGAGTTCATTGATGGATTGTTCAATTTCTTTTTTTGAGACGGGGCTATTTAAGTTTTCAACTTCCTCCTCTGTTAATCTGGGTAATTTATATATTTTTTTAAAATGATCATCTTTCTCATTAAGATTGTCGAATTTATGGGCATAAAGTTGGTCAAAGTAATTTCTAATTATTGTTTTAATTTCCTCCTCATTAGAGATGTGCTTGGGGCCTGCCCTGAGCCGTTGCCTGGAAGCTTACCTCTCCTGGAAACCAACTGCTTTTACTGGTCTTCCAAAGGTTCTGGACCCTCCTGTGGGGGAGGGGAATGACCAAACAGTTCACCCGAGGAGGCTGCTTACTGCACTTTATTCTTACATCACTTTCACTTCACCCTACCTTCCCGTGTTCCCCCCTATATATATCCTGCCGTAGCTCCTCCCATGTTCCGCCCTGGAGGCAGAGCCAGCTCCGTAAGGGGCGTTCCCAGCACCTGAAGACGTGTTCTCACCCCCGGGCGTCTCCTGGCTCACCAGGGAGCCATGGTCCAGAGCTCAGCCCTCAACAGAGATGACTTCTCCCTTTCCATGTGTGATACTGGTAATTGGGATTTCTTTTCTTTTTTTTTCAATCAAACTGATGAAAGGTTTATCAATTTTATTAGTTTTTTCATAAAACCAACACTTTGTTTTATTTCTTAGTTCAATAGTCTACTCAATTTAAATTTTATTAATTTTCCCCTTGATTTTCAATACTTCTAATTTGGTATTTACTTGGGGATTTTCAGTTTGTTCTTTTTTGAGCTTTTTCAGCTGCATACCCAATTCATTGATCTCCTATTTCAATATTTTATTTACATAGGAATTCAATGATATAAAACTTTCCCTAAGAACTGTTTTTGCAGTATCCCATAGAATTTGGTAGGTTGTCTCACTATTGTCATTCTCTTGAATGAAATTGTTGATTGTTTCTATGATTTCTTGTTTAACCCACTCCTTCTTTAGAATTAGATTATTTAGTTTCCAATTAATATTTGGTCTGTCTTTCCATGACCTTGGATTACTTATAATGTCTATTGCATTATGATATCAAAAGGATGTATTGACTATCTCTGCCTTTCTGCACTGGATTGTGAGGTTTATATGCAATAGTACATGATTACTTTTTGTATAGGTGCCATGTACAGCTGAGAAAAAGGCGTATTCCTTTCTATCCTCATTCAGTTTTCTCCAGAGATCTATCATATCTACATTATCCAGAGTTTTATTCATCTCCTTAACTTCCTTCTTGTTTAATTTAAGGTTAGATATATCAAATTCATAGCAAGGGAGGTTGAGAACTCTCACTAGTATAATTTTGTTGTCTATTTCTTCCTGTGACCCTCTTAACTTCTCTAAAAATCTGGATACTATACCACTTGGAGCATATATATTTAGTAATGATATTGCTTCATTTTTGTGGTGCCTTTTAGCAGGGTATATTCCTTCCTCATCTTTTTTGATTAGATCTATTTCTTCTTTTGCTTTGTCTGAGATTAGGATTGCTATGCCTGCTTTTCTTACATCACCTGAAGCACAATATATTCTGCTCTAACCTTTTCCCTTTTCCCTGCATATATTCCCCTGTTACAAATGTGTTTCTTTTAAACAACATATTGTTGGATTATGGCTTTTGATCCTTTCTGTCTTCCATCCCCCTTTTGTGGGAAAGTTCACCTCATTCTCATTCACAGTTATGATTACTATCTGTGTCTTTCCCTCCATCCTCTTTCCACTGTTTGTGATTTTAGTTCTCCCTTCTCCCTTACCCTGCACAATAGAATTTCAGTTTTTGACCACCACCTCCCACAGTCTTCTCTTCCTTCTTTCCATGCCCCTCGATTTTACTTGGCTTTACCCTCACTACTTCTTCTGTCCCTTTTAGCCTCCCCTCCCCTATCTTTCCCCCTTCCCCTCCTACTGCCTATAGAGTTAGTTAGATTTATATTCCTAAGTAAGTTTTTGGTTCCCTTCTTGAACCAAGTCAAATGATAACACCTCTTAAACAATGCTCATCTCCCTCCCCTCTTTTCCTCTACGGAAGTATAATTTTGCACTTCTTCCTGCAATGTAATTTACCATTTTCTGCTTCCTCCTTTTCACATTTCTTTTTACAATCCCTTTTCATGCTTAAATTACATTTTTATCATCACATCCTTTACTTTATGCCTGCTCCTTCTATCTATGTATAACAGTTTTATATTTCATAATAGACATTTAATTCTCAAAAATAACAAGTATCATCTTTATTTACAGGGAGGTAAAGAGATTGCCCAAACTAAGTAACACATTTTTCTTTTTCCCTGTTTAATTTTTTATGCCTCTCTTGAGTCCTGTATTTGAAGATCGAATTTCCTATTGGGTTTTGGCCTTTTTATTAGGAAGGTCTGGAAATCTCTTATTTCATTGAATGTTCATCTCCCTGCCTGAAATGTTATATTGAATTTTGCTGGGTAATTGATCCTTGGTTGTAGTTACAATTCCCTTGCCTTATGGAATTTCATATTCCAATTCCTTCAATCTTGTAATGTAGATTCTGCAAGGTATTGTGTGTTCCTGACTGTAGCTCCTTCACATTTGAATGGTTTCTTTCTGGCTGCCTGTAGTATCTTCTCCTTCACCTGTTATTTCCGTGATTTGGCAACAATATTTCTTGAAGTTGTTAATTTGGGATCACTTTTGACAAGTGAATTGTGGATTCTTTTGATGATTACTTTGCCCTCTGCATCTAGCCCTTCTGGGTACTTTTCCTTGATGATTTTTGGATAGATATTGTACAGGTTGTTTTTTTCATCATGTCTTTGTGATAGGCCAAAAATTCTTAAATTTTCTCTCCTGGATCTCTTTTCCATGTCAGTTGTTTTTCCAATTAGGTATTTTCCATTTTTGTCTATCTTTTCATTGGTTAGGTTTTGTTTGACTGATTCTTGATGTCTCATAGAGTCATCAGCTTCTACTTTCTTAATTCCAATTTTCATCAAATTGTTTTCTTCAATTAAGTTTTGCATCTCCTTTTCTATCTGTCCAATTTTTCGTTATAAGGAATTATTTACTCCAGTTAGTTTTTCTACTTCCTTTTCCATTTGTTCAGTCTTCCTTTTAAAAGAGATATTCTTTTTAGCGAGTTCTTTTTTCATACTTTTAAAATCATTGACCAGTTTTTCTTCTATTTCCTTCTTCAGCTCCTCCAAGAGTGCAAGCCATTCATAGTCCATTCTGAAGTTTCAGATGGGAGTTCAGTCTAAATACTGACTTCTTTGGTATTCATGTTAAGGTCATTATCTTCACAGAAAGATTTTAAGGTTTTTCCTTCTTGCTTTGCTTCTTACTTATGATGATGACACTTTGTGTATTGTGGCCTCTGGTTCTTTCAGTCATAAGCTAAGGAACATAGTATTATGTTGGCTGGTGTGAGAAAGCAGGGGCCAGGTGAAGTCCTTTTTGTGTTTCCCAGGATTAGCCCTGGACTTAGCTTGTTAAGTGTGGAGGAAGGATGTCTGGTCACGGGAGATCTACTCAGCTTACCTAGAGAAAAGGTAAGCCCAGAAATGCTGATCCTGGCTGCCCTAGTGTCTTCCCGTTCCCCCTGGAGTGCTGAAGCATATCTGTGGTAATGGTGTTGATGGTTGTGAGGCTCCACCTCCCTGGACCTCCAGATCTCCTCCTGGCTTACTGAGGTGTGGATGTCTGGGACAGCTCCAGTCTTCTGCCACAGTAAGAGGAATACTCCTTAGTGATTTTCCTAGCCTCACATGCCATGAGACTCTTTGTTCTTCTGCTGATCCCACTGATCCAGGATTTTTCTGGGGAAATATTTTATGGTTCTTTAAAGGTCAATAAGAGGAGGAGGAGGAGGATAGAACATTTACCAATCACTCTGCCATTTTGGCTCCTGTAAATTCAAGTAGGTGATTTACAGACATTTAATCTGTGGGCTGATACCTGGGGCGCCGGGGCTGTCACTCAGCACCACTGGAGTCTTGTCATGGACTGCTACTTTTCCATGCTACTGCTATCTCACACTGTCCTGTGGCTTTCCTGTTCAGCCCTGAAGCAGTGGAGACTAACTGTGCTGTGTGCTGTATGCTCCTAAAGCCCTGTGGGGCAGATTCTTCCCATTGACCTTCGAGTCTGTCCTGGACTGTGAATATTTGACAGTCTGTTTCTTATTGGTTTCTGCACCTCCAAAATTTGGTCAGATTCTTGTTTTAGAGGTATCTTAAGGAGTTTGTCTAAGAGCTTAGGCGAGCATTTGCTCTTACTCTACCATTTTGGCTCTGTCCCCAATAGGGTTAATTGTTGAAGCAAAATTGTGGAAGAGAGGGAAAGGTCGAAGACTGTGATAAACACAATGGCAGATACAGCCCTGCATATTTTCTAGCTTGCTTGATGTCAGTTCTCAGTAAATTATGAACAAGGTTTTAAATGAGCATCTCAGTCATGCAGATGTATATGATTTTGATGTACGTGTGTGTGTGTGTGTGTGTGTGTGTGTGCGTGTGCGTGTGTGCCTTTTTAATGAAGAATTTTCAAGATGCATTTTCTCCTACTAAATGTAATGTTTTCTTGAAATTAATCAAAAAATTGAGTGCAATTCTACATGCACTGAGCTATTTTCAAATTACATGAGCCATTTTTTTGAGAAAATAAAGTAGTTGGCAAACCATATATTCTTTTTTTATCCTATTCCCTCACTTCTTCACAAGCTCTTTCTCAACTATGCAGAAAGAATCTAACTTCTTGGAGCTTCGGATTATACTGTTTTTCCCTGTAAATGACCTTTTAACTCATCCTTTTTGAGATTTCCAGAGTAGATATATATGACTTCTTCAAAAATTTTTCATATTTGTTAAATGTTTGACTCTCAATCATTACAAATGCCATGCTGGGTATAGCATCAAGTTTTATACAGAGATCTAGCTTTAGGACATTTCTTCCTCAAATCTTCCTAGCAGATTTGTAAATTTGTTTTTTAGCTTTTGTATTAGTCTATTTCTCAAATTCCTTAGCACATAGTAGCTGAAGTTTAAAATGCCTTGTAATCCTTAATGTGGAATATTACAGTGAGTTATTTTATTATTGCATTGAATGATAGATTAATAGTTTTCTTTATTGCTTAAGTAATTATTCATCATGTATAATCTACTTAGGTATAATGTCTGAAATCACTAAATTGCTTGAATTTATATATCACTTTGTTTTTTCAAAGTGCTGTATGAGAATACTCCCAATGCATGCCATTTAGCAGATGAGTAGTTAAATAACTTGCTCAAGGTCATATAGCTAGCAAACAAGAGACAGAATGAGAATCTAATTCTTTTAACCTTGATGCCATAAATTTTATTGCACTAGTGCCTTGGAGACTTTAGAGTATTATCTTTGGAGTAGAGAGTTTAGATTTATACTCCTTTCATTCCTCTCACTATGCAACCTTAAACAAACCTTGTCACCTAATGATTTTGTAGCTAATATTTATATAGTATGGCAAACTTTGTAAAGTTAGTTACAAATACGAATTCTCTAGGCTCTTTTTTCCTCCTCATATGAGATTGAGGGGATTGATTTGGCCATCTCAAAGGTCCATTCCACCACTGAATCTATGATTTCCACCACTGTTTCAGAGTAAGTAAGCCAAACAAATAAATAGAGAAGATTATCTCCCCATATCACAATGATTCACATAACAATAATAACAAAAATATACATGCATTGACAGACATAAATTGTAATTCATTACAGTTTGAAAGGCATTTTACGTATATTAAACTCTTTTTTTTTTATTCTCAAAACATCCCAATGAGTCAGGCAACAACCATTCCTTGAAGATTTAATATGTATTAGCCACTGTTCTAGTTTTGAGAGATAATAAGAACAAGAAAGAAAAAGAAAAACTAATATCCATCCAGGTCCTCAAAGAGTTCATATGTATTTTGGGGGAAATAATGTGCAAATATTGATAGCTTTCTATTAGTGTAAATGATGGGAGAATTGTCTGTATTATTCAAATTGTGTGATATATTTGTTTTTGGTGCTGAAGGCCATCACCATATTTTACATAATTATACTTTTTATCTGACAGTAGTATGCATTTTAGTAAGTGCTCCCATATCTGGATTCACTATTCACACTAAAAAGTACATATCTGTAACTATGTACACAAAATGCATACATACATTCACACATGTGTGTGAGGGTGTATGTATATCTACAGACATGCACACAATATACATATGTGTATGTGTGTATACACACATATATATGTATATACACACATACCTTTCTATATGAATATGGCTATGTATCAATCTACATGTATTATGGATAGATCAATATATCTAGGTCTATGAATCTATATCCTTTTATCTATGTATGTATATATATATGCATATATATGTATACGTTTATATACATAGAAAGAGAGAGAGTGAGAGAGAAAGAGAGAGACAGAGATGGAAGACAAATAATGTTTGTTTGTTTGTTTTGTAGGAGAGGCAGGAGGCACCTTTTGCAGAAGGTGAAATTTGAACTGAGTTTTAAAGGAAGACATGAAATCTACAGACAAAGCTGGGAAGGCAGAAGGTTTTATTCAAGGGTGACACCCAACACAATGAATAGCAGTTGGTAAATAGAATAAGTAGTAGAGTAGAGTAAATAGGCCAGAGAACACTACTGGCCTGGGGGATAGTCCATGCATGAGAAATGAAGGATTGTGCATGAGGAAGAGAAAGAAAACTGATGTAGCTGGATTACAGATTGTGTGGAAGGATGTGGAGTGTAAGGAGATTGGAAATATAAACTTGTGAGTTTAGTGCTACATTATTCCCATTCTTTAGGGAAAAAATGAACTCAGGGTGTAGAGACTGATAGGGATAGTGAATTTTTCCAGGGCCACAAAGTTATTGAGTGTCAGAAGCAAATTCAAGTTCAAATCTTCCTTACTGGAAGTCTAGTAATCTATCAACATACAACCCAGCTACCTTATATGAAAGACATCTTAAAGAATACTTTTTAATAGCAGACTCAGTGAATAAAATAAGTGATTTTAGATGAAATACACTATAGCTGTTATACACTCACCCTTCCAATTCATTTTCTATTTATTCTGTGCAATGATCTTGAAAAAAGCAATTGCAAGTTTGATTTGGAAACAGTTTTCAAATATTTATTTCTGAAAGGCTGATGATTTCCATTAAGATCTTTATAACCAAATATTTTCAAATAAAAGCTTTTATTTCACTGCTTTAAAAGCTTCATAAAGTCATTGTTGGAGTGTCCTTTTCAAATAAAGATCAGAACTTTATCACAATATGGTCTTCTTGATTTCTGATATATTCCTGATATTTATCACCTGGTGTCAATCATGCAAGCCATGAAATCTATGAAAGTCTCTAGGCTAGTGTTTAGGACAAATAAAATGCTCATCATAAGACTTATATGCTAAATATTTTCATATATATTAGATATGCCAGCATTTTCAACCAACTGGAATAACATTTAAAACTCAAGGACACCTCCATACCCTGCTTAGACATGAGACTTGGACTTTAATAAATGCTGAAAGATGCACATTTTAAAATCAAAGAATGTATAAGGGTAGCAGTTCTTATTTTAAAAAATGTAACAAATAGATTTTTCAACTGTTTTAATCATCCACTTCATTTTTATCAGTGATCTTGAAATTGCATCATTAGGATTAAAAATCTTGAATAGTTTGTCCACTCAGCTTTTCACATGTAGTAAACTGAGAGTCATCTTAGTATTGACAGGCTACTGAAATAGGATATAAAAGATCAGGCTTCTGGTCTATTCTCTAGTACTAAGGAAGTAGGTCAATTTGGATAGATCATTTAAATTTCTGGTCTAAGTTTCCTTTTCAGGATAAAATATAAACTTGGATTCTCTCTTGAAGCCTCCCCATATCATGAATGTGTGGTGGTAACAATATTTATCCTTGCTTCTCATGTAAATTAGACAAACAGTAGTGAAAATCAATTTTACATTATTAGAATGGTTGATTCTATTTTGTGATAGAGATTTTTTGAGTAAGTTATCCCATAAGCTGTTTATTTTCAATAATAAACTAAACATTAATGTGGTATGATCAAGTAAACGAAATATGCCTATTCTTTTTTTGGGAGTAAAACATGATCCATTTTATGTTTCTTTCATTATTTTTAGTATTTAACATTCATTTCCACAAAATTTTGAGTTCCAAATTTTCTTCCGAACTCTCCCCTCTCCCCTCCGCAAAAGGTCATGAATTCTGATTACCCCTTCCCCCAATAGGCCTTTCCTTCTATCATAACCCTACCTTCCCTTACCTCCATCTCCTCTCTAGTCTTGTACGTCAATATAAATTTCTATACCTCATGACATGCATTTCTTATTTGTCAGTTGTATGCAAAAACAATTCTCAACATTCATTCCGAAAACTTTGAGTTCCAACTTCTCTCCCTTCCTCACTCTCCAACTATCCCCATGAGAAGGTAAGCAATTTAATATAGGCTATATATGTGTAGTTTTGCAAATGACTTCCACAACGGTAATGCTATGAAAGACTAGCTATGTTTCCCTCCATCCTATCCTGCCCCTCAATCATTCTATTCTCTCTTTTGACCTTGTCTCTTCCCAAAAGTGTTTACTTCTAATTGTTCCCTCCTCCCATTTCGCCTCCCTTTTATTATCTCCCCCACTCCACTTATTCCCTTCTCCCCTATTTTCCTGTAGTGTAAGATAGATTTTCATACCAAATTGGTTGTGCATGTCATTCCCCCCTTAAGCAAATTATGATGAGAGCAAGTTTCACTTTTTCCCTCTCACCTACCCCCTTTACCCCTCCATTGTAAAAACTTTTTCTTTGCTCTTGTAGGAGTGATGATTTGTCCCATTATATTGCTCCCTTTCTCCTCCCAATATATTCCTCTCTCAACTCTTAATTTCGTTTTTTAGATATCATCCCTTCTTATTTAACTCACTCTGTGCTCTTTGTCTATGAATGAATATGTATGCATGTATGTATGTACATACATATGTGTGTATGTGTGTGTGTGTGTGTGTGTGTGTGTGTGTGTAATCCCTCCAACCACCCAAATACTGAAAAAAGTTTCAAGATTTACAAATATTATTTTCCATGTAGGAATGTAAACAATTCAAATTTAGTAAGTCCCTTGTAATTTCTCTTTCCTGTTTACCTTTTCATGTGACTTTTGATTCTTGTGTTTGAAAGTCACATTTTCTTTTCAGCTCTGGTCTGTTCTTCAAGAATACTTGAAAGTCCTGTATTTTATTGAATGACCATTTTTTTCCCTGAAGTATTATACTCAGTTTTGCTGAGTAGGTGATTCTTGGTTTTAATCCTAGTTCCTTTGACTTCTGGAATATCATATTCTAACTCCTTCCATCCCTTAATGTAGAAACTGCCAGATCCTGTGTGATCCTGACTGTATTTCCACAATACTGGAATTGTTTCATTCTAGCTGCTTGCAATATTTTCTCCTTGACCTTGGAACTCTGGAATTTGTCTCCAACATTTCTAGGAGCTTTCCTTTTGAAATCTCGTTTAGGAGACCATGGGTAGACCCTTTCAATATTTATTTTACCTTCTGGTTCTAGAATATCAGTGTAGTTTTTCTTGATATTTCCTTGAAAGATGATGTCCAGCTTATTTTTTTATTATGGCTTTCAAGTAGTCCAATAATTGTTAAATTGTCTTTCCTATATGTATTTCCCAAGTTAGTTGTTTCTTCTATGAGATATTTCACATTGTCTGCTAGTTTTTTCAGTTCTTTGGTTTTGTTGTGTAATTTCTTGGTTTCTCATAAAGTCATTAGTTTCCAACTCCTTCACTCTAATTTTTAAAGAAATATTTTCTTCAGAGAATTTTTGAACTTCCTTGTTCATTCAGCTAATTGTGCTTTTTAAAGCATTCTTCTCCTCATCGTCTTTTTGGACTTCTTTTGCCAATTGAGTTAATCTATTTTTAAAGGTGTTACTTTCTTCAGCATTTTTTGGATCTCCTTTAGCATCATGTTGACTCATTTTTTCATAATTTTCTTGCATCACTCTCATTTCTCTTCCCAATTTTTCCTCCACCTCTCTCACTTGATTTTCAAAATTCTTTTTGACCTCCTCCATGTTCTGAGACCATTGCATATTATTTTTTGAGGTTTTGTATGCAGAAGCCCTGACTTTTAGGTCTTCCTTTGATGGTATACATTGTTCTTCCTCATCTGAAAATATGTGAGGAAATACCTGTTTACCAAGAAAGTAGCCTTGTATAGGCTTATTGTTTTCCTCTTTATGGGCATTTCCCAGTCAGTTATTTGACTTTTGAGTCCTTTGTCAAGAGGAGATTATACTTTGGAGACCTATAAATTCTCAGCTTCTCCAAGGTGTCAAAATGAAGGGAGAAGAATTTACTCCTCTCCTGTCCTGAACTCTTGCTTGTGAGCAACCAGAAGCACTGTCCAGGATCTCCCAGTAGTGTTCCCTCTTCAGAACCTCCACCAGATTCCACCAGACCAGGCAGCACTGCTCCTCACTCCAGGAGGGCCACTCAGAGCTGAGATTCAGATCAGCAGCTCAATTCCCCCAGGGTTTTTAGGGAAAGGGCTGCAGAGATGGACTGTGCCCCTGTAGTCTCTGCTGCTTCAGGGGTGAGACCACGTTCTCTTCTCACTGAGGTGAACGAACTTTCTCATTGACCTTTGAAATTGTCTTTTGCTGTTTTTGGGTTGAGCAATCTGAGAAACACAGCTGCTCCTGCGAATTCCACCTCCTGAGACCTGCTTTGGTCCTGTTCCTGCTGGTGCTGGGTGCCAAGGTTGGGCTGTGTTCCACTCTGAGTTTGGTGTGATAGACCTTTCCTGTAGGCCTTTCAAGTTGCCTCTTTCACTCTGTCGTTTTGTGACTTCTGCTTCCCTAGGATTTGTTTATAGTCATTTTTTACTGGCATTTTGGGCTATGGGAAGAGGGGCTTCTTCAGGTCAGTCTATCTACTCTGCTATCTTCGTTCTGCCTCCCAAATATGACTATTCTTAAAGAAACTTATAAATGTATGTGGCCCCTCTGATAATATAGGTCACCAATGAAAAAATATTCAACCATATTTATCAGTATATTATATAGTAAACTACCAATTATAACATATGGCAAACAACTTAAGAATGCTTATAGTTAGAACCACTAAAAATCTACTGCAATTTCCAGCCATCCACTTGTCTTAGGTCTTAACTAAGACTGGCCCCTACTTTCCTGCACTTGAAATAATCTGAGTTTGCTCCATGGCAGTGCTGATTGATTGGATTTGTCAGAGATTATCACCTTTGAGGTAGACAAAAGGATTTTGGCTGGACAGAAAGGGAAACTTCTATGTTGTTAAAGATGCTTACTGAAAATTCTGTCTCAGGTGGGTAGTTGTTCTTTTTATTTTTTTTTTAATTTTTCATTTTTTTACACAATTTATAACAGACAAAGCAATTCAGACTTTTGGTCAGATAGTACTTCTTTTTAAAGCGTTTACAATAGGGACCACAAAAGAATTTTTTTCATTAACCAACTGAGACACAAAAAATATTTAAGTTGCTAACTTCACAAGCTCTTGACCTAATTTTCTCCGCAGTATTGCTAAGAATTAAAGGACCCTAACTTATTGTTGGTGGTGTAAAGTCCTATGCCTAATAGCTTAATTTTGCTCTTAACCTCGGATGTTCCCCGACCAATAGTCTATAATAGAAGAGACCTGGTATTAAGCTTGCAAACCTTTTCACTATAGGAAATTGCCACCAAGAGTAGGGACATTACAGGGATACAGTACCTCCCCAACTTCATGTCATTTCCAGGCAGGATTACATTATCTACTTGCATTCAGTGAGGGTTAAGGTCTGCCAGGTGTCAGTGGGGAAATTGAGTGAGGAGAATTCTACCTCGGCCCAGGCTGAACAGCCCCTCTCCCACACTTACCATGAGATTACCTTTTGCAGTTCATACCAGCATCTCACCAGCTTACTGATATCATGGGTTAGAGGCTCAGATCGCCTTTCTTGCTACCCATACCTGGAGTTAGACTCAGAAGAACAGTCACTTAATAGTCCCATACCATCTAAAAACCCATACCATCTAAAAACTGGCAAGTTCCAATAACCAGGTTTCAAATATGATTATAATTTTCACTTTGACTAAGGAACATCTTTTGAGGCAAGTCTTAAGTGGCTTACTACAGATATTCTGGTTTCTGATTAAATAGCAATCATAAAGTCAAGTTTACCATTAAAACCTTAACATTTCCATCAATGCCAAATTTTATCTGATGCTACCTTCCTCTAGGAAATTTAGACTGAAATTCTTTTCCCCATCCTAAAGATGTTCTTGATTTATTCTCAGTAATTAATTCAGTCAATTGTTTTGATACTAATTGCTGTTACCTCACTTTGTAACACGTCCAATTTTTCTCCCCATCACTCCCCTCTCCCTGCTTCCTAATACCTACATTTTGATTATTCCTTCCCTCAGTGTACCCTCCCATCTATCACACTCCACCCTTCCCTTATCCCCAACTTCTCTCTTTTTTTGAAGGGCAAGACAAATTTCTGTACTCCATTCCCTGCTGTTCTTATTTCCCTATTAAATGCAATAAAAATTTTCAGCGTTCGTTTCTAGTACTTTGAATTCCAACTTCTCTCCTTCCCCCATCCCTGCCCAGCCCCACTGAGAAGGGAAGCAATTCAATACATACCAAATATATGTTGGTTTGCAAAAGACTTCCATAATAATTGTGTTGTATAGTACTAATTATATTGCCCTCTGTCCTATTCTATTCCCCCTTATTTTTTCCAATTGAACTTGTCCCTTCTAGAAAATGTTTATTTCTAGTCATTCCCTTCTCCCAATTGCCCTCCCTTCTAACAATCCCCTCACTCCATCTGTCACCTCTTCTTCTTCTTTCCTGTGGTGTGATATAAATTTTCATATCAAATTTAGTGAGCATGTTATTCCCTCCTTCAGCCACATGTGGAGGGAGGAACTTCATATTCCCTCCCTCCCCTTCTCCCTTATCTCCTCCTTTGAATAAGATTTTTCTTATCTCTTTTATGAATTATAGCCTGCCCCATTCGATTTCTCCCTTTCTCTTCCTGGAATTTTCTTCCTTCAACCCTTAATTTTTTATTTTATTTTATTTTATTTTTGTGTGTGTGTGGATATCATCTCTTCTGATATAACACACCTGTACTCTCTATCTATCTGTGTGTGTGTGTGTGTGTGTGTATGTACAATCTCTCCATCTACCCAAATACTGAGAAAAGATTCAAAAGTTAAAAATATTTTCTTTCCATGTAGTAAAGTAAACAGTTCAGCTTTAGAGAGTCTTTTATGATTTTTCTTTCCTGTTACCTTTACATGCTTCTTTTGATTCTTGTCTTGGGAAGTCAAATTTTTCTATACAGATCTGGTCTTTTCCTCAACAAGAATGGTTGAAAGTGGTATATATCACTGAATGACTATTATTTCCCTTGAAATATTATACTCAGATTTGCTGGATAGGTGATTCTTGGTTTCAATCCCAGTTCTTTTGACTTCTGAAATATCTCATTCCAAGCCCTTCGATCCTTTAATGTTGAAGCTGCCAGATCCTGTGTTACCCTGATTGTATTTCCACAGTATTGAAATTGTTTCTTTCTAGCTGCTTTTGTATTTTCTCCTTGATCTGGGAACTCTGAAATTTGGCCACAACATTCCTAGGAATTTCTCCGTTTGGGTTTCTTTCAGGAGGTGAATGATGAACTCTTTCAATATTTATTTTGCCCTCTGATTCTAGAACATCAGGGCAGTTTTCCTTGATAATTTCATGGAAGATAATGTCTAAGCTCTTCTTTTGATCATGGTTTTCAGGTAGTCTTATAATTTTTATATTATTTCTCCTGGATCTATTTTCCAGGTCAGTTGTTTTTCCAATGAGTTGTTTCACATTGTCTTCTATTTTTTCAAATTTTTGGTTTTATTTAGTAACTGCTTGGTTTAACTCAAAGTCATTTGTTTCCCTGAACTCAATTCTCTCTTTCAATGAATTATTTTGTTCAGTGAGCTTTTGAACCTTCTCCTCCATTTGGCTAATTCTGCTTTTTAAAACCTCCTTTTCCTCGTTGGTTTTTTGGTCTTTTTCCAATTGAGTTAGCTTGTTTTTAAAGGTATTATTTTTCCTCAGCATTTTTTTTTGGCTCTCCTTTAGTAAGCTGCTAACTTGTTTTTTAAGGTCTTCTATTTCCAGAGCCCAGTTTAAGTTTCCTTTGGAGGCAGAGGCCTTGCCTTGCTCTGACAATATGCTTTGTTCTTCCTCTTCTGAAAGGATGGGAGGAGACACCTCTTCCCCAAGAAAGTAACCTTCTATTGTCTTATTTTTTCCCCCTTTTTTGGGCATTTTCCCATCCAGTTACTTGACTTCTGAGATTCCTCTCCACAACCACCTTGCCTCCAGTTCCCCCAAGCCAGCACTTGGAGGCTGAGATTCAAATGACTTGCTTCCAAGCCTCAGGGGCTTTTGGCAGGGGCAGGGCTGCTACTCAGTGTGAGATTAAGTTCAGCTGCTCAGGTAGGGGCAGGGCTGCCAGGCAGAGCTCAGTTCCCTCAGTGGCTTTACATAAGACCTTCACCAATGGATGTGGGCTACTGCTTGCTTTGGGAGCCCCTTCTGCTGCTGCCTCTACTGCTGCCACCTGAGGAGGCCTGAGTTATGAGGACATGCTGCTCCCTTCTCGGCCAGTTGAAAAGACCCTCTCGCTAACCTTTGGTGGCTGTGGATTGAGGAATCTACGCTGCTGCTGGACATTCTGTCCCTAAATCCTACTCTGATCTACTCCTCTCAGTGCCATGTGGCCAAGGCAGGGCTAGGCTCTGCTCCACATCTGGTGAGGGAAGGTTCTTTCCAGTTGGACTTTCAGGTCTCTCTGGGACAGAAATTTCCTGTACTCCATTTTTCTTTGGATTCTGCTGCTCTATAATTTGTTGAGAGTTCTTCTTTACAGGTATTTTATGGGTTGTGGAGTAAGAGCTAAGCGTATGTGCATCTTTCTGCTCTGCCGTCTTGTCTCCTCCCACTCTCTACTCTTGGTTGTTGTTCTTACTGGAGAATATTTTTTTTTTGTATTATTTGCTCACTTTGGTGAATAAAATTTTATTACGTGTCAAAATTTATGTCTAACATTTTTGTTGTATGTCAATGTATGTAAAGATTAAACTGTTGTAAGTTTGCTTTCATGTTTTAAAGTGTTCTTTTTTCTATAAAAGGTATTGAGACATTCCTCAAAACTTTGTTGATTGAATAGTCTAAGGGTTCAACCATTTTCATCGTTTCTTCATCCACAGAGCAAAGAGTCCAGGAGGATTTGAGACTAAGTGGATGATTCTATCTCAGAGCTTTGTCTAGCAGATCTAGATGGAGAAAGCAGGCAAGGAGATTTACTCACCTGAAGAACCAACTCCAGGTATACACAAGTTTTAAAATTTTTAAATATACTTTTCCTGTATTGCAAAGCAAATTTCCTTTTGCCAATGACTTATAAGACTCACAAAAGCATAATTTGTAAGAAACCTTTGCAATATTGTCAAGTGTCTCATTTTGTTCTAATATGAAATCTAATCTGGGGGACTGGTATACATCAGGCCAAACAGAGATCAATTAGTATAGTTTTGCAATGATCCAACTGAAGTGGGGAAAAGGAAGTACAGAGGAAAGTGAGCTCATGTTAAACTTCATGCTTCTGATGGTGATTTTGATCATGATGATGAGGATGATGGTGATGATGATATTAACATTTAACATTTATATAGAACCTGTCATTTGTTGCCAACCATGCTGAGCACTTTAGAAATGTCATCTCATCCGATCTTCACACCAACCACAGAAAGAAGATATTATTATTGTAATCATTGTACAGATGATGAAACTGAGGCAAACAGTTGAACTGACTGGCACAGAGTCACACAGTTAGTAGACATCTGAGGTTGGATTAGAACTCAGATCTTCCTATGCACTATATTACCTAGCTGTCCTAGCTGATGATGTGTCTAGAAACAGCTGTTGTTTGTAAGTCTCTCTCTCTCTCTCTCTCTCTCTCTCTCTCTCTCTCTTCTCTCTCTCTCTCTTTCTCTCTCTCTCTCTCTCTCTCTCTCTCTCTCTCTCTCTCTCTCTCTCTTCTCTCTCTCTCTCTCTCTCTCTCTCTCTCTCTCTCTCTCTCTCTCTCTCTCTCTCTCTGTTCCCACTTCTGGAAGATTGGAAAATAAACTGCCTGAGACCATTCGTAAGAAAAGAATAGTGTTAGTACACCCCATCAACCTTTAGAACTGTTGTTATTCAGTCATGATCCCATGTGAGGTTTTCTTGGAAAAGATACTGGAGTGATTTTCCATTTCCTTCTCCAGCTCCCTTTTAGACGAGGAAACTGAAGAAACAAAGGTTAAGTGACTTGCTAGGGTTAGTACAGTTAGTAATTGTCTGATGCCTGATTTATACTGAGGTCTTTCTGACTCCAGTTCTGGTGCTCTATGCATTACACCACCTCTTTCAAACTGTACCTGGAAGAAATTACAACTGTACCTTGAAGATAATTGTACCAAAATGAGATGTTTGTAAAGCACTACCTAAGCCATAAACAGTTACATAATAGCTAGCTATTATTATTCAATGCTAACTAGCTTTGTTTTCCACCCACCAGCTTTACTGGACTTTCAGTTCTGGTCATTTAAGCCTCCTATAAGTTCTACTTGTGGCTCTCTTTGAGACTTATTTTACTTTCAAAGCATTCTAGAGGGACTGAATTTTTGGGGGTTGGAAAAATTACTGGTTTAGAAAAGGATGAGTTCAGTACAACAGGTGTTTCTCAGTCCTTGCTGTAAATGCCACTTTTTTTTGCATTTTTAATTGTATCACCCAATTGCCTCAGAGGAAGTCTCCTGAAAAAAAGTCTTACTAGCTTAAATAGAGTCATATTTTTTTGTAAACTGTTTGGCTTCCAGTCTCTTTTTCAGAAATGACTACTCAGCTGAACAAAGAGTCCTTTGTTCTATAGTTGTGCAAGGAAAGAGATAACCACTGAAGGCTGGAATGAGGGACTCCAAGAGTGAGAGAATGCAAAGCAGGACAGCTCCCTGGAATTGTAAGATAGTTTAACCAACTGTGTTGAAGATGCTTTTTCTTGCTTTTGTTTGTTTGTTTTTTCTTTTGAAATTTGAAAGCCCAATAGCAATTTTGCCACAACTAATTTGTTGTTATATTTTGGTATAAACCATTGCAGGAAGTTTTTAAAAGGATAACTCAAAATTGTCCCCAGACAGGAAACATTTCTGTATTTGGGGATATTGGCAAATCTACCTAATATATTCCTATTTAATTAGCTATGAAAACAAGGGATGTTTGGTCAGTTTATTTTTTTCTTCTAATCCCCAGATTTCTATAGTTCTATTGTGGGGATCTTGAAGAGGACAAAATTGAGGTCCCAGAAATATTTCCCCAATCCCAGGAGAAATTGCTACTCCTTATTTATGTAATTTAGAGGACCTGGACATATATTAGTCTAAAGGAATTTCAACTTTATTGTTTTTTATGTCTTCCTCATCCCCATTTCCACTCTACCATTCACCCCTAGAAGGACAGAGTCAGGCCCTAGTAAGTACCAAGAATGACAGTAGTGCTGGCCTACTGAACACAAGTGCCTAAAGAAAGTCTATGCAGGAAACTTCTTCACGTGCTAGGAGGAAATGGGAATAGTAGAGCCTTCCAGGCCCCAGAGACCACAGTACAAGACTGCTCTGTCCCAGCGAAGAGTAGAACAATTTGCATCCTGGATATAGCAATTGTCCTGCTCTCTCACAGGTATTATCAGGTATTATCAGCTGACCAGTCAAAGTCAGCCCCCGAGGGTTGTGACCTGGGAAAGTGGATAGTGATATGGGCCTCAGGTATACTGGCTGGGAGGTAATGGGCAGAGATGAGAAGCTGGACTACAGTGGACATGTGGCCTGAAGCTTCAGGTTTATGCACAGGTATATGTCTATGGCATAGGAAATTAACCCTGAGGAGAGATGTAAACTTTGGTGGCAATATAAAGAAATGAACAGAGCCATAGTTTTCTGCGATTGCAGATAATAATGGGCAATCAACATGAACAGATAAAGTCCCAGTGACAGCTGACTTCAGGTGAGCTCCCAGTTGCAGAAAGAGCCCAAAGATAAGTGTAGTAGTACTGCACCATTAAGTGTAGCAGCAAAAGTCAGACCTACTGTAAACCATAGTTTACTGTAAAGTAGTACTGATTAGCCACTTTGCATTATTGCCAGTAAAATACTCAATGAATATAGTACAACTGCTTTCCAGAGGGCCTTACATAACCAAGGGGTAGAATTCTTTGGAAAGAACTTGCTTTACAGAAATAATGAGGATATGAAAGCATCTAGTCAGCATCCAAAGTAGAAGGAGGCAATAACTCAAAAGCCTCTTAGGAAACAAAGTTTTGTATTATTTCCTCCTGACTTCTCAAAGAGCTCTAAAGGAGAAGACAGTTCTGACTAATGGGCTGAGAATACTCAGTGGGTGGTATTACAGAACATTTCTACCTGATCTACAATGAAGTTCAGTGACTATGCAGAAAGTGTGTATTTTTACTATAGTCCCTATAATCCTTGTGCTATGACTGCTTATTGTCATTGAGAGTCACTCTGGGAATGATAAAGTTTTGGCATCAGTTACCACAGGAATTTGATGGTTTAGAGCTGAGTCTTTGTCCATCCTGGAACTCTCCCAGATTCAGTCATTTCTTCAGACATAAGTCACATTTAATTTTTTTATGTCTTTGCTTTAGTTGTTTTTTTATTTTTTCCCCTTGAATACTGGTAATTAGGGTGGACCAGTAATAGACTTAAAGTTACTTAAGATGTGGGAAGTCATCTTCATGAACTTCATGATTTTAGCACCAAGGTTCTCAAGTATGTCAGGAGCTTGGCTAGATTTTCCTTTAAAAAATAATGAAGCACTCTTTGAGACTTAGTGAGTCCAGCAAAAAAAGAACTCACATTGTTGATGTGACTTTCTTCACTGACTTGGTATAAAGCAGTGGGTGAGTGAGTAAAGGGTTGATTGTGGGGATAGCTCTCAGAAGTTTGGCTAGTGTATCTAGATGGACAACACAGGTCAAAGAGCTTCCTCAGCTGTATCATCTGCATGTGTACTCTATACCTCTTCATGTTCATTTTTCTGTTTTCATGACTAACTAAATCATATACTATTTGTTAACTTTGTGGAGCTTATAAATGTTTCATTCTGCTCAAATAATAAATCTAAATTTCTAGGACATTTGTCTGAATCAGGTACAACCTAGACTAGGACTCTTCTAAATTTGAGTTTTATGCTAGCAAATAGTATACTTATAAATGTCAGAATCTAGACAAATTGTAATTAACCCATAAATGTAATTTGCCTATTGAGCCTATATAGATTCAGGTAAAGCACATAGGTGAAAAAAATTAATTAATTAGAAAGTGAAATGGGAACAAAAACACAAAATGCCCTAACTTACTAATTATTTGAAGTAAGCTAGAAACACCACCATCAGCACTGCAGAAAAACAAAGAAATAGAAAACTTCCATGAGTTTGGCAGATTTAAAAAAAATATCTTTCCAAAATTTATAGTAGAATTGTAAAGTAAGGAAGTAAAGTTAATTCATACACATGGACAAATGCCCAGCTGAAATTTTAATGTACAAATACAATGCTCCACATTTGCTTTCTGGACTTTTCATGCTTTTCCCAAAATGGAAACCTGGCATATTTGTCACTGAATGAATTCTATACCAATAATTCTATGCTAGGAATAAATACACTAATATCATATATTTTCAAGACATCTTAGTTACTTGATATTTTTGATAGACAAATGTTGACACTCAGATGACATTTTAGTACTATTAACTAAATAGATTCAGGTATAAAGTCCATAGGAGAAAAAACAAACAAACAAACCCACAAGCATTAAGTACACATTTATAATTTTGATTCCAGTATAATCTGCTTTAAAAATCCTCATTCATTTATAATCATAAGCTTTTAGAGGCAAAATAATCTCATTCACAAATATTTTGCTACTAAAGAAATTGAACTCATGAGAGTTTAAGTGATTTTTATTTTTCCAAGCGAGTGGCAAGATTGGGCGGTGGATGGAATGCTGAGCTTGGATTCAGAAAATCACCTCTTCCTGTGTTCAAATCCAGTCTCAGAAACTACCTGTGTGATCCTGGCAAAGTTTGTTTGCTTCAGTTTAAACCTATTTACTTCAATTCCTCATCTGTAAAATGATTTGGAGAAAGAAATGGTAAACCATTCCAGAATCTTTGCCAAAAAAGTCAAACAAACAAAGCAAAACAAAACAAAATACCTCAGTGGGGTCAAGAAAAATCTGAAAAGTGAAAAAAGAACTAAATAACATGTTTCCATAATCACTCAGAGGGTAAGTCCGAAACAAAAATTATATCCTTCCCAAATTCAGGCTTCTCTACTGTACAAGGACCACTCTTGTGTTTAAGTGGTATTCGTGTGTGTGAGTTTGGCACAGGGGAGGATTACCATCTCATTAGTACCCATCCTTTTCGAATATAAAAACATGATATATTTCTCCCTTTGTTGGAATGGGGAATTGTAATTTTTGAACATAGAGAGTCATGAACATTTACAAATGCCTACTGAAAAAAAAAACACTTCTAATATATACTAAAAATTCCAATTCAAAACATGCCTACTAATTGCCAACTATGCTGAAAGTACTCAGGTAGGTACTAATATTTAAATATTAAAATACGTGGATATAGACTATAATCAATTGAAGAAATTTTCTTTTTTAAAAGAAATCGTCTTAATGATATCAATTGCAACCCATTCACTCCTTCTCATTTTATGTGAGTTATTCGGATAATTTACAGATTTAACCACAAGGGACCAAAACATGCTGTGGACTTTTTTTTAATTTCTCCTAATATCACAAGTTTACCAATGGAAAACTTCGTTAACTACTTGTCATCTTTTGCTCTTTCTTACTGCATGAATAGTCTCTCTTTTGCATGTGTAATATCTTTGATGATAGGATCTTACTCCTCTTAGTTCCTTCTTGGTTGTATGTTATAGCATATTTATGACCACCATGTGCCCTATGAATAATTTTATCTTTACTTCTTCAGAGATAGTAGTGTTTTGGGTGTCACAGGCATACAGCAATGAAGTCAGCACAATGGCTCTGTACTCATACATATGAGTACAGATATAGGAGTATATAAACTAACAAGCTCACATAAAGAAATAAACCAAGATATATAATAACCTAGTCACCAAATTGAATTAGAAATATGATATAAATTCTACATATTGCCCCTTTATTGAGACGCTTTTTATCAGTGAAATATAGGTATATTCAATATTATTAGTGTTATCTATGATTTAGAAAGTGTCTGCCAATGTGCTATGGCAGGAGGAAATGAGGTATGCGGATGTATTTGACTCACAAATGTCTAAAAATTCATTCTCTTGAATATCAACCTGATTACATTTTTATGAGTCTCATATTCCCTGAAGACACTATCATACTGAAAAAGAAATCCCTTTCAAGGTTCATATTTTTTTCGTCTTCAAAACACCAACTAAAAAATGACTTAGCTCTGAGGAAAATTTAGCTTCTATGTGTCATAAATAATATATTTTGCTAACTGTGTGATTTACAGTTCTCTCCATCAAGAGTGAGATTGATTTTACCTTCAAGTATGCTATTTTCTTATTATTGTTCTTTTCATTTACATTTCAAAAGTTTATAAGACCAACCACATAAATGAAAGTCAGAGTGAACAAAGAAAAAGTGTAGCTAATAATCTTATGTGGAAGTTCATTAACATTTTTTTTAAATGAAAGTTACATGACTACATGGATTAATAATTTTTTCTTTTTTCTTTTAGCATAAAAAATAAAACATAATATGAGCATATGAAAGCATTTCCTCGTGAATTTTTTTTTGCAAACTATGTAATATATTTAATAAGAAATTCTTTGGTGAGGAAGTCTGCCAAAGTCTTTTACTTATAATAGTACTAATGAATTCTTTTTATTAGACAGTTAAATGCAAATTTTATTTACTCATCTAAAAGGACAACTTTCATGTGTATGATTTCTTGTCATATTTCATTTACATACCCATTCTTTATATAATTTTACTTTCTTTTGCCAAATTCTTCTGCTCATCTTTAGATGCTGATGTTTCTTTTTTTTTTTCAATTTAGCTACCATTATACAAAGCTTATTTTTCTTTACTATGAACTTAACAATCACAAACAAAGAAAACATTCCAATTTACAAAGGAAAACAAGAATAATCTCACTAATAAGTGAAGCTATTAAATTTTTATAATGTATAAATTGGAATGTGTGTGTGTGTTGAATTTAACAAGACAGTGATAGAATTTTTCTGTTTGTGTACCTGTCTGACTTGTTACTCCTTAGCATGTATTTTAAATATTGTTTTTTATTAACATTTATTAACATTACCCTCAGTTTCTACGTTTCTTCCCTAAGTTGTTTTCATCAAGGTAATGAGGAACATTATTTTCCTTACTCCCATACTGTTGCTTCTATAAGTCTACTTGAACCTTCAGATAACAAGTTCTTCTGGTCATTCTTGGCCAGGGAACTGATTCAAATTTTGTCAGCGAGATGACTTAGGAAGCTTGGCCAAGAGAAGAAAAAAAAATAATAACACTTTTTTGCTAACATTTGCCTAACTCTTAAAGGTTTGATAATCATGATACAAATATTGTCTCACTTGATCTTCACAACCACAGTATGAGTTAAGTGCTATTGTCATCTCAATTTTGCCTTTGAAGAAACTGCCAGATATTGAGACATTAAGTGGCCTGGATAGAGGCAAATAACCAGCGAATTTCTGAGTGGAGATTGAGATTTAGGTCAAGCTAACTTTTAATTTTAATACTGTATTTAACTGGGCCATTGAGAGGAGTCAATATACATGGGCACAAAGAATCTTGGTCAGACTAGTATGATGATGAATGAGAAGCTCAGTGATTACATACTTGTAATGGCAAAGTAGGATCTTTTGTTATTTTTTGTTTTAGTGTAATCAAGAAGTATAATGCCTCTATTTGTTCCAGAATCCATGACCATTTAGATTGTAAGGCCAAGGATCCTGGAATGGTGGAGTGTGATGGCAAGGAAAATAGGATATTTTACTGTTTTGGTTTTAATATAATCAAAGGCTTCTGATTGAATCTTGCCTTTATCAACCAAGCGTCTTTACTAGAACTAAAGTAAGGAAAGAAGAGTTTCTTTAACTAGAAACAGTATATGTATTAGTTTTGTTAATGTAATTAAAGATGTCTCCCACCCATTAAGGGACTGGGAAGATTTTTAGGAAGGCCCACAACTTTGGTTAATGAGGCAATGTTTCTCAAGGGTTGGGATGCCCTCTGGCTCTAAAAAAGGTATAAATACTCTGAGGGTGAGGTTTTACTTTGGAGCTTATTGACTGGAAGTGTTTGGCCAGCTGAGAGCTCTAAGAAGCCACTAAGTAACCCCACTCCCTGGGTTTGAAAACCCAGATGTTCGTACATCCCTCTCTGGTAATTATGGTGAAATAGTGGGACCTGTCTGTTAAATTGTGATGGTCAGGCAGAGGAGGACATATATGTTGATCTTTGATTTTTCTGTGTTTTCTTTGAAGTTTTTAGTGTGCTGACTTTCCTGAACTAGGTGAATGATATATGTGCTTGATTAAAGGAATGATACACGTGCTTGATTAAAGTGATTGTTAACCCTTCAAAAGTTGTCTTTCCTTTTAGAAAAGCAGAGCAAATAACCTGTGATAGCAGGCATCCCAAGTGTATTTTGGGGTGTTTATTGATATAATACTCAGGAAAAAATAAAACAGGATAACATCAATTGTAATAGAATCATTTCACTTTTGTTATGTTGCTTTATAGTTTCCCATATGTAGGACACAAATTCCAGTTGAACAATAAAAGATCAATTCCTCCATACCTATACAAGGATTTAATACGATGAAGCAGGTTTCTCTATCAGTTCTCTACCAATCTCTACCTTTTTTCTGTTTAGAGGAGTCAGCTCTTCAAAAAAAAATTCTCTTAAATTATTTATTTATTTTTATCTTTCAACATTCACTTTTATAAGATTTTGAGTTCTAAATCCCTTCCCCCCAGAGGTCATGAAATCTGATATAGGTTATACATGTACAATCGTATTGAACATTTATCCGTATAAGTCATGTTGCAAAGAAGAATCAGAGCAAAAAGGGAAAACTATAAGAAAGAAAAAAGAGAGAAAATAGTATGCTTTGATGTGCATTCACATCCCATAGTTCTTCCTCTGCGTGTGGATAGCATTTTCTATCTTTAGTCTATTGGAATTGTCTAAGATTATTGCATTTTTGAAAAGAGAGGTGGATCAAAGATGGTATCCATGCAATTTTGCTTGCACTGTATAGAATGTTTCTCTGGTTCTGCACACTTTACTCAGCATCAGTCCATGTAAGTCTTTCCAGGTTTTTCTGAAATCTGCCTGTTCAGCATTTCATATGAAACAATAATATTCAATTGCATTCATATACAACAACTTGTTCAGCATTCCCCAAATGATTAGCATCCCCTTAATGTTCAATTCCTGGCCACCAAAAAAACAGAGCTGATATAAATATTCTGTACATGTGACTCCTTTTCCCATATTTATGATCTTTTGGGATACAGACCTAGAAGTGGTATTACTGGGTCAAAAGGTATGTGCAATTTTATAAACCTTTGGCCATATTACCAAATTGGACCTATCCCACCAGAATGGTTGGAGCAGTTCACAACTACACCAAAAATGTATTAGTGTTACAATTTTCCCACATCTTCTACAACATTGGTCATTTTCCTGTTTTGTCATGTTAACCAATCTGATATGTGTGATTTCATAAACTCAGACTTGTTTTGATTTGGATTTCTCTAGTGATTTAGAGCATTTTTTCATGTGGCTATGGATAGCTTTAATTTCTTCCTCTGGACATTGTTCATATCATTTCCCCATTTGATGATTGAGGAATGACTTGTATTCTTATAAATTTGATTCGGTTTTCTATATATTGGAGAAATGAGGTCTTTATCAGAGACAGCGAGTTGTAAAAATAGTTTCCTACCTTATTGTTTTCCTTCTAATCTTGTTTGCATTGGCTTTATTTATACAAAAAAACTTTTAATTTAATGCAATAAAAATTAGCCATTTTACATTTCATAATGTTCCCTTTCTCCTGTATGATCATAAATTCTTCTGATTTCCATAGATCTGGCAGGTAAATTAGTCTTTGCTCTCCTAATTTAATTATGGTGGTACCTTTTATGTTTATATTGTGTACCTATTTTGATAAGTGTAAAATGTTCATCTATGCCTCATTTCTGTCATATTATTTTCCAATTTTCCCAGCAGGTTTTGATAAATGGTGAGTTCTTACCCAAGAAACTGGCATCTTTGGTTTTATCAAGCAGTAGATTACTACCTAGGCAATTTAACTGATTCACCACTCTGTTTCTTATCTAGTACCAAGTAGTCTTGATGATTGTTATTTTATAACACAATTTATGACCTGGCATAACTCTGCCACCTTCTCTAGCATTTTTCTTCAATTCCCTTGATATTCTGGACCTTTTGTTCTTACAGATAAATTTTGATATTACTTTCTCTAACTCTATATTTTTGTAATTTCATTGATATGGCATTGACTAAGTAAATGAATTTTGGTAGAATTTTCATGACCAATTATTAAGATCTGACTTTGCTTTTGTGAAAAGCATTTTTTAATTGAGATCATAGTTGCTTGGTTTGTCTTCGAAGGCAGACTCACAGATATTTTATATTGTCTACAGATAATGTACATGGAACTTCTCTTTCAATCTCTTAATAGTACACAGAAATGCCAATGATTTATGTTGGTTTCTTTTATATTGTGTAAGATTTTTAAAAATGTTTATAATTTCAAGGAGTTTTTTAGTTTGTCTAGGATTCTCAAAGTCACCATCATGTCATCTGCATACACAGATAGCTTTATTTCTTCACCTGTTCTGATTTCTTCAGTATCTATTTCTTCTCCTATTGCTTGAGCTAGCATTTCTAGTACAATATTGAATAATAGTGGTGGTTATGGTTATTTTACTCCTGATCTTACTGGGAAATCTTCTAGCTTATCTGCAATACATATAAAGCTTGCCGATGGTTTTATCATTTTATAGAAGACTCCATTTATTCCGATGTTCTTTAGTGTTTTTTTAAATAGGAATGGGTGTTGTATTTTGTCAAAAGCTTTTTTGGTATCTTTTGAGATAATAATGATTTCTGTTAAATTTGTTGTTGATTTGGTCAATTTTGCTGAGTTTTCCCAATGTTGAAGTATTCCTTCATTCCTGGTATAAATTCCACCTAGTCATACTGTATTATCCTCATGATAAGTTGCTGTAATCTCTTTGTAATATTATATTTAAATTTTTTCATCAATATTTTTATTTTGCATGTGTACATATATAAATATATTCATATATGCGTATGAACACACACATATACATACACATATACACACATATACATATGTATACATATACATATATATATTTCATTAGGCCATAATATGAAAATAATTTCTTCACTACATAGAAGATTATATTACTTTGACTAGTCAGATTATCATAGCTGTTTAGATGACTAAGGTTATATAAAATTTTTACTCTTTAACTAATTCTTTTTCAGTGAGTTATAAAGATTATATGTGAAATACAAATAAATTTGTGGAATAGAGTTTTTTATCTATCATTAGTTCATCACAAATCAGGTCTCTTGAAGGATTTTTCTTTGAGGGGAATTTTCAATCTGTGAAATTAAAACAATTTTGAGAAATGTGATTGTGGAGGGAGATGAAAGGGTGCACGTTTCCTATGAAAAATGAAAAAAAAAGATGGTGACTAAATTACATAGGTTAATGAAAATTGTGTCTTCTTTTCAATGACTGAAAAATTATTTCCAGTCATTTTTGGTGAAATATAGTTTTCACAACGCCTGAATCTACTTTGAGGGTAATTTGCCTGAAAAAAAAAATCAGCCTTTTTAGTTTTTCTCTTCCATTTCTTGAGTCAGTTGCATGACTCAGAGTGAAATTCAAACAAGAATTGAAATAATGCCTACAACAATAATAAGGATAGCTGAGGGTCCCAGGAAATCTGATGAGTACCTCCTAAATCTCTAATTATCAACTATGATTTTATGGCAAAATTATTTTCATGGAATCATTAAAGGGAGGAAAATATACTGTGGAGTCAATTCAGAAAATCAGAGACTCCTCTTGGGCAGAAATGGAACCCACAAGGTGATCTATAAGATGTTCTTATCTTCAGCTATGCTAAATAGGGTGAAATTCTCCTATTTTCAAGATCTCCCAATTATATTTTTTAAGAAGTATTTCAGGGGGACAGAACCAAGATGGCAGAGAAGAAATATGCACTTCTAGAAGCCCTGCCCCCAAAGCCCATAAATACCTGTAAAAATGACATTACACAAATTCTAGAGCAACAGAAGCAACAAAACGACAGAGTGAAAGAGATTTCTAGGGTAAGGCAGCCAGAAAAGCTAACAGGAAAGGTCTATGGTATCCCAGCCTTGGCTGCACCATTGTAGGGACAGGACTGGAGCTGATTTCAAGGGGCCACCAACAGCAGTTGTGATTCCCAGATACGTCAACCCTCAAACGTGAAAGATAGCTTCAAAAGTGGGTGAGAAAGCTCCTTCACCTAGGTGAGAAGGGTGCAGGATCCTCATACCCTAGTTCTGACCTCAGATGGCCTCAGAAGGTGGCAGATTCCATTGTTGGAACCTTGGCATGAAGAATCTGGGGTAATTGAGCTGCTGATCTGGATCTCAGCCCTGAGCGGCAGTCTTGGGGTGAGAAGGAGCACTGGCTGGCATGGTGTGGGTGGTGGAGGTTATAGAGAAGAAATTCTACTCCCAGAAAAGAGTGCTTTTAGTTGCCCCTAGACCAGGGTGCAGGTCAGGGGAGGAGAAAACTCCTTTCCCTTGATTGTGCCACTGTGGAGGAACTGAGAAATTACAAGTCCTCAGAGTATACCTTCCTCTTGACAAAGAACTCCAAAGTCAAGCAAGTGACTGGGAAAATGCCCTCCTCCCCCCCCCCCCCCCCCACAAAGGGAAAAAGAATAATACAATCGAAGATTACTTTCTGGGTGAGCAAGTATTTTATTCCATCCTTTTGGATGAGGAAGAAAACTGCATACAATCAAAGGAAGTCCTAAAAGTCAAGGCTTCTGCATCCAAAACCTTCAATATAAATATTCAATGCTATAATGCCATGGAAGAGCTTAAAAAAGATTTTGTAAATTAAGTGAGAGAGGTGGAGGAAAAATTGGGAAGAGACATGAGATTGATGGAAGAAAATCATTAAAAGCAAGTCAACAGCTTGCTAAAGGAGACCCCCAAAAAACGGTGAAGAAATTAACACCTTTAAAATTAACCCAAATGGCTAAAGAGACTCAAATTAGAATGAGAAGAGGAATGCTTTAAAAAGCAGAATTAGCCAAAATGAAAAGGAAGTTCAAAAGCTCATTGATGAAAATAGTTCTTTAAAATTAGAATGGAGCATATAAGAGCTAATTACTGTATGAAAAACCAAGAAATTACAAAACAAAAACAAAACAATGAAAAAATTGAAGACAACTTGAAATATCTTATTGGAGAAAACAACTGACCTGGAAAATTGATCCAGGAGAGAGAATTTAAAAATTATGGGACTATCTGAAAGCCATGATCAAAATAAAATTTCTAGACATCATATTTCATAAAATTATCAAGGAAAATTGCCCTGATATTCTAGAACCACTGGGTAAAATAAACATTAAAAGAATTTGCTGATCACCTCCTGAAAGATATCCAAAAATAAAAACTCTAAGGAATATTGCAGCCAAATTCCAGAGTTCCTAGGTCAAGGAGAAAATATTGCAAATTACCAGAAAGAAACAATTCAAGTATTTTTTTTTAAATTTATTTATTTTCTGTGTTACACAATCAGTACCATACAAACCATGTTTCTTTCCTTCCACCCCCTCCCCCTCTTCATCCCCACATTTCCCCTCTGTCCCTAAGATGGCACGAATTTTAAATAGGTTCAACGCATACTTTCCTATTAAATACATTTTCACTATAGTCGTGTAGTACAGAAGAATTGAAACGAATGGGAGAAATCATATAACAAGCTATAATAATATAAAAGAAAATGATCTGCTACAATCTGACTGAATTCCATAGTTCTTTCTCTGGATGTGGAAGGCATTTGCCCTAAAAGAAAATTGGAAATTTTTTAAGTCCTTGAATTGCAAAGAAGTTCTAAGTCTACCAGAAAAGGTCATTGCACACAGTGGTCATTGCTGTGTACAAAGTTCTCCTGGTTCTGCTCTGTTCGCTCAGCATCAGATCATATAAATCTTTCAAGGCCTTTCTGAAATTTTCCTCTTCATCTTTTCTTACAGCACAATACTATACCATTACATTCACATACCATAATTTATTCAGCATTTCCACAATTGAGGGGCATCCCACTGATTTTGAGTTTTTGGCCACTAGAAAGACTGCTGCTATAATTATTTTTATACATGAGGGACCCTTTTCCATTTTTATGATCTCTTGGGGATACAGTCCTAGAAGCAGTATCACTGGGTCAAAGGGTATGCACATTCTTGTAGCACTTTGGGCATAGTTCCAAATTGTTCTCCCAAATGGCTAGATAGTCTCACTGCTCCACCAACAATGAATTAGTACTCCAACTCTCCCACATCTTCTCCAACATTTATCATCTTCCTGTTCTGTCATCTTAGCCAATCTCATAGGTGTGATGTGCAATCTTAGAGTTGTTTTGATTTGCATCTCTCTAATCAATAGTGATTTAGGGCATTTTTTTCATATGACTATAGATATCTTTAATGTCTTCCTCTGAAAACTGCCTGTTCATGTACTTTGACCATTTATCAATTAGGGAATGATTTTTAATATTGTACATTTGATTCAGTTCTCTATATATTTTAGAAATGACCTTTATCATAGACACTACTTGCAAAATTTTTTCCCAGTTTTCTGCTTCCCTCCTCACCTATGCTGCATTGGATTTGGTTGTGCAAAACTTTTCAGTTTAATGTAATCAAAATTATCCATTTTGCACTTCATAATGCTTTCTATCTCTTCTTTAATCAAAAATTCCTCCTTCCCCCATAAATCTGATAAATACAGTATTCCTTGCTCTACTAATTTGTTTATAGTATCACTGTTCATACCGAGATCATATACTCATTTGGATATATTCTTGTGTATGGTGTCAGGAATTGGTCTATGCCTCGTTTCTGCCACACGTTTATCCTGTTTTCCCAGCAATTTTTATCAAACAGTGAGATCTTATCCCAGAAGCTGTGGTCTTTGGGTTTGCCAAACAATAAATTGCTATATTCAGTGCCTGCTGTATCTTGAATATCTAGCCTATTTCACTTGTCTATTACCCTATTTTTTAGTTTCAAGTGGTTTTGATAATTCCTGCTTTATAACACAATTTGACATCTGGTAGACCTAGGCCACTTTTCCTAGCATTTCTTTTGGTTAGTTCCATTGTTATGCTGTGCCTTTGTTCTTTCAAATGAATTCTGCTACTATTTTTCAAGATCTAGAAAATAATTATCTGATAGTTTGCTTGGTATGGCACTACGTAAGTAAATTAATTTAGGTAGCATTGCCTTTTTTATTATATTGGCTCTTACTGCCCAAAAGCAACTGATGTTTTTCCACTTATTTGGATCTGACTTTATGTGTGCAAAAAGTCTTTGTAATTGTGTTCGTATAGTCCCTGGATTTATTTTGAAAAGTAGACTCCCAAATATTTTATAGTGTCTACCTCAGCTTTAAATCTAATTTCTCTTTCTATCTCTTGCTGTTCGACTTTGTTAGTAATATATAGAAATGCAGAAGACTTGTGTGGATTGATTTTGCAAACTGCAACTTTGCCAAAGTTGTTTATTATTTCAAGTAGTTTTTTGTTTGAATCTCTGGGATTCTCTGAGTATATCACCATATCATCTGCAAAGAGTGATAACTTAGTTCCTTTATTTCCACATCTAAAATTTTTATTACCATACTGAAAAATAGTGGTGATAATGGACATCCTTGCTTCACCCCTGATCTTAGTGGAAATGCATTTAGCTTGTCTCCATTGCATGTCATGCTTGCTGAAGGTTTTAAGTAG
Source organism: Notamacropus eugenii (assembly GCF_028372415.1). Taxonomy (NCBI): domain Eukaryota; kingdom Metazoa; phylum Chordata; class Mammalia; order Diprotodontia; family Macropodidae; genus Notamacropus; species Notamacropus eugenii. Next base: position 266,074,520 of record NC_092875.1, read on the forward strand.
ATACTATTTGTTATTTTATGATAAGTTCCCTTTATTCATATACTCTCCAGTCTTTCTTAAATAAGAATAGGTGTTGTATTTTGTAGAAAGTTTTTTCTCCCTCTATTGAGGTAATCATGTGGTTTCTCTTAGGTTTATTGTTGATAGGATCAATGAGGCTAATATGCTTCCTAATATTCAACTAGCCCTGAATTCTTGGTATGAATCCTATCTGATCATAAAGTATTATTATAGTGGTAAGTTGCTGTATTCTTTTTGCTAAAATCTTATTTAAATTTTTTTACATGTATATTTATTAGACAAATTGGTCTATAATTTTATTTCTCTATTTTGGCTTTTCTGGTTTAGGGATCAAAATCATATGTGTAACATGAAGAGAATTTGGGAGGATTCTTTCTTCACCAGTTTTTCCAAATAGTCTATATGGTATTGGAATTTACTGTCCTTTAAATGTCTGATAGAATTCACTTGTAATCCATCTGCCCCTGGATATTTCCTCCTGTGGAATTCATTAATGGCTTGTTCAATGTCTTCTGGGATTGGCTTGTTTCAGTATTCAACTTCCTCTTCTGTTAATCTGGGAATTTTATGCTTTGTAAAATAATTATTCATCACACTTAGGTGGGTGAATTTATGGGCATAAAGGAGGGCAAAGTAATTTCTAATAATTGTTTTAATTTCCTCCTTCCTGGAGGTGAGCTCACCCCTTTCATTCTTAATATTGTTAATTTGGTTTTCTTCTTTCTTTTTATAAAATCTAATTCACCAAAGGTTTATCAAATTTTTTGGCTTTTTTAGTGAAACCAACTCTTTGTTTTATTTTTTAGTAAAATAGTGTCCTTAATTTCAATTTTATCTCTCTCCTTTGCTTCTCTGTATTTCTAATTCAGAACTTGCTTGGGGATTTCCAATTTGTTCTTTTTCGAGCTTTTTCACCAGCACGCCTAATTTATTGATCTCCTCTTTCTCTATTTTATTCATGGAGGCAGTCAAAGATATAAAGCTTCCCCTAAGATCTGCTATTCCAGTATACCGTAAGGTTTGGTAGATTGTTTCATTATTGTCATTCTCTTGAATGAAGCTGTTGATTGTTTCTATGATTTTTTTTTTAATGTTTAACAATCACTGCCATACAATTGTGATTTTATCCCCCCCACCTACCCCCCCATTCCCCCCTTCCCTCCCCACGACTGCATACAATTCTGTATAGATTCTACATATACTTTCCTATTGAGTATATTTTCACTATAGTCATGCTATGTAGTCAGACTAAGATAAATGAAAGAAATCGTATAACAAATCAGAACATGATACACAAACACATACACATACACAAACATGATCTGTTACATTATGTGAGTGACTTCCATATTTCTCTCTCTGAGTGTGGAAGGCATTTTGCCTTGAGAACCACCATTGGGATTTTTTTTTTTTTTTGTAAGAAGTTCTTGTGTTATTACAAAAATCTAAGTCTACCAGAAAAAACTCTCACATACTGTGGTCGTTGCTGTGCATAAAGTTCTCCTGGTTCTGCTCCTTTCACTCAGCATCAGGTCATATAAGTCCTTCCAGGCCTCTCTGAAGTCTTCTTGTTCATCATTTCTTATGGCACAATAGTACTCCATTACATTCATATACCATAATTTATTCAGCCATTCCCCAATTGATGGACATCCCCTTGACTTCCAGTTTTTGGCAACTACATAGAGTGCTGCTATAAATATTTTTGTACATGTGGGACCCTTTCCCATTTTTATGATCTCTTGGGGATATAGTCCTAGTAGCGATATTGCTGGGTCAAAGGGTATGCACATTTTTGTAGCCCTTTGGGCATAGTTCCAAATTGTTCTCCAGAATGGTTGGATGCTCTCGCAGCTCCACCAACAATGAATTAGTGTTCCAACTCTCCCACATCCTCTCCAGCATTTATCATTTTCTTGTTCTGTCATGTTTGCCAATCTTATAGGTGTGATGTGGTACCTCAGAGTTGTTTTGATTTGCATCTCTCTAATCAATAGTGATTTAGAGCATTTTTTCGTATGATTATAGATAGCTTCAATTTCATCCTCTGAAAATTGCCTGTTCATATCCTTTGACCATTTATCAATTGGGGAATGACTTGTATGATTATACATTTGAGTCAGTTCTCTATATATTCTAGAAATGAGGCCTTTATCCCCGAGCTTAGCTGTAAAAATTCTTTCCCAATTTACTACATCCCTCCGGATTTTGGATGCATTCGGTTTGGTTGTGCAAAAACTTCTCAGTTTAATGTAATGAAAGTTATCCATTTTGCATTTCATAATGCTTTCTATCTCTCCTTTAGTAAAGAATTCTTCCCTTCTCCATAGATCTGATAAATACACTATTCCTTGCTTCTCCAGTTTATTCATGGTATCAATCTTTATACCTAAATCATGTACCCATTTGGACTTTATTCTTGTGTACGGTGTCAGGTATGGGTCTATGCCTAATTTCCACCACACTGCTATCCAGTTTTCCCAGCAATTTTTGTGAAACAATGAGTTCTTATCCCAGAAGCTGGGGTCCTTGGGTTTATCAAACAGAATGTTGCTATATTGCTTGCCTACTGCATCTTGAGTGCCAAGTCTATTCCACTTGTCTACCTCTCTGTTTCTTAGCCAATACCAAGTGGTTTTGATAACTGCTGCTTTATAGTAGAGTTTGAGGTCTGGTAGCGCTAGGCCACCTTCCCAAGCATTTCTTTTCATTGGTCCCTTTGATATTCTGGACCTTTTGTTTTTCCAAATGAATTTTGATATTATTTTATCCAGCTCTAGAAAGTAATTGTCTGATAGTTTAATTGGTATGGCACTAAATAAGTATATTAATTTGGGTAGGATTGTCATTTTTATTATATTAGCATGGCCTATCCATGAGCAACTAATGTTTTTAACCTTATTTAAATCTGAGTTTATTTGTGCAAAAAGTGTCTTGTAATTGTGTTCATATAATCCCTGGGTTTGTTTTGGCAGGTAGACTCCTAATTATTTTATACCGTCTACCTTAGCTTTAAATGGGATTTCTCTTTCTATCTCTTGCTGTTGGACTTTGTTGCTAATATATAGGAACGTAGAAGATTTGTGTGGGTTTATTTTGTACCCTGCAACTTTGCCAAAGTTGTTTATTAATTCTAGTAATTTTTTACTTGAATCTCTGGGATTCTCTAGGTAAATCATCATATCGTCTGCAAAGAGTGATAACTTAGTTTCTTCTTTGGCTATTCTTATTCCTTGAATATCTTTATCTTGTCTAATTGCTACAGCTAACATTTCTAGTACTATATTGAAAAATAGTGGTGATAATGGACAACCTTTTTTCACCCCTGATCTTATTGGGAATGCATCTAGCTTATCCCCATTGCATATAGTGCTTGCTGAAGGTTTTAGATAGATACTGCTTATTATTTTATGGAAAGTTCCCTTTATTCCTACGTTCTCCAGTGTTTTTAGTAGGAATGGATGTTGTATTTTGTCAAAAGCTTTTTCTGA